>NC_090842.1:40795000-41995000 GCF_028021215.1 Eschrichtius robustus
CAGAATCTCACCTCAGTCATGTTCCCAGGCCACAAGGATCCAGAATCAAACCTCAGTCATGTTGCCAGGCCATAGGGTACCAGCATCAAACCTCAGTCATATTCCCAGGCCACAGGCTTCCAGAATCAAACGGATTTCATGTTCCCAGGCAACAGGTTTCCAGAATCCAAACCGATGTCATGTTCCCAGGCCACAAGATTCCACAATCTAACCTCAGTCATGTTCCCCGGCAAATGGTTTCCAGAATCAAACCTCAGTCATATTCCCAGGCCACAGGTTTCCAGAATCCACCGATGTCATGTTCCCAGGCCACAGGGTTACAGAATCAATCCTCAGTTATGTTCCCAGGCTACAGGTATCCAGAATAAAACCTCAGTCATGTTCCCAGTCCACAGGGTTCCAGAACCAAGGCTCAGTCAGGTTCCCAGGGCACAGTATTCCACAATCTACACCGATGTCATGTTCCCAGGCCACAGTTTTCCAGAAACACGCCTCAGTTATGTTCCCAGGCCACAGGGATCCTGAATCAAACCTCAGTCATGTTGCCAGGCCATAGGGTACCACCATCAAACCTCAGTCATATTCCCAGGCCACAAGTTTCCAGAATCAAACCGATGTCATGTTCCCAGGCAACAGGTTTCCACAATCAAACATCAGTCATGTTCCCAGGCCAATGGTTTCCAGAATCAAACCTCAGTCATATTCCCAGGCCACAGGGTTCCAGAATCAACCCGATATCATGTTCCCTGGCCACATTCTTCCATAAACAAACCTCAGTCATGTTGCCAGGCCACAGGTTTCCACCATCAAACCTCAGACATGTTCCCAGGCCACAGGGTTCTAGAATAAAACCGTTCTCATGTTCCCAGGCCACAGGGTCCCAGAATCCACCGATGACATGTTCCCAGGCAACAGGGATCCAGAATCAATCTTCAGTTAGGTTCCCAGGCTACAGGGTTCCAGAATAAAACCTCATTCATGTTCCAAGTCCACAGGGTTCCAGAATGAATCCTCAGTTAGGTTCCCAGGCTACAGGGTTCCAGAATAAAACCTCAGTCATGTTCCCAGGCCACAGAGTTCCAGAATCCACCGATGTCATGTTCCCAGTCCACAGGGTTCCAGAATCAATCCTCAGTTATGTTCCCAGGCTACAGGGTTCCAGAATAAAACCTCAGTCATGTTCCCAGTCCACAGGGTTCCAGAACCAAGGCTCAGTCACGTTCCCAGGGCACAGTATTCCACAATCTACACAGATGTCATGTTCCCAGGCCACAGTTTTCCAGAAACACGCCTCAGTTATGTTCCCAGGCCACAGGGATCCTGAATCAAACCTCAGTCATGTTGCCAGGCCATAGGGTACAACCATCAAACCTCAGTCATATTCCCAGGCCACAAGTTTCCAGAATCAAACCGATGTCATGTTCCCAGGCAACAGGTTTCCACAATCTAACATCAGTCATGTTCCCAGGCCAATGGTTTCCAGAATCAAACCTCAGTCATATTCCCAGGCCACAGGGTTCCAGAATCAACCCGATATCATGTTCCCTGGCCACATTCTTCCATAATCAAACCTCAGTCATGTTGCCAGGCCATAGGTTTCCACCATCAAACCTCAGACATGTTCCCAGGCCACAGGGTTCTAGAATAAAACCGTTCTCATGATCCCAGGCCACAGGGTTCCAGAATGCACCGATGACATGTTCCCAGGCAACAGGGATCCAGAATCAATCCTCAGTTAGGTTCCCAGGCTACAGGGTTCCAGAATAAAACCTCAGTCATGTTCCAAGTCCACAGGGTTCCAGAATGAATCCTCAGTTAGGTTCCCAGGCTACAGGGTTCCAGAATAAAACCTCAGTCATGTTCCCAGGCCACAGAGTTCCAGAATCCACCGATGTCATGTTCCCAGTCCACAGGGTTCCAGAATGAATCCTCAGGTAGGTTCCCAGGCTACAGGGTTCCAGAATAAAACCTCAGTCATGTTCCCAGTCCACAGGGTTCCAAAACCAAGGCTCAGTCAGGTTCCCAGGGCACAGTATTCCACAATCTAAACAGATGTCCTGTTCCCAGGCCACAGTTTTCCAGAATCACGCCTCAGTCATGTACCCAGGCCACAGGGATCCAGAATCAAACCTCAGTCATGTTGCCAGGCCATAGGGTACCACCATCAAACCTGAGTCATATTCCCAGGCCACAGGCTTCCAGAATCAAACGGATTTCATGTTCCCAGGCCACAGGGTTCCAGAATCCAACCGATGTCGTGTTCCCAGGCCACAGGTTTCCACAAGCAAACCTCAGTCGTGTTCCCAGGACACAGCTTTCCAGAATCAACCCGGTATCATGTTCCCTGGCGACAGTCTTCCAGAATCTAACCTCAGTCATGTTGCCAGGCCACAGGTTTCCACCATCAAACCTCAGACATGTTCCCAGGCCACAGGGTTCCAGAATAAAACCGTTCTCATGTTCCCAGGCAAAAAGATTCCAGAATCCACCGATGACATGTTCCCAGGCAACAGGGTTCCAGAATCAATCCTCAGTCAGGTTCCCAGGCTACAGGGTTCCAGAATAAAACCTCAGTCATGTTCCAAGTCCACAGGGTTCCAGAATCAATCCTCAGTTAGGTTCCCAGGCTACAGGGTTCCAGAATAAAACCTCAGTCATGTTCCCAGTCCACCGGGTTCCAGAACCTAGGCTCAGTTAGATTCTCAGGGCACAGTATTCCACAATCTAAACAGATGTCATGTTCCCAAGCCACCATTTTCCAGAATCACGCCTCAGTCATGTACCCAGGCCACAGGGATCCAGAATCAAACTTCAGTCATGTTGCCAGGCCATAGGGTACCACCATCAAACCTCAGTCATATTCCCAGGCCACAGGCTGCCAGAATCAAACGGATTTCATGTTCCCAGGCAACAGGGTTCCAGAATCCAAACCGATGTCATGTTCCCAGGCCACAGGATTCCACAATCTAACCTCAGTCATGTTCCCAGGTCAAAGGTTTCCAGAATCAAACCTCAGTCATATTCCCAGGCCACAGGGTTCCAGAATCCACCGATGTCATGTTCCCAGGCCACAGGGTTACAGAATCAATCCTCAGTTATGTTCCCAGGTTACAGGTATCCAGAATAAAACCTCAGTCATGTTCCCAGTCCACAGGGTTCCAGAACCAAGGCTCAGTCACGTTCCCAGGGCACAGTATTCCACAATCTACACAGAGGTCATGTTCCCAGGCCACAGTTTTCCAGAAACACGCCTCAGTTATGTTCCCAGGCCACAGGGATCCTGAATCAAACCTCAGTCATGGTGCCAGGCCATAGGGTACCACCATCAAACCTCAGTCATATTCCCAGGCCACAAGTTTCCAGAATCAAACCGATGTCATGTTCCCAGGCAACAGGTTTCCACAAACTAACATCAGTCATGTTCCCAGGCCAATGGTTTCCAGAATCAAACCTCAGTCATAATCCCAGGCCACAGGGTTCCAGAATCAACCCGATATCATGTTCCCTGGCCACATTCTTCCATAATCAAACCTCAGTCATGTTGCCAGGCCATAGGTTTCCACCATCAAACCTCAGACATATTCCCAGGCCACAGGGTTCTAGAATAAAACCATTCTCATGTTCCCAGGCCACAGGGTTCCAGAATCCACCGATGACATGTTCCCAGGCAACAGGGATCCAGAATCAATCCTCAGTTAGGTTCCCAGGCTACAGGGTTCCAGAATAAAACCTCAGTCATGTTCCCAGTCCACAGGGTTCCAGAACCAAGGCTCAGTCAGGTTCCCAGGGCAAAGTATTCCAAAATCTAAACAGATGTCATGTTCCCAGGCCACAGTTTTCCAGAATCACGCCTCAGTCATGTACCCAGGCCACAGGGATCCAGAATCAAACCTCAGTCATGTTGCCAGGCCATAGGGTTCCAGAATCAAGGCTCAGTCAGGTTCCCAGGGCACAGTATTCCACAATCTAAACAGATGTCATGTTCCCAAGCTACAATTTTCCAGAATCACGCCTCAGTCATGTTCCCAGGCCACAGGGATCAAGAATCAAACCTCAGTCATGTTGCCAGGCCACAGGTTTCCACCATCAAACCTTAGACATGTTCCCAGTCCACAAGGCTCCAGAATAAAACCGTTCTCATGTTTCCAGGCCTCAGGGTACCAGAATCCACCGATGACATGTTCCCAGGCAAAAGGGTTCCAGAATCAATCCTCAGTTAGGTTCCCAGGCTACAGGGTTCCAGAATAAAACCTCAGTCATGTTCCCAGTCCACAGGGTTCCAGAACCTAGGCTCAGTCAGGTTCCCAGGGCACAGTATTCCACAATCTAAACAGATGTCATTTTCCCAAGCCACAGTTTTCCAGAATCTCGTCTTAGACTTGTTCCCAGGACACAGGGATGCAGAATCAAACCTCAGTCATGTTGCCAGGCCACAGGTTTCCACCATCAAACCTCAGACATGTTCCCAGGCCACAGGGTTCCAGAATAAAACCATTCTCATGTTCCCAGGACACAGGATTCCACAAGCAAACCTCAGTCTTTTTCCCAGGCCACAGGGTTCCCGTATCCACCGATGACATGTTCCCAGGCAACAGGGTTCCAGCGTCAATCCTCAGTTAGGTTCCCAGGCTACAGGGTTCCAGAATAAAACCTCAGTCATGTTCCACGTCCACAGGGTTCCAGAATCAATCCTCAGTTAGGTTCCCAGGCTACAAGGTTCCCGAATAATACCTCAGTCATGTTCCCTGTCCACAGGGTTCCACAACCAAGGCTCAGTCAGGTTCCCAGGGCACAGTATTCCACAATCTAAACAGATGTCATGTTCCCAGGCCCCAGTTTTCCAGAATCAGGTCTGAGTCATTATTCCAGGCCACAGGGATCCAGAATCAAACCTCAGTCATGTTGCCATGCCATAGGGTACCACCATCAAACCTGAGTCATATTCCCAGTCCACAGGCTTCCAGAATCAAAAGAATTTCATGTTCCCAAGCCACAGGGTTCCAGAATCCAACCGATGTCGTGTTCCCAGGACACAGGTTTCCACAAGCAAACCTCAGTCGTTTTCCCAGGACACAGCTTTCCAGAATCAACCCGGTATCATGTTCCCTGGCGACAGTCTTCCAGAATCTAACCTCAGTCATGTTGCCAGGCCACAGGTTTCCACCATCAAACCTCAGACATGTTCCCAGGCCACAGGGTTCCAGAATAAAACCGTTCTCATGTTCCCAGGCAAAAGATTCCAGAATCCACCGATGACATGTTCCCAGGCAACAGGGTTCCAGAATCAATCCTCAGTCAGGTTCCCAGGCTACAGGGTTCCAGAATAAAACCTCAGTCATGTTCCAAGTCCACAGGGTTCCAGAATCAATCCTCAGTTAGGTTCCCAGGCTACAGGGTTCCAGAATAAAACCTCAGTCATGTTCCCAGTCCACAGGGTTCCAGAACCTAGGCTCAGTTAGATTCTCAGGGCACATTATTCCACAATCTAAACAGATGTCATGTTCCCAGGCCACAGTTTTCCAGAATCACACTTCAGTCATGTTCCAAGGCCACAGGGATCCAGAATCAAACCTCAGTCATGTTGCCAGGCCATACGGTATCACCATCAAACCTCAGTCATATTCCCAGGCCACAAGTTTCCAGAATCAAACCGATGTCATGTTCCCAGGCCACAGGTTTCCACAATCTAACATCAGTCATGTTCCCAGGCCACAGGATTCCAGAAGCAAACCTCAGTCTTGTTCCCAGGACACAGGTTTCCAGAATCAACCCGATATCATGTTCCCTGGCCACAGTCTTCCAGAATCAAACCTCAGTCATGTTACCAGGCCACAGGTTTCCACCATCAAACCTCAGACATGTTCCCAGGCCACAGGGTTCCAGAATAAAACCGTTCTCTTGTTCCCAGGCCACAGGGTTCCAGAATAAAACCGTTCTCATGTTCCCAGGCCACAGGGTTCCAGAATCCACCGATGACATGTTCCCAGGCAACAGGGTTCCACAATCAATCCTCAGTTAGGTTCCCAGGCTACAGGGTTCCAGAATAAAACCTCAGTCATGTTCCAAGTCCACAGGGTTCCAGAATCAATCCTCTGTTAGGTTCCCAGGCTACAGGTTTCCAGAATAAAACCTCAGTCATGTTCCCAGTCCACAGGGTTCCAGAACCTAGGATCAGTCAGATTCCCAGGGCACCTTATTCCACAATCTAAACAGATGTCATGTTCCCAAGCCACAGTTTTCCAGAATCTCACCTCAGTCATGTTCCCAGGCCACAAGGATCCAGAATCAAACCTCAGTCATGTTGCCAGGCCATAGGGTACCAGCATCAAACCTCAGTCATATTCCCAGGCCACAGGCTTCCAGAATCAAACGGATTTCATGTTCCCAGGCAACAGGTTTCCAGAATCCAAACCGATGTCATGTTCCCAGGCCACAAGATTCCACAATCTAACCTCAGTCATGTTCCCCGGCAAATGGTTTCCAGAATCAAACCTCAGTCATATTCCCAGGCCACAGGTTTCCAGAATCCACCGATGTCATGTTCCCAGGCCACAGGGTTACAGAATCAATCCTCAGTTATGTTCCCAGGCTACAGGTATCCAGAATAAAACCTCAGTCATGTTCCCAGTCCACAGGGTTCCAGAACCAAGGCTCAGTCAGGTTCCCAGGGCACAGTATTCCACAATCTACACCGATGTCATGTTCCCAGGCCACAGTTTTCCAGAAACACGCCTCAGTTATGTTCCCAGGCCACAGGGATCCTGAATCAAACCTCAGTCATGTTGCCAGGCCATAGGGTACCACCATCAAACCTCAGTCATATTCCCAGGCCACAAGTTTCCAGAATCAAACCGATGTCATGTTCCCAGGCAACAGGTTTCCACAATCAAACATCAGTCATGTTCCCAGGCCAATGGTTTCCAGAATCAAACCTCAGTCATATTCCCAGGCCACAGGGTTCCAGAATCAACCCGATATCATGTTCCCTGGCCACATTCTTCCATAAACAAACCTCAGTCATGTTGCCAGGCCACAGGTTTCCACCATCAAACCTCAGACATGTTCCCAGGCCACAGGGTTCTAGAATAAAACCGTTCTCATGTTCCCAGGCCACAGGGTCCCAGAATCCACCGATGACATGTTCCCAGGCAACAGGGATCCAGAATCAATCCTCAGTTAGGTTCCCAGGCTACAGGGTTCCAGAATAAAACCTCATTCATGTTCCAAGTCCACAGGGTTCCAGAATGAATCCTCAGTTAGGTTCCCAGGCTACAGGGTTCCAGAATAAAACCTCAGTCATGTTCCCAGGCCACAGAGTTCCAGAATCCACCGATGTCATGTTCCCAGTCCACAGGGTTCCAGAATCAATCCTCAGTTATGTTCCCAGGCTACAGGGTTCCAGAATAAAACCTCAGTCATGTTCCCAGTCCACAGGGTTCCAAAACCAAGGCTCAGTCAGGTTCCCAGGGCACAGTATTCCACAATCTAAACAGATGTCCTCTTCCCAGGGCACAGTTTTCCAGAATCACGCCTCAGTCATGTACCCAGGCCACAGGGATCCAGAATCAAACCTCAGTCATGTTGCCAGGCCATAGGGTACCACCATCAAACCTGAGTCATATTCCCAGGCCACAGGCTTCCAGAATCAAACGGATTTCATGTTCCCAGGCCACAGGGTTCCAGAATCCAACCGATGTCGTGTTCCCAGGCCACAGGTTTCCACAAGCAAACCTCAGTCGTGTTCCCAGGACACAGCTTTCCAGAATCAACCCGGTATCATGTTCCCTGGCGACAGTCTTCCAGAATCTAACCTCAGTCATGTTGCCAGGCCACAGGTTTCCACCATCAAACCTCAGACATGTTCCCAGGCCACAGGGTTCCAGAATAAAACCGTTCTCATGTTCCCAGGCAAAAAGATTCCAGAATCCACCGATGACATGTTCCCAGGCAACAGGGTTCCAGAAAAAATCCTCAGTCAGGTTCCCAGGCTACAGGGTTCCAGAATAAAACCTCAGTCATGTTCCAAGTCCACAGGGTTCCAGAATCAATCCTCAGTTAGGTTCCCAGGCTACAGGGTTCCAGAATAAAACCTCAGTCATGTTCCCAGTCCACAGGGTTCCAGAACCTAGGCTCAGTTAGATTCTCAGGGCACAGTATTCCAGAATCTAAACACATGTCATGTTCCCAAGCCACAATTTTCCAGAATCACGCCTCAGTCATGTACCCAGGCCACAGGGATTCAGAATCAAACTTCAGTCATGTTGCCAGGCCATAGGGTACCACCATCAAACCTCAGTCATATTCCCAGGCCACAGGCTACCAGAATCAAACGGATTTCATGTTCCCAGGCAACAGGGTTCCAGAATCCAAACCGATGTCATGTTCCCAGGCCACAGGATTCCACAATCTAACCTCAGTCATGTTCCCAGGTCAAAGGTTTCCAGAATCAAACCTCAGTCATATTCCCAGGCCACAGGGTTCCAGAATCCACCGATATCATGTTCCGAGGCCACAGGGTTACAGAATCAATCCTCAGTTATGTTCCCAGGCTACAGGTATCCAGAATAAAACCTCAGTCATGTTCCCAGTCCACAGGGTTCCAGAACCAAGGCTCAGTCACGTTCCCAGGGCACAGTATTCCACAATCTACACAGATGTCATGTTCCCAGGCCACAGTTTTCCAGAAACACGCCTCAGTTATGTTCCCAGGCCACAGGGATCCTGAATCAAACCTCAGTCATGTTGCCAGGCCATAGGGTACAACCATCAAACCTCAGTCATATTCCCAGGCCACAAGTTTCCAGAATCAAACCGATGTCATGTTCCCAGGCAACAGGTTTCCACAATCTAACATCAGTCATGTTCCCAGGCCAATGGTTTCCAGAATCAAACCTCAGTCATATTCCCAGGCCACAGGGTTCCAGAATCAACCCGATATCATGTTCCCTGGCCACATTCTTCCATAATCAAACCTCAGTCATGTTGCCAGGCCATAGGTTTCCACCATCAAACCTCAGACATGTTCCCAGGCCACAGGGTTCTAGAATAAAACCGTTCTCATGATCCCAGGCCACAGGGTTCCAGAATGCACCGATGACATGTTCCCAGGCAACAGGGATCCAGAATCAATCCTCAGTTAGGTTCCCAGGCTACAGGGTTCCAGAATAAAACCTCATTCATGTTCCAAGTCCACAGGGTTCCAGAATGAATCCTCAGTTAGGTTCCCAGGCTACAGGGTTCCAGAATAAAACCTCAGTCATATTCCCAGGCCACAGAGTTCCAGAATCCACCGATGTCATGTTCCCAGGCCACAGGGTTCCAGAATAAAACCGTTCTCATGTTCCCAGGCAAAAAGATTCCAGAATCCACCGATGACATGTTCCCAGGCAACAGGGTTCCAGAATCAATCCTCAGTCAGGTTCCCAGGCTACAGGGTTCCAGAATAAAACCTCAGTCATGTTCCAAGTCCACAGGGTTCCAGAATCAATCCTCAGTTAGGTTCCCAGGCTACAGGGTTCCAGAATAAAACCTCAGTCATGTTCCCAGTCCACCGGGTTCCAGAACCTAGGCTCAGTTAGATTCTCAGGGCACAGTATTCCACAATCTAAACAGATGTCATGTTCCCAAGCCACCATTTTCCAGAATCACGCCTCAGTCATGTACCCAGGCCACAGGGATCCAGAATCAAACTTCAGTCATGTTGCCAGGCCATAGGGTACCACCATCAAACCTCAGTCATATTCCCAGGCCACAGGCTGCCAGAATCAAACGGATTTCATGTTCCCAGGCAACAGGGTTCCAGAATCCAAACCGATGTCATGTTCCCAGGCCACAGGATTCCACAATCTAACCTCAGTCATGTTCCCAGGTCAAAGGTTTCCAGAATCAAACCTCAGTCATATTCCCAGGCCACAGGGTTCCAGAATCCACCGATGTCATGTTCCCAGGCCACAGGGTTACAGAATCAATCCTCAGTTATGTTCCCAGGCTACAGGTATCCAGAATAAAACCTCAGTCATGTTCCCAGTCCACAGGGTTCCAGAACCAAGGCTCAGTCACGTTCCCAGGGCACAGTATTCCACAATCTACACAGAGGTCATGTTCCCAGGCCACAGTTTTCCAGAAACACGCCTCAGTTATGTTCCCAGGCCACAGGGATCCTGAATCAAACCTCAGTCATGTTGCCAGGCCATAGGGTACCACCATCAAACCTCAGTCATATTCCCAGGCCACAAGTTTCCAGAATCAAACCGATGTCATGTTCCCAGGCAACAGGTTTCCACAAACTAACATCAGTCATGTTCCCAGGCCAATGGTTTCCAGAATCAAACCTCAGTCATAATCCCAGGCCACAGGGTTCCAGAATCAACCCGATATCATGTTCCCTGGCCACATTCTTCCATAATCAAACCTCAGTCATGTTGCCAGGCCATAGGTTTCCACCATCAAACCTCAGACATATTCCCAGGCCACAGGGTTCTAGAATAAAACCATTCTCATGTTCCCAGGCCACAGGGTTCCAGAATCCACCGATGACATGTTCCCAGGCAACAGGGATCCAGAATCAATCCTCAGTTAGGTTCCCAGGCTACAGGGTTCCAGAATAAAACCTCAGTCATGTTCCCAGTCCACAGGGTTCCAGAACCAAGGCTCAGTCAGGTTCCCAGGGCAAAGTATTCCACAATCTAAACAGATGTCATGTTCCCAGGCCACAGTTTTCCAGAATCACGCCTCAGTCATGTACCCAGGCCACAGGGATCCAGAATCAAACCTCAGTCATGTTGCCAGGCCATAGGGTTCCAGAATCAAGGCTCAGTCAGGTTCCCAGGGCACAGTATTCCACAATCTAAACAGATGTCATGTTCCCAAGCTACAATTTTCCAGAATCACGCCTCAGTCATATTCCCAGGCCACAGGGATCAAGAATCAAACCTCAGTCATGTTGCCAGGCCACAGGTTTCCACCATCAAACCTTAGACATGTTCCCAGTCCACAAGGCTCCAGAATAAAACCGTTCTCATGTTTCCAGGCCTCAGGGTACCAGAATCCACCGATGACATGTTCCCAGGCAAAAGGGTTCCAGAATCAATCCTCAGTTAGGTTCCCAGGCTACAGGGTTCCAGAATAAAACCTCAGTCATGTTCCCAGTCCACAGGGTTCCAGAACCTAGGCTCAGTCAGGTTCCCAGGGCACAGTATTCCACAATCTAAACAGATGTCATTTTCCCAAGCCACAGTTTTCCAGAATCTCGTCTTAGACTTGTTCCCAGGACACAGGGATGCAGAATCAAACCTCAGTCATGTTGCCAGGCCACAGGTTTCCACCATCAAACCTCAGACATGTTCCCAGGCCACAGGGTTCCAGAATAAAACCATTCTCATGTTCCCAGGACACAGGATTCCACAAGCAAACCTCAGTCTTTTTCCCAGGCCACAGGGTTCCCGAATCCACCGATGACATGTTCCCAGGCAACAGGGTTCCAGCGTCAATCCTCAGTTAGGTTCCCAGGCTACAGGGTTCCAGAATAAAACCTCAGTCATGTTCCACGTCCACAGGGTTCCAGAATCAATCCTCAGTTAGGTTCCCAGGCTACAGGGTTCCCGAATAATACCTCAGTCATGTTCCCTGTTCACAGGGTTCCACAACCAAGGCTCAGTCAGGTTCCCAGGGCACAGTATTCCACAATCTAAACAGATGTCATGTTCCCAGGCCCCAGTTTTCCAGAATCAGGTCTGAGTCATTATTCCAGGCCACAGGGATCCAGAATCAAACCTCAGTCATGTTGCCATGCCATAGGGTACCACCATCAAACCTCAGTCATATTCCCAGGCACATTTTTCCAGAATCACGCCTGAGTCATGTTCTCAGGCCACAGGGATCCAGAATCAAACCTCAGTCATGTTGCCAGGCCATAGGCTAACATCATCAAACCTCAGTCATATTCCCAGGCCACAGGATTCCAGAATCAAACCGATTTCATGTTCCCAGGCAACAGGGTACCAGAATCCAAAACGATGTCATGTTCCTAGGCCACAGGATTCCACAATCTAACCTCAGTCATGTTCCCAGGCAAATGGCTTCCAGAAGCAAACCTCAGTCTTGTTCCCAGGACACAGGTTACCAGAATCAAACCTCAGACATGTTCCCAGGCCACAGGGTTCCAGAATAAAACCGTTCTCATGTTCCCAGGCCACAGGGTTCCAGAATAAAACCGTTCTCATGTTCCCAGGCAAAAAGATTCCAGAATCCACCGATAACATGTTCCCAGTCCACAGGGTTCCAGAACCAAGGCTCAGTCAGGTTCCCAGGGCACAGTATTCCACAATCTACACAGATGTCATGTTCCCAGGCCACAGTTTTCCAGAAACACGCCTCAGTTATGTTCCCAGGCCACAGGGATCCTGAATCAAACCTCAGTCATGTTGCCAGGCCATAGGGTACCACCATCAAACCTCAGTCATATTCCCAGGCCACAAGTTTCCAGAATCAAACCAATGTCATGTTCCCAGGCAACAGGTTTCCACAATCAAACATCAGTCATGTTCCCAGGCCAATGGTTTCCAGAATCAAACCTCAGTCATATTCCCAGGCCACAGGGTTCCAGAATCAACCCGATATCATGTTCCCTGGCCACATTCTTCCATAAACAAACCTCAGTCATGTTGCCAGGCCACAGGTTTCCACCATCAAACCTCAGACATGTTCCCAGGCCACAGGGTTCTAGAATAAAACCGTTCTCATGTTCCCAGGCCACAGGGTCCCAGAATCCACCGATGACATGTTCCCAGGCAACAGGGATCCAGAATCAATCCTCAGTTAGGTTCCCAGGCTACAGGGTTCCAGAATAAAACCTCATTCATGTTCCAAGTCCACAGGGTTCCAGAATGAATCCTCAGGTAGTTTCCCAGGCTACAGGGTTCCAGAATAAAACCTCAGTCATGTTCCCAGTCCACAGGGTTCCAGAACCAAGGCTCAGTCAGGTTCCCAGGGCAAAGTATTCCACAATCTAAACAGATGTCATGTTCCCAGGCCACAGTTTTCCAGAATCACGCCTCAGTCATGTACCCAGGCCACAGGGATCCAGAATCAAACCTCAGTCATGTTGCCAGGCCATAGGGTTCCAGAATCAAGGCTCAGTCAGGTTCCCAGGGCACAGTATTCCACAATCTAAACAGATGTCATGTTCCCAAGCTACAATTTTCCAGAATCACGCCTCAGTCATGTTCCCAGGCCACAGGGATCAAGAATCAAACCTCAGTCATGTTGCCAGGCCACAGGTTTCCACCATCAAACCTTAGACATGTTCCCAGTCCACAAGGCTCCAGAATAAAACCGTTCTCATGTTTCCAGGCCTCAGGGTACCAGAATCCACCGATGACATGTTCCCAGGCAAAAGGGTTCCAGAATCAATCCTCAGTTAGGTTCCCAGGCTACAGGGTTCCAGAATAAAACCTCAGTCATGTTCCCAGTCCACAGGGTTCCAGAACCTAGGCTCAGTCAGGTTCCCAGGGCACAGTATTCCACAATCTAAACAGATGTCATTTTCCCAAGCCACAGTTTTCCAGAATCTCGTCTTAGACTTGTTCCCAGGACACAGGGATGCAGAATCAAACCTCAGTCATGTTGCCAGGCCACAGGTTTCCACCATCAAACCTCAGACATGTTCCCAGGCCACAGGGTTCCAGAATAAAACCATTCTCATGTTCCCAGGACACAGGATTCCACAAGCAAACCTCAGTCTTTTTCCCAGGCCACAGGGTTCCCGAATCCACCGATGACATGTTCCCAGGCAACAGGGTTCCAGCGTCAATCCTCAGTTAGGGTCCCAGGCTACAGGGTTCCAGAATAAAACCTCAGTCATGTTCCACGTCCACAGGGTTCCAGAATCAATCCTCAGTTAGGTTCCCAGGCTACAGGGTTCCCGAATAATACCTCAGTCATGTTCCCTGTCCACAGGGTTCCACAACCAAGGCTCAGTCAGGTTCCCAGGGCACAGTATTCCACAATCTAAACAGATGTCATGTTCCCAGGCCCCAGTTTTCCAGAATCAGGTCTGAGTCATTATTCCAGGCCACAGGGATCCAGAATCAAACCTCAGTCATGTTGCCATGCCATAGGGTACCACCATCAAACCTGAGTCATATTCCCAGTCCACAGGCTTCCAGAATCAAAAGAATTTCATGTTCCCAGGCCACAGGGTTCCAGAATCCAACCGATGTCGTGTTCCCAGGACACAGGTTTCCACAAGCAAACCTCAGTCGTGTTCCCAGGACACAGCTTTCCAGAATCAACCCGGTATCATGTTCCCTGGCGACAGTCTTCCAGAATCTAACCTCAGTCATGTTGCCAGGCCACAGGTTTCCACCATCAAACCTCAGACATGTTCCCAGGCCACAGGGTTCCAGAATAAAACCGTTCTCATGTTCCCAGGCAAAAGATTCCAGAATCCACCGATGACATGTTCCCAGGCAACAGGGTTCCAGAATCAATCCTCAGTCAGGTTCCCAGGCTACAGGGTTCCAGAATAAAACCTCAGTCATGTTCCAAGTCCACAGGGTTCCAGAATCAATCCTCAGTTAGGTTCCCAGGCTACAGGGTTCCAGAATAAAACCTCAGTCATGTTCCCAGTCCACAGGGTTCCAGAACCTAGGCTCAGTTAGATTCTCAGGGCACAGTATTCCACAATCTAAACAGATGTCATGTTCCCAGGCCACAGTTTTCCAGAATCACACTTCAGTCATGTTCCAAGGCCACAGGGATCCAGAATCAAACCTCAGTCATGTTGCCAGGCCATACGGTATCACCATCAAACCTCAGTCATATTCCCAGGCCACAAGTTTCCAGAATCAAACCGATGTCATGTTCCCAGGCCACAGGTTTCCACAATCTAACATCAGTCATGTTCCCAGGCCACAGGATTCCAGAAGCAAACCTCAGTCTTGTTCCCAGGACACAGGTTTCCAGAATCAACCCGATATCATGTTCCCTGGCCACAGTCTTCCAGAATCAAACCTCAGTCATGTTACCAGGCCACAGGTTTCCACCATCAAACCTCAGACATGTTCCCAGGCCACAGGGTTCCAGAATAAAACCGTTCTCATGTTCCCAGGCCACAGGGTTCCAGAATAAAACCGTTCTCATGTTCCCAGGCCACAGGGTTCCAGAATCCACCGATGACATGTTCCCAGGCAACAGGGTTCCACAATCAATCCTCAGTTAGGTTCCCAGGCTACAGGGTTCCAGAATAAAACCTCAGTCATGTTCCAAGTCCACAGGGTTCCAGAATCAATCCTCTGTTAGGTTCCCAGGCTACAGGTTTCCAGAATAAAACCTCAGTCATGTTCCCAGTCCACAGGGTTCCAGAACCTAGGATCAGTCAGATTCCCAGGGCACCTTATTCCACAATCTAAACAGATGTCATGTTCCCAAGCCACAGTTTTCCAGAATCTCACCTCAGTCATGTTCCCAGGCCACAAGGATCCAGAATCAAACCTCAGTCATGTTGCCAGGCCATAGGGTACCAGCATCAAACCTCAGTCATATTCCCAGGCCACAGGCTTCCAGAATCAAACGGATTTCATGTTCCCAGGCAACAGGTTTCCAGAATCCAAACCGATGTCATGTTCCCAGGCCACAAGATTCCACAATCTAACCTCAGTCATGTTCCCCGGCAAATGGTTTCCAGAATCAAACCTCAGTCATATTCCCAGGCCACAGGTTTCCAGAATCCACCGATGTCATGTTCCCAGGCCACAGGGTTACAGAATTAATCCTCAGTTATGTTCCCAGGCTACAGGTATCCAGAATAAAACCTCAGTCATGTTCCCAGTCCACAGGGTTCCAGAACCAAGGCTCAGTCAGGTTCCCAGGGCACAGTATTCCACAATCTACACCGATGTCATGTTCCCAGGCCACAGTTTTCCAGAAACACGCCTCAGTTATGTTCCCAGGCCACAGGGATCCTGAATCAAACCTCAGTCATGTTGCCAGGCCATAGGGTACCACCATCAAACCTCAGTCATATTCCCAGGCCACAAGTTTCCAGAATCAAACCGATGTCATGTTCCCAGGCAACAGGTTTCCACAATCAAACATCAGTCATGTTCCCAGGCCAATGGTTTCCAGAATCAAACCTCAGTCATATTCCCAGGCCACAGGGTTCCAGAATCAACCCGATATCATGTTCCCTGGCCACATTCTTCCATAAACAAACCTCAGTCATGTTGCCAGGCCACAGGTTTCCACCATCAAACCTCAGACATGTTCCCAGGCCACAGGGTTCTAGAATAAAACCGTTCTCATGTTCCCAGGCCACAGGGTCCCAGAATCCACCGATGACATGTTCCCAGGCAACAGGGATCCAGAATCAATCCTCAGTTAGGTTCCCAGGCTACAGGGTTCCAGAATAAAACCTCATTCATGTTCCAAGTCCACAGGGTTCCAGAATGAATCCTCAGTTAGGTTCCCAGGCTACAGGGTTCCAGAATAAAACCTCAGTCATGTTCCCAGGCCACAGAGTTCCAGAATCCACCGATGTCATGTTCCCAGTCCACAGGGTTCCAGAATCAATCCTCAGTTATGTTCCCAGGCTACAGGGTTCCAGAATAAAACCTCAGTCATGTTCCCAGTCCACAGGGTTCCAAAACCAAGGCTCAGTCAGGTTCCCAGGGCACAGTATTCCACAATCTAAACAGATGTCCTCTTCCCAGGGCACAGTTTTCCAGAATCACGCCTCAGTCATGTACCCAGGCCACAGGGATCCAGAATCAAACCTCAGTCATGTTGCCAGGCCATAGGGTACCACCATCAAACCTGAGTCATATTCCCAGGCCACAGGCTTCCAGAATCAAACGGATTTCATGTTCCCAGGCCACAGGGTTCCAGAATCCAACCGATGTCGTGTTCCCAGGCCACAGGTTTCCACAAGCAAACCTCAGTCGTGTTCCCAGGACACAGCTTTCCAGAATCAACCCGGTATCATGTTCCCTGGCGACAGTCTTCCAGAATCTAACCTCAGTCATGTTGCCAGGCCACAGGTTTCCACCATCAAACCTCAGACATGTTCCCAGGCCACAGGGTTCCAGAATAAAACCGTTCTCATGTTCCCAGGCAAAAAGATTCCAGAATCCACCGATGACATGTTCCCAGGCAACAGGGTTCCAGAATCAATCCTCAGTCAGGTTCCCAGGCTACAGGGTTCCAGAATAAAACCTCAGTCATGTTCCAAGTCCACAGGGTTCCAGAATCAATCCTCAGTTAGGTTCCCAGGCTACAGGGTTCCAGAATAAAACCTCAGTCATGTTCCCAGTCCACAGGGTTCCAGAACCTAGGCTCAGGTAGATTCTCAGGGCACAGTATTCCAGAATCTAAACACATGTCATGTTCCCAAGCCACAATTTTCCAGAATCACGCCTCAGTCATGTACCCAGGCCACAGGGATTCAGAATCAAACTTCAGTCATGTTGCCAGGCCATAGGGTACCACCATCAAACCTCAGTCATATTCCCAGGCCACAGGCTACCAGAATCAAACGGATTTCATGTTCCCAGGCAACAGGGTTCCAGAATCCAAACCGATGTCATGTTCCCAGGCCACAGGATTCCACAATCTAACCTCAGTCATGTTCCCAGGTCAAAGGTTTCCAGAATCAAACCTCAGTCATATTCCCAGGCCACAGGGTTCCAGAATCCACCGATGTAATGTTCCCAGGTCACAGGGTTACAGAATCAATCCTCAGTTATGTTCCCAGGCTACAGGTATCCAGAATAAAACCTCAGTTATGTTCCCAGTCCACAGGGTTCCAGAACCAAGGCTCAGTCACGTTCCCAGGGCACAGTATTCCACAATCTACACAGATTTCATGTTCCCAGGCCACAGTTTTCCAGAAACACGCCTCAGTTATGTTCCCAGGCCACAGGGATCCTGAATCAAACCTCAGTCATGTTGTCAGGCCATAGGGTACCACCATCAAACCTCAGTCATATTCCCAGGCCACAAGTTTCCAGAATCAAACCGATGTCATGTTCCCAGGCAACAGGTTTCCACAATCTAACATCAGTCATGTTCCCAGGCCAATGGTTTCCAGAATCAAACCTCAGTCATATTCCCAGGCCACAGGGTTCCAGAATCAACCCGATATCATGTTCCCTGGCCACATTCTTCCATAATCAAACCTCAGTCATGTTGCCAGGCCATAGGTTTCCACCATCAAACCTCAGACATGTTCCCAGGCCACAGGGTTCTAGAATAAAACCGTTCTCATGATCCCAGGCCACAGGGTTCCAGAATCCACCGATGACATGTTCCCAGGCAACAGGGATCCAGAATCAATCCTCAGTTAGGTTCCCAGGCTACAGGGTTCCAGAATAAAACCTCAGTCATGTTCCAAGTCCACAGGGTTCCAGAATGAATCCTCAGTTAGGTTCCCAGGCTACAGGGTTCCAGAATAAAACCTCAGTCATGTTCCCAGGCCACAGAGTTCCAGAATCCACCGATGTCATGTTCCCAGTCCACAGGGTTCCAGAATCAATCCTCAGTTATGTTCCCAGGCTACAGGGTTCCAGAATAAAACCTCAGTCATGTTCCCAGTCCACAGGGTTCCAAAACCAAGGCTCAGTCAGGTTCCCAGGGCACAGTATTCCACAATCTAAACAGATGTCCTGTTCCCAGGCCACAGTTTTCCAGAATCACGCCTCAGTCATGTACCCAGGCCACAGGGATCCAGAATCAAACCTCAGTCATGTTGCCAGGCCATAGGGTACCACCATCAAACCTGAGTCATATTCCCAGGCCACAGGCTTCCAGAATCAAACGGATTTCATGTTCCCAGGCCACAGGGTTCCAGAATCCAACCGATGTCGTGTTCCCAGGCCACAGGTTTCCACAAGCAAACCTCAGTCGTGTTCCCAGGACACAGCTTTCCAGAATCAACCCGGTATCATGATCCTTGGCGACATTCTTCCAGAATCTAACCTCAGTCATGTTGCCAGGCCACAGGTTTCCACCATCAAACCTCAGACATGTTCCCAGGCCACAGGGTTCCAGAATAAAACCGTTCTCATGTTCCCAGGCAAAAAGATTCCAGAATCCACCGATGACATGTTCCCAGGCAACAGGGTTCAAGAATCAGTCCTCAGTCAGGTTCCCAGGCTACAGGGTTCCAGAATAAAACCTCAGTCATGTTCCCAGTCCACAGGGTTCCAGAATCAATCCTCAGTTAGGTTCCCAGGCTACAGGGTTCCAGAATAAAACCTCAGTCATGTTCCCAGTCCACCGGGTTCCAGAACCTAGGCTCAGTTAGATTCTCAGGGCACAGTATTCCACAATCTAAACAGATGTCATGTTCCCAAGCCACAATTTTCCAGAATCACGCCTCAGTCATGTACCCAGGCCACAGGGATCCAGAATCAAACTTCAGTCATGTTGCCAGGCCATAGGGTACCACCATCAAACCTCAGTCATATTCCCAGGCACATTTTTCCAGAATCACGCCTGAGTCATGTTCTCAGGCCACAGGGATCCAGAATCAAACCTCAGTCATGTTGCCAGGCCATAGGCTAACATCATCAAACCTCAGTCATATTCCCAGGCCACAGGATTCCAGAATCAAACCGATTACATGTTCCCAGGCAACAGGGTACCAGAATCCAAAACGATGTCATATTCCTAGGCCACAGGATTCCACAATCTAACCTCAGTCATGTTCCCAGGCAAATGGCTTCCAGAATCAAACCTCAGTCATATTCCCAGGCCACAGGGTTCCAGAATCCACCGATGTCATGTTCCCAGGGCACAGGGTTCCAGAATCAATCCTCAGTTATGTTCACAGGCTACAGGGTTCCAGAATAAAACCTCAGTCATGTTCCCAGTCCACAGGGTTCCAGAACCAAGGCTCAGTCAGGTTCCCAGGGCACAGTATTCCACAATCTAAACAGATGTCATGTTCCCAGGCCACAGTTTTCCAGAATCACACTTCAGTCATGTTCCAAGGCCACAGGTATCCAGAATCAAACCTCAGTCATGTTGCCAGGCCATACGTTATCACCATCAAACCTCAGTCATATTCCCAGGCCACAAGTTTCCAGAATCAAACCGATGTCATGTTCCCAGGCCACAGGTTTCCACAATCTAACATCAGTCATGTTCCCAGGCCACAGGATTCCAGAAGCAAACCTCAGTCTTGTTCCCAGGACACAGGTTTCCAGAATCAAACCTCAGACATGTTCCCAGGCCACAGGGTTCCATAATAAAACCGTTCTCATATTCCCAGGCCACAGGGTTCCAGAATAAAACCGTTCTCATGTTCCCAGGCAAAAAGATTCCAGAATCCACCGATAACATGTTCCCAGTCCACAGGGTTCCAGAACCAAGGCTCAGTCATGTTCCCAGGGCACAGTATTCCACAATCTACACAGATGTCATGTTCCCAGGCCACAGTTTTCCAGAAACACGCCTCAGTTATGTTCCCAGGCCACAGGGATCCTGAATCAAACCTCAGTCATGTTGCCAGGCCATAGGGTACCACCATCAAACCTCAGTCATATTCCCAGGCCACAAGTTTCCAGAATCAAACCGATGTCATGTTCCCAGGCAACAGGTTTCCACAATCAAACATCAGTCATGTTCCCAGGCCAATGGTTTCCAGAATCAAACCTCAGTCATATTCCCAGGCCACAGGGTTCCAGAATCAACCCGATATCATGTTCCCTGGGCACATTCTTCCATAAACAAACCTCAGTCATGTTGCCAGGCCACAGGTTTCCACCATCAAACCTCAGACATGTTCCCAGGCCACAGGTTTCTAGAATAAAACCGTTCTCATGTTCCCAGGCCACAGGGTCCCAGAATCCACCGATGACATGTTCCCAGGCAACAGGGATCCAGAATCAATCCTCAGTTAGGTTCCCAGGCTACAGGGTTCCAGAATAAAACCTCATTCATGTTCCAAGTCCACAGGGTTATAGAATGAATCCTCAGGTAGGTTCCCAGGCTACAGGGTTCCAGAATAAAACCTCAGTCATGTTCCCAGGCCACAGAGTTCCAGAATCCACCGATGTCATGTTCCCAGTCCACAGGGTTCCAGAATCAATCCTCAGTTATGTTCCCAGGCTACAGGGTTCCAGAATAAAACCTCAGTCATGTTCCCAGTCCACAGGGTTCCAAAACCAAGGCTCAGTCAGGTTCCCAGGGCATAGTATTCCACAATCTAAACAGATGTCCTGTTCCCAGGCCACAGTTTTCCAGAATCACGCCTCAGTCATGTACCCAGGCCACAGGGATCCAGAATCAAACCTCAGTCATGTTGCCAGGCCATAGGGTACCACCATCAAACCTGAGTCATATTCCCAGGCCACAGGCTTCCAGAATCAAACGGATTTCATGTTCCCAGGCCACAGGGTTCCAGAATCCAACCGATGTCGTGTTCCCAGGCCACAGGTTTCCACAAGCAAACCTCAGTCGTGTTCCCAGGACACAGCTTTCCAGAATCAACCCGGTATCATGTTCCCTGGCGACAGTCTTCCAGAATCTAACCTCAGTCATGTTGCCAGGCCACAGGTTTCCACCATCAAACCTCAGACATGTTCCCAGGCCAAAGGGTTCCAGAATAAAACCGTTCTCATGTTCCCAGGCAAAAAGATTCCAGAATCCACCGATGACATGTTCCCAGGCAACAGGGTTCCAGAAAAAATCCTCAGTCAGGTTCCCAGGCTACAGGGTTCCAGAATAAAACCTCAGTCATGTTCCAAGTCCACAGGGTTCCAGAATCAATCCTCAGTTAGGTTCCCAGGCTACAGGGTTCCAGAATAAAACCTCAGTCATGTTCCCAGTCCACAGGGTTCCAGAACCTAGGCTCAGTTAGATTCTCAGGGCACAGTATTCCAGAATCTAAACACATGTCATGTTCCCAAGCCACAATTTTCCAGAATCACGCCTCAGGCATGTACCCAGGCCACAGGGATTCAGAATCAAACTTCAGTCATGTTGCCAGGCCATAGGGTACCACCATCAAACCTCAGTCATATTCCCAGGCCACAGGCTACCAGAATCAAACGGATTTCATGTTCCCAGGCAACAGGGTTCCAGAATCCAAACCGATGTCACGTTCCCAGGCCACAGGATTCCACAATCTAACCTCAGTCATGTTCCCAGGTCAAAGGTTTCCAGAATCAAACCTCAGTCATATTCCCAGGCCACAGGGTTCCAGAATCCACCGATGTCATGTTCCGAGGCCACAGGGTTACAGAATCAATCCTCAGTTATGTTCCCAGGCTACAGGTATCCAGAATAAAACCTCAGTCATGTTCCCAGTCCACAGGGTTCCAGAACCAAGGCTCAGTCACGTTCCCAGGGCACAGTATTCCACAATCTACACAGATGTCATGTTCCTAGGCCACAGTTTTCCAGAAACACGCCTCAGTTATGTTCCCAGGCCACAGGGATCCTGAATCAAACCTCAGTCATGGTGCCAGGCCATAGGGTACCACCATCAAACCTCAGTCATATTCCCAGGCCACAAGTTTCCAGAATCAAACCGATGTCATGTTCCCAGGCAACAGGTTTCCACAATCTAACATCAGTCATGTTCCCAGGCCAATGGTTTCCAGAATCAAACCTCAGTCATATTCCCAGGCCACAGGGTTCCAGAATCAACCCGATATCATGTTCCCTGGCCACATTCTTCCATAAACAAACCTCAGTCATGTTGCCAGGCCACAGGTTTCCACCATCAAACCTCAGACATGTTCCCAGGCCACAGGGTTCTAGAATAAAACCGTTCTCATGTTCCCAGGCCACAGGGTCCCAGAATCCACCGATGACATGTTCCCAGGCAACAGGGATCCAGAATCAATCCTCAGTTAGGTTCCCAGGCTACAGGGTTCCAGAATAAAACCTCATTCATGTTCCAAGTCCACAGGGTTCCAGAATGAATCCTCAGGTAGGTTCCCAGGCTACAGGGTTCCAGAATAAAACCTCAGTCATTTTCCCAGGCCACAGAGTTCCAGAATCCACCGATGTCATGTTCCCAGTCCACAGGGTTCCAGAATCAATCCTCAGTTATGTTCCCAGGCTACAGGGTTCCAGAATAAAACCTCAGTCATGTTCCCAGTCCACAGGGTTCCAAAACCAAGGCTCAGTCAGGTTCCCAGGGCACAGTATTCCACAATCTAAACAGATGTCCTGTTCCCAGGCCACAGTTTTCCAGAATCACGCCTCAGTCATGTACCCAGGCCACAGGGATCCAGAATCAAACCTCAGTCATGTTGCCAGGCCATAGGGTACCACCATCAAACCTGAGTCATATTCCCAGGCCACAGGCTTCCAGAATCAAACGGATTTCATGTTCCCAGGCCACAGGGTTCCAGAATCCAACCGATGTCGTGTTCCCAGGCCACAGGTTTCCACAAGCAAACCTCAGTCGTGTTCCCAGGACACAGCTTTCCAGAATCAACCCGGTATCATGTTCCCTGGCGACAGTCTTCCAGAATCTAACCTCAGTCATGTTGCCAGGCCACAGGTTTCCACCATCAAACCTCAGACATGTTCCCAGGCCACAGGGTTCCAGAATAAAACCGTTCTCATGTTCCCAGGCAAAAAGATTCCAGAATCCACCGATGACATGTTCCCAGGCAACAGGGTTCCAGAAAAAATCCTCAGTCAGGTTCCCAGGCTACAGGGTTCCAGAATAAAACCTCAGTCATGTTCCAAGTCCACAGGGTTCCAGAATCAATCCTCAGTTAGGTTCCCAGGCTACAGGGTTCCAGAATAAAACCTCAGTCATGTTCCCAGTCCACAGGGTTCCAGAACCTAGGCTCAGTTAGATTCTCAGGGCACAGTTTTCCAGAATCTAAACACATGTCATGTTCCCAAGACACAATTTTCCAGAATCACGCCTCAGTCATGTACCCAGGCCACAGGGATTCAGAATCAAACTTCAGTCATGTTGCCAGGCCATAGGGTACCACCATCAAACCTCAGTCATATTCCCAGGCCACAGGCTACCAGAATCAAACGGATTTCATGTTCCCAGGCAACAGGGTTCCAGAATCCAAACCGATGTCATGTTCCCAGGCCACAGGATTCCACAATCTAACCTCAGTCATGTTCCCAGGTCAAAGGTTTCCAGAATCAAACCTCAGTCATATTCCCAGGCCACAGGGTTCCAGAATCCACCGATGTCATGTTCCGAGGCCACAGGGTTACAGAATCAATCCTCAGTTATGTTCCCAGGCTACAGGTATCCAGAATAAAACCTCAGTCATGTTCCCAGTCCACAGGGTTCCAGAACCAAGGCTCAGTCACGTTCCCAGGGCACAGTATTCCACAATCTACACAGATGTCATGTTCCCAGGCCACAGTTTTCCAGAAACACGCCTCAGTTATGTTCCCAGGCCACAGGGATCCTGAATCAAACCTCAGTCATGTTGCCAGGCCATAGGGTACCACCATCAAACCTCAGTCATATTCCCAGGCCACAAGTTTCCAGAATCAAACCGATGTCATGTTCCCAGGCAACAGGTTTCCACAATCTAACATCAGTCATGTTCCCAGGCCAATGGTTTCCAGAATCAAACCTCAGTCATATTCCCAGGCCACAGGGTTCCAGAATCAACCCGATATTATGTTCCCTGGCCACATTCTTCCATAATCAAACCTCAGTCATGTTGCCAGGCCACAGGTTTCCACCATCAAACCTCAGACATGTTCCCAGGCCACAGGGTTCTAGAATAAAATTGTTCTCATGATCCCAGGCCACAGGGTTCCAGAATCCACCGATGACATGTTCCCAGGCAACAGGGATCCAGAATCAATCCTCAGTTAGGTTCCCAGGCTACAGGGTTCCAGAATAAAACCTCAGTCATGTTCCAAGTCCACAGGGTTCCAGAATGAATCCTCAGTTAGGTTCCCAGGCTACAGGGTTCCAGAATAAAACCTCAGTCATGTTCCCAGGCCACAGAGTTCCAGAATCCACCGATGTCATGTTCCCAGTCCACAGGGTTCCAGAATCAATCCTCAGTTATGTTCTCAGGCTACAGGTTTCCAGAATAAAACCTCAGTCATGTTCCCAGTCCACAGGGTTCCAAAACCAAGGCTCAGTCAGGTTCCCAGGGCACAGTATTCCACAATCTAAACAGATGTCCTGTTCCCAGGCCACAGTTTTCCAGAATCACGCCTCAGTCATGTACCCAGGCCACAGGGATCCAGAATCAAACCTCAGTCATGTTGCCAGGCCATAGGGTACCACCATCAAACCTCAGTCATTTTGCTAGGCCGCATGTTTCCACAATGAAACCTCAGTCATGTCCCAGGCCACAGGTTTCCAGAAGCAAACCTCAGTCATATTCCCAGGCCACAAGTTTCCAGAATCAAACCGATGTCATGTTCCCAGGCAACAGGTTTCCACAATCTAACATCAGTCATGTTCCCAGGCCACAGGATTCCAGAAGCAAACCTCAGTCTTGTTCCCAGGACACAGGTTTCCAGAATCAACCCGATATCATGTTCCCTGGCCACAGTCTTCAAGAATCAAACCTCAGTCATGTTACCAGGCCACAGGTTTCCACCATCAAACCTCAGACATGTTCCCAGGCCACAGGGTTCCAGAATAAAACCGTTCTCATGTTCCCAGGCCACAGGGTTCCAGAATAAAACCGTTCTCATGTTCCCAGGCCACAGGGTTCCAGAATCCACCGATGACATGTTCCCAGGCAACAGGGTTCCACAATCAATCCTCAGTTAGGTTCCCAGGCTACAGGGTTCCAGAATAAAACCTCAGTCATGTTCCAAGTCCACAGGGTTCCAGAATCAATCCTCTGTTAGGTTCCCAGGCTACAGGTTTCCAGAATAAAACCTCAGTCATGTTCCCAGTCCACAGGGTTCCAGAACCTAGGATCAGTCAGATTCCCAGGGCACCTTATTCCACAATCTAAACAGATGTCATGTTCCCAAGCCACAGTTTTCCAGAATCTCACCTCAGTCATGTTCCCAGGCCACAAGGATCCAGAATCAAACCTCAGTCATGTTGCCAGGCCATAGGGTACCAGCATCAAACCTCAGTCATATTCCCAGGCCACAGGCTTCCAGAATCAAAAGGATTTCATGTTCCCAGGCAACAGGTTTCCAGAATCCAAACCGATGTCATGTTCCCAGGCCACAAGATTCCACAATCTAACCTCAGTCATGTTCCCAGGCAAATGGCTTCCAGAATCAAACCTCAGTCTTGTTCCCAGGACACAGGTTTCCAGAATCAAACCTCAGACATGTTCCCAGGCCACAGGGTTCCAGAATCCACCGATGTCATGTTCCCAGGCCACAGGGTTACAGAATCAAACCTCAGTTATGTTCCCAGGCTACAGGTATCCAGAATAAAACCTCAGTCATGTTCCCAGTCCACAGGGTTCCAGAACCAAGGCTCAGTCAGGTTCCCAGGGCACAGTATTCCACAATCTACACAGATGTCATGTTCCCAGGCCACAGTTTTCCAGAAACACGCCTCAGTTATGTTCCCAGGCCACAGGGATCCTGAATCAAACCTCAGTCATGTTGCCAGGCCATAGGGTACCACCATCAAACCTCAGTCATATTCCCAGGCCACAAGTTTCCAGAATCAAACCGATGTCATTTTCCCAGGCAACAGGTTTCCACAATCAAACATCAGTCATGTTCCCAGGCCATTGGTTTCCAGAATCAAACCTCAGTCATATTCCCAGGCCACAGGGTTCCAGAATCAACCCGATATCATGTTCCCTGGCCACATTCTTCCATAAACAAACCTCAGTCATGTTGCCAGGCCACAGGTTTCCACCATCAAACCTCAGACATGTTCCCAGGCCACAGGGTTCTAGAATAAAACCGTTCTCATGTTCCCAGGCCACAGGGTCCCAGAATCCACCGATGACATGTTCCCAGGCAACAGGGTTCCAGAATGAATCCTCAGTTAGGTTCCCTGGCTACAGGGTTCCAGAATAAAACCTCAGTCATGTTCCCAGGCCACAGAGTTCCAGAATCCACCGATGTCATGTTTCCAGTCCACAGGGTTCCAGAATCAATCCTCAGTTATGTTCCCAGGCTACAGGGTTCCAGAATAAAACCTCAGTCATGTTCCCAGTCCACAGGGTTCCAAAACCAAGGCTCAGTCAGGTTCCCAGGGCACAGTATTCCACAATCTAAACAGATGTCCTGTTCCCAGGCCACAGTTTTCCAGAATCACGCCTCAGTCATGTACCCAGGCCACAGGGATCCAGAATCAAACCTCAGTCATGTTGCCAGGCCATAGGGTACCACCATCAAACCTGAGTCATATTCCCAGGCCACAGGCTTCCAGAATCAAACGGATTTCATGTTCCCAGGCCACAGGGTTCCAGAATCCAACCGATGTCGTGTTCCCAGGCCACAGGTTTCCACAAGCAAACCTCAGTCGTGTTCCCAGGACACAGCTTTCCAGAATCAACCCGGTATCATGTTCCCTGGCGACAGTCTTCCAGAATCTAACCTCAGTCATGTTGCCAGGCCACAGGTTTCCACCATCAAACCTCAGACATGTTCCCAGGCCACAGGGTTCCAGAATAAAACGGTTCTCATGTTCCCAGGCAAAAAGATTCCAGAATCCACCGATGACATGTTCCCAGGCAAGAGGGTTCCAGAAAAAATCCTCAGTCAGGTTCCCAGACTACAGGGTTCCAGAATAAAACCTCAGTCATGTTCCAAGTCCACAGAGTTCCAGAATCAATCCTCAGTTAGGTTCCCAGGCTACAGGGTTCCAGAATATAACCTCAGTCATGTTCCCAGTCCACAGGGTTCCAGAACCTAGTCTCAGTTAGATTCTCAGGGCACAGTATTCCAGAATCTAAACACATGTCATGTTCCCAAGCCACAATTTTCCAGAATCACGCCTCAGTCATGTACCCAGGCCACAGGGATTCAGAATCAAACCTCAGTCATATTCCCAGGCCACAGGCTACCAGAATCAAACGGATTTCATGTTCCCAGGCAACAGGGTTCCAGAATCCAAACCGATGTCATGTTCCCAGGCCACAGGATTCCACAATCTAACCTCAGTCATGTTCCCAGGTCAAAGGTTTCCAGAATCAAACCTCAGTCATATTCCCAGGCCACAGGGTTCCAGAATCCACCGATGTCATGTTCCCAGGCCACAGGGTTACAGAATCAATCCTCAGTTATGTTCCCAGGCTACAGGTATCCAGAATAAAACCTCAGTTATGTTCCCAGTCCACAGGGTTCCAGAACCAAGGCTCAGTCAGGTTCCCAGGGCACAGTATTCCACAATCTACACAGATGTCATGTTCCCAGGCCACAGTTTTCCAGAAACACGCCTCAGTTATGTTCCCAGGCCACAGGGATCCTGAATCAAACCTCAGTCATGTTGTCAGGCCATAGGGTACCACCATCAAACCTCAGTCATATTCCCAGGCCACAAGTTTCCAGAATCAAACCGATGTCATGTTCCCAGGCAACAGGTTTCCACAATCTAACATCAGTCATGTTCCCAGGCCAATGGTTTCCAGAATCAAACCTCAGTCATATTCCCAGGCCACAGGGTTCCAGAATCAACCCGATATCATGTTCCCTGGCCACATTCTTCCATAATCAAACCTCAGTCATGTTGCCAGGCCATAGGTTTCCACCATCAAACCTCAGACATGTTCCCAGGCCACAGGGTTCTAGAATAAAACCGTTCTCATGATCCCAGGCCACAGGGTTCCAGAATCCACCGATGACATGTTCCCAGGCAACAGGGATCCAGAATCAATCCTCAGTTAGGTTCCCAGGCTACAGGGTTCCAGAATAAAACCTCAGTCATGTTCCAAGTCCACAGGGTTCCAGAATGAATCCTCAGTTAGGTTCCCAGGCTACAGGGTTCCAGAATAAAACCTCAGTCATGTTCCCAGGCCACAGAGTTCCAGAATCCACCGATGTCATGTTCCCAGTCCACAGGGTTCCAGAATCAATCCTCAGTTATGTTCCCAGGCTACAGGGTTCCAGAATAAAACCTCAGTCATGTTCCCAGTCCACAGGGTTCCAAAACCAAGGCTCAGTCAGGTTCCCAGGGCACAGTATTCCACAATCTAAACAGATGTCCTGTTCCCAGGCCACAGTTTTCCAGAATCACGCCTCAGTCATGTACCCAGGCCACAGGGATCCAGAATCAAACCTCAGTCATGTTGCCAGGCCATAGGGTACCACCATCAAACCTGAGTCATATTCCCAGGCCACAGGCTTCCAGAATCAAACGGATTTCATGTTCCCAGGCCACAGGGTTCCAGAATCCAACCGATGTCGTGTTCCCAGGCCACAGGTTTCCACAAGCAAACCTCAGTCGTGTTCCCAGGACACAGCTTTCCAGAATCAACCCGGTATCATGATCCTTGGCGACATTCTTCCAGAATCTAACCTCAGTCATGTTGCCAGGCCACAGGTTTCCACCATCAAACCTCAGACATGTTCCCAGGCCACAGGGTTCCAGAATAAAACCGTTCTCATGTTCCCAGGCAAAAAGATTCCAGAATCCACCGATGACATGTTCCCAGGCAACAGGGTTCCAGAATCAATCCTCAGTCAGGTTCCCAGGCTACAGGGTTCCAGAATAAAACCTCAGTCATGTTCCAAGTCCACAGGGTTCCAGAATCAATCCTCAGTTAGGTTCCCAGGCTACAGGGTTCCAGAATAAAACCTCAGTCATGTTCCCAGTCCACAGGGTTCCAGAACCTAGGCTCAGTTAGATTCTCAGGGCACAGTATTCCACAATCTAAACAGATGTCATGTTCCCAAGCCACAATTTTCCAGAATCACGCCTCAGTCATGTACCCAGGCCACAGGGATCCAGAATCAAACTTCAGTCATGTTGCCAGGCCATAGGGTACCACCATCAAACCTCAGTCATATTCCCAGGCCACAGGCTACCAGAATCAAACGGATTTCATGTTCCCAGGCAACAGGGTTCCAGAATCCAAACCGATGTCATGTTCCCAGGCCACAGGATTCCACAATCTAACCTCAGTCATGTTCCCAGGTCAAAGGTTTCCAGAATCAAACCTCAGTCATATTCCCAGGCCACAGGGTTCCAGAATCCACCGATGTCATGTTCCCAGGCCACAGGGTTACAGAATCAATCCTCAGTTATGTTGCCAGGTTACAGGTATCCAGAATAAAACCTCAGTCATGTTCCCAGTCCACAGGGTTCCAGAACCAAGGCTCAGTCACGTTCCCAGGGCACAGTATTCCACAATCTACACAGATGTCATGTTCCCAGGCCACAGTTTTCCAGAAACACGCCTCAGTTATGTTCCCAGGCCACAGGGATCCTGAATCAAACCTCAGACATGTTGCCATGCCATAGGGTACCACCATCAAACCTCAGTCATATTCCCAGGCACATTTTTCCAGAATCACGCCTGAGTCATGTTCTCAGGCCACAGGGATCCAGAATCAAACCTCAGTCATGTTGCCAGGCCATAGGCTAACATCATCAAACCTCAGTCATATTCCCAGGCCACAGGATTCCAGAATCAAACCGATTACATGTTCCCAGGCAACAGGGTACCAGAATCCAAAACGATGTCATGTTCCTAGGCCACAGGATTCCACAATCTAACCTCAGTCATGTTCCCAGGCAAATGGCTTCCAGAATCAAACCTCAGTCATATTCCCAGGCCACAGGGTTCCAGAATCCACCGAAGTCATGTTCCCAGGGCACAGGGTTCCAGAATCAATCCTCACTTATGTTCACAGGCTACAGGGTTCCAGAATAAAACCTCAGTCATGTTCCCAGTCCACAGGGTTCCAGAACCAAGGCTCAGTCAGGTTCCCAGGGCACAGTATTCCACAATCTAAACAGATGTCATGTTCCCAGGCCACAGTTTTCCAGAATCACACTTCAGTCATGTTCCAAGGCCACAGGTATCCAGAATCAAACCTCAGTCATGTTGCCAGGCCATACGTTATCACCATCAAACCTCAGTCATATTCCCAGGCCACAAGTTTCCAGAATCAAACCGATGTCATGTTCCCAGGCCACAGGTTTCCACAATCTAACATCAGTCATGTTCCCAGGCCACAGGATTCCAGAAGCAAACCTCAGTCTTGTTCCCAGGACACAGGTTTCCAGAATCAAACCTCAGACATGTTCCCAGGCCACAGGGTTCCAGAATAAAACCGTTCTCATATTCCCAGGCCACAGGGTTCCAGAATAAAACCGTTCTCATGTTCCCAGGCAAAAAGATTCCAGAATCCACCGATAACATGTTCCCAGTCCACAGGGTTCCAGAACCAAGGCTCAGTCAGGTTCCCAGGGCACAGTATTCCACAATCTACACAGATGTCATGTTCCCAGGCCACAGTTTTCCAGAAACACGCCTCAGTTATGTTCCCAGGCCACAGGGATCCTGAATCAAACCTCAGTCATGTTGCCAGGCCATAGGGTACCACCATCAAACCTCAGTCATATTCCCAGGCCACAAGTTTCCAGAATCAAACCGATGTCATGTTCCCAGGCAACAGGTTTCCACAATCAAACATCAGTCATGTTCCCAGGCCAATGGTTTCCAGAATCAAACCTCAGTCATATTCCCAGGCCACAGGGTTCCAGAATCAACCCGATATCATGTTCCCTGGCCACATTCTTCCATAAACAAACCTCAGTCATGTTGCCAGGCCACAGGTTTCCACCATCAAACCTCAGACATGTTCCCAGGCCACAGGGTTCTAGAATAAAACCGTTCTCATGTTCCCAGGCCACAGGGTCCCAGAATCCACCGATGACATGTTCCCAGGCAACAGGGATCCAGAATCAATCCTCAGTTAGGTTCCCAGGCTACAGGGTTCCAGAATAAAACCTCATTCATGTTCCAAGTCCACAGGGTTCCAGAATGAATCCTCAGTTAGGTTCCCAGGCTACAGGGTTCCAGAATAAAACCTCAGTCATGTTCCCAGGCCACAGTGTTCCAGAATCCACCGATGTCATGTTCCCAGTCCACAGGGTTCCAGAATCAATCCTCAGTTATGTTCCCAGGCTACAGGGTTCCAGAATAAAACCTCAGTCATGTTCCCAGTCCACAGGGTTCCAAAACCAAGGCTCAGTCAGGTTCCCAGGGCACAGTATTCCACAATCTAAACAGATGTCCTGTTCCCAGGCCACAGTTTTCCAGAATCACGCCTCAGTCATGTACCCAGGCCACAGGGATCCAGAATCAAACCTCAGTCATGTTGCCAGGCCATAGGATACCACCATCAAACCTGAGTCATATTCCCAGGCCACAGGCTTCCAGAATCAAACGGATTTCATGTTCCCAGGCAACAGGTTTCCAGAATCCAAACCGATGTCATGTTCCCAGGCCACAAGATTCCACAATCTAACTTCAGTCATGTTCTCCGGCAAATGGTTTCCAGAATCAAACCTCAGTCATATTCCCAGGCCACAGGTTTCCAGAATCCACCGATGTCATGTTCCCAGGCCACAGGGTTACAGAATCAATCCTCAGTTATGTTCCCAGGCTACAGGTATCCAGAATAAAACCTCAGTCATGTTCCCAGTCCACAGGGTTCCAGAACCAAGGCTCAGTCAGGTTCCCAGGGCACAGTATTCCACAATCTACACAGATGTCATGTTCCCAGGCCACAGTTTTCCAGAAACACGCCTCAGTTATGTTCCCAGGCCACAGGGATCCTGAATCAAACCTCAGTCATGTTGCCAGGCCATAGGGTACCACCATCAAAGCTCAGTCATATTCCCAGGCCACAAGTTTCCAGAATCAAACCGATGTCATGTTCCCAGGCAACAGGTTTCCACAATCAAACATCAGTCATGTTCCCAGGCCAATGGTTTCCAGAATCAAACCTCAGTCATATTCCCAGGCCACAGGGTTCCAGAATCAACCCGATATCATGTTCCCTGGCCACATTCTTCCATAAACAAACCTCAGTCATGTTGCCAGGCCACAGGTTTCCACCATCAAACCTCAGACATGTTCCCAGGCCACAGGGTTCTAGAATAAAACCGTTCTCATGTTCCCAGGCCACAGGGTCCCAGAATCCACCGATGACATGTTCCCAGGCAACAGGGATCCAGAATCAATCCTCAGTTAGGTTCCCAGGCTACAGGGTTCCAGAATAAAACCTCATTCATGTTCCAAGTCCACAGGGTTCCAGAATGAATCCTCAGTTAGGTTCCCAGGCTACAGGGTTCCAGAATAAAACCTCAGTCATGTTCCCAGGCCACAGAGTTCCAGAATCCACCGATGTCATGTTCCCAGTCCACAGGGTTCCAGAATCAATCCTCAGTTATGTTCCCAGGCTACAGGGTTCCAGAATAAAACCTCAGTCATGTTCCCAGTCCACAGGGTTCCAAAACCAAGGCTCAGTCAGGTTCCCAGGGCACAGTATTCCACAATCTAAACAGATGTCCTCTTCCCAGGGCACAGTTTTCCAGAATCACGCCTCAGTCATGTACCCAGGCCACAGGGATCCAGAATCAAACCTCAGTCATGTTGCCAGGCCATAGGGTACCACCATCAAACCTGAGTCATATTCCCAGGCCACAGGCTTCCAGAATCAAACGGATTTCATGTTCCCAGGCCACAGGGTTCCAGAATCCAACCGATGTCGTGTTCCCAGGCCACAGGTTTCCACAAGCAAACCTCAGTCGTGTTCCCAGGACACAGCTTTCCAGAATCAACCCGGTATCATGTTCCCTGGCGACAGTCTTCCAGAATCTAACCTCAGTCATGTTGCCAGGCCACAGGTTTCCACCATCAAACCTCAGACATGTTCCCAGGCCACAGGGTTCCAGAATAAAACCGTTCTCATGTTCCCAGGCAAAAAGATTCCAGAATCCACCGATGACATGTTCCCAGGCAACAGGGTTCCAGAAAAAATCCTCAGTCAGGTTCCCAGGCTACAGGGTTCCAGAATAAAACCTCAGTCATGTTCCAAGTCCACAGGGTTCCAGAATCAATCCTCAGTTAGGTTCCCAGGCTACAGGGTTCCAGAATATAACCTCAGTCATGTTCCCAGTCCACAGGGTTCCAGAACCTAGGCTCAGTTAGATTCTCAGGGCACAGTATTCCAGAATCTAAACACATGTCATTTTCCCAAGCCACAATTTTCCAGAATCACGCCTCAGTCATGTACCCAGGCCACAGGGATTCAGAATCAAACTTCAGTCATGTTGCCAGGCCATAGGGTACCACCATCAAACCTCAGTCATATTCCCAGGCCACAGGCTACCAGAATCAAACGGATTTCATGTTCCCAGGCAACAGGGTTCCAGAATCCAAACCGATGTCATGTTCCCAGGCCACAGGATTCCACAATCTAACCTCAGTCATGTTCCCAGGTCAAAGGTTTCCAGAATCAAACCTCAGTCATATTCCCAGGCCACAGGGTTCCAGAATCCACCGATGTCATGTTCCGAGGCCACAGGGTTACAGAATCAATCCTCAGTTATGTTCCCAGGCTACAGGTATCCAGAATAAAACCTCAGTCATGTTCCCAGTCCACAGGGTTCCAGAACCAAGGCTCAGTCACGTTCCCAGGGCACAGTATTCCACAATCTACACAGATGTCATGTTCCCAGGCCACAGTTTTCCAGAAACACGCCTCAGTTATGTTCCCAGGCCACAGGGATCCTGAATCAAACCTCAGTCATGTTGCCAGGCCATAGGGTACAACCATCAAACCTCAGTCATATTCCCAGGCCACAAGTTTCCAGAATCAAACCGATGTCATGTTCCCAGGCAACAGGTTTCCACAATCTAACATCAGTCATGTTCCCAGGCCAATGGTTTCCAGAATCAAACCTCAGTCATATTCCCAGGCCACAGGGTTCCAGAATCAACCCGATATCATGTTCCCTGGCCACATTCTTCCATAATCAAACCTCAGTCATGTTGCCAGGCCATAGGTTTCCACCATCAAACCTCAGACATGTTCCCAGGCCACAGGGTTCTAGAATAAAACCGTTCTCATGATCCCAGGCCACAGGGTTCCAGAATGCACCGATGACATGTTCCCAGGCAACAGGGATCCAGAATCAATCCTCAGTTAGGTTCCCAGGCTACAGGGTTCCAGAATAAAACCTCAGTCATGTTCCAAGTCCACAGGGTTCCAGAATGAATCCTCAGTTAGGTTCCCAGGCTACAGGGTTCCAGAATAAAACCTCAGTCATGTTCCCAGGCCACAGAGTTCCAGAATCCACCGATGTCATGTTCCCAGTCCACAGGGTTCCAGAATGAATCCTCAGGTAGGTTCCCAGGCTACAGGGTTCCAGAATAAAACCTCAGTCATGTTCCCAGTCCACAGGGTTCCAAAACCAAGGCTCAGTCAGGTTCCCAGGGCACAGTATTCCACAATCTAAACAGATGTCCTGTTCCCAGGCCACAGTTTTCCAGAATCACGCCTCAGTCATGTACCCAGGCCACAGGGATCCAGAATCAAACCTCAGTCATGTTGCCAGGCCATAGGGTACCACCATCAAACCTGAGTCATATTCCCAGGCCACAGGCTTCCAGAATCAAACGGATTTCATGTTCCCAGGCCACAGGGTTCCAGAATCCAACCGATGTCGTGTTCCCAGGCCACAGGTTTCCACAAGCAAACCTCAGTCGTGTTCCCAGGACACAGCTTTCCAGAATCAACCCGGTATCATGTTCCCTGGCGACAGTCTTCCAGAATCTAACCTCAGTCATGTTGCCAGGCCACAGGTTTCCACCATCAAACCTCAGACATGTTCCCAGGCCACAGGGTTCCAGAATAAAACCGTTCTCATGTTCCCAGGCAAAAAGATTCCAGAATCCACCGATGACATGTTCCCAGGCAACAGGGTTCCAGAATCAATCCTCAGTCAGGTTCCCAGGCTACAGGGTTCCAGAATAAAACCTCAGTCATGTTCCAAGTCCACAGGGTTCCAGAATCAATCCTCAGTTAGGTTCCCAGGCTACAGGGTTCCAGAATAAAACCTCAGTCATGTTCCCAGTCCACCGGGTTCCAGAACCTAGGCTCAGTTAGATTCTCAGGGCACAGTATTCCACAATCTAAACAGATGTCATGTTCCCAAGCCACAATTTTCCAGAATCACGCCTCAGTCATGTACCCAGGCCACAGGGATCCAGAATCAAACTTCAGTCATGTTGCCAGGCCATAGGGTACCACCATCAAACCTCAGTCATATTCCCAGGCCACAGGCTGCCAGAATCAAACGGATTTCATGTTCCCAGGCAACAGGGTTCCAGAATCCAAACCGATGTCATGTTCCCAGGCCACAGGATTCCACAATCTAACCTCAGTCATGTTCCCAGGTCAAAGGTTTCCAGAATCAAACCTCAGTCATGTTCCCAGGCCACAGGGTTCCAGAATCCACCGATGTCATGTTCCCAGGCCACAGGGTTACAGAATCAATCCTCAGTTATGTTCCCAGGTTACAGGTATCCAGAATAAAACCTCAGTCATGTTCCCAGTCCACAGGGTTCCAGAACCAAGGCTCAGTCAGGTTCCCAGGGCACAGTATTCCACAATCTACACAGATGTCATGTTCCCAGGCCACAGTTTTCCAGAAACACGCCTCAGTTATGTTCCCAGGCCACAGGGATCCTGAATCAAACCTCAGTCATGTTGCCAGGCCATAGGGTACCACCATCAAACCTCAGTCATATTCCCAGGCCACAAGTTTCCAGAATCAAACCGATGTCATGTTCCCAGGCAACAGGTTTCCACAAACTAACATCAGTCATGTTCCCAGGCCAATGGTTTCCAGAATCAAACCTCAGTCATATTCCCAGGCCACAGGGTTCCAGAATCAACCCGATATCATGTTCCCTGGCCACATTCTTCCATAATCAAACCTCAGTCATGTTGCCAGGCCATAGGTTTCCACCATCAAACCTCAGACATATTCCCAGGCCACAGGGTTCTAGAATAAAACCATTCTCATGTTCCCAGGCCACAGGGTTCCAGAATCCACCGATGACATGTTCCCAGGCAACAGGGATCCAGAATCAATCCTCAGTTAGGTTCCCAGGCTACAGGGTTCCAGAATAAAACCTCAGTCATGTTCCCAGTCCACAGGGTTCCAGAACCAAGGCTCAGTCAGGTTCCCAGGGCAAAGTATTCCACAATCTAAACAGATGTCATGTTCCCAGGCCACAGTTTTCCAGAATCACGCCTCAGTCATGTACCCAGGCCACAGGGATCCAGAATCAAACCTCAGTCATGTTGCCAGGCCATAGGGTTCCAGAATCAAGGCTCAGTCAGGTTCCCAGGGCACAGTATTCCACAATCTAAACAGATGTCATGTTCCCAAGCTACAATTTTCCAGAATCACGCCTCAGTCATGTTCCCAGGCCACAGGGATCAAGAATCAAACCTCAGTCATGTTGCCAGGCCACAGGTTTCCACCATCAAACCTTAGACATGTTCCCAGTCCACAAGGCTCCAGAATAAAACCGTTCTCATGTTTGCAGGCCTCAGGGTACCAGAATCCACCGATGACATGTTCCCAGGCAAAAGGGTTCCAGAATCAATCCTCAGTTAGGTTCCCAGGCTACAGGGTTCCAGAATAAAACCTCAGTCATGTTCCCAGTCCACAGGGTTCCAGAACCTAGGCTCAGTCAGGTTCCCAGGGCACAGTATTCCACAATCTAAACAGATGTCATTTTCCCAAGCCACAGTTTTCCAGAATCTCGTCTTAGACTTGTTCCCAGGACACAGGGATGCAGAATCAAACCTCAGTCATGTTGCCAGGCCACAGGTTTCCACCATCAAACCTCAGACATGTTCCCAGGACACAGGGTTCCAGAATAAAACCATTCTCATGTTCCCAGGCCACAGGATTCCACAAGCAAACCTCAGTCTTTTTCACAGGCCACAGGGTTACCGAATCCACCGATGACATGTTCCCAGGCAACAGGGTTCCAGCGTCAATCCTCAGTTAGGTTCCCAGGCTACAGGGTTCCAGAATAAAACCTCAGTCATGTTCCACGTCCACAGGGTTCCAGAATCAATCCTCAGTTAGGTTCCCAGGCTACAGGGTTCCCGAATAATACCTCAGTCATGTTCCCTGTCCACAGGGTTCCACAACCAAGGCTCAGTCAGGTTCCCAGGGCACAGTATTCCACAATCTAAACAGATGTCATGTTCCCAGGCCCCAGTTTTCCAGAATCAGGTCTGAGTCATTATTCCAGGCCACAGGGATCCAGAATCAAACCTCAGTCATGTTGCCATGCCATAGGGTACCACCATCAAACCTCAGTCATATTCCCAGGCACATTTTTCCAGAATCACGCCTGAGTCATGTTCTCAGGCCACAGGGATCCAGAATCAAACCTCAGTCATGTTGCCAGGCCATAGGCTATCATCATCAAACCTCAGTCATATTCCCAGGCCACAGGATTCCAGAATCAAACCGATTTCATGTTCCCAGGCAACAGGGTACCAGAATCCAAAACGATGTCATGTTCCAAGGCCACAGGATTCCACAATCTAACCTCAGTCATGTTCCCAGGCAAATGGCTTCCAGAAGCAAACCTCAGTCTTGTTCCCAGGACACAGGTTTCCAGAATCAAACCTCAGACATGTTCCCAGGCCACAGGGTTCCAGAATAAAACCGTTCTCATGTTCCCAGGCCACAGGTTTCCAGAATAAAACCGTTCTCATGTTCCCAGGCAAAAAGATTCCAGAATCCACCGATAACATGTTCCCAGTCCACAGGGTTCCAGAACCAAGGCTCAGTCAGGTTCCCAGGGCACAGTATTCCACAATCTACACAGATGTCATGTTCCCAGGCCACAGTTTTCCAGAAACACGCCTCAGTTATGTTCCCAGGCCACAGGGATCCTGAATCAAACCTCAGTCATGTTGCCAGGCCATAGGGTACCACCATCAAACCTCAGTCATATTCCCAGGCCACAAGTTTCCAGAATCAAACCGATGTCATGTTCCCAGGCAACAGGTTTCCACAATCTAACATCAGTCATGTTCCCAGGCCAATGGTTTCCAGAATCAAACCTCAGTCATATTCCCAGGCCACAGGGTTCCAGAATCAACCCGATATCATGTTCCCTGGCCACATTCTTCCATAAACAAACCTCAGTCATGTTGCCAGGCCACAGGTTTCCACCATCAAACCTCAGACATGTTCCCAGGCCACAGGGTTCTAGAATAAAACCGTTCTCATGTTCCCAGGCCACAGGGTCCCAGAATCCACCGATGACATGTTCCCAGGCAACAGGGATCCAGAATCAATCCTCAGTTAGGTTCCCAGGCTACAGGGTTCCAGAATAAAACCTCATTCATGTTCCAAGTCCACAGGGTTCCAGAATGAATCCTCAGGTAGGTTCCCAGGCTACAGGGTTCCAGAATAAAACCTCAGTCATTTTCCCAGGCCACAGAGTTCCAGAATCCACCGATGTCATGTTCCCAGTCCACAGGGTTCCAGAATCAATCCTCAGTTATGTTCCCAGGCTACAGGGTTCCAGAATAAAACCTCAGTCATGTTCCCAGTACACAGGGTTCCAAAACCAAGGCTCAGTCAGATTCCCAGGGCACAGTATTCCACAATCTAAACAGATGTCCTGTTCCCAGGCCACAGTTTTCCAGAATCACGCCTCAGTCATGTACCCAGGCCACAGGGATCCAGAATCAAACCTCAGTCATGTTGCCAGGCCATAGGGTACCACCATCAAACCTGAGTCATATTCCCAGGCCACAGCCTTCCAGAATCAAACGGATTTCATGTTCCCAGGCCACAGGGTTCCAGAATCCAACCGATGTCGTGTTCCCAGGCCACAGGTTTCCACAAGCAAACCTCAGTCGTGTTCCCAGGACACAGCTTTCCAGAATCAACCCGGTATCATGTTCCCTGGCGACAGTCTTCCAGAATCTAACCTCAGTCATGTTGCCAGGCCACAGGTTTCCACCATCAAACCTCAGACATGTTCCCAGGCCACAGGGTTCCAGAATAAAACCGTTCTCATGTTCCCAGGCAAAAAGATTCCAGAATCCACCGATGACATGTTCCCAGGCAACAGGGTTCCAGAAAAAATCCTCAGTCAGGTTCCCAGGCTACAGGGTTCCAGAATAAAACCTCAGTCATGTTCCAAGTCCACAGGGTTCCAGAATCAATCCTCAGTTAGGTTCCCAGGCTACAGGGTTCCAGAATAAAACCTCAGTCATGTTCCCAGTCCACAGGGTTCCAGAACCTAGGCTCAGTTAGATTCTCAGGGCACAGTTTTCCAGAATCTAAACACATGTCATGTTCCCAAGACACAATTTTCCAGAATCACGCCTCAGTCATGTACCCAGGCCACAGGGATTCAGAATCAAACTTCAGTCATGTTGCCAGGCCATAGGGTACCACCATCAAACCTCAGTCATATTCCCAGGCCACAGGCTACCAGAATCAAACGGATTTCATGTTCCCAGCAACAGGGTTCCAGAATCCAAACCGATGTCATGTTCCCAGGCCACAGGATTCCACAATCTAACCTCAGTCATGTTCCCAGGTCAAAGGTTTCCAGAATCAAACCTCAGTCATATTCCCAGGCCACAGGGTTCCAGAATCCACCGATGTCATGTTCCGAGGCCACAGGGTTACAGAATCAATCCTCAGTTATGTTCCCAGGCTACAGGTATCCAGAATAAAACCTCAGTCATGTTCCCAGTCCACAGGGTTCCAGAACCAAGGCTCAGTCACGTTCCCAGGGCACAGTATTCCACAATCTACACAGATGTCATGTTCCCAGGCCACAGTTTTCCAGAAACACGCCTCAGTTATGTTCCCAGGCCACAGGGATCCTGAATCAAACCTCAGTCATGTTGCCAGGCCATAGGGTACCACCATCAAACCTCAGTCATATTCCCAGGCCACAAGTTTCCAGAATCAAACCGATGTCATGTTCCCAGGCAACAGGTTTCCACAATCTAACATCAGTCATGTTCCCAGGCCAATGGTTTCCAGAATCAAACCTCAGTCATATTCCCAGGCCACAGGGTTCCAGAATCAACCCGATATCATGTTCCCTGGCCACATTCTTCCATAATCAAACCTCAGTCATGTTGCCAGGCCACAGGTTTCCACCATCAAACCTCAGACATGTTCCCAGGCCACAGGGTTCTAGAATAAAATTGTTCTCATGATCCCAGGCCACAGGGTTCCAGAATCCACCGATGACATGTTCCCAGGCAACATGGATCCAGAATCAATCCTCAGTTAGGTTCCCAGGCTACAGGGTTCCAGAATAAAACCTCAGTCATGTTCCAAGTCCACAGGGTTCCAGAATGAATCCTCAGTTAGGTTCCCAGGCTACAGGGTTCCAGAATAAAACCTCAGTCATGTTCCCAGGCCACAGAGTTCCAGAATCCACCGATGTCATGTTCCCAGTCCACAGGGTTCCAGAATCAATCCTCAGTTATGTTCTCAGGCTACAGGGTTCCAGAATAAAACCTCAGTCATGTTCCCAGTCCACAGGGTTCCAAAACCAAGGCTCAGTCAGGTTCCCAGGGCACAGTATTCCACAATCTAAACAGATGTCCTGTTCCCAGGCCACAGTTTTCCAGAATCACGCCTCAGTCATGTACCCAGGCCACAGGGATCCAGAATCAAACCTCAGTCATGTTGCCAGGCCATAGGGTACCAGCATCAAACCTCAGTCATATTCCCAGGCCACAGGCTTCCAGAATCAAACGGATTTCATGTTCCCAGGCAACAGGTTTCCAGAATCCAAACCGATGTCATGTTCCCAGGCCACAAGATTCCACAATCTAACCTCAGTCATGTTCCCAGGCAAATGGCTTCCAGAATCAAACCTCAGTCATATTCCCAGGCCACAGGGTTCCAGAATCCACCGATGTCATGTTCCCAGGCCACAGGGTTACAGAATCAAACCTCAGTTATGTTCCCAGGCTACAGGTATCCAGAATAAAACCTCAGTCATGTTCCCAGTCCACAGGGTTCCAGAACCAAGGCTCAGTCAGGTTCCCAGGGCACAGTATTCCACAATCTACACAGATGTCATGTTCCCAGGCCACAGTTTTCCAGAAACACGCCTCAGTTATGTTCCCAGGCCACAGGGATCCTGAATCAAACCTCAGTCATGTTGCCAGGCCATAGGGTACCACCATCAAACCTCAGTCATATTCCCAGGCCACAAGTTTCCAGAATCAAACCGATGTCATGTCCCCAGGCAACAGGTTTCCACAATCAAACATGAATCATGTTCCCAGGCCATTGGTTTCCAGAATAAAACCTCAGTCATATTCCCAGGCCACAGGGTTCCAGAATCAACCCGATATCATGTTCCCTGGCCACATTCTTCCATAAACAAACCTCAGTCATGTTGCCAGGCCACAGGTTTCCACCATCAAACCTCAGACATGTTCCCAGGCCACAGGGTTCTAGAATAAAACCGTTCTCATGTTCCCAGGCCACAGGGTCCCAGAATCCACCGATGACATGTTCCCAGGCAACAGGGATCCAGAATCAATCCTCAGTTAGGTTCCCAGGCTACAGGGTTCCAGAATAAAACCTCATTCATGTTCCAAGTCCACAGGGTTCCAGAATGAATCCTCAGTTAGGTTCCCTGGCTACAGGGTTCCAGAATAAAACCTCAGTCATGTTCCCAGGCTACAGAGTTCCAGAATCCACCGATGTCATGTTTCCAGTCCACAGGGTTCCAGAATCAATCCTCAGTTATGTTCCCAGGCTACAGGGTTCCAGAATAAAACCTCAGTCATGTTCCCAGTCCACAGGGTTCCAAAACCAAGGCTCAGTCAGGTTCCCAGGGCACAGTATTCCACAATCTAAACAGATGTCCTGTTCCCAGGCCACAGTTTTCCAGAATCACGCCTCAGTCATGTACCCAGGCCACAGGGATCCAGAATCAAACCTCAGTCATGTTGCCAGGCCATAGGGTACCACCATCAAACCTGAGTCATATTCCCAGGCCACAGCCTTCCAGAATCAAACGGATTTCATGTTCCCAGGCCACAGGGTTCCAGAATCCAACCGATGTCGTGTTCCCAGGCCACAGGTTTCCACAAGCAAACCTCAGTCGTGTTCCCAGGACACAGCTTTCCAGAATCAACCCGGTATCATGTTCCCTGGCGACAGTCTTCCAGAATCTAACCTCAGTCATGTTGCCAGGCCACAGGTTTCCACCATCAAACCTCAGACATGTTCCCAGGCCACAGGGTTCCAGAATAAAACCGTTCTCATGTTCCCAGGCAAAAAGATTCCAGAATCCACCGATGACATGTTCCCAGGCAACAGGGTTCCAGAAAAAATCCTCAGTCAGGTTCCCAGGCTACAGGGTTCCAGAATAAAACCTCAGTCATGTTCCAAGTCCACAGGGTTCCAGAATCAATCCTCAGTTAGGTTCCCAGGCTACAGGGTTCCAGAATAAAACCTCAGTCATGTTCCCAGTCCACAGGGTTCCAGAACCTAGGCTCAGTTAGATTCTCAGGGCACAGTATTCCAGAATCTAAACACATGTCATGTTCCCAAGCCACAATTTTCCAGAATCACGCCTCAGTCATGTACCCAGGCCACAGGGATTCAGAATCAAACTTCAGTCATGTTGCCAGGCCATAGGGTACCACCATCAAACCTCAGTCATATTCCCAGGCCACAGGCTACCAGAATCAAACGGATTTCATGTTCCCAGGCAACAGGGTTCCAGAATCCAAACCGATGTCATGTTCCCAGGCCACAGGATTCCACAATCTAACCTCAGTCATGTTCCCAGGTCAAAGGTTTCCAGAATCAAACCTCAGTCATATTCCCAGGCCACAGGGTTCCAGAATCCACCGATGTCATGTTCCCAGGCCACAGGGTTACAGAATCAATCCTCAGTTATGTTCCCAGGCTACAGGTATCCAGAATAAAACCTCAGTCATGTTCCCAGTCCACATGGTTCCAGAACCAAGGCTCAGTCACGTTCCCAGGGCACAGTATTCCACAATCTACACAGATGTCATGTTCCTAGGCCACAGTTTTCCAGAAACACGCCTCAGTTATGTTCCCAGGCCACAGGGATCCTGAATCAAACCTCAGTCATGGTGCCAGGCCATAGGGTACCACCATCAAACCTCAGTCATATTCCCAGGCCACAAGTTTCCAGAATCAAACCGATGTCATGTTCCCAGGCAACAGGTTTCCACAATCTAACATCAGTCATGTTCCCAGGCCAATGGTTTCCAGAATCAAACCTCAGTCATATTCCCAGGCCACAGGGTTCCAGAATCAACCCGATATCATGTTCCCTGGCCACATTCTTCCATAATCAAACCTCAGTCATGTTGCCAGGCCATAGGTTTCCACCATCAAACCTCAGACATGTTCCCAGGCCACAGGGTTCTAGAATAAAACCGTTCTCATGATCCCAGGCCACAGGGTTCCAGAATCCACCGATGACATGTTCCCAGGCAACAGGGATCCAGAATCAATCCTCAGTTAGGTTCCCAGGCTACAGGGTTCCAGAATAAAACCTCATTCATGTTCCAAGTCCACAGGGTTCCAGAATGAATCCTCAGTTAGGTTCCCAGGCTACAGGGTTCCAGAATAAAACCTCAGTCATGTTCCCAGGCCACAGAGTTCCAGAATCCACCGATGTCATGTTCCCAGTCCACAGGGTTCCAGAATCAATCCTCAGTTATGTTCCCAGGCTACAGGGTTCCCGAATAAAACCTCAGTCATGTTCCCAGTCCACAGGGTTCCAAAACCAAGGCTCAGTCAGGTTCCCAGGGCACAGTATTCCACAATCTAAACAGATGTCCTGTTCCCAGGCCACAGTTTTCCAGAATCACGCCTCAGTCATGTACCCAGGCCACAGGGATCCAGAATCAAACCTCAGTCATGTTGCCAGGCCATAGGATACCACCATCAAACCTGAGTCATATTCCCAGGCCACAGGCTTCCAGAATCAAACGGATTTCATGTTCCCAGGCAACAGGTTTCCAGAATCCAAACCGATGTCATGTTCCCAGGCCACAAGATTCCACAATCTAACCTCAGTCATGTTCCCCGGCAAATGGTTTCCAGAATCAAACCTCAGTCATATTCCCAGGCCACAGGTTTCCAGAATCCACCGATGTCATGTTCCCAGGCCACAGGGTTACAGAATCAATCCTCAGTTATGTTCCCAGGCTACAGGTATCCAGAATAAAACCTCAGTCATGTTCCCAGTCCACAGGGTTCCAGAACCAAGGCTCAGTCAGGTTCCCAGGGCACAGTATTCCACAATCTACACAGATGTCATATTCCCAGGCCACAGTTTTCCAGAAACACGCCTCAGTTATGTTCCCAGGTCACAGGGATCCTGAATCAAACCTCAGTCATGTTGCCAGGCCATAGGGTACCACCATCAAACCTCAGTCATATTCCCAGGCCACAAGTTTCCAGAATCAAACCGATGTCATGTTCCCAGGCAACAGGTTTCCACAATCAAACATCAGTCATGTTCCCAGGCCAATGGTTTCCAGAATCAAACCTCAGTCATATTCCCAGGCCACAGGGTTCCAGAATCAACCCGATATCATGTTCCCTGGCCACATTCTTCCATAAACAAACCTCAGTCATGTTGCCAGGCCACAGGTTTCCACCATCAAACCTCAGACATGTTCCCAGGCCACAGGGTTCTAGAATAAAACCGTTCTCATTTTCCCAGGCCACAGGGTCCCAGAATCCACCGATGACATGTTCCCAGGCAACAGGGATCCAGAATCAATCCTCAGTTAGGTTCCCAGGCTACAGGGTTCCAGAATAAAACCTCATTCATGTTCCAAGTCCACAGGGTTCCAGAATGAATCCTCAGTTAGGTTCCCAGGCTACAGGGTTCCAGAATAAAACCTCAGTCATGTTCCCAGGCCACAGAGTTCCAGAATCCACCGATGTCATGTTCCCAGTCCACAGGGTTCCAGAATCAATCCTCAGTTATGTTCCCAGGCTACAGGGTTCCAGAATAAAACCTCAGTCATGTTCCCAGTCCACAGGGTTCCAAAACCAAGGCTCAGTCAGGTTCCCAGGGCACAGTATTCCACAATCTAAACAGATGTCCTCTTCCCAGGGCACAGTTTTCCAGAATCACGCCTCAGTCATGTACCCAGGCCACAGGGATCCAGAATCAAACCTCAGTCATGTTGCCAGGCCATAGGGTACCACCATCAAACCTGAGTCATATTCCCAGGCCACAGCCTTCCAGAATCAAACGGATTTCATGTTCCCAGGCCACAGGGTTCCAGAATCCAACCGATGTCGTGTTCCCAGGCCACAGGTTTCCACAAGCAAACCTCAGTCGTGTTCCCAGGACACAGCTTTCCAGAATCAACCCGGTATCATGTTCCCTGGCGACAGTCTTCCAGAATCTAACCTCAGTCATGTTGCCAGGCCACAGGTTTCCACCATCAATCCTCAGACATGTTCCCAGGCCACAGGGTTCCAGAATAAAACCGTTCTCATATTCCCAGGCAAAAAGATTCCAGAATCCACCGATGACATGTTCCCAGGCAACAGGGTTCCAGAAAAAATCCTCAGTCAGGTTCCCAGGCTACAGGGTTCCAGAATAAAACCTCAGTCATGTTCCAAGTCCACAGGGTTCCAGAATCAATCCTCAGTTAGGTTCCCAGTCTACAGGGTTCCAGAATATAACCTCAGTCATGTTCCCAGTCCACAGGGTTCCAGAACCTAGGCTCAGTTAGATTCTCAGGGCACAGTATTCCAGAATCTAAACACATGTCATGTTCCCAAGCCACAATTTTCCAGAATCACGCCTCAGTCATGTACCCAGGCCACAGGGATTCAGAATCAAACTTCAGTCATGTTGCCAGGCCATAGGGTACCACCATCAAACCTCAGTCATATTCCCAGGCCACAGGCTACCAGAATCAAACGGATTTCATGTTCCCAGGCAACAGGGTTCCAGAATCCAAACCGATGTCATGTTCCCAGGCCACAGGATTCCACAATCTAACCTCAGTCATGTTCCCAGGTCAAAGGTTTCCAGAATCAAACCTCAGTCATATTCCCAGGCCACAGGGTTCCAGAATCCACCGATGTCATGTTCCGAGGCCACAGGGTTACAGAATCAATCCTCAGTTATGTTCCCAGGCTACAGGTATCCAGGATAAAACCTCAGTCATGTTCCCAGTCCACAGGGTTCCAGAACCAAGGCTCAGTCAGGTTCCCAGGGCACAGTATTCCACAATCTACACAGATGTCATGTTCCCAGGCCACAGTTTTCCAGAAACACGCCTCAGTTATGTTCCCAGGCCACAGGGATCCTGAATCAAACCTCAGTCATGTTGCCAGGCCATAGGGTACAACCATCAAACCTCAGTCATATTCCCAGGCCACAAGTTTCCAGAATCAAACCGATGTCATGTTCCCAGGCAACAGGTTTCCACAATCTAACATCAGTCATGTTCCCAGGCCAATGGTTTCCAGAATCAAACCTCAGTCATATTCCCAGGCCACAGGGTTCCAGAATCAACCCGATATCATGTTCCCTGGCCACATTCTTCCATAATCAAACCTCAGTCATGTTGCCAGGCCATAGGTTTCCACCATCAAACCTCAGACATGTTCCCAGGCCACAGGGTTCTAGAATAAAACCGTTCTCATGATCCCAGGCCACAGGGTTCCAGAATGCACCGATGACATGTTCCCAGGCAACAGGGATCCAGAATCAATCCTCAGTTAGGTTCCCAGGCTACAGGGTTCCAGAATAAAACCTCAGTCATGTTCCAAGTCCACAGGGTTCCAGAATGAATCCTCAGTTAGGTTCCCAGGCTACAGGGTTCCAGAATAAAACCTCAGTCATGTTCCCAGGCCACAGAGTTCCAGAATCCACCGATGTCATGTTCCCAGTCCACAGGGTTCCAGAATGAATCCTCAGGTAGGTTCCCAGGCTACAGGGTTCCAGAATAAAACCTCAGTCATTTTCCCAGGCCACAGAGTTCCAGAATCCACCGATGTCATGTTCCCAGTCCACAGGGTTCCAGAATCAATCCTCAGTTATGTTCCCAGGCTACAGGGTTCCAGAATAAAACCTCAGTCATGTTCCCAGTACACAGGGTTCCAAAACCAAGGCTCAGTCAGGTTCCCAGGGCACAGTATTCCACAATCTAAACAGATGTCCTGTTCCCAGGCCACAGTTTTCCAGAATCACGCCTCAGTCATGTACCCAGGCCACAGGGATCCAGAATCAAACCTCAGTCATGTTGCCAGGCCATAGGGTACCACCATCAAACCTGAGTCATATTCCCAGGCCACAGCCTTCCAGAATCAAACGGATTTCATGTTCCCAGGCCACAGGGTTCCAGAATCCAACCGATGTCGTGTTCCCAGGCCACAGGTTTCCACAAGCAAACCTCAGTCGTGTTCCCAGGACACAGCTTTCCAGAATCAACCCGGTATCATGTTCCCTGGCGACAGTCTTCCAGAATCTAACCTCAGTCATGTTGCCAGGCCACAGGTTTCCACCATCAAACCTCAGACATGTTCCCAGGCCACAGGGTTCCAGAATAAAACCGTTCTCATGTTCCCAGGCAAAAAGATTCCAGAATCCACCGATGACATGTTCCCAGGCAACAGGGTTCCAGAAAAAATCCTCAGTCAGGTTCCCAGGCTACAGGGTTCCAGAATAAAACCTCAGTCATGTTCCAAGTCCACAGGGTTCCAGAATCAATCCTCAGTTAGGTTCCCAGGCTACAGGGTTCCAGAATAAAACCTCAGTCATGTTCCCAGTCCACAGGGTTCCAGAACCTAGGCTCAGTTAGATTCTCAGGGCACAGTTTTCCAGAATCTAAACACATGTCATGTTCCCAAGACACAATTTTCCAGAATCACGCCTCAGTCATGTACCCAGGCCACAGGGATCCAGAATCAAACTTCAGTCATGTTGCCAGGCCATAGGGTACCACCATCAAACCTCAGTCATATTCCCAGGCCACAGGCTACCAGAATCAAACGGATTTCATGTTCCCAGCAACAGGGTTCCAGAATCCAAACCGATGTCATGTTCCCAGGCCACAGGATTCCACAATCTAACCTCAGTCATGTTCCCAGGTCAAAGGTTTCCAGAATCAAACCTCAGTCATATTCCCAGGCCACAGGGTTCCAGAATCCACCGATGTCATGTTCCGAGGCCACAGGGTTACAGAATCAATCCTCAGTTATGTTCCCAGGCTACAGGTATCCAGAATAAAACCTCAGTCATGTTCCCAGTCCACAGGGTTCCAGAACCAAGGCTCAGTCACGTTCCCAGGGCACAGTATTCCACAATCTACACAGATGTCATGTTCCCAGGCCACAGTTTTCCAGAAACACGCCTCAGTTATGTTCCCAGGCCACAGGGATCCTGAATCAAACCTCAGTCATGTTGCCAGGCCATAGGGTACCACCATCAAACCTCAGTCATATTCCCAGGCCACAAGTTTCCAGAATCAAACCGATGTCATGTTCCCAGGCAACAGGTTTCCACAATCTAACATCAGTCATGTTCCCAGGCCAATGGTTTCCAGAATCAAACCTCAGTCATATTCCCAGGCCACAGGGTTCCAGAATCAACCCGATATCATGTTCCCTGGCCACATTCTTCCATAATCAAACCTCAGTCATGTTGCCAGGCCACAGGTTTCCACCATCAAACCTCAGACATGTTCCCAGGCCACAGGGTTCTAGAATAAAATTGTTCTCATGATCCCAGGCCACAGGGTTCCAGAATCCACCGATGACATGTTCCCAGGCAACATGGATCCAGAATCAATCCTCAGTTAGGTTCCCAGGCTACAGGGTTCCAGAATAAAACCTCAGTCATGTTCCAAGTCCACAGGGTTCCAGAATGAATCCTCAGTTAGGTTCCCAGGCTACAGGGTTCCAGAATAAAACCTCAGTCATGTTCCCAGGCCACAGAGTTCCAGAATCCACCGATGTCATGTTCCCAGTCCACAGGGTTCCAGAATCAATCCTCAGTTATGTTCTCAGGCTACAGGGTTCCAGAATAAAACCTCAGTCATGTTCCCAGTCCACAGGGTTCCAAAACCAAGGCTCAGTCAGGTTCCCAGGGCACAGTATTCCACAATCTAAACAGATGTCCTGTTCCCAGGCCACAGTTTTCCAGAATCACGCCTCAGTCATGTACCCAGGCCACAGGGATCCAGAATCAAACCTCAGTCATGTTGCCAGGCCATAGGGTACCAGCATCAAACCTCAGTCATATTCCCAGGCCACAGGCTTCCAGAATCAAACGGATTTCATGTTCCCAGGCAACAGGTTTCCAGAATCCAAACCGATGTCATGTTCCCAGGCCACAAGATTCCACAATCTAACCTCAGTCATGTTCCCAGGCAAATGGCTTCCAGAATCAAACCTCAGTCATATTCCCAGGCCACAGGGTTCCAGAATCCACCGATGTCATGTTCCCAGGCCACAGGGTTACAGAATCAAACCTCAGTTATGTTCCCAGGCTACAGGTATCCAGAATAAAACCTCAGTCATGTTCCCAGTCCACAGGGTTCCAGAACCAAGGCTCAGTCAGGTTCCCAGGGCACAGTATTCCACAATCTACACAGATGTCATGTTCCCAGGCCACAGTTTTCCAGAAACACGCCTCAGTTATGTTCCCAGGCCACAGGGATCCTGAATCAAACCTCAGTCATGTTGCCAGGCCATAGGGTACCACCATCAAACCTCAGTCATATTCCCAGGCCACAAGTTTCCAGAATCAAACCGATGTCATGTCCCCAGGCAACAGGTTTCCACAATCAAACATCAATCATGTTCCCAGGCCATTGGTTTCCAGAATAAAACCTCAGTCATATTCCCAGGCCACAGGGTTCCAGAATCAACCCGATATCATGTTCCCTGGCCACATTCTTCCATAAACAAACCTCAGTCATGTTGCCAGGCCACAGGTTTCCACCATCAAACCTCAGACATGTTCCCAGGCCACAGGGTTCTAGAATAAAACCGTTCTCATGTTCCCAGGCCACAGGGTCCCAGAATCCACCGATGACATGTTCCCAGGCAACAGGGATCCAGAATCAATCCTCAGTTAGGTTCCCAGGCTACAGGGTTCCAGAATAAAACCTCATTCATGTTCCAAGTCCACAGGGTTCCAGAATGAATCCTCAGTTAGGTTCCCTGGCTACAGGGTTCCAGAATAAAACCTCAGTCATGTTCCCAGGCTACAGAGTTCCAGAATCCACCGATGTCATGTTTCCAGTCCACAGGGTTCCAGAATCAATCCTCAGTTATGTTCCCAGGCTACAGGGTTCCAGAATAAAACCTCAGTCATGTTCCCAGTCCACAGGGTTCCAAAACCAAGGCTCAGTCAGGTTCCCAGGGCACAGTATTCCACAATCTAAACAGATGTCCTGTTCCCAGGCCACAGTTTTCCAGAATCACGCCTCAGTCATGTTCCCAGGCCACAGGTTTCCACAATCTAACATCAGTCATGTTCCCAGGCCACAGGATTCCAGAAGCAAACCTCAGTCTTGTTCCCAGGACACAGGTTTCCAGAATCAAACCTCAGACATGTTCCCAGGCCACAGGGTTCCAGAATAAAACCGTTCTCATATTCCCAGGCCACAGGGTTCCAGAATAAAACCGTTCTCATGTTCCCAGGCAAAAAGATTCCAGAATCCACCGATAACATGTTCCCAGTCCACAGGGTTCCAGAACCAAGGCTCAGTCAGGTTCCCAGGGCACAGTATTCCACAATCTACACAGATGTCATGTTCCCAGGCCACAGTTTTCCAGAAACACGCCTCAGTTATGTTCCCAGGCCACAGGGATCCTGAATCAAACCTCAGTCATGTTGCCAGGCCATAGGGTACCACCATCAAACCTCAGTCATATTCCCAGGCCACAAGTTTCCAGAATCAAACCGATGTCATGTTCCCAGGCAACAGGTTTCCACAATCAAACATCAGTCATGTTCCCAGGCCAATGGTTTCCAGAATCAAACCTCAGTCATATTCCCAGGCCACAGGGTTCCAGAATCAACCCGATATCATGTTCCCTGGCCACATTCTTCCATAAACAAACCTCAGTCATGTTGCCAGGCCACAGGTTTCCACCATCAAACCTCAGACATGTTCCCAGGCCACAGGGTTCTAGAATAAAACCGTTCTCATGTTCCCAGGCCACAGGGTCCCAGAATCCACCGATGACATGTTCCCAGGCAACAGGGATCCAGAATCAATCCTCAGTTAGGTTCCCAGGCTACAGGGTTCCAGAATAAAACCTCATTCATGTTCCAAGTCCACAGGGTTCCAGAATGAATCCTCAGGTAGGTTCCCAGGCTACAGGGTTCCAGAATAAAACCTCAGTCATGTTCCCAGTCCACAGGGTTCCAGAACCAAGGCTCAGTCAGGTTCCCAGGGCACAGTATTCCACAATCTAAACAGATGTCCTGTTCCCAGGCCACAGTTTTCCAGAATCACGCCTCAGTCATGTACCCAGGCCACAGGGATCCAGAATCAAACCTCAGTCATGTTGCCAGGCCATAGGGTACCACCATCAAACCTGAGTCATATTCCCAGGCCACAGGCTTCCAGAATCAAACGGATTTCATGTTCCCAGGCCACAGGGTTCCAGAATCCAACCGATGTCGTGTTCCCAGGCCACAGGTTTCCACAAGCAAACCTCAGTCGTGTTCCCAGGACACAGCTTTCCAGAATCAACCCGGTATCATGTTCCCTGGCGACAGTCTTCCAGAATCTAACCTCAGTCATGTTGCCAGGCCACAGGTTTCCACCATCAAACCTCAGACATGTTCCCAGGCCACAGGGTTCCAGAATAAAACCGTTCTCATGTTCCCAGGCAAAAAGATTCCAGAATCCACCGATGACATGTTCCCAGGCAACAGGGTTCCAGAAAAAATCCTCAGTCAGGTTCCCAGGCTACAGGGTTCCAGAATAAAACCTCAGTCATGTTCCAAGTCCACAGGGTTCCAGAATCAATCCTCAGTTAGGTTCCCAGGCTACAGGGTTCCAGAATAAAACCTCAGTCATGTTCCCAGTCCACAGGGTTCCAGAACCTAGGCTCAGTTAGATTCTCAGGGCACAGTATTCCAGAATCTAAACACATGTCATGTTCCCAAGCCACAATTTTCCAGAATCACGCCTCAGTCATGTACCCAGGCCTCAGGGATTCAGAATCAAACTTCAGTCATGTTGCCAGGCCATAGGGTACCACCATCAAACCTCAGTCATATTCCCAGGCCACAGGCTACCAGAATCAAACGGATTTCATGTTCCCAGGCAACAGGGTTCCAGAATCCAAACCGATGTCATGTTCCCAGGCCACAGGATTCCACAATCTAACCTCAGTCATGTTCCCAGGTCAAAGGTTTCCAGAATCAAACCTCAGTCATATTCCCAGGCCACAGGGTTCCAGAATCCACCGATGTCATGTTCCCAGGCCACAGGGTTACAGAATCAATCCTCAGTTATGTTCCCAGGCTACAGGTATCCAGAATAAAACCTCAGTCATGTTCCCAGTCCACATGGTTCCAGAACCAAGGCTCAGTCACGTTCCCAGGGCACAGTATTCCACAATCTACACAGATGTCATGTTCCTAGGCCACAGTTTTCCAGAAACACGCCTCAGTTATGTTCCCAGGCCACAGGGATCCTGAATCAAACCTCAGTCATGGTGATAGGCCATAGGGTACCACCATCAAACCTCAGTCATATTCCCAGGCCACAAGTTTCCAGAATCAAACCGATGTCATGTTCCCAGGCAACAGGTTTCCACAATCTAACATCAGTCATGTTCCCAGGCCAATGGTTTCCAGAATCAAACCTCAGTCATATTCCCAGGCCACAGGGTTCCAGAATCAACCCGATATCATGTTCCCTGGCCACATTCTTCCATAATCAAACCTCAGTCATGTTGCCAGGCCATAGGTTTCCACCATCAAACCTCAGACATGTTCCCAGGCCACAGGGTTCTAGAATAAAACCGTTCTCATGATCCCAGGCCACAGGGTTCCAGAATCCACCGATGACATGTTCCCAGGCAACAGGGATCCAGAATCAATCCTCAGTTAGGTTCCCAGGCTACAGGGTTCCAGAATAAAACCTCATTCATGTTCCAAGTCCACAGGGTTCCAGAATGAATCCTCAGTTAGGTTCCCAGGCTACAGGGTTCCAGAATAAAACCTCAGTCATGTTCCCAGGCCACAGAGTTCCAGAATCCACCGATGTCATGTTCCCAGTCCACAGGGTTCCAGAATCAATCCTCAGTTATGTTCCCAGGCTACAGGGTTCCCGAATAAAACCTCAGTCATGTTCCCAGTCCACAGGGTTCCAAAACCAAGGCTCAGTCAGGTTCCCAGGGCACAGTATTCCACAATCTAAACAGATGTCCTGTTCCCAGGCCACAGTTTTCCAGAATCACGCCTCAGTCATGTACCCAGGCCACAGGGATCCAGAATCAAACCTCAGTCATGTTGCCAGGCCATAGGATACCACCATCAAACCTGAGTCATATTCCCAGGCCACAGGCTTCCAGAATCAAACGGATTTCATGTTCCCAGGCAACAGGTTTCCAGAATCCAAACCGATGTCATGTTCCCAGGCCACAAGATTCCACAATCTAACCTCAGTCATGTTCCCCGGCAAATGGTTTCCAGAATCAAACCTCAGTCATATTCCCAGGCCACAGGTTTCCAGAATCCACCGATGTCATGTTCCCAGGCCACAGGGTTACAGAATCAATCCTCAGTTATGTTCCCAGGCTACAGGTATCCAGAATAAAACCTCAGTCATGTTCCCAGTCCACAGGGTTCCAGAACCAAGGCTCAGTCAGGTTCCCAGGGCACAGTATTCCACAATCTACACAGATGTCATATTCCCAGGCCACAGTTTTCCAGAAACACGCCTCAGTTATGTTCCCAGGTCACAGGGATCCTGAATCAAACCTCAGTCATGTTGCCAGGCCATAGGGTACCACCATCAAACCTCAGTCATATTCCCAGGCCACAAGTTTCCAGAATCAAACCGATGTCATGTTCCCAGGCAACAGGTTTCCACAATCAAACATCAGTCATGTTCCCAGGCCAATGGTTTCCAGAATCAAACCTCAGTCATATTCCCAGGCCACAGGGTTCCAGAATCAACCCGATATCATGTTCCCTGGCCACATTCTTCCATAAACAAACCTCAGTCATGTTGCCAGGCCACAGGTTTCCACCATCAAACCTCAGACATGTTCCCAGGCCACAGGGTTCTAGAATAAAACCGTTCTCATTTTCCCAGGCCACAGGGTCCCAGAATCCACCGATGACATGTTCCCAGGCAACAGGGATCCAGAATCAATCCTCAGTTAGGTTCCCAGGCTACAGGGTTCCAGAATAAAACCTCATTCATGTTCCAAGTCCACAGGGTTCCAGAATGAATCCTCAGTTAGGTTCCCAGGCTACAGGGTTCCAGAATAAAACCTCAGTCATGTTCCCAGGCCACAGAGTTCCAGAATCCACCGATGTCATGTTCCCAGTCCACAGGGTTCCAGAATCAATCCTCAGTTATGTTCCCAGGCTACAGGGTTCCAGAATAAAACCTCAGTCATGTTCCCAGTCCACAGGGTTCCAAAACCAAGGCTCAGTCAGGTTCCCAGGGCACAGTATTCCACAATCTAAACAGATGTCCTCTTCCCAGGGCACAGTTTTCCAGAATCACGCCTCAGTCATGTACCCAGGCCACAGGGATCCAGAATCAAACCTCAGTCATGTTGCCAGGCCATAGGGTACCACCATCAAACCTGAGTCATATTCCCAGGCCACAGCCTTCCAGAATCAAACGGATTTCATGTTCCCAGGCCACAGGGTTCCAGAATCCAACCGATGTCGTGTTCCCAGGCCACAGGTTTCCACAAGCAAACCTCAGTCGTGTTCCCAGGACACAGCTTTCCAGAATCAACCCGGTATCATGTTCCCTGGCGACAGTCTTCCAGAATCTAACCTCAGTCATGTTGCCAGGCCACAGGTTTCCACCATCAATCCTCAGACATGTTCCCAGGCCACAGGGTTCCAGAATAAAACCGTTCTCATATTCCCAGGCAAAAAGATTCCAGAATCCACCGATGACATGTTCCCAGGCAACAGGGTTCCAGAAAAAATCCTCAGTCAGGTTCCCAGGCTACAGGGTTCCAGAATAAAACCTCAGTCATGTTCCAAGTCCACAGGGTTCCAGAATCAATCCTCAGTTAGGTTCCCAGTCTACAGGGTTCCAGAATATAACCTCAGTCATGTTCCCAGTCCACAGGGTTCCAGAACCTAGGCTCAGTTAGATTCTCAGGGCACAGTATTCCAGAATCTAAACACATGTCATGTTCCCAAGCCACAATTTTCCAGAATCACGCCTCAGTCATGTACCCAGGCCACAGGGATTCAGAATCAAACTTCAGTCATGTTGCCAGGCCATAGGGTACCACCATCAAACCTCAGTCATATTCCCAGGCCACAGGCTACCAGAATCAAACGGATTTCATGTTCCCAGGCAACAGGGTTCCAGAATCCAAACCGATGTCATGTTCCCAGGCCACAGGATTCCACAATCTAACCTCAGTCATGTTCCCAGGTCAAAGGTTTCCAGAATCAAACCTCAGTCATATTCCCAGGCCACAGGGTTCCAGAATCCACCGATGTCATGTTCCGAGGCCACAGGGTTACAGAATCAATCCTCAGTTATGTTCCCAGGCTACAGGTATCCAGAATAAAACCTCAGTCATGTTCCCAGTCCACAGGGTTCCAGAACCAAGGCTCAGTCAGGTTCCCAGGGCACAGTATTCCACAATCTACACAGATGTCATGTTCCCAGGCCACAGTTTTCCAGAAACACGCCTCAGTTATGTTCCCAGGCCACAGGGATCCTGAATCAAACCTCAGTCATGTTGCCAGGCCATAGGGTACAACCATCAAACCTCAGTCATATTCCCAGGCCACAAGTTTCCAGAATCAAACCGATGTCATGTTCCCAGGCAACAGGTTTCCACAATCTAACATCAGTCATGTTCCCAGGCCAATGGTTTCCAGAATCAAACCTCAGTCATATTCCCAGGCCACAGGGTTCCAGAATCAACCCGATATCATGTTCCCTGGCCACATTCTTCCATAATCAAACCTCAGTCATGTTGCCAGGCCATAGGTTTCCACCATCAAACCTCAGACATGTTCCCAGGCCACAGGGTTCTAGAATAAAACCGTTCTCATGATCCCAGGCCACAGGGTTCCAGAATGCACCGATGACATGTTCCCAGGCAACAGGGATCCAGAATCAATCCTCAGTTAGGTTCCCAGGCTACAGGGTTCCAGAATAAAACCTCAGTCATGTTCCAAGTCCACAGGGTTCCAGAATGAATCCTCAGTTAGGTTCCCAGGCTACAGGGTTCCAGAATAAAACCTCAGTCATGTTCCCAGGCCACAGAGTTCCAGAATCCACCGATGTCATGTTCCCAGTCCACAGGGTTCCAGAATGAATCCTCAGGTAGGTTCCCAGGCTACAGGGTTCCAGAATAAAACCTCAGTCATGTTCCCAGTCCACAGGGTTCCAAAACCAAGGCTCAGTCAGGTTCCCAGGGCACAGTATTCCACAATCTAAACAGATGTCCTGTTCCCAGGCCACAGTTTTCCAGAATCACGCCTCAGTCATGTACCCAGGCCACAGGGATCCAGAATCAAACCTCAGTCATGTTGCCAGGCCATAGGGTACCACCATCAAACCTGAGTCATATTCCCAGGCCACAGGCTTCCAGAATCAAACGGATTTCATGTTCCCAGGCCACAGGGTTCCAGAATCCAACCGATGTCGTGTTCCCAGGCCACAGGTTTCCACAAGCAAACCTCAGTCGTGTTCCCAGGACACAGCTTTCCAGAATCAACCCGGTATCATGTTCCCTGGCGACAGTCTTCCAGAATCTAACCTCAGTCATGTTGCCAGGCCACAGGTTTCCACCATCAAACCTCAGACATGTTCCCAGGCCACAGGGTTCCAGAATAAAACCGTTCTCATGTTCCCAGGCAAAAAGATTCCAGAATCCACCGATGACATGTTCCCAGGCAACAGGGTTCCAGAATCAATCCTCAGTCAGGTTCCCAGGCTACAGGGTTCCAGAATAAAACCTCAGTCATGTTCCAAGTCCACAGGGTTCCAGAATCAATCCTCAGTTAGGTTCCCAGGCTACAGGGTTCCAGAATAAAACCTCAGTCATGTTCCCAGTCCACCGGGTTCCAGAACCTAGGCTCAGTTAGATTCTCAGGGCACAGTATTCCACAATCTAAACAGATGTCATGTTCCCAAGCCACAATTTTCCAGAATCACGCCTCAGTCATGTACCCAGGCCACAGGGATCCAGAATCAAACTTCAGTCATGTTGCCAGGCCATAGGGTACCACCATCAAACCTCAGTCATATTCCCAGGCCACAGGCTGCCAGAATCAAACGGATTTCATGTTCCCAGGCAACAGGGTTCCAGAATCCAAACCGATGTCATGTTCCCAGGCCACAGGATTCCACAATCTAACCTCAGTCATGTTCCCAGGTCAAAGGTTTCCAGAATCAAACCTCAGTCATATTCCCAGGCCACAGGGTTCCAGAATCCACCGATGTCATGTTCCCAGGCCACAGGGTTACAGAATCAATCCTCAGTTAGGTTCCCAGGCTACAGGGTTCCAGAATAAAACCTCAGTCATGTTCCCAGTCCACAGGGTTCCAGAACCAAGGCTCAGTCATGTTCCCAGGGCAAAGTATTCCACAATCTAAACAGATGTCATGTTCCCAGGCCACAGTTTTCCAGAATCACGCCTCAGTCATGTACCCAGGCCACAGGGATCCAGAATCAAACCTCAGTCATGTTGCCAGGCCATAGGGTTCCAGAATCAAGGCTCAGTCAGGTTCCCAGGGCACAGTATTCCACAATCTAAACAGATGTCATGTTCCCAAGCTACAATTTTCCAGAATCACGCCTCAGTCATGTTCCCAGGCCACAGGGATCAAGAATCAAACCTCAGTCATGTTGCCAGGCCACAGGTTTCCACCATCAAACCTTAGACATGTTCCCAGTCCACAAGGCTCCAGAATAAAACCGTTCTCATGTTTGCAGGCCTCAGGGTACCAGAATCCACCGATGACATGTTCCCAGGCAACAGGGATCCAGAATCAATCCTCAGTCAGGTTCCCAGGCTACAGGGTTCCAGAATAAAACCTCAGTCATGTTCCAAGTCCACAGGGTTCCAGAATCAATCCTCAGTTATGTTCCCAGGCTACAGGTATCCAGAATAAAACCTCAGTCATGTTCCCAGTCCACCGGGTTCCAGAACCAAGGCTCAGTCACGTTCCCAGGGCACAGTATTCCACAATCTACACAGATGTCATGTTCCCAGGCCACAGTTTTCCAGAAACACGCCTCAGTTATGTTCCCAGGCCACAGGGATCCTGAATCAAACCTCAGTCATGTTGCCAGGCCATAGGGTACCACCATCAAACCTCAGTCATATTCCCAGGCCACAAGTTTCCAGAATCAAACCGATGTCATGTTCCCAGGCAACAGGTTTCCACAATCTAACATCAGTCATGTTCCCAGGCCAATGGTTTCCAGAATCAAACCTCAGTCATATTCCCAGGCCACAGGGTTCCAGAATCAACCCGATATCATGTTCCCTGGCCACATTCTTCCATAATCAAACCTCAGTCATGTTGCCAGGCCACAGGTTTCCACCATCAAACCTCAGACATGTTCCCAGGCCACAGGGTTCTAGAATAAAATTGTTCTCATGATCCCAGGCCACAGGGTTCCAGAATCCACCGATGACATGTTCCCAGGCAACAGGGATCCAGAATCAATCCTCAGTTAGGTTCCCAGGCTACAGGGTTCCAGAATAAAACCTCATTCATGTTCCAAGTCCACAGGGTTCCAGAATGAATCCTCAGTTAGGTTCCCTGGCTACAGGGTTCCAGAATAAAACCTCAGTCATGTTCCCAGGCCACAGAGTTCCAGAATCCACCGATGTCATGTTTCCAGTCCACAGGGTTCCAGAATCAATCCTCAGTTATGTTCCCAGGCTACAGGGTTCCAGAATAAAACCTCAGTCATGTTCCCAGTCCACAGGGTTCCAAAACCAAGGCTCAGTCAGGTTCCCAGGGCACAGTATTCCACAATCTAAACAGATGTCCTGTTCCCAGGCCACAGTTTTCCAGAATCACGCCTCAGTCATGTACCCAGGCCACAGGGATCCAGAATCAAACCTCAGTCATGTTGCCAGGCCATAGGGTACCACCATCAAACCTGAGTCATATTCCCAGGCCACAGGCTTCCAGAATCAAACGGATTTCATGTTCCCAGGCCACAGGGTTCCAGAATCCAACCGATGTCGTGTTCCCAGGCCACAGGTTTCCACAAGCAAACCTCAGTCGTGTTCCCAGGACACAGCTTTCCAGAATCAACCCGGTATCATGTTCCCTGGCGACAGTCTTCCAGAATCTAACCTCAGTCATGTTGCCAGGCCACAGGTTTCCACCATCAAACCTCAGACATGTTCCCAGGCCACAGGGTTCCAGAATAAAACCGTTCTCATGTTCCCAGGCAAAAAGATTCCAGAATCCACCGATGACATGTTCCCAGGCAACAGGGTTCCAGAAAAAATCCTCAGTCAGGTTCCCAGACTACAGGGTTCCAGAATAAAACCTCAGTCATGTTCCAAGTCCACAGGGTTCCAGAATCAATCCTCAGTTAGGTTCCCAGGCTACAGGGTTCCAGAATAAAACCTCAGTCATGTTCCCAGTCCACAGGGTTCCAGAACCTAGGCTCAGTTAGATTCTCAGGGCACAGTATTCCAGAATCTAAACACATGTCATGTTCCCAAGCCACAATTTTCCAGAATCACGCCTCAGTCATGTACCCAGGCCACAGGGATTCAGAATCAAACTTCAGTCATGTTGCCAGGCCATAGGGTACCACCATCAAACCTCAGTCATATTCCCAGGCCACAGGCTACCAGAATCAAACGGATTTCATGTTCCCAGGCCACAGGGTTCCAGAATCCAACCGATGTCGTGTTCCCAGGCCACAGGTTTCCACAAGCAAACCTCAGTCGTGTTCCCAGGACACAGCTTTCCAGAATCAACCCGGTATCATGTTCCCTGGCGACAGTCTTCCAGAATCTAACCTCAGTCATGTTGCCAGGCCACAGGTTTCCACCATCAAACCTCAGACATGTTCCCAGGCCACAGGGTTCCAGAATAAAACCGTTCTCATGTTCCCAGGCAAAAAGATTCCAGAATCCACCGATGACATGTTCCCAGGCAACAGGGTTCCAGAAAAAATCCTCAGTCAGGTTCCCAGGCTACAGGGTTCCAGAATAAAACCTCAGTCATGTTCCAAGTCCACAGGGTTCCAGAATCAATCCTCAGTTAGGTTCCCAGGCTACAGGGTTCCAGAATAAAACCTCAGTCATGTTCCCAGTCCACAGGGTTCCAGAACCTAGGCTCAGTTAGATTCTCAGGGCACAGTATTCCAGAATCTAAACACATGTCATGTTCCCAAGCCACAATTTTCCAGAATCACGCCTCAGGCATGTACCCAGGCCACAGGGATTCAGAATCAAACTTCAGTCATGTTGCCAGGCCATAGGGTACCACCATCAAACCTCAGTCATATTCCCAGGCCACAGGCTACCAGAATCAAACGGATTTCATGTTCCCAGGCAACAGGGTTCCAGAATCCAAACCGATGTCACGTTCCCAGGCCACAGGATTCCACAATCTAACCTCAGTCATGTTCCCAGGTCAAAGGTTTCCAGAATCAAACCTCAGTCATATTCCCAGGCCACAGGGTTCCAGAATCCACCGATGTCATGTTCCGAGGCCACAGGGTTACAGAATCAATCCTCAGTTATGTTCCCAGGCTACAGGTATCCAGAATAAAACCTCAGTCATGTTCCCAGTCCACAGGGTTCCAGAAACAAGGCTCAGTCACGTTCCCAGGGCACAGTATTCCACAATCTACACAGATGTCATGTTCCTAGGCCACAGTTTTCCAGAAACACGCCTCAGTTATGTTCCCAGGCCACAGGGATCCTGAGTCAAACCTCAGTCATGGTGCCAGGCCATAGGGTACCACCATCAAACCTCAGTCATATTCCCAGGCCACAAGTTTCCAGAATCAAACCGATGTCATGTTCCCAGGCAACAGGTTTCCACAATCTAACATCAGTCATGTTCCCAGGCCAATGGTTTCCAGAATCAAACCTCAGTCATATTCCCAGGCCACAGGGTTCCAGAATCAACCCGATATCATGTTCCCTGGCCACATTCTTCCATAATCAAACCTCAGTCATGTTGCCAGGCCATAGGTTTCCACCATCAAACCTCAGACATGTTCCCAGGCCACAGGGTTCTAGAATAAAACCGTTCTCATGATCCCAGGCCACAGGGTTCCAGAATCCACCGATGACATGTTCCCAGGCAACAGGGATCCAGAATCAATCCTCAGTTAGGTTCCCAGGCTACAGGGTTCCAGAATAAAACCTCAGTCATGTTCCAAGTCCACAGGGTTCCAGAATGAATCCTCAGTTAGGTTCCCAGGCTACAGGGTTCCAGAATAAAACCTCAGTCATGTTCCCAGGCCACAGAGTTCCAGAATCCACCGATGTCATGTTCCCAGTCCACAGGGTTCCAGAATCAATCCTCAGTTATGTTCCCAGGCTACAGGGTTCCAGAATAAAACCTCAGTCATGTTCCCAGTCCACAGGGTTCCAAAACCAAGGCTCAGTCAGGTTCCCAGGGCACAGTATTCCACAATCTAAACAGATGTCCTGTTTCCAGGCCACAGTTTTCCAGAATCACGCCTCAGTCATGTACCCAGGCCACAGGGATCCAGAATCAAACCTCAGTCATGTTGCCAGGCCATAGGGTACCACCATCAAACCTGAGTCATATTCCCAGGCCACAGGCTTCCAGAATCAAACGGATTTCATGTTCCCAGGCAACAGGTTTCCAGAATCCAAACCGATGTCATGTTCCCAGGCCACAAGATTCCACAATCTAACCTCAGTCATGTTCCCCGGCAAATGGTTTCCAGAATCAAACCTCAGTCATATTCCCAGGCCACAGGTTTCCAGAATCCACCGATGTCATGTTCCCAGGCCACAGGGTTACAGAATCAATCCTCAGTTATGTTCCCAGGCTACAGGTATCCAGAATAAAACCTCAGTCATGTTCCCAGTCCACAGGGTTCCAGAACCAAGGCTCAGTCAGGTTCCCAGGGCACAGTATTCCACAATCTACACAGATGTCATGTTCCCAGGCCACAGTTTTCCAGAAACACGCCTCAGTTATGTTCCCAGGCCACAGGGATCCTGAATCAAACCTCAGTCATGTTGCCAGGCCATAGGGTACCACCATCAAACCTCAGTCATATTCCCAGGCCACAAGTTTCCAGAATCAAACCGATGTCATGTTCCCAGGCAACAGGTTTCCACAATCAAACATCAGTCATGTTCCCAGGCCAATGGTTTCCAGAATCAAACCTCAGTCATATTCCCAGGCCACAGGGTTCCAGAATCAACCCGATATCATGTTCCCTGGCCACATTCTTCCATAAACAAACCTCAGTCATGTTGCCAGGCCACAGGTTTCCACCATCAAACCTCAGACATGTTCCCAGGCCACAGGGTTCTAGAATAAAACCGTTCTCATGATCCCAGGCCACAGGGTTCCAGAATGCACCGATGACATGTTCCCAGGCAACAGGGATCCAGAATCAATCCTCAGTTAGGTTCCCAGGCTACAGGGTTCCAGAATAAAACCTCAGTCATGTTCCAAGTCCACAGGGTTCCAGAATGAATCCTCAGTTAGGTTCCCAGGCTACAGGGTTCCAGAATAAAACCTCAGTCATGTTCCCAGGCCACAGATTTCCAGAATCCACCGATGTCATGTTCCCAGTCCACAGGGTTCCAGAATGAATCCTCAGGTAGGTTCCCAGGCTACAGGTTTCCAGAATAAAACCTCAGTCATGTTCCCAGTCCACAGGGTTCCAAAACCAAGGCTCAGTCAGGTTCCCAGGGCACAGTATTCCACAATCTAAACAGATGTCCTGTTCCCAGGCCACAGTTTTCCAGAATCACGCCTCAGTCATGTACCCAGGCCACAGGGATCCAGAATCAAACCTCAGTCATGTTGCCAGGCCATAGGGTACCACCATCAAACCTGAGTCATATTCCCAGGCCACAGGCTTCCAGAATCAAACGGATTTCATGTTCCCAGGCCACAGGGTTCCAGAATCCAACCGATGTCGTGTTCCCAGGCCACAGGTTTCCACAAGCAAACCTCAGTCGTGTTCCCAGGACACAGCTTTCCAGAATCAACCCGGTATCATGTTCCCTGGCGACAGTCTTCCAGAATCTAACCTCAGTCATGTTGCCAGGCCACAGGTTTCCACCATCAAACCTCAGACATGTTCCCAGGCCACAGGGTTCCAGAATAAAACCGTTCTCATGTTCCCAGGCAAAAAGATTCCAGAATCCACCGATGACATGTTCCTAGGCAACAGGGTTCCAGAATCAATCCTCAGTCAGGTTCCCAGGCTACAGGGTTCCAGAATAAAACCTCAGTCATGTTCCAAGTCCACAGGGTTCCAGAATCAATCCTCAGTTAGGTTCCCAGGCTACAGGGTTCCAGAATAAAACCTCAGTCATGTTCCCAGTCCACCGGGTTCCAGAACCTAGGCTCAGTTAGATTCTCAGGGCACAGTATTCCACAATCTAAACAGATGTCATGTTCCCAAGCCACAATTTTCCAGAATCACGCCTCAGTCATGTACCCAGGCCACAGGGATCCAGAATCAAACTTCAGTCATGTTGCCAGGCCATAGGGTACCACCATCAAACCTCAGTCATATTCCCAGGCCACAGGCTACCAGAATCAAACGGATTTCATGTTCCCAGGCAACAGGGTTCCAGAATCCAAACCGATGTCATGTTCCCAAGCCACAGGATTCCACAATCTAACCTCAGTCATGTTCCCAGGTCAAAGGTTTCCAGAATCAAACCTCAGTCATATTCCCAGGCCACAGGGTTCCAGAATCCACCGATGTCATGTTCCCAGGCCACAGGGTTACAGAATCAATCCTCAGTTATGTTCCCAGGTTACAGGTATCCAGAATAAAACCTCAGTCATGTTCCCAGTCCACAGGGTTCCAGAACCAAGGCTCAGTCACGTTCCCAGGGCACAGTATTCCACAATCTACACAGATGTCATGTTCCCAGGCCACAGTTTTCCAGAAACACGCCTCAGTTATGTTCCCAGGCCACAGGGATCCTGAATCAAACCTCAGTCATGTTGCCAGGCCATAGGGTACCACCATCAAACCTCAGTCATATTCCCAGGCCACAAGTTTCCAGAATCAAACCGATGTCATGTTCTCAGGCAACAGGTTTCCACAAACTAACATCAGTCATGTTCCCAGGCCAATGGTTTCCAGAATCAAACCTCAGTCATATTCCCAGGCCACAGGGTTCCAGAATCAACCCGATATCATGTTCCCTGGCCACATTCTTCCATAATCAAACCTCAGTCATGTTGCCAGGCCATAGGTTTCCACCATCAAACCTCAGACATATTCCCAAGCCACAGGGTTCTAGAATAAAACCATTCTCATGTTCCCAGGCCACAGGGTTCCAGAATCCACCGATGACATGTTCCCAGGCAACAGGGATCCAGAATCAATCCTCAGTTAGGTTCCCAGGCTACAGGGTTCCAGAATAAAACCTCAGTCATGTTCCCAGTCCACAGGGTTCCAGAACCAAGGCTCAGTCAGGTTCCCAGGGCAAAGTATTCCACAATCTAAACAGATGTCATGTTCCCAGGCCACAGTTTTCCAGAATCACGCCTCAGTCATGTACCCAGGCCTCAGGGATCCAGAATCAAACCTCAGTCATGTTGCCAGGCCATAGGGTTCCAGAATCAAGGCTCAGTCAGGTTCCCAGGGCACAGTATTCCACAATCTAAACAGATGTCATGTTCCCAAGCTACAATTTTCCAGAATCACGCCTCAGTCATGTTCCCAGGCCACAGGGATCAAGAATCAAACCTCAGTCATGTTGCCAGGCCACAGGTTTCCCCCATCAAACCTTAGACATGTTCCCAGTCCACAAGGCTCCAGAATAAAACCGTTCTCATGTTTCCAGGCCTCAGGGTACCAGAATCCACCGATGACATGTTCCCAGGCAAAAGGGTTCCAGAATCAATCCTCAGTTAGGTTCCCAGGCTACAGGGTTCCAGAATAAAACCTCAGTCATGTTCCCAGTCCACAGGGTTCCAAAACCAAGGCTCAGTCAGGTTCCCAGGGCACAGTATTCCACAATCTAAACAGATGTCATTTTCCCAAGCCACAGTTTTCCAGAATCTCGTCTTAGACTTGTTCCCAGGCCACAGGGATGCAGAATCAAACCTCAGTCATGTTGCCAGGCCACAGGTTTCCACCATCAAACCTCAGACATGTTCCCAGGCCACAGGGTTCCAGAATAAAACCATTCTCATGTTCCCAGGCCACAGGATTCCACAAGCAAACCTCAGTCTTTTTCCCAGGCCACAGGGTTCCCGAATCCACCGATGACATGTTCCCAGGCAACAGGGTTCCAGCGTCAATCCTCAGTTAGGTTCCCAGGCTACAGGGTTCCAGAATAATACCTCAGTCATGTTCCCTGTCCACAGGGTTCCACAACCAAGGCTCAGTCAGGTTCCCAGGGCACAGTATTCCACAATCTAAACAGATGTCATGTTCCCAGGCCCCAGTTTTCCAGAATCAGGTCTGAGTCATTATTCCAGGCCACAGGGATCCAGAATCAAACCTCAGTCATGTTGCCATGCCATAGGGTACCACCATCAAACCTCAGTCATATTCCCAGGCACATTTTTCCAGAATCACGCCTGAGTCATGTTCTCAGGCCACAGGGATCCAGAATCAAACCTCAGTCATGTTGCCAGGCCATAGGCTAACATCATCAAACCTCAGTCATATTCCCAGGCCACAGGATTCCAGAATCAAACCGATTTCATGTTCCCAGGCAACAGGGTACCAGAATCCAAAACGATGTCATGTTCCTAGGCCACAGGATTCCACAATCTAACCTCAGTCATGTTCCCAGGCAAATGGCTTCCAGAAGCAAACCTCAGTCTTGTTCCCAGGACACAGGTTTCCAGAATCAAACCTCAGACATGTTCCCAGGCCACAGGGTTCCAGAATAAAACCGTTCTCATGTTCCCAGGCCACAGGGTTCCAGAATAAAACCGTTCTCATGTTCCCAGGCAAAAAGATTCCAGAATCCACCGATAACATGTTCCCAGTCCACAGGGTTCCAGAACCAAGGCTCAGTCAGGTTCCCAGGGCACAGTATTCCACAGTCTACACAGATGTCATGTTCCCAGGCCACAGTTTTCCAGAAACACGCCTCAGTTATGTTCCCAGGCCACAGGGATCCTGAATCAAACCTCAGTCATGTTGCCAGGCCATAGGGTACCACCATCAAACCTCAGTCATATTCCCAGGCCACAAGTTTCCAGAATCAAACCGATGTCATGTTCCCAGGCAACAGGTTTCCACAATCAAACATCAGTCATGTTCCCAGGCCAATGGTTTCCAGAATCAAACCTCAGTCATATTCCCAGGCCACAGGGTTCCAGAATCAACCCGATATCATGTTCCCTGGCCACATTCTTCCATAAACAAACCTCAGTCATGTTGCCAGGCCACAGGTTTCCACCATCAAACCTCAGACATGTTCCCAGGCCACAGGTTTCTAGAATAAAACCGTTCTCATGTTCCCAGGCCACAGGGTCCCAGAATCCACCGATGACATGTTCCCAGGCAACAGGGATCCAGAATCAATCCTCAGTTAGGTTCCCAGGCTACAGAGTTCCAGAATAAAACCTCCTTCATGTTCCAAGTCCACAGGGTTCCAGAATGAATCCTCAGGTAGGTTCCCAGGCTACAGGGTTCCAGAATAAAACCTCAGTCATTTTCCCAGGCCACAGAGTTACAGAATCCACCGATGTCATGTTCCCAGTCCACAGGGTTCCAGAATCAATCCTCAGTTATGTTCCCAGGCTACAGGGTTCCAGAATAAAACCTCAGTCATGTTCCCAGTCCACAGGGTTCCAAAACCAAGGCTCAGTCAGGTTCCCAGGGCACAGTATTCCACAATGTAAACAGATGTCCTCTTCCCAGGCCACAGTTTTCCAGAATCACGCCTCAGTCATGTACCCAGGCCACAGGGATCCAGAATCAAACCTCAGTCATGTTGCCAGGCCATAGGGTACCACCATCAAACCTGAGTCATATTCCCAGGCCACAGGCTTCCAGAATCAAACGGATTTCATGTTCCCAGGCCACAGGGTTCCAGAATCCAACCGATGTCGTGTTCCCAGGCCACAGGTTTCCACAAGCAAACCTCAGTCGTGTTCCCAGGACACAGCTTTCCAGAATCAACCCGGTATCATGTTCCCTGGCGACAGTCTTCCAGAATCTAACCTCAGTCATGTTGCCAGGCCACAGGTTTCCACCATCAAACCTCAGACATGTTCCCAGGCCACAGGGTTCCAGAATAAAACCGTTCTCATGTTCCCAGGCAAAAAGATTCCAGAATCCACCGATGACATGTTCCCAGGCAACAGGGTTCCAGAAAAAATCCTCAGTCAGGTTCCCAGGCTACAGGGTTCCAGAATAAAACCTCAGTCATGTTCCAAGTCCACAGGGTTCCAGAATCAATCCTCAGTTAGGTTCCCAGGCTACAGGGTTCCAGAATAAAACCTCAGTCATGTTCCCAGTCCACAGGGTTCCAGAACCTAGGCTCAGTTAGATTCTCAGGGCACAGTTTTACAGAATCTAAACACATGTCATGTTCCCAAGACACAATTTTCCAGAATCACGCCTCAGTCATGTACCCAGGCCACAGGGATTCAGAATCAAACTTCAGTCATGTTGCCAGGCCATAGGGTACCACCATCAAACCTCAGTCATATTCCCAGGCCACAGGCTACCAGAATCAAACGGATTTCATGTTCCCAGGCAACAGGGTTCCAGAATCCAAACCGATGTCATGTTCCCAGGCCACAGGATTCCACAATCTAACCTCAGTCATGTTCCCAGGTCAAAGGTTTCCAGAATCAAACCTCAGTCATATTCCCAGGCCACAGGGTTCCAGAATCCACCGATGTCATGTTCCGAGGCCTCAGGGTTACAGAATCAATCCTCAGTTATGTTCCCAGGCTACAGGTATCCAGAATAAAACCTCAGTCATGTTCCCAGTCCACCGGGTTCCAGAACCAAGGCTCAGTCACGTTCCCAGGGCACAGTATTCCACAATCTACACAGATGTCATGTTCCCAGGCCACAGTTTTCCAGAAACACGCCTCAGTTATGTTCCCAGGCCACAGGGATCCTGAATCAAACCTCAGTCATGTTGCCAGGCCATAGGGTACCACCATCAAACCTCAGTCATATTCCCAGGCCACAAGTTTCCAGAATCAAACCGATGTCATGTTCCCAGGCAACAGGTTTCCACAATCTAACATCAGTCATGTTCCCAGGCCAATGGTTTCCAGAATCAAACCTCAGTCATATTCCCAGGCCACAGGGTTCCAGAATCAACCCGATATCATGTTCCCTGGCCACATTCTTCCATAATCAAACCTCAGTCATGTTGCCAGGCCACAGGTTTCCACCATCAAACCTCAGACATGTTCCCAGGCCACAGGGTTCTAGAATAAAATTGTTCTCATGATCCCAGGCCACAGGGTTCCAGAATCCACCGATGACATGTTCCCAGGCAACAGGGATCCAGAATCAATCCTCAGTTAGGTTCCCAGGCTACAGGGTTCCAGAATAAAACCTCAGTCATGTTCCAAGTCCACAGGGTTCCAGAATGAATCCTCAGTTAGGTTCCCAGGCTACAGGGTTCCAGAATAAAACCTCAGTCATGTTCCCAGGCCACAGAGTTCCAGAATCCACCGATGTCATGTTTCCAGTCCACAGGGTTCCAGAATAAAACCTCAGTCATGTTCCCAGTCCACAGGGTTCCAAAACCATGGCTCAGTCAGGTTCCCAGGGCACAGTATTCCACAATCTAAACAGATGTCCTGTTCCCAGGCCACAGTTTTCCAGAATCACGCCTCAGTCATGTACCCAGGCCACAGGGATCCAGAATCAAACCTCAGTCATGTTGCCAGGCCATTGGGTACCACCATCAAACCTCAGTCATTTTGCTAGGCCGCATGTTTCCACAATGAAACCTCAGTCATGTCCCAGGCCACAGGTTTCCAGAAGCAAACCTCAGTCATATTCCCAGGCCACAAGTTTCCAGAATCAAACCGATGTCATGTTCCCAGGCCACAGGTTTCCACAATCTAACATCAGTCATGTTCCCAGGCCACAGGATTCCAGAAGCAAACCTCAGTCTTGTTCCCAGGAAACAGGTTTCCAGAATCAACCCGATATCATGTTCCCTGGCCACAGTCTTCAAGAATCAAACCTCAGTCATGTTACCAGGCCACAGGTTTCCACCATCAAACCTCAGACATGTTCCCAGGCCACAGGGTTCCAGAATAAAACCGTTCTCATGTTCCCAGGCCACAGGGTTCCAGAATAAAACCGTTCTCATGTTCCCAGGCCACAGGGTTCCAGAATCCACCGATGACATGTTCCCAGGCAACAGGGTTCCACAATCAATCCTCAGTTAGGTTCCCAGGCTACAGGGTTCCAGAATAAAACCTCAGTCATGTTCCAAGTCCACAGGGTACCAGAATCAATCCTCTGTTAGGTTCCCAGGCTACAGGTTTCCAGAATAAAACCTCAGTCATTTTCCCAGTCCACAGGGTTCCAGAACCTAGGATCAGTCAGATTCCCAGGGCACCTTATTCCACAATCTAAACAGATGTCATGTTCCCAAGCCACAGTTTTCCAGAATCTCACCTCAGTCATGTTCCCAGGCCACAAGGATCCAGAATCAAACCTCAGTCATGTTGCCAGGCCATAGGGTACCAGCATCAAACCTCAGTCATATTCCCAGGCCACAGGCTTCCAGAATCAAACGGATTTCATGTTCCCAGGCAACAGGTTTCCAGAATCCAAACCGATGTCATGTTCCCAGGCCACAAGATTCCACAATCTAACCTCAGTCATGTTCCCAGGCAAATGGCTTCCAGAATCAAACCTCAGTCATATTCCCAGGCCACAGGGTTCCAGTATCCACCGATGTCATGTTCCCAGGCCACAGGGTTACAGAATCAAACCTCAGTTATGTTCCCAGGCTACAGGTATCCAGAATAAAACCTCAGTCATATTCCCAGTCAACAGGGTTCCAGAACCAAGGCTCAGTCAGGTTCCCAGGGCACAGTATTCCACAATCTACACAGATGTCATGTTCCCAGGCCACAGTTTTCCAGAAACACGCCTCAGTTATGTTCCCAGGCCACAGGGATCCTGAATCAAACCTCAGTCATGTTGCCAGGCCATAGGGTACCACCATCAAACCTCAGTCATATTCCCAGGCCACAAGTTTCCAGAATCAAACCGATGTCATGTTCCCAGGCAACAGGTTTCCACAATCAAACATCAGTCATGTTCCCAGGCCATTGGTTTCCAGAATCAAACCTCAGTCATATTCCCAGGCCACAGGGTTCCAGAATCAACCCGATATCATGTTCCCTGGCCACATTCTTCCATAAACAAACCTCAGTCATGTTGCCAGGCCACAGGTTTCCACCATCAAACCTCAGACATGTTCCCAGGCCACAGGGTTCTAGAATAAAACCGTTCTCATGTTCCCAGGCCACAGGGACCCAGAATCCACCGATGACATGTTCCCAGGCAACAGGGATCCAGAATCAATCCTCAGTTATGTTCCCAGGCTACAGGGTTCCAGAATAAAACCTCAGTCATGTTCCCAGTCCACAGGGTTCCAAAACCAAGGCTCAGTCAGGTTCCCAGCGCACAGTATTCCACAATCTAAACAGATGTCCTGTTCCCAGGCCACAGTTTTCCAGAATCACGCCTCAGTCATGTACCCAGGCCACAGGGATCCAGAATCAAACCTCAGTCATGTTGCCAGGCCATAGGGTACCACCATCAAACCTGAGTCATATTCCCAGGCCACAGGCTTCCAGAATCAAACGGATTTCATGTTCCCAGGCCACAGGGTTCCAGAATCCAACCGATGTCGTGTTCCCAGGCCACAGGTTTCCACAAGCAAACCTCAGTCGTGTTCCCAGGACACAGCTTTCCAGAATCAACCCGGTATCATGTTCCCTGGCGACAGTCTTCCAGAATCTAACCTCAGTCATGTTGCCAGGCCACAGGTTTCCACCATCAAACCTCAGACATGTTCCCAGGCCACAGGGTTCCAGAATAAAACCGTTCTCATGTTCCCAGGCAAAAAGATTCCAGAATCCACCGATGACATGTTCCCAGGCAACAGGGTTCCAGAAAAAATCCTCAGTCAGGTTCCCAGGCTACAGGGTTCCAGAATAAAACCTCAGTCATGTTCCAAGTCCACAGGGTTCCAGAATCAATCCTCAGTTAGGTTCCCAGGCTACAGGGTTCCAGAATAAAACCTCAGTCATGTTCCCAGTCCACAGGGTTCCAGAACCTAGGCTCAGTTAGATTCTCAGGGCACAGTATTCCAGAATCTAAACACATGTCATGTTCCCAAGCCACAATTTTCCAGAATCACGCCTCAGGCATGTACCCAGGCCACAGGGATTCAGAATCAAACTTCAGTCATGTTGCCAGGCCATAGGGTACCACCATCAAACCTCAGTCATATTCCCAGGCCACAGGCTACCAGAATCAAACGGATTTCATGTTCCCAGGCAACAGGGTTCCAGAATCCAAACCGATGTCATGTTCCCAGGCCACAGGATTCCACAATCTAACCTCAGTCATGTTCCCAGGTCAAAGGTTTCCAGAATCAAACCTCAGTCATATTCCCAGGCCACAGGGTTCCAGAATCCACCGATGTCATGTTCCGAGGCCTCAGGGTTACAGAATCAATCCTCAGTTATGTTCCCAGGCTACAGGTATCCAGAATAAAACCTCAGTCATGTTCCCAGTCCACCGGGTTCCAGAACCAAGGCTCAGTCACGTTCCCAGGGCACAGTATTCCACAATCTATACAGATGTCATGTTCCCAGGCCACAGTTTTCCAGAAACACGCCTCAGTTATGTTCCCAGGCCACAGGGATCCTGAATCAAACCTCAGTCATGTTGCCAGGCCATAGGGTACCACCATCAAACCTCAGTCATATTCCCAGGCCACAAGTTTCCAGAATCAAACCGATGTCATGTTCCCAGGCAACAGGTTTCCACAATCTAACATCAGTCATGTTCCCAGGCCAATGGTTTCCAGAATCAAACCTCAGTCATATTCCCAGGCCACAGGGTTCCAGAATCAACCCGATATCATGTTCCCTGGCCACATTCTTCCATAATCAAACCTCAGTCATGTTGCCAGGCCACAGGTTTCCACCATCAAACCTCAGACATGTTCCCAGGCCACAGGGTTCTAGAATAAAATTGTTCTCATGATCCCAGGCCACAGGGTTCCAGAATCCACCGATGACATGTTCCCAGGCAACAGGGATCCAGAATCAATCCTCAGTTAGGTTCCCAGGCTACAGGGTTCCAGAATAAAACCTCAGTCATGTTCCAAGTCCACAGGGTTCCAGAATGAATCCTCAGTTAGGTTCCCAGGCTACAGGGTTCCAGAATAAAACCTCAGTCATGTTCCCAGGCCACAGAGTTCCAGAATCCACCGATGTCATGTTTCCAGTCCACAGGGTTCCAGAATAAAACCTCAGTCATGTTCCCAGTCCACAGGGTTCCAAAACCAAGGCTCAGTCAGGTTCCCAGGGCACAGTATTCCACAATCTAAACAGATGTCCTGTTCCCAGGCCACAGTTTTCCAGAATCACGCCTCAGTCATGTACCCAGGCCACAGGGATCCAGAATCAAACCTCAGTCATGTTGCCAGGCCATAGGGTACCACCATCAAACCTCAGTCATTTTGCTAGGCCGCATGTTTCCACAATGAAACCTCAGTCATGTCCCAGGCCACAGGTTTCCAGAAGCAAACCTCAGTCATATTCCCAGGCCACAAGTTTCCAGAATCAAACCGATGTCATGTTCCCAGGCCACAGGTTTCCACAATCTAACATCAGTCATGTTCCCAGGCCACAGGATTCCAGAAGCAAACCTCAGTCTTTTTCCCAGGACACAGGTTTCCAGAATCAACCCGATATCATGTTCCCTGGCCACAGTCTTCAAGAATCAAACCTCAGTCATGTTACCAGGCCACAGGTTTCCACCATCAAACCTCAGACATGTTCCCAGGCCACAGGGTTCCAGAATAAAACCGTTCTCATGTTCCCAGGCCACAGGGTTCCAGAATAAAACCGTTCTCATGTTCCCAGGCCACAGGGTTCCAGAATCCACCGATGACATGTTCCCAGGCAACAGGGTTCCACAATCAATCCTCAGTTAGGTTCCCAGGCTACAGGGTTCCAGAATAAAACCTCAGTCATGTTCCAAGTCCACAGGGTACCAGAATCAATCCTCTGTTAGGTTCCCAGGCTACAGGTTTCCAGAATAAAACCTCAGTCATTTTCCCAGTCCACAGGGTTCCAGAACCTAGGATCAGTCAGATTCCCAGGGCACCTTATTCCACAATCTAAACAGATGTCATGTTCCCAAGCCACAGTTTTCCAGAATCTCACCTCAGTCATGTTCCCAGGCCACAAGGATCCAGAATCAAACCTCAGTCATGTTGCCAGGCCATAGGGTACCAGCATCAAACCTCAGTCATATTCCCAGGCCACAGGCTTCCAGAATCAAACGGATTTCATGTTCCCAGGCAACAGGTTTCCAGAATCCAAACCGATGTCATGTTCCCAGGCCACAAGATTCCACAATCTAACCTCAGTCATGTTCCCAGGCAAATGGCTTCCAGAATCAAACCTCAGTCATATTCCCAGGCCACAGGGTTCCAGAATCCACCGATGTCATGTTCCCAGGCCACAGGGTTACAGAATCAAACCTCAGTTATGTTCCCAGGCTACAGGTATCCAGAATAAAACCTCAGTCATATTCCCAGTCAACAGGGTTCCAGAACCAAGGCTCAGTCAGGTTCCCAGGGCACAGTATTCCACAATCTACACAGATGTCATGTTCCCAGGCCACAGTTCTCCAGAAACACGCCTCAGTTATGTTCCCAGGCCACAGGGATCCTGAATCAAACCTCAGTCATGTTGCCAGGCCATAGGGTACCACCATCAAACCTCAGTCATATTCCCAGGCCACAAGTTTCCAGAATCAAACCGATGTCATGTTCCCAGGCAACAGGTTTCCACAATCAAACATCAGTCATGTTCCCAGGCCATTGGTTTCCAGAATCAAACCTCAGTCATATTCCCAGGCCACAAGGTTCCAGAATCAACCCGATATCATGTTCCCTGGCCACATTCTTCCATAAACAAACCTCAGTCATGTTGCCAGGCCACAGGTTTCCACCATCAAACCTCAGACATGTTCCCAGGCCACAGGGTTCTAGAATAAAACCGTTCTCATGTTCCCAGGCCACAGGGTCCCAGAATCCACCGATGACATGTTCCCAGTCAACAGGGTTCCAGAACCAAGGCTCAGTCAGGTTCCCAGCGCACAGTATTCCACAATCTAAACAGATGTCCTGTTCCCAGGCCACAGTTTTCCAGAATCACGCCTCAGTCATGTACCCAGGCCACAGGGATCCAGAATCAAACCTCAGTCATGTTGCCAGGCCATAGGGTACCACCATCAAACCTGAGTCATATTCCCAGGCCACAGGCTTCCAGAATCAAACGGATTTCATGTTCCCAGGCCACAGGGTTCCAGAATCCAACCGATGTCGTGTTCCCAGGCCACAGGTTTCCACAAGCAAACCTCAGTCGTGTTCCCAGGACACAGCTTTCCAGAATCAACCCGGTATCATGTTCCCTGGCGACAGTCTTCCAGAATCTAACCTCAGTCATGTTGCCAGGCCACAGGTTTCCACCATCAAACCTCAGACATGTTCCCAGGCCACAGGGTTCCAGAATAAAACCGTTCTCATGTTCCCAGGCAAAAAGATTCCAGAATCCACCGATGACATGTTCCCAGGCAACAGGGTTCCAGAAAAAATCCTCAGTCAGGTTCCCAGGCTACAGGGTTCCAGAATAAAACCTCAGTCATGTTCCAAGTCCACAGGGTTCCAGAATCAATCCTCAGTTAGGTTCCCAGGCTACAGGGTTCCAGAATAAAACCTCAGTCATGTTCCCAGTCCACAGGGTTCCAGAACCTAGGCTCAGTTAGATTCTCAGGGCACAGTATTCCAGAATCTAAACACATGTCATGTTCCCAAGCCACAATTTTCCAGAATCACGCCTCAGGCATGTACCCAGGCCACAGGGATTCAGAATCAAACTTCAGTCATGTTGCCAGGCCATAGGGTACCACCATCAAACCTCAGTCATATTCCCAGGCCACAGGCTACCAGAATCAAACGGATTTCATGTTCCCAGGCAACAGGGTTCCAGAATCCAAACCGATGTCACGTTCCCAGGCCACAGGATTCCACAATCTAACCTCAGTCATGTTCCCAGGTCAAAGGTTTCCAGAATCAAACCTCAGTCATATTCCCAGGCCACAGGGTTCCAGAATCCACCGATGTCATGTTCCGAGGCCACAGGGTTACAGAATCAATCCTCAGTTATGTTCCCAGGCTACAGGTATCCAGAATAAAACCTCAGTCATGTTCCCAGTCCACAGGGTTCCAGAAACAAGGCTCAGTCACGTTCCCAGGGCACAGTATTCCACAATCTACACAGATGTCATGTTCCTAGGCCACAGTTTTCCAGAAACACGCCTCAGTTATGTTCCCAGGCCACAGGGATCCTGAATCAAACCTCAGTCATGGTGCCAGGCCATAGGGTACCACCATCAAACCTCAGTCATATTCCCAGGCCACAAGTTTCCAGAATCAAACCGATGTCATGTTCCCAGGCAACAGGTTTCCACAATCTAACATCAGTCATGTTCCCAGGCCAATGGTTTCCAGAATCAAACCTCAGTCATATTCCCAGGCCACAGGGTTCCAGAATCAACCCGATATCATGTTCCCTGGCCACATTCTTCCATAATCAAACCTCAGTCATGTTGCCAGGCCATAGGTTTCCACCATCAAACCTCAGACATGTTCCCAGGCCACAGGGTTCTAGAATAAAACCGTTCTCATGATCCCAGGCCACAGTGTTCCAGAATCCACCGATGACATGTTCCCAGGCAACAGGGATCCAGAATCAATCCTCAGTTAGGTTCCCAGGCTACAGGGTTCCAGAATAAAACCTCAGTCATGTTCCAAGTCCACAGGGTTCCAGAATGAATCCTCAGTTAGGTTCCCAGGCTACAGGGTTCCAGAATAAAACCTCAGTCATGTTCCCAGGCCACAGAGTTCCAGAATCCACCGATGTCATGTTCCCAGTCCACAGGGTTCCAGAATCAATCCTCAGTTATGTTCCCAGGCTACAGGGTTCCAGAATAAAACTTCAGTCATGTTCCCAGTCCACAGGGTTCCAAAACCAAGGCTCAGTCAGGTTCCCAGGGCACAGTATTCCACAATCTAAACAGATGTCCTGTTCCCAGGCCACAGTTTTCCAGAATCACGCCTCAGTCATGTACCCAGGCCACAGGGATCCAGAATCAATCCTCAGTCATGTTGCCAGGCCATAGGGTACCACCATCAAACCTGAGTCATATTCCCAGGCCACAGGCTTCCAGAATCAAACGGATTTCATGTTCCCAGGCAACAGGTTTCCAGAATCCAAACCGATGTCATGTTCCCAGGCCACAAGATTCCACAATCTAACCTCAGTCATGTTCCCCGGCAAATGGTTTCCAGAATCAAACCTCAGTCATATTCCCAGGCCACAGGTTTCCAGAATCCACCGATGTCATGTTCCCAGGCCACAGGGTTACAGAATCAATCCTCAGTTATGTTCCCAGGCTACAGGTATCCAGAATAAAACCTCAGTCATGTTCCCAGTCCACAGGGTTCCAGAACCAAGGCTCAGTCAGGTTCCCAGGGCACAGTATTCCACAATCTACACAGATGTCATGTTCCCAGGCCACAGTTTTCCAGAAACACGCCTCAGTTATGTTCCCAGGCCACAGGGATCCTGAATCAAACCTCAGTCATGTTGCCAGGCCATAGGGTACCACCATCAAACCTCAGTCATATTCCCAGGCCACAAGTTTCCAGAATCAAACCGATGTCATGTTCCCAGGCAACAGGTTTCCACAATCAAACATCAGTCATGTTCCCAGGCCAATGGTTTCCAGAATCAAACCTCAGTCATATTCCCAGGCCACAGGGTTCCAGAATCAACCCGATATCATGTTCCCTGGCCACATTCTTCCATAAACAAACCTCAGTCATGTTGCCAGGCCACAGGTTTCCACCATCAAACCTCAGACATGTTCCCAGGCCACAGGGTTCTAGAATAAAACCGTTCTCATGTTCCCAGGCCACAGGGTCCCAGAATCCACCGATGACATGTTCCCAGGCAACAGGGATCCAGAATCAATCCTCAGTTAGGTTCCCAGGCTACAGGGTTCCAGAATAAAACCTCATTCATGTTCCAAGTCCACAGGGTTCCAGAATGAATCCTCAGTTAGGTTCCCAGGCTACAGGGTTCCAGAATAAAACCTCAGTCATGTTCCCAGGCCACAGAGTTCCAGAATCCACCGATGTCATGTTCCCAGTCCACAGGGTTCCAGAATCAATCCTCAGTTATGTTCCCAGGCTACAGGGTTCCAGAATAAAACCTCAGTCATGTTCCCAGTCCACAGGGTTCCAAAACCAAGGCTCAGTCAGTTTCCCAGGGCACAGTATTCCACAATCTAAACAGATGTCCTCTTCCCAGGGCACAGTTTTCCAGAATCACGCCTCAGTCATGTACCCAGGCCACAGGGATCCAGAATCAAACCTCAGTCATGTTGCCAGGCCATAGGGTACCACCATCAAACCTGAGTCATATTCCCAGGCCACAGGGTTCCAGAATCCAACCGATGTCGTGTTCCCAGGCCACAGGTTTCCACAAGCAAACCTCAGTCGTGTTCCCAGGACACAGCTTTCCAGAATCAACCCGGTATCATGTTCCCTGGCGACAGTCTTCCAGAATCTAACCTCCGTCATGTTGCCAGGCCACAGGTTTCCACCATCAAACCTCAGACATGTTCCCAGGCCACAGGGTTCCAGAATAAAACCGTTCTCATGTTCCCAGGCAAAAAGATTCCAGAATCCACCGATGACATGTTCCCAGGCAACAGGGTTCCAGAAAAAATCCTCAGTCAGGTTCCCAGGCTACAGGGTTCCAGAATAAAACCTCAGTCATGTTCCAAGTCCACAGGGTTCCAGAATCAATCCTCAGTTAGGTTCCCAGGCTACAGGGTTCCAGAATAAAACCTCAGTCATGTTCCCAGTCCACAGGGTTCCAGAACCTAGGCTCAGTTAGATTCTCAGGGCACAGTATTCCAGAATCTAAACACATGTCATGTTCCCAAGCCACAATTTTCCAGAATCACGCCTCAGTCATGTACCCAGGCCACAGGGATTCAGAATCAAACTTCAGTCATGTTGCCAGGCCATAGGGTACCACCATCAAACCTCAGTCATATTCCCAGGCCACAGGCTACCAGAATCAAACGGATTTCATGTTCCCAGGCAACAGGGTTCCAGAATCCAAACCGATGTCATGTTCCCAGGCCACAGGATTCCACAATCTAACCTCAGTCATGTTCCCAGGTCAAAGGTTTCCAGAATCAAACCTCAGTCATATTCCCAGGCCACAGGGTTCCAGAATCCACCGATGTCATGTTCCGAGGCCACAGGGTTACAGAATCAATCCTCAGTTATGTTCCCAGGCTACAGGTATCCAGAATAAAACCTCAGTCATGTTCCCAGTCCACAGGGTTCCAGAACCAAGGCTCAGTCACGTTCCCAGGGCACAGTATTCCACAATCTACACAGATGTCATGTTCCCAGGCCACAGTTTTCCAGAAACACGCCTCAGTTATGTTCCCAGGCCACAGGTATCCTGAATCAAACCTCAGTCATGTTGCCAGGCCATAGGGTACCACCATCAAACCTCAGTCATATTCCCAGGCCACAAGTTTCCAGAATCAAACCGATGTCATGTTCCCAGGCAACAGGTTTCCACAATCTAACATCAGTCATGTTCCCAGGCCAATGGTTTCCAGAATCAAACCTCAGTCATATTCCCAGGCCACAGGGTTCCAGAATCAACCCGATATCATGTTCCCTGGCCACATTCTTCCATAATCAAACCTCAGTCATGTTGCCAGGCCATAGGTTTCCACCATCAAACCTCAGACATGTTCCCAGGCCACAGGGTTCTAGAATAAAACCGTTCTCATGATCCCAGGCCACAGGGTTCCAGAATGCACCGATGACATGTTCCCAGGCAACAGGGATCCAGAATCAATCCTCAGTTAGGTTCCCAGGCTACAGGGTTCCAGAATAAAACCTCAGTCATGTTCCAAGTCCACAGGGTTCCAGAATGAATCCTCAGTTAGGTTCCCAGACTACAGGTTTCCAGAATAAAACCTCAGTCATGTTCCCAGGCCACAGAGTTCCAGAATCCACCGATGTCATGTTCCCAGTCCACAGGGTTCCAGAATCAATCCTCAGGTAGGTTCCCAGGCTACAGGTTTCCAGAATAAAACCTCAGTCATGTTCCCAGTCCACAGGGTTCCAAAACCAAGGCTCAGTCAGGTTCCCAGGGCACAGTATTCCACAATCTAAACAGATGTCCTGTTCCCAGGCCACAGTTTTCCAGAATCACGCCTCAGTCATGTACCCAGGCCACAGGGATCCAGAATCAAACCTCAGTCATGTTGCCAGGCCATAGGGTACCACCATCAAACCTGAGTCATATTCCCAGGCCACAGGCTTCCAGAATCAAACGGATTTCATGTTCCCAGGCCACAGGGTTCCAGAATCCAACCGATGTCGTGTTCCCAGGCCACAGGTTTCCACAAGCAAACCTCAGTCGTGTTCCCAGGACACAGCTTTCCAGAATCAACCCGGTATCATGTTCCCTGGCGACAGTCTTCCAGAATCTAACCTCAGTCATGTTGCCAGGCCACAGGTTTCCACCATCAAACCTCAGACATGTTCCCAGGCCACAGGGTTCCAGAATAAAACCGTTCTCATGTTCCCAGGCAAAAAGATTCCAGAATCCACCGATGACATGTTCCCAGGCAACAGGGTTCCAGAATCAATCCTCAGTCAGGTTCCCAGGCTACAGGGTTCCAGAATAAAACCTCAGTCATGTTCCAAGTCCACAGGGTTCCAGAATCAATCCTCAGTTAGGTTCCCAGGCTACAGGGTTCCAGAATAAAACCTCAGTCATGTTCCCAGTCCACCGGGTTCCAGAACCTAGGCTCAGTTAGATTCTCAGGGCACAGTATTCCACAATCTAAACAGATGTCATGTTCCCAAGCCACAATTTTCCAGAATCACGCCTCAGTCATGTACCCAGGCCACAGGGATCCAGAATCAAACTTCAGTCATGTTGCCAGGCCATAGGGTACCACCATCAAACCTCAGTCATATTCCCAGGCCACAGGCTACCAGAATCAAACGGATTTCATGTTCCCAGGCAACAGGGTTCCAGAATCCAAACCGATGTCATGTTCCCAGGCCACAGGATTCCACAATCTAACCTCAGTCATGTTCCCAGGTCAAAGGTTTCCAGAATCAAACCTCAGTCATATTCCCAGGCCACAGGGTTCCAGAATCCACCGATGTCATGTTCCCAGGCCACAGGGTTACAGAATCAATCCTCAGTTATGTTCCCAGGTTACAGGTATCCAGAATAAAACCTCAGTCATGTTCCCAGTCCACAGGGTTCCAGAACCAAGGCTCAGTCACGTTCCCAGGGCACAGTATTCCACAATCTACACAGATGTCATGTTCCCAGGCCACAGTTTTCCAGAAACACGCCTCAGTTATGTTCCCAGGCCACAGGGATCCTGAATCAAACCTCAGTCATGTTGCCAGGCCATAGGGTACCACCATCAAACCTCAGTCATATTCCCAGGCCACAAGTTTCCAGAATCAAACCGATGTCATGTTCTCAGGCAACAGGTTTCCACAAACTAACATCAGTCATGTTCCCAGGCCAATGGTTTCCAGAATCAAACCTCAGTCATATTCCCAGGCCACAGGGTTCCAGAATCAACCCGATATCATGTTCCCTGGCCACATTCTTCCATAATCAAACCTCAGTCATGTTGCCAGGCCATAGGTTTCCACCATCAAACCTCAGACATATTCCCAAGCCACAGGGTTCTAGAATAAAACCGTTCTCATGATCCCAGGCCACAGGGTTCCAGAATCCACCGATGACATGTTCCCAGGCAACAGGGATCCAGAATCAATCCTCAGTTAGGTTCCCAGGCTACAGGGTTCCAGAATAAAACCTCAGTCATGTTCCCAGTCCACAGGGTTCCAGAACCAAGGCTCAGTCAGGTTCCCAGGGCAAAGTATTCCACAATCTAAACAGATGTCATGTTCCCAGGCCACAGTTTTCCAGAATCACGCCTCAGTCATGTACCCAGGCCTCAGGGATCCAGAATCAAACCTCAGTCATGTTGCCAGGCCATAGGGTTCCAGAATCAAGGCTCAGTCAGGTTCCCAGGGCACAGTATTCCACAATCTAAACAGATGTCATGTTCCCAAGCTACAATTTTCCAGAATCACGCCTCAGTCATGTTCCCAGGCCACAGGGATCAAGAATCAAACCTCAGTCATGTTGCCAGGCCACAGGTTTCCACCATCAAACCTTAGACATGTTCCCAGTCCACAAGGCTCCAGAATAAAACCGTTCTCATGTTTCCAGGCCTCAGGGTACCAGAATCCACCGATGACATGTTCCCAGGCAAAAGGGTTCCAGAATCAATCCTCAGTTAGGTTCCCAGGCTACAGGGTTCCAGAATAAAACCTCAGTCATGTTCCCAGTCCACAGGGTTCCAGAACCTAGGCTCAGTCAGGTTCCCAGGGCACAGTATTCCACAATCTAAACAGATGTCATTTTCCCAAGCCACAGTTTTCCAGAATCTCGTCTTAGACTTGTTCCCAGGCCACAGGGATGCAGAATCAAACCTCAGTCATGTTGCCAGGCCACAGGTTTCCACCATCAAACCTCAGACATGTTCCCAGGCCACAGGGTTCCAGAATAAAACCATTCTCATGTTCCCAGGCCACAGGATTCCACAAGCAAACCTCAGTCTTTTTCCCAGGCCACAGGGTTCCCGAATCCACCGATGACATGTTCCCAGGCAACAGGGTTCCAGCGTCAATCCTCAGTTAGGTTCCCAGGCTACAGGGTTCCAGAATAATACCTCAGTCATGTTCCCTGTCCACAGGGTTCCACAACCAAGGCTCAGTCAGGTTCCCAGGGCACAGTATTCCACAATCTAAACAGATGTCATGTTCCCAGGCCCCAGTTTTCCAGAATCAGGTCTGAGTCATTATTCCAGGCCACAGGGATCCAGAATCAAACCTCAGTCATGTTGCCATGCCATAGGGTACCACCATCAAACCTCAGTCATATTCCCAGGCACATTTTTCCAGAATCACGCCTGAGTCATGTTCTCAGGCCACAGGGATCCAGAATCAAACCTCAGTCATGTTGCCAGGCCATAGGCTAACATCATCAAACCTCAGTCATATTCCCAGGCCACAGGATTCCAGAATCAAACCGATTTCATGTTCCCAGGCAACAGGGTACCAGAATCCAAAACGATGTCATGTTCCTAGGCCACAGGATTCCACAATCTAACCTCAGTCATGTTCCCAGGCAAATGGCTTCCAGAAGCAAACCTCAGTCTTGTTCCCAGGACACAGGTTTCCAGAATCAAACCTCAGACATGTTCCCAGGCCACAGGGTTCCAGAATAAAACCGTTCTCATGTTCCCAGGCCACAGGGTTCCAGAATAAAACCGTTCTCATGTTCCCAGGCAAAAAGATTCCAGAATCCACCGATAACATGTTCCCAGTCCACAGGGTTCCAGAACCAAGGCTCAGTCAGGTTCCCAGGGCACAGTATTCCACAATCTACACAGATGTCATGTTCCCAGGCCACAGTTTTCCAGAAACACGCCTCAGTTATGTTCCCAGGCCACAGGGATCCTGAATCAAACCTCAGTCATGTTGCCAGGCCATAGGGTACCACCATCAAACCTCAGTCATATTCCCAGGCCACAAGTTTCCAGAATCAAACCGATGTCATGTTCCCAGGCAACAGGTTTCCACAATCAAACATCAGTCATGTTCCCAGGCCAATGGTTTCCAGAATCAAACCTCAGTCATATTCCCAGGCCACAGGGTTCCAGAATCAACCCGATATCATGTTCCCTGGCCACATTGTTCCATAAACAAACCTCAGTCATGTTGCCAGGCCACAGGTTTCCACCATCAAACCTCAGACATGTTCCCAGGCCACAGGTTTCTAGAATAAAACCGTTCTCATGTTCCCAGGCCACAGGGTCCCAGAATCCACCGATGACATGTTCCCAGGCAACAGGGATCCAGAATCAATCCTCAGTTAGGTTCCCAGGCTACAGAGTTCCAGAATAAAACCTCATTCATGTTCCAAGTCCACAGGGTTCCAGAATGAATCCTCAGGTAGGTTCCCAGGCTACAGGGTTCCAGAATAAAACCTCAGTCATTTTCCCAGGCCACAGAGTTCCAGAATCCACCGATGTCATGTTCCCAGTCCACAGGGTTCCAGAATCAATCCTCAGTTATGTTCCCAGGCTACAGGGTTCCAGAATAAAACCTCAGTCATGTTCCCAGTCCACAGGGTTCCAAAACCAAGGCTCAGTCAGGTTCCCAGGGCACAGTATTCCACAATCTAAACAGATGTCCTCTTCCCAGGCCACAGTTTTCCAGAATCACGCCTCAGTCATGTACCCAGGCCACAGGGATCCAGAATCAAACCTCAGTCATGTTGCCAGGCCATAGGGTACCACCATCAAACCTGAGTCATATTCCCAGGCCACAGGCTTCCAGAATCAAACGGATTTCATGTTCCCAGGCCACAGGGTTCCAGAATCCAACCGATGTCGTGTTCCCAGGCCACAGGTTTCCACAAGCAAACCTCAGTCGTGTTCCCAGGACACAGCTTTCCAGAATCAACCCGGTATCATGTTCCCTGGCGACAGTCTTCCAGAATCTAACCTCAGTCATGTTGCCAGGCCACAGGTTTCCACCATCAAACCTCAGACATGTTCCCAGGCCACAGGGTTCCAGAATAAAACCGTTCTCATGTTCCCAGGCAAAAAGATTCCAGAATCCACCGATGACATGTTCCCAGGCAACAGGGTTCCAGAATCAATCCTCAGTCAGGTTCCCAGGCTACAGGGTTCCAGAATAAAACCTCAGTCATGTTCCAAGTCCACAGGGTTCCAGAATCAATCCTCAGTTAGGTTCCCAGGCTACAGGGTTCCAGAATAAAACCTCAGTCATGTTCCCAGTCCACCGGGTTCCAGAACCTAGGCTCAGTTAGATTCTCAGGGCACAGTATTCCACAATCTAAACAGATGTCATGTTCCCAAGCCACAATTTTCCAGAATCACGCCTCAGTCATGTACCCAGGCCACAGGGATCCAGAATCAAACTTCAGTCATGTTGCCAGGCCATAGGGTACCACCATCAAACCTCAGTCATATTCCCAGGCCACAGGCTACCAGAATCAAACGGATTTCATGTTCCCAGGCAACAGGGTTCCAGAATCCAAACCGATGTCATGTTCCCAGGCCACAGGATTCCACAATCTAACCTCAGTCATGTTCCCAGGTCAAAGGTTTCCAGAATCAAACCTCAGTCATATTCCCAGGCCACAGGGTTCCAGAATCCACCGATGTCATGTTCCCAGGCCACAGGGTTACAGAATCAATCCTCAGTTATGTTCCCAGGTTACAGGTATCCAGAATAAAACCTCAGTCATGTTCCCAGTCCACAGGGTTCCAGAACCAAGGCTCAGTCACGTTCCCAGGGCACAGTATTCCACAATCTACACAGATGTCATGTTCCCAGGCCACAGTTTTCCAGAAACACGCCTCAGTTATGTTCCCAGGCCACAGGGATCCTGAATCAAACCTCAGTCATGTTGCCAGGCCATAGGGTACCACCATCAAACCTCAGTCATATTCCCAGGCCACAAGTTTCCAGAATCAAACCGATGTCATGTTCTCAGGCAACAGGTTTCCACAAACTAACATCAGTCATGTTCCCAGGCCAATGGTTTCCAGAATCAAACCTCAGTCATATTCCCAGGCCACAGGGTTCCAGAATCAACCCGATATCATGTTCCCTGGCCACATTCTTCCATAATCAAACCTCAGTCATGTTGCCAGGCCATAGGTTTCCACCATCAAACCTCAGACATATTCCCAAGCCACAGGGTTCTAGAATAAAACCGTTCTCATGATCCCAGGCCACAGGGTTCCAGAATCCACCGATGACATGTTCCCAGGCAACAGGGATCCAGAATCAATCCTCAGTTAGGTTCCCAGGCTACAGGGTTCCAGAATAAAACCTCAGTCATGTTCCCAGTCCACAGGGTTCCAGAACCAAGGCTCAGTCAGGTTCCCAGGGCAAAGTATTCCACAATCTAAACAGATGTCATGTTCCCAGGCCACAGTTTTCCAGAATCACGCCTCAGTCATGTACCCAGGCCTCAGGGATCCAGAATCAAACCTCAGTCATGTTGCCAGGCCATAGGGTTCCAGAATCAAGGCTCAGTCAGGTTCCCAGGGCACAGTATTCCACAATCTAAACAGATGTCATGTTCCCAAGCTACAATTTTCCAGAATCACGCCTCAGTCATGTTCCCAGGCCACAGGGATCAAGAATCAAACCTCAGTCATGTTGCCAGGCCACAGGTTTCCCCCATCAAACCTTAGACATGTTCCCAGTCCACAAGGCTCCAGAATAAAACCGTTCTCATGTTTCCAGGCCTCAGGGTACCAGAATCCACCGATGACATGTTCCCAGGCAAAAGGGTTCCAGAATCAATCCTCAGTTAGGTTCCCAGGCTACAGGGTTCCAGAATAAAACCTCAGTCATGTTCCCAGTCCACAGGGTTCCAGAACCTAGGCTCAGTCAGGTTCCCAGGGCACAGTATTCCACAATCTAAACAGATGTCATTTTCCCAAGCCACAGTTTTCCAGAATCTCGTCTTAGACTTGTTCCCAGGCCACAGGGATGCAGAATCAAACCTCAGTCATGTTGCCAGGCCACAGGTTTCCACCATCAAACCTCAGACATGTTCCCAGGCCACAGGGTTCCAGAATAAAACCATTCTCATGTTCCCAGGCCACAGGATTCCACAAGCAAACCTCAGTCTTTTTCCCAGGCCACAGGGTTCCCGAATCCACCGATGACATGTTCCCAGGCAACAGGGTTCCAGCGTCAATCCTCAGTTAGGTTCCCAGGCTACAGGGTTCCAGAATAATACCTCAGTCATGTTCCCTGTCCACAGGGTTCCACAACCAAGGCTCAGTCAGGTTCCCAGGGCACAGTATTCCACAATCTAAACAGATGTCATGTTCCCAGGCCCCAGTTTTCCAGAATCAGGTCTGAGTCATTATTCCAGGCCACAGGGATCCAGAATCAAACCTCAGTCATGTTGCCATGCCATAGGGTACCACCATCAAACCTCAGTCATATTCCCAGGCACATTTTTCCAGAATCACGCCTGAGTCATGTTCTCAGGCCACAGGGATCCAGAATCAAACCTCAGTCATGTTGCCAGGCCATAGGCTAACATCATCAAACCTCAGTCATATTCCCAGGCCACAGGATTCCAGAATCAAACCGATTTCATGTTCCCAGGCAACAGGGTACCAGAATCCAAAACGATGTCATGTTCCTAGGCCACAGGATTCCACAATCTAACCTCAGTCATGTTCCCAGGCAAATGGCTTCCAGAAGCAAACCTCAGTCTTGTTCCCAGGACACAGGTTTCCAGAATCAAACCTCAGACATGTTCCCAGGCCACAGGGTTCCAGAATAAAACCGTTCTCATGTTCCCAGGCCACAGGGTTCCAGAATAAAACCGTTCTCATGTTCCCAGGCAAAAAGATTCCAGAATCCACCGATAACATGTTCCCAGTCCACAGGGTTCCAGAACCAAGGCTCAGTCAGGTTCCCAGGGCACAGTATTCCACAATCTACACAGATGTCATGTTCCCAGGCCACAGTTTTCCAGAAACACGCCTCAGTTATGTTCCCAGGCCACAGGGATCCTGAATCAAACCTCAGTCATGTTGCCAGGCCATAGGGTACCACCATCAAACCTCAGTCATATTCCCAGGCCACAAGTTTCCAGAATCAAACCGATGTCATGTTCCCAGGCAACAGGTTTCCACAATCAAACATCAGTCATGTTCCCAGGCCAATGGTTTCCAGAATCAAACCTCAGTCATATTCCCAGGCCACAGGGTTCCAGAATCAACCCGATATCATGTTCCCTGGCCACATTGTTCCATAAACAAACCTCAGTCATGTTGCCAGGCCACAGGTTTCCACCATCAAACCTCAGACATGTTCCCAGGCCACAGGTTTCTAGAATAAAACCGTTCTCATGTTCCCAGGCCACAGGGTCCCAGAATCCACCGATGACATGTTCCCAGGCAACAGGGATCCAGAATCAATCCTCAGTTAGGTTCCCAGGCTACAGAGTTCCAGAATAAAACCTCATTCATGTTCCAAGTCCACAGGGTTCCAGAATGAATCCTCAGGTAGGTTCCCAGGCTACAGGGTTCCAGAATAAAACCTCAGTCATTTTCCCAGGCCACAGAGTTCCAGAATCCACCGATGTCATGTTCCCAGTCCACAGGGTTCCAGAATCAATCCTCAGTTATGTTCCCAGGCTACAGGGTTCCAGAATAAAACCTCAGTCATGTTCCCAGTCCACAGGGTTCCAAAACCAAGGCTCAGTCAGGTTCCCAGGGCACAGTATTCCACAATCTAAACAGATGTCCTCTTCCCAGGCCACAGTTTTCCAGAATCACGCCTCAGTCATGTACCCAGGCCACAGGGATCCAGAATCAAACCTCAGTCATGTTGCCAGGCCATAGGGTACCACCATCAAACCTGAGTCATATTCCCAGGCCACAGGCTTCCAGAATCAAACGGATTTCATGTTCCCAGGCCACAGGGTTCCAGAATCCAACCGATGTCGTGTTCCCAGGCCACAGGTTTCCACAAGCAAACCTCAGTCGTGTTCCCAGGACACAGCTTTCCAGAATCAACCCGGTATCATGTTCCCTGGCGACAGTCTTCCAGAATCTAACCTCAGTCATGTTGCCAGGCCACAGGTTTCCACCATCAAACCTCAGACATGTTCCCAGGCCACAGGGTTCCAGAATAAAACCGTTCTCATGTTCCCAGGCAAAAAGATTCCAGAATCCACCGATGACATGTTCCCAGGCAACAGGGTTCCAGAAAAAATCCTCAGTCAGTTTCCCAGGCTACAGGGTTCCAGAATAAAACCTCAGTCATGTTCCAAGTCCACAGGGTTCCAGAATCAATCCTCAGTTAGGTTCCCAGGCTACAGGGTTCCAGAATAAAACCTCAGTCATGTTCCCAGTCCACAGGGTTCCAGAACCTAGGCTCAGTTAGATTCTCAGGGCACAGTTTTCCAGAATCTAAACACATGTCATGTTCCCAAGACACAATTTTCCAGAATCACGCCTCAGTCATGTACCCAGGCCACAGGGATTCAGAATCAAACTTCAGTCATGTTGCCAGGCCATAGGGTACCACCATCAAACCTCAGTCATATTCCCAGGCCACAGGCTACCAGAATCAAACGGATTTCATGTTCCCAGGCAACAGGGTTCCAGAATCCAAACCGATGTCATGTTCCCAGGCCACAGGATTCCACAATCTAACCTCAGTCATGTTCCCAGGTCAAAGGTTTCCAGAATCAAACCTCAGTCATATTCCCAGGCCACAGGGTTCCAGAATCCACCGATGTCATGTTCCGAGGCCTCAGGGTTACAGAATCAATCCTCAGTTATGTTCCCAGGCTACAGGTATCCAGAATAAAACCTCAGTCATGTTCCCAGTCCACCGGGTTCCAGAACCAAGGCTCAGTCACGTTCCCAGGGCACAGTATTCCACAATCTACACAGATGTCATGTTCCCAGGCCACAGTTTTCCAGAAACACGCCTCAGTTATGTTCCCAGGCCACAGGGATCCTGAATCAAACCTCAGTCATGTTGCCAGGCCATAGGGTACCACCATCAAACCTCAGTCATATTCCCAGGCCACAAGTTTCCAGAATCAAACCGATGTCATGTTCCCAGGCAACAGGTTTCCACAATCTAACATCAGTCATGTTCCCAGGCCAATGGTTTCCAGAATCAAACCTCAGTCATATTCCCAGGCCACAGGGTTCCAGAATCAACCCGATATCATGTTCCCTGGCCACATTCTTCCATAATCAAACCTCAGTCATGTTGCCAGGCCACAGGTTTCCACCATCAAACCTCAGACATGTTCCCAGGCCACAGGGTTCTAGAATAAAATTGTTCTCATGATCCCAGGCCACAGGGTTCCAGAATCCACCGATGACATGTTCCCAGGCAACAGGGATCCAGAATCAATCCTCAGTTAGGTTCCCAGGCTACAGGGTTCCAGAATAAAACCTCAGTCATGTTCGAAGTCCACAGGGTTCCAGAATGAATCCTCAGTTAGGTTCCCAGGCTACAGGGTTCCAGAATAAAACCTCAGTCATGTTCCCAGGCCACAGAGTTCCAGAATCCACCGATGTCATGTTTCCAGTCCACAGGGTTCCAGAATCAATCCTCAGTTATATTCCCAGGCTACAGGGTTCCAGAATAAAACCTCAGTCATGTTCCCAGTCCACAGGGTTCCAAAACCAAGGCTCAGTCAGGTTCCCAGGGCACAGTTTTCCAGAATCACGCCTCAGTCATGTACCCAGGCCACAGGGATCCAGAATCAAACCTCAGTCATGTTGCCAGGCCATAGGGTACCACCATCAAACCTCAGTCATTTTGCTAGGCCGCATGTTTCCACAATGAAACCTCAGTCATGTCCCAGGCCACAGGTTTCCAGAAGCAAACCTCAGTCATATTCCCAGGCCACAAGTTTCCAGAATCAAACCGATGTCATGTTCCCAGGCCACAGGTTTCCACAATCTAACATCAGTCATGTTCCCAGGCCACAGGATTCCAGAAGCAAACCTCAGTCTTGTTCCCAGGACACAGGTTTCCAGAATCAACCCGATATTATGTTCCCTGGCCACAGTCTTCAAGAATCAAACCTCAGTCATGTTACCAGGCCACAGGTTTCCACCATCAAACCTCAGACATGTTCCCAGGCCACAGGGTTCCAGAATAAAACCGTTCTCATGTTCCCAGGCCACAGGGTTCCAGAATAAAACCGTTCTCATGTTCCCAGGCCACAGGGTTCCAGAATCCACCGATGACATGTTCCCAGGCAACAGGGTTCCACAATCAATCCTCAGTTAGGTTCCCAGGCTACAGGGTTCCAGAATAAAACCTCAGTCATGTTCCAAGTCCACAGGGTACCAGAATCAATCCTCTGTTAGGTTCCCAGGCTACAGGTTTCCAGAATAAAACCTCAGTCATTTTCCCAGTCCACAGGGTTCCAGAACCTAGGATCAGTCAGATTCCCAGGGCACCTTATTCCACAATCTAAACAGATGTCATGTTCCCAAGCCACAGTTTTCCAGAATCTCACCTCAGTCATGTTCCCAGGCCACAAGGATCCAGAATCAAACCTCAGTCATGTTGCCAGGCCATAGGGTACCAGCATCAAACCTCAGTCATATTCCCAGGCCACAGGCTTCCAGAATCAAACGGATTTCATGTTCCCAGGCAACAGGTTTCCAGAATCCAAACCGATGTCATGTTCCCAGGCCACAAGATTCCACAATCTAACCTCAGTCATGTTCCCAGGCAAATGGCTTCCAGAATCAAACCTCAGTCATATTCCCAGGCCACAGGGTTCCAGAATCCACCGATGTCATGTTCCCAGGCCACAGGGTTACAGAATCAAACCTCAGTTATGTTCCCAGGCTACAGGTATCCAGAATAAAACCTCAGTCATATTCCCAGTCAACAGGGTTCCAGAACCAAGGCTCAGTCAGGTTCCCAGGGCACAGTATTCCACAATCTACACAGATGTCATGTTCCCAGGCCACAGTTTTCCAGAAACACGCCTCAGTTATGTTCCCAGGCCACAGGGATCCTGAATCAAACCTCAGTCATGTTGCCAGGCCATAGGGTACCACCATCAAACCTCAGTCATATTCCCAGGCCACAAGTTTCCAGAATCAAACCGATGTCATGTTCCCAGGCAACAGGTTTCCACAATCAAACATCAGTCATGTTCCCAGGCCATTGGTTTCCAGAATCAAACCTCAGTCATATTCCCAGGCCACAGGGTTCCAGAATCAACCCGATATCATGTTCCCTGGCCACATTCTTCCATAAACAAACCTCAGTCATGTTGCCAGGCCACAGGTTTCCACCATCAAACCTCAGACATGTTCCCAGGCCACAGGGTTCTAGAATAAAACCGTTCTCATGTTCCCAGGCCACAGGGTCCCAGAATCCACCGATGACATGTTCCCAGGCAACAGGGATCCAGAATCAATCCTCAGTTAGGTTCCCAGGCTACAGGGTTCCAGAATAAAACCTCATTCATGTTCCAAGTCCACAGGGTTCCAGAATGAATCCTCAGTTAGGTTCCCAGGCTACAGGGTTCCAGAATAAAACCTCAGTCATGTTCCCAGGCCACAGAGTTCCAGAATCCACCGATGTCATGTTCCCAGTCCACAGGGTTCCAGAATCAATCCTCAGTTATGTTCCCAGGCTACAGGGTTCCAGAATAAAACCTCAGTCATGTTCCCAGTCCACAGGGTTCCAAAACCAAGGCTCAGTCAGGTTCCCAGGGCACAGTATTCCACAATCTAAACAGATGTCCTGTTCCCAGGCCACAGTTTTCCAGAATCACGCCTCAGTCATGTACCCAGGCCACAGGGATCCAGAATCAAACCTCAGTCATGTTGCCAGGCCATAGGGTACCACCATCAAACCTGAGTCATATTCCCAGGCCACAGGCTTCCAGAATCAAACGGATTTCATGTTCCCAGGCCACAGGGTTCCAGAATCCAACCGATGTCGTGTTCCCAGGCCACAGGTTTCCACAAGCAAACCTCAGTCGTGTTCCCAGGACACAGCTTTCCAGAACCAACCCGGTATCATGTTCCCTGGCGACAGTCTTCCAGAATCTAACCTCAGTCATGTTGCCAGGCCACAGGTTTCCACCATCAAACCTCAGACATGTTCCCAGGCCACAGGGTTCCAGAATAAAACCGTTCTCATGTTCCCAGGCAAAAAGATTCCAGAATCCACCGATGACATGTTCCCAGGCAAAAGGGTTCCAGAAAAAATCCTCAGTCAGGTTCCCAGGCTACAGGGTTCCAGAATAAAACCTCAGTCATGTTCCAAGTCCACAGGGTTCCAGAATCAATCCTCAGTTAGGTTCCCAGGCTACAGGGTTCCAGAATAAAACCTCAGTCATGTTCCCAGTCCACAGGGTTCCAGAACCTAGGCTCAGTTAGATTCTCAGGGCACAGTATTCCAGAATCTAAACACATGTCATGTTCCCAAGCCACAATTTTCCAGAATCACGCCTCAGTCATGTACCCAGGCCACAGGGATTCAGAATCAAACTTCAGTCATGTTGCCAGGCCATAGGGTACCACCATCAAACCTCAGTCATATTCCCAGGCCACAGGCTACCAGAATCAAACGGATTTCATGTTCCCAGGCAACAGGGTTCCAGAATCCAAACCGATGTCATGTTCCCAGGCCACAGGATTCCACAATCTAACCTCAGTCATGTTCCCAGGTCAAAGGTTTCCAGAATCAAACCTCAGTCATATTCCCAGGCCACAGGGTTCCAGAATCCACCGATGTAATGTTCCCAGGCCACAGGGTTACAGAATCAATCCTCAGTTATGTTCCCAGGCTACAGGTATCCAGAATAAAACCTCAGTTATGTTCCCAGTCCACAGGGTTCCAGAACCAAGGCTCAGTCACGTTCCCAGGGCACAGTATTCCACAATCTACACAGATGTCATGTTCCCAGGCCACAGTTTTCCAGAAACACGCCTCAGTTATGTTCCCAGGCCACAGGGATCCTGAATCAAACCTCAGTCATGTTGTCAGGCCATAGGGTACCACCATCAAACCTCAGTCATATTCCCAGGCCACAAGTTTCCAGAATCAAACCGATGTCATGTTCCCAGGCAACAGGTTTCCACAATCTAACATCAGTCATGTTCCCAGGCCAATGGTTTCCAGAATCAAACCTCAGTCATATTCCCAGGCCACAGGGTTCCAGAATCAACCCGATATCATGTTCCCTGGCCACATTCTTCCATAATCAAACCTCAGTCATGTTGCCAGGCCATAGGTTTCCACCATCAAACCTCAGACATGTTCCCAGGCCACAGGGTTCTAGAATAAAACCGTTCTCATGATCCCAGGCCACAGGGTTCCAGAATCCACCGATGACATGTTCCCAGGCAACAGGGATCCAGAATCAATCCTCAGTTAGGTTCCCAGGCTACAGGGTTCCAGAATAAAACCTCATTCATGTTCCAAGTCCACAGGGTTCCAGAATGAATCCTCAGTTAGGTTCCCAGGCTACAGGGTTCCAGAATAAAACCTCAGTCATTTTCCCAGGCCACAGAGTTCCAGAATCCACCGATGTCATGTTCCCAGTCCACAGGGTTCCAGAATCAATCCTCAGTTATGTTCCCAGGCTACAGGGTTCCAGAATAAAACCTCAGTCATGTTCCCAGTCCACAGGGTTCCAAAACCAAGGCTCAGTCAGGTTCCCAGGGCACAGTATTCCACAATCTAAACAGATGTCCTGTTCCCAGGCCACAGATTACCAGAATCACGCCTCAGTCATGTACCCAGGCCACAGGGGTCCAGAATCAAACCTCAGTCATGTTGCCAGGCCATAGGGTACCACCATCAAACCTGAGTCATATTCCCAGGCCACAGGCTTCCAGAATCAAACGGATTTCATGTTCCCAGGCCACAGGGTTCCAGAATCCAACCGATGTCGTGTTCCCAGGCCACAGGTTTCCACAAGCAAACCTCAGTCGTGTTCCCAGGACACAGCTTTCCAGAATCAACCCGGTATCATGTTCCCTGGCGACAGTCTTCCAGAATCTAACCTCAGTCATGTTGCCAGGCCACAGGTTTCCACCATCAAACCTCAGACATGTTCCCAGGCCACAGGGTTCCAGAATAAAACCGTTCTCATGTTCCCAGGCAAAAAGATTCCAGAATCCACCGATGACATGTTCCCAGGCAACAGGGTTCCAGAATCAATCCTCAGTCAGGTTCCCAGGCTACAGGGTTCCAGAATAAAACCTCAGTCATGTTCCAAGTCCACAGGGTTCCAGAATCAATCCTCAGTTAGGTTCCCAGGCTACAGGGTTCCAGAATAAAACCTCAGTCATGTTCCCAGTCCACCGGGTTCCAGAACCTAGGCTCAGTTAGATTCTCAGGGCACAGTATTCCACAATCTAAACAGATGTCATGTTCCCAAGCCACAATTTTCCAGAATCACGCCTCAGTCATGTACCCAGGCCACAGGGATCCAGAATCAAACTTCAGTCATGTTGCCAGGCCATAGGGTACCACCATCAAACCTCAGTCATATTCCCAGGCCACAGGCTACCAGAATCAAACGGATTTCATGTTCCCAGGCAACAGGGTTCCAGAATCCAAACCGATGTCATGTTCCCAGGCCACAGGATTCCACAATCTAACCTCAGTCATGTTCCCAGGTCAAAGGTTTCCAGAATCAAACCTCAGTCATATTCCCAGGCCACAGGGTTCCAGAATCCACCGATGTCATGTTCCCAGGCCACAGGGTTACAGAATCAATCCTCAGTTATGTTCCCAGGTTACAGGTATCCAGAATAAAACCTCAGTCATGTTCCCAGTCCACAGGGTTCCAGAACCAAGGCTCAGTCACGTTCCCAGGGCACAGTATTCCACAATCTACACAGATGTCATGTTCCCAGGCCACAGTTTTCCAGAAACACGCCTCAGTTATGTTCCCAGGCCACAGGGATCCTGAATCAAACCTCAGTTATGTTGCCATGCCATAGGGTACCACCATCAAACCTCAGTCATATTCCCAGGCACATTTTTCCAGAATCACGCCTGAGTCATGTTCTCAGGCCACAGGGATCCAGAATCAAACCTCAGTCATGTTGCCAGGCCATAGGCTAACATCATCAAACCTCAATCATATTCCCAGGCCACAGGATTCCAGAATCAAAGCGATTACATGTTCCCAGGCAACAGTGTACCAGAATCCAAAACGATGTCATGTTCCTAGGCCACAGGATTCCACAATCTAACCTCAGTCATGTTCCCAGGCAAATGGCTTCCAGAATCAAACCTCAGTCATATTCCCAGGCCACAGGGTTCCAGAATCCACCGATGTCATGTTCCCAGGGCACAGGGTTCCAGAATCAATCCTCAGTTATGTTCACAGGCTACAGGGTTCCAGAATAAAACCTCAGTCATGTTCCCAGTCCACAGGGTTCCAGAACCAAGGCTCAGTCAGGTTCCCAGGGCACAGTATTCCACAATCTAAACAGATGTCATGTTCCCAGGCCACAGTTTTCCAGAATCACACTTCAGTCATGTTCCAAGGCCACAGGTATCCAGAATCAAACCTCAGTCATGTTGCCAGGCCATACTTTATCACCATCAAACCTCAGTCATATTCCCAGGCCACAAGTTTCCAGAATCAAACCGATGTCATGTTCCCAGGCCACAGGTTTCCACAATCTAACATCAGTCATGTTCCCAGGCCACAGGATTCCAGAAGCAAACCTCAGTCTTGTTCCCAGGACACAGGTTTCCAGAATCAAACCTCAGACATGTTCCCAGGCCACAGGGTTCCAGAATAAAACCGTTCTCATGTTCCCAGGCCACAGGGTTCCAGAATAAAACCGTTCTCATGTTCCCAGGCAAAAAGATTCCAGAATCCACCGATAACATGTTCCCAGTCCACAGGGTTCCAGAACCAAGGCTCAGTCAGGTTCCCAGGGCACAGTATTCCACAATCTACACAGATGTCATGTTCCCAGGCCACAGTTTTCCAGAAACACGCCTCAGTTATGTTCCCAGGCCACAGGGATCCTGAATCAAACCTCAGTCATGTTGCCAGGCCATAGGGTACCACCATCAAACCTCAGTCATATTCCCAGGCCACAAGTTTCCAGAATCAAACCGATGTCATGTTCCCAGGCAACAGGTTTCCACAATCAAACATCAGTCATGTTCCCAGGCCAATGGTTTCCAGAATCAAACCTCAGTCATATTCCCAGGCCACAGGGTTCCAGAATCAACCCGATATCATGTTCCCTGGCCACATTCTTCCATAAACAAACCTCAGTCATGTTGCCAGGCCACAGGTTTCCACCATCAAACCTCAGACATGTTCCCAGGCCACAGGGTTCTAGAATAAAACCGTTCTCATGTTCCCAGGCCACAGGGTCCCAGAATCCACCGATGACATGTTCCCAGGCAACAGGGATCCAGAATCAATCCTCAGTTAGGTTCCCAGGCTACAGGGTTCCAGAATAAAACCTCATTCATGTTCCAAGTCCACAGGGTTCCAGAATGAATCCTCAGGTAGGTTCCCAGGCTACAGGGTTCCAGAATAAAACCTCAGTCATTTTCCCAGGCCACAGAGTTCCAGAATCCACCGATGTCATGTTCCCAGTCCACAGGGTTCCAGAATCAATCCTCAGTTATGTTCCCAGGCTACAGGGTTCCAGAATAAAACCTCAGTCATGTTCCCAGTCCACAGGGTTCCAAAACCAAGGCTCAGTCAGGTTCCCAGCGCACAGTATTCCACAATCTAAACAGATGTCCTGTTCCCAGGCCACAGTTTTCCAGAATCACGCCTCAGTCATGTACCCAGGCCACAGGGATCCAGAATCAAACCTCAGTCATGTTGCCAGGCCATAGGGTACCACCATCAAACCTGAGTCATATTCCCAGGCCACAGGCTTCCAGAATCAAACGGATTTCATGTTCCCAGGCCACAGGGTTCCAGAATCCAACCGATGTCGTGTTCCCAGGCCACAGGTTTCCACAAGCAAACCTCAGTCGTGTTCCCAGGACACAGCTTTCCAGAATCAACCCGGTATCATGTTCCCTGGCGACAGTCTTCCAGAATCTAACCTCAGTCATGTTGCCAGGCCACAGGTTTCCACCATCAAACCTCAGACATGTTCCCAGGCCACAGGGTTCCAGAATAAAACCGTTCTCATGTTCCCAGGCAAAAAGATTCCAGAATCCACCGATGACATGTTCCCAGGCAACAGGGTTCCAGAAAAAATCCTCAGTCAGGTTCCCAGGCTACAGGGTTCCAGAATAAAACCTCAGTCATGTTCCAAGTCCACAGGGTTCCAGAATCAATCCTCAGTTAGGTTCCCAGGCTACAGGGTTCCAGAATAAAACCTCAGTCATGTTCCCAGTCCACAGGGTTCCAGAACCTAGGCTCAGTTAGATTCTCAGGGCACAGTATTCCAGAATCTAAACACATGTCATGTTCCCAAGCCACAATTTTCCAGAATCACGCCTCAGGCATGTACCCAGGCCACAGGGATTCAGAATCAAACTTCAGTCATGTTGCCAGGCCATAGGGTACCACCATCAAACCTCAGTCATATTCCCAGGCCACAGGCTACCAGAATCAAACGGATTTCATGTTCCCAGGCAACAGGGTTCCAGAATCCAAACCGATGTCACGTTCCCAGGCCACAGGATTCCACAATCTAACCTCAGTCATGTTCCCAGGTCAAAGGTTTCCAGAATCAAACCTCAGTCATATTCCCAGGCCACAGGGTTCCAGAATCCACCGATGTCATGTTCCGAGGCCACAGGGTTACAGAATCAATCCTCAGTTATGTTCCCAGGCTACAGGTATCCAGAATAAAACCTCAGTCATGTTCCCAGTCCACAGGGTTCCAGAACCAAGGCTCAGTCACGTTCCCAGGGCACAGTATTCCACAATCTACACAGATGTCATGTTCCTAGGCCACAGTTTTCCAGAAACACGCCTCAGTTATGTTCCCAGGCCACAGGGATCCTGAATCAAACCTCAGTCATGGTGCCAGGCCATAGGGTACCACCATCAAACCTCAGTCATATTCCCAGGCCACAAGTTTCCAGAATCAAACCGATGTCATGTTCCCAGGCAACAGGTTTCCACAATCTAACATCAGTCATGTTCCCAGGCCAATGGTTTCCAGAATCAAACCTCAGTCATATTCCCAGGCCACAGGGTTCCAGAATCAACCCGATATCATGTTCCCTGGCCACATTCTTCCATAAACAAACCTCAGTCATGTTGCCAGGCCACAGGTTTCCACCATCAAACCTCAGACATGTTCCCAGGCCACAGGGTTCTAGAATAAAACCGTTCTCATGTTCCCAGGCCACAGGGTCCCAGAATCCACCGATGACATGTTCCCAGGCAACAGGGATCCAGAATCAATCCTCAGTTAGGTTCCCAGGCTACAGGGTTCCAGAATAAAACCTCATTCATGTTCCAAGTCCACAGGGTTCCAGAATGAATCCTCAGTTAGGTTCCCAGGCTACAGGGTTCCAGAATAAAACCTCAGTCATGTTCCCAGGCCACAGAGTTCCAGAATCCACCGATGTCATGTTCCCAGTCCACAGGGTTCCAGAATCAATCCTCAGTTATGTTCCCAGGCTACAGGGTTCCAGAATAAAACCTCAGTCATGTTCCCAGTCCACAGGGTTCCAAAACCAAGGCTCAGTCAGGTTCCCAGGGCACAGTATTCCACAATCTAAACAGATGTCCTCTTCCCAGGGCACAGTTTTCCAAAATCACGCCTCAGTCATGTACCCAGGCCACAGGGATCCAGAATCAAACCTCAGTCATGTTGCCAGGCCATAGGGTACCACCATCAAACCTGAGTCATATTCCCAGGCCACAGGCTTCCAGAATCAAACGGATTTCATGTTCCCAGGCCACAGGGTTCCAGAATCCAACCGATGTCGTGTTCCCAGGCCACAGGTTTCCACAAGCAAACCTCAGTCGTGTTCCCAGGACACAGCTTTCCAGAATCAACCCAGTATCATGTTCCCTGGCGACAGTCTTCCAGAATCTAACCTCAGTCATGTTGCCAGGCCACAGGTTTCCACCATCAAACCTCAGACATGTTCCCAGGCCACAGGGTTCCAGAATAAAACCGTTCTCATGTTCCCAGGCAAAAAGATTCCAGAATCCACCGATGACATGTTCCCAGGCAACAGGGTTCCAGAAAAAATCCTCAGTCAGGTTCCCAGGCTACAGGGTTCCAGAATAAAACCTCAGTCATGTTCCAAGTCCACAGGGTTCCAGAATCAATCCTCAGTTAGGTTCCCAGGCTACAGGGTTCCAGAATAAAACCTCAGTCATGTTCCCAGTCCACAGGGTTCCAGAACCTAGGCTCAGTTAGATTCTCAGGGCACAGTATTCCAGAATCTAAACACATGTCATGTTCCCAAGCCACAATTTTCCAGAATCACGCCTCAGTCATGTACCCAGGCCACAGGGATTCAGAATCAAACTTCAGTCATGTTGCCAGGCCATAGGGTACCACCATCAAACCTCAGTCATATTCCCAGGCCACAGGCTACCAGAATCAAACGGATTTCATGTTCCCAGGCAACAGGGTTCCAGAATCCAAACCGATGTCATGTTCCCAGGCCACAGGATTCCACAATCTAACCTCAGTCATGTTCCCAGGTCAAAGGTTTCCAGAATCAAACCTCAATCATATTCCCAGGCCACAGGGTTCCAGAATCCACCGATGTCATGTTCCGAGGCCACAGGGTTACAGAATCAATCCTCAGTTATGTTCCCAGGCTACAGGTATCCAGAATAAAACCTCAGTCATGTTCCCAGTCCACAGGGTTCCAGAACCAAGGCTCAGTCACGTTCCCAGGGCACAGTATTCCACAATCTACACAGATGTCATGTTCCCAGGCCACAGTTTTCCAGAAACACGCCTCAGTTATGTTCCCAGGCCACAGGGATCCTGAATCAAACCTCAGTCATGTTGCCAGGCCATAGGGTACCACCATCAAACCTCAGTCATATTCCCAGGCCACAAGTTTCCAGAATCAAACCGATGTCATGTTCCCAGGCAACAGGTTTCCACAATCTAACATCAGTCATGTTCCCAGGCCAATGGTTTCCAGAATCAAACCTCAGTCATATTCCCAGGCCACAGGGTTCCAGAATCAACCCGATATCATGTTCCCTGGCCACATTCTTCCATAATCAAACCTCAGTCATGTTGCCAGGCCATAGGTTTCCACCATCAAACCTCAGACATGTTCCCAGGCCACAGGGTTCTAGAATAAAACCGTTCTCATGATCCCAGGCCACAGGGTCCCAGAATCCACCGATGACATGTTCCCAGGCAACAGGGATCCAGAATCAATCCTCAGTTAGGTTCCCAGGCTACAGGGTTCCAGAATAAAACCTCAGTCATGTTCCAAGTCCACAGGGTTCCAGAATCAATCCTCAGTTAGGTTCCCAGGCTACAGGGTTCCAGAATAAAACCTCAGTCATGTTCCCAGGCCACAGAGTTCCAGAATCCACCGATGTCATGTTTCCAGTCCACAGGGTTCCAGAATCAATCCTCAGTTATGTTCCCAGGCTACAGGGTTCCAGAATAAAACCTCAGTCATGTTCCCAGTCCACAGGGTTCCAAAACCAAGGCTCAGTCAGGTTCCCAGGGCACAGTATTCCACAATCTAAACAGATGTCCTGTTCCCAGGCCACAGTTTTCCAGAATCACGCCTCAGTCATGTACCCAGGCCACAGGGATCCAGAATCAAACCTCAGTCATGTTGCCAGGCCATAGGGTACCACCATCAAACCTGATTCATATTCCCAGGCCACAGGCTTCCAGAATCAAACGGATTTCATGTTCCCAGGCCACAGGGTTCCAGAATCCAACCGATGTCGTGTTCCCAGGCCACAGGTTTCCACAAGCAAACCTCATTCGTGTTCCCAGGACACAGCTTTCCAGAACCAACCCGGTATCATGTTCCCTGGCGACAGTCTTCCAGAATCTAACCTCAGTCATGTTGCCAGGCCACAGGTTTCCACCATCAAACCTCAGACATGTTCCCAGGCCACAGGGTTCCAGAATAAAACCGTTCTCATGTTCCCAGGCAAAAAGATTCCAGAATCCACCGATGACATGTTCCCAGGCAACAGGGTTCCAGAAAAAATCCTCAGTCAGGTTCCCAGGCTACAGGGTTCCAGAATAAAACCTCAGTCATGTTCCAAGTCCACAGGGTTCCAGAATCAATCCTCAGTTAGGTTCCCAGGCTACAGGGTTCCAGAATAAAACCTCAGTCATGTTCCCAGTCCACAGGGTTCCAGAACCTAGGCTCAGTTAGATTCTCAGGGCACAGTATTCCAGAATCTAAACACATGTCATGTTCCCAAGCCACAATTTTCCAGAATCACGCCTCAGTCATGTACCCAGGCCACAGGGATTCAGAATCAAACTTCAGTCATGTTGCCAGGCCATAGGGTACCACCATCAAACCTCAGTCATATTCCCAGGCCACAGGCTACCAGAATCAAACGGATTTCATGTTCCCAGGCAACAGGGTTCCAGAATCCAAACCGATGTCATGTTCCCAGGCCACAGGATTCCACAATCTAACCTCAGTCATGTTCCCAGGTCAAAGGTTTCCAGAATCAAACCTCAGTCATATTCCCAGGCCACAGGGTTCCAGAATCCACCGATGTAATGTTCCCAGGCCACAGGGTTACAGAATCAATCCTCAGTTATGTTCCCAGGCTACGGGTATCCAGAATAAAACCTCAGTTATGTTCCCAGTCCACAGGGTTCCAGAACCAAGGCTCAGTCACGTTCCCAGGGCACAGTATTCCACAATCTACACAGATGTCATTTTCCCAGGCCACAGTTTTCCAGAAACACGCCTCAGTTATGTTCCCAGGCCACAGGGATCCTGAATCAAACCTCAGTCATGTTGTCAGGCCATAGGGTACCACCATCAAACCTCAGTCATATTCCCAGGCCACAAGTTTCCAGAATCAAACCGATGTCATGTTCCCAGGCAACAGGTTTCCACAATCTAACATCAGTCATGTTCCCAGGCCAATGGTTTCCAGAATCAAACCTCAGTCATATTCCCAGGCCACAGGGTTCCAGAATCAACCCGATATCATGTTCCCTGGCCACATTCTTCCATAATCAAACCTCAGTCATGTTGCCAGGCCACAGGTTTCCACCATCAAACCTCAGACATGTTCCCAGGCCACAGGGTTCTAGAATAAAACCGTTCTCATGATCCCAGGCCACAGGGTTCCAGAATCCACCGATGACATGTTCCCAGGCAACAGGGATCCAGAATCAATCCTCAGTTAGGTTCCCAGGCTACAGGGTTCCAGAATAAAACCTCATTCATGTTCCAAGTCCACAGGGTTCCAGAATGAATCCTCAGTTAGGTTCCCAGGCTACAGGGTTCCAGAATAAAACCTCAGTCATGTTCCCAGGCCACAGAGTTCCAGAATCCACCGATGTCATGTTCCCAGTCCACAGGGTTCCAGAATCAATCCTCAGTTATGTTCCCAGGCTACAGGGTTCCAGAATAAAACCTCAGTCATGTTCCCAGTCCACAGGGTTCCAAAACCAAGGCTCAGTCAGGTTCCCAGGGCACAGTATTCCACAATCTAAACAGATGTCCTGTTCCCAGGCCACAGTTTTCCAGAATCACGCCTCAGTCATGTACCCAGGCCACAGGGGTCCAGAATCAAACCTCAGTCATGTTGCCAGGCCATAGGGTACCACCATCAAACCTGAGTCATATTCCCAGGCCACAGGCTTCCAGAATCAAACGGATTTCATGTTCCCAGGCCACAGGGTTCCAGAATCCAACCGATGTCGTGTTCCCAGGCCACAGGTTTCCACAAGCAAACCTCAGTCGTGTTCCCAGGACACAGCTTTCCAGAATCAACCCGGTATCATGTTCCCTGGCGACAGTCTTCCAGAATCTAACCTCATTCATGTTGCCAGGCCACAGGTTTCCACCATCAAACCTCAGACATGTTCCCAGGCCACAGGGTTCTAGAATAAAACCGTTCTCATGATCCCAGGCCACAGGGTCCCAGAATCCACCGATGACATGTTCCCAGGCAACAGGGATCCAGAATCAATCCTCAGTTAGGTTCCCAGGCTACAGGGTTCCAGAATAAAACCTCAGTCATGTTCCAAGTCCACAGGGTTCCAGAATCAATCCTCAGTTAGGTTCCCAGGCTACAGGGTTCCAGAATAAAACCTCAGTCATGTTCCCAGGCCACAGAGTTCCAGAATCCACCGATGTCATGTTTCCAGTCCACAGGGTTCCAGAATCAATCCTCAGTTATGTTCCCAGGCTACAGGGTTCCAGAATAAAACCTCAGTCATGTTCCCAGTCCACAGGGTTCCAAAACCAAGGCTCAGTCAGGTTCCCAGGGCACAGTATTCCACAATCTAAACAGATGTCCTGTTCCCAGGCCACAGTTTTCCAGAATCACGCCTCAGTCATGTACCCAGGCCACAGGGATCCAGAATCAAACCTCAGTCATGTTGCCAGGCCATAGGGTACCACCATCAAACCTGATTCATATTCCCAGGCCACAGGCTTCCAGAATCAAACGGATTTCATGTTCCCAGGCCACAGGGTTCCAGAATCCAACCGATGTCGTGTTCCCAGGCCACAGGTTTCCACAAGCAAACCTCATTCGTGTTCCCAGGACACAGCTTTCCAGAACCAACCCGGTATCATGTTCCCTGGCGACAGTCTTCCAGAATCTAACCTCAGTCATGTTGCCAGGCCACAGGTTTCCACCATCAAACCTCAGACATGTTCCCAGGCCACAGGGTTCCAGAATAAAACCGTTCTCATGTTCCCAGGCAAAAAGATTCCAGAATCCACCGATGACATGTTCCCAGGCAACAGGGTTCCAGAAAAAATCCTCAGTCAGGTTCCCAGGCTACAGGGTTCCAGAATAAAACCTCAGTCATGTTCCAAGTCCACAGGGTTCCAGAATCAATCCTCAGTTAGGTTCCCAGGCTACAGGGTTCCAGAATAAAACCTCAGTCATGTTCCCAGTCCACAGGGTTCCAGAACCTAGGCTCAGTTAGATTCTCAGGGCACAGTATTCCAGAATCTAAACACATGTCATGTTCCCAAGCCACAATTTTCCAGAATCACGCCTCAGTCATGTACCCAGGCCACAGGGATTCAGAATCAAACTTCAGTCATGTTGCCAGGCCATAGGGTACCACCATCAAACCTCAGTCATATTCCCAGGCCACAGGCTACCAGAATCAAACGGATTTCATGTTCCCAGGCAACAGGGTTCCAGAATCCAAACCGATGTCATGTTCCCAGGCCACAGGATTCCACAATCTAACCTCAGTCATGTTCCCAGGTCAAAGGTTTCCAGAATCAAACCTCAGTCATATTCCCAGGCCACAGGGTTCCAGAATCCACCGATGTAATGTTCCCAGGCCACAGGGTTACAGAATCAATCCTCAGTTATGTTCCCAGGCTACGGGTATCCAGAATAAAACCTCAGTTATGTTCCCAGTCCACAGGGTTCCAGAACCAAGGCTCAGTCACGTTCCCAGGGCACAGTATTCCACAATCTACACAGATGTCATTTTCCCAGGCCACAGTTTTCCAGAAACACGCCTCAGTTATGTTCCCAGGCCACAGGGATCCTGAATCAAACCTCAGTCATGTTGTCAGGCCATAGGGTACCACCATCAAACCTCAGTCATATTCCCAGGCCACAAGTTTCCAGAATCAAACCGATGTCATGTTCCCAGGCAACAGGTTTCCACAATCTAACATCAGTCATGTTCCCAGGCCAATGGTTTCCAGAATCAAACCTCAGTCATATTCCCAGGCCACAGGGTTCCAGAATCAACCCGATATCATGTTCCCTGGCCACATTCTTCCATAATCAAACCTCAGTCATGTTGCCAGGCCACAGGTTTCCACCATCAAACCTCAGACATGTTCCCAGGCCACAGGGTTCTAGAATAAAACCGTTCTCATGATCCCAGGCCACAGGGTTCCAGAATCCACCGATGACATGTTCCCAGGCAACAGGGATCCAGAATCAATCCTCAGTTAGGTTCCCAGGCTACAGGGTTCCAGAATAAAACCTCATTCATGTTCCAAGTCCACAGGGTTCCAGAATGAATCCTCAGTTAGGTTCCCAGGCTACAGGGTTCCAGAATAAAACCTCAGTCATGTTCCCAGGCCACAGAGTTCCAGAATCCACCGATGTCATGTTCCCAGTCCACAGGGTTCCAGAATCAATCCTCAGTTATGTTCCCAGGCTACAGGGTTCCAGAATAAAACCTCAGTCATGTTCCCAGTCCACAGGGTTCCAAAACCAAGGCTCAGTCAGGTTCCCAGGGCACAGTATTCCACAATCTAAACAGATGTCCTGTTCCCAGGCCACAGTTTTCCAGAATCACGCCTCAGTCATGTACCCAGGCCACAGGGGTCCAGAATCAAACCTCAGTCATGTTGCCAGGCCATAGGGTACCACCATCAAACCTGAGTCATATTCCCAGGCCACAGGCTTCCAGAATCAAACGGATTTCATGTTCCCAGGCCACAGGGTTCCAGAATCCAACCGATGTCGTGTTCCCAGGCCACAGGTTTCCACAAGCAAACCTCAGTCGTGTTCCCAGGACACAGCTTTCCAGAATCAACCCGGTATCATGTTCCCTGGCGACAGTCTTCCAGAATCTAACCTCATTCATGTTGCCAGGCCACAGGTTTCCACCATCAAACCTCAGACATGTTCCCAGGCCACAGGGTTCCAGAATAAAACCGTTCTCATGTTCCCAGGCAAAAAGATTCCAGAATCCACCGATGACATGTTCCCAGGCAACAGGGTTCCAGAATCAATCCTCAGTCAGGTTCCCAGGCTACAGGGTTCCAGAATAAAACCTCAGTCATGTTCCAAGTCCACAGGGTTCCAGAATCAATCCTCAGTTAGGTTCCCAGGCTACAGGGTTCCAGAATAAAACCTCAGTCATGTTCCCAGTCCACAGGGTTCCAGAACCTAGGCTCAGTTAGATTCTCAGGGCACAGTATTCCACAATCTAAACAGATGTCATGTTCCCAAGCCACAATTTTCCAGAATCACGCCTCAGTCATGTACCCAGGCCACAGGGATCCAGAATCAAACTTCAGTCATGTTGCCAGGCCATAGGGTACCACCATCAAACCTCAGTCATATTCCCAGGCCACAGGCTACCAGAATCAAACGGATTTCATGTTCCCAGGCAACAGGGTTCCAGAATCCAAACCGATGTCATGTTCCCAGGCCACAGGATTCCACAATCTAACCTCAGTCATGTTCCCAGGTCAAAGGTTTCCAGAATCAAACCTCAGTCATATTCCCAGGCCACAGGGTTCCAGAATCCACCGATGTCATGTTCCCAGGCCACAGGGTTACAGAATCAATCCTCAGTTATGTTCCCAGGTTACAGGTATCCAGAATAAAACCTCAGTCATGTTCCCAGTCCACAGGGTTCCAGAACCAAGGCTCAGTCACGTTCCCAGGGCACAGTATTCCACAATCTACACAGATGTCATGTTCCCAGGCCACAGTTTTCCAGAAACACGCCTCAGTTATGTTCCCAGGCCACAGGGATCCTGAATCAAACCTCAGTCATGTTGCCATGCCATAGTGTACCACCATCAAACCTCAGTCATATTCCCAGGCACATTTTTCCAGAATCACGCCTGAGTCATGTTCTCAGGCCACAGGGATCCAGAATCAAACCTCAGTCATGTTGCCAGGCCATAGGCTAACATCATCAAACCTCAATCATATTCCCAGACCACAGGATTCCAGAATCAAACCGATTACATGTTCCCAGGCAACAGTGTACCAGAATCCAAAACGATGTCATGTTCCTAGGCCACAGGATTCCACAATCTAACCTCAGTCATGTTCCCAGGCAAATGGCTTCCAGAATCAAACCTCAGTCATATTCCCAGGCCACAGGGTTCCAGAATCCACCGATGTCATGTTCCCAGGGCACAGGGTTCCAGAATCAATCCTCAGTTATGTTCACAGGCTACAGGGTTCCAGAATAAAACCTCAGTCATGTTCCCAGTCCACAGGGTTCCAGAACCAAGGCTCAGTCAGGTTCCCAGGGCACAGTATTCCACAATCTAAACAGATGTCATGTTCCCAGGCCACAGTTTTCCAGAATCACACTTCAGTCATGTTCCAAGGCCACAGGTATCCAGAATCAAACCTCAGTCATGTTGCCAGGCCATACTTTATCACCATCAAACCTCAGTCATATTCCCAGGCCACAAGTTTCCAGAATCAAACCGATGTCATGTTCCCAGGCCACAGGTTTCCACAATCTAACATCAGTCATGTTCCCAGGCCACAGGATTCCAGAAGCAAACCTCAGTCTTGTTCCCAGGACACAGGTTTCCAGAATCAAACCTCAGACATGTTCCCAGGCCACAGGGTTCCAGAATAAAACCGTTCTCATGTTCCCAGGCCACAGGGTTCCAGAATAAAACCGTTCTCATGTTCCCAGGCAAAAAGATTCCAGAATCCACCGATAACATGTTCCCAGTCCACAGGGTTCCAGAACCAAGGCTCAGTCAGGTTCCCAGGGCACAGTATTCCACAATCTACACAGATGTCATGTTCCTAGGCCACAGTTTTCCAGAAACACGCCTCAGTTATGTTCCCAGGCCACAGGGATCCTGAATCAAACCTCAGTCATGGTGCCAGGCCATAGGGTACCACCATCAAACCTCAGTCATATTCCCAGGGCACAAGTTTCCAGAATCAAACCGATGTCATGTTCCCAGGCAACAGGTTTCCACAATCTAACATCAGTCATGTTCCCAGGCCAATGGTTTCCAGAATCAAACCTCAGTCATATTCCCAGGCCACAGGGTTCAAGAATCAACCCGATATCATGTTCCCTGGCCACATTCTTCCATAATCAAACCTCAGTCATGTTGCCAGGCCACAGGTTTCCACCATCAAACCTCAGACATGTTCCCAGGCCACAGGGTTCTAGAATAAAACCGTTCTCATGATCCCAGGCCACAGGGTTCCAGAATCCACCGATGACATGTTCCCAGGCAACAGGGATCCAGAATCAATCCTCAGTTAGGTTCCCAGGCTACAGGGTTCCAGAATAAAACCTCATTCATGTTCCAAGTCCACAGGGTTCCAGAATGAATCCTCAGTTAGGTTCCCAGGCTACAGGGTTCCAGAATAAAACCTCAGTCATGTTCCCAGGCCACAGAGTTCCAGAATCCACCGATGTCATGTTCCCAGTCCACAGGGTTCCAGAATCAATCCTCAGTTATGTTCCCAGGCTACAGGGTTCCAGAATAAAACCTCAGTCATGTTCCCAGTCCACAGGGTTCCAAAACCAAGGCTCAGTCAGGTTCCCAGGGCACAGTATTCCACAATCTAAACAGATGTCCTGTTCCCAGGCCACAGTTTTCCAGAATCACGCCTCAGTCATGTACCCAGGCCACAGGGGTCCAGAATCAAACCTCAGTCATGTTGCCAGGCCATAGGGTACCACCATCAAACCTGAGTCATATTCCCAGGCCACAGGCTTCCAGAATCAAACGGATTTCATGTTCCCAGGCCACAGGGTTCCAGAATCCAACCGATGTCGTGTTCCCAGGCCACAGGTTTCCACAAGCAAACCTCAGTCGTGTTCCCAGGACACAGCTTTCCAGAATCAACCCGGTATCATGTTCCCTGGCGACAGTCTTCCAGAATCTAACCTCATTCATGTTGCCAGGCCACAGGTTTCCACCATCAAACCTCAGACATGTTCCCAGGCCACAGGGTTCCAGAATAAAACCGTTCTCATGTTCCCAGGCAAAAAGATTCCAGAATCCACCGATGACATGTTCCCAGGCAACAGGGTTCCAGAATCAATCCTCAGTCAGGTTCCCAGGCTACAGGGTTCCAGAATAAAACCTCAGTCATGTTCCAAGTCCACAGGGTTCCAGAATCAATCCTCAGTTAGGTTCCCAGGCTACAGGGTTCCAGAATAAAACCTCAGTCATGTTCCCAGTCCACAGGGTTCCAGAACCTAGGCTCAGTTAGATTCTCAGGGCACAGTATTCCACAATCTAAACAGATGTCATGTTCCCAAGCCACAATTTTCCAGAATCACGCCTCAGTCATGTACCCAGGCCACAGGGATCCAGAATCAAACTTCAGTCATGTTGCCAGGCCATAGGGTACCACCATCAAACCTCAGTCATATTCCCAGGCCACAGGCTTCCAGAATCAAACGGATTTCATGTTCCCAGGCAACAGGTTTCCAGAATCCAAACCGATGTCATGTTCCCAGGCCACAAGATTCCACAATCTAACCTCAGTCATGTTCCCCGGCAAATGGTTTCCAGAATCAAACCTCAGTCATATTCCCAGGCCACAGGTTTCCAGAATCCACCGATGTCATGTTCCCAGGCCACAGGGTTACAGAATCAATCCTCAGTTATGTTCCCAGGCTACAGGTATCCAGAATAAAACCTCAGTCATGTTCCCAGTCCACAGGGTTCCAGAACCAAGGCTCAGTCAGGTTCCCAGGGCACAGTATTCCACAATCTACACAGATGTCATGTTCCCAGGCCACAGTTTTCCAGAAACACGCCTCAGTTATGTTCCCAGGCCACAGGGATCCTGAATCAAACCTCAGTCATGTTGCCAGGCCATAGGGTACCACCATCAAACCTCAGTCATATTCCCAGGCCACAAGTTTCCAGAATCAAACCGATGTCATGTTCCCAGGCAACAGGTTTCCACAATCAAACATCAGTCATGTTCCCAGGCCAATGGTTTCCAGAATCAAACCTCAGTCATATTCCCAGGCCACAGGGTTCCAGAATCAACCCGATATCATGTTCCCTGGCCACATTCTTCCATAAACAAACCTCAGTCATGTTGCCAGGCCACAGGTTTCCACCATCAAACCTCAGACATGTTCCCAGGCCACAGGGTTCTAGAATAAAACCGTTCTCATGTTCCCAGGCCACAGGGTCCCAGAATCCACCGATGACATGTTCCCAGGCAACAGGGATCCAGAATCAATCCTCAGTTAGGTTCCCAGGCTACAGGGTTCCAGAATAAAACCTCATTCATGTTCCAAGTCCACTGGGTTCCAGAATGAATCCTCAGTTAGGTTCCCAGGCTACAGGGTTCCAGAATAAAACCTCAGTCATTTTCCCAGGCCACAGAGTTCCAGAATCCACCGATGTCATGTTCCCAGTCCACAGGGTTCCAGAATCAATCCTCAGTTATGTTCCCAGGCTACAGGGTTCCAGAATAAAACCTCAGTCATGTTCCCAGTCCACAGGGTTCCAAAACCAAGGCTCAGTCAGGTTCCCAGGGCACAGAATTCCACAATCTAAACAGATGTCCTGTTCCCAGGCCACAGTTTTCCAGAATCACGCCTCAGTCATGTACCCAGGCCACAGGGATCCAGAATCAAACCTCAGTCATGTTGCCAGGCCATAGGGTACCACCATCAAACCTGAGTCATATTCCCAGGCCACAGGCTTCCAGAATCAAACGGATTTCATGTTCCCAGGCCACAGGGTTCCAGAATCCAACCGATGTCGTGTTCCCAGGCCACAGGTTTCCACAAGCAAACCTCAGTCGTGTTCCCAGGACACAGCTTTCCAGAATCAACCCGGTATCATGTTCCCTGGCGACAGTCTTCCAGAATCTAACCTCAGTCATGTTGCCAGGCCACAGGTTTCCACCATCAAACCTCAGACATGTTCCCAGGCCACAGGGTTCCAGAATAAAACCGTTCTCATGTTCCCAGGCAAAAAGATTCCAGAATCCACCGATGACATGTTCCCAGGCAACAGGGTTCCAGAAAAAATCCTCAGTCAGGTTCCCAGGCTACAGGGTTCCAGAATAAAACCTCAGTCATGTTCCAAGTCCACAGGGTTCCAGAATCAATCCTCAGTTAGGTTCCCAGGCTACAGGGTTCCAGAATAAAACCTCAGTCATGTTCCCAGTCCACAGGGTTCCAGAACCTAGGCTCAGTTAGATTCTCAGGGCACAGTATTCCAGAATCTAAACACATGTCATGTTCCCAAGCCACAATTTTCCAGAATCACGCCTCAGTCATGTACCCAGGCCACAGGGATTCAGAATCAAACTTCAGTCATGTTGCCAGGCCATAGGGTACCACCATCAAACCTCAGTCATATTCCCAGGCCACAGGCTACCAGAATCAAACGGATTTCATGTTCCCAGGCAACAGGGTTCCAGAATCCAAACCGATGTCATGTTCCCAGGCCACAGGATTCCACAATCTAACCTCAGTCATGTTCCCAGGTCAAAGGTTTCCAGAATCAAACCTCAGTCATATTCCCAGGCCACAGGGTTCCAGAATCCACCGATGTCATGTTCCGAGGCCACAGGGTTACAGAATCAATCCTCAGTTATGTTCCCAGGCTACAGGTATCCAGAATAAAACCTCAGTCATGTTCCCAGTCCACAGGGTTCCAGAACCAAGGCTCAGTCACGTTCCCAGGGCACAGTATTCCACAATCTACACAGATGTCATGTTCCCAGGCCACAGTTTTCCAGAAACACGCCTCAGTTATGTTCCCAGGCCACAGGGATCCTGAATCAAACCTCAGTCATGTTGCCAGGCCATAGGGTACCACCATCAAACCTCAGTCATATTCCCAGGCCACAAGTTTCCAGAATCAAACCGATGTCATGTTCCCAGGCAACAGGTTTCCACAATCTAACATCAGTCATGTTCCCAGGCCAATGGTTTCCAGAATCAAACCTCAGTCATATTCCCAGGCCACAGGGTTCCAGAATCAACCCGATATCATGTTCCCTGGCCACATTCTTCCATAATCAAACCTCAGTCATGTTGCCAGGCCATAGGTTTCCACCATCAAACCTCAGACATGTTCCCAGGACACAGGGTTCTAGAATAAAACCGTTCTCATGATCCCAGGCCACAGGGTCCCAGAATCCACCGATGACATGTTCCCAGGCAACAGGGATCCAGAATCAATCCTCAGTTAGGTTCCCAGGCTACAAGGTTCCAGAATAAAACCTCAGTCATGTTCCAAGTCCACAGGGTTCCAGAATCAATCCTCAGTTAGGTTCCCAGGCTACAGGGTTCCAGAATAAAACCTCAGTCATGTTCCCAGGCCACAGAGTTCCAGAATCCACCGATGTCATGTTTCCAGTCCACAGGGTTCCAGAATCAATCCTCAGTTATGTTCCCAGGCTACAGGGTTCCAGAATAAAACCTCAGTCATGTTCCCAGTCCACAGGGTTCCAAAACCAAGGCTCAGTCAGGTTCCCAGGGCACAGTATTCCACAATCTAAACAGATGTCCTGTTCCCAGGCCACAGTTTTCCAGAATCACGCCTCAGTCATGTACCCAGGCCACAGGGATCCAGAATCAAACCTCAGTCATGTTGCCAGGCCATAGGGTACCACCATCAAACCTGAGTCATATTCCCAGGCCACAGGCTTCCAGAATCAAACGGATTTCATGTTCCCAGGCCACAGGGTTCCAGAATCCAACCGATGTCGTGTTCCCAGGCCACAGGTTTCCACAAGCAAACCTCATTCGTGTTCCCAGGACACAGCTTTCCAGAACGAACCCGGTATCATGTTCCCTGGCGACAGTCTTCCAGAATCTAACCTCAGTCATGTTGCCAGGCCACAGGTTTCCACCATCAAACCTCAGACATGTTCCCAGGCCACAGGGTTCCAGAATAAAACCGTTCTCATGTTCCCAGGCAAAAAGATTCCAGAATCCACCGATGACATGTTCCCAGGCAACAGGGTTCCAGAAAAAATCCTCAGTCAGGTTCCCAGGCTACAGGGTTCCAGAATAAAACCTCAGTCATGTTCCAAGTCCACAGGGTTCCAGAATCAATCCTCAGTTAGGTTCCCAGGCTACAGGGTTCCAGAATAAAACCTCAGTCATGTTCCCAGTCCACAGGGTTCCAGAACCTAGGCTCAGTTAGATTCTCAGGGCACAGTATTCCAGAATCTAAACACATGTCATGTTCCCAAGCCACAATTTTCCAGAATCACGCCTCAGTCATGTACCCAGGCCACAGGGATTCAGAATCAAACTTCAGTCATGTTGCCAGGCCATAGGGTACCACCATCAAACCTCAGTCATATTCCCAGGCCACAGGCTACCAGAATCAAACGGATTTCATGTTCCCAGGCAACAGGGTTCCAGAATCCAAACCGATGTCATGTTCCCAGGCCACAGGATTCCAGAATCTAACCTCAGTCATGTTCCCAGGTCAAAGGTTTCCAGAATCAAACCTCAGTCATATTCCCAGGCCACAGGGTTCCAGAATCCACCGATGTAATGTTCCCAGGCCACAGGGTTACAGAATCAATCCTCAGTTATGTTCCCAGGCTACAGGTATCCAGAATAAAACCTCAGTTATGTTCCCAGTCCACAGGGTTCCAGAACCAAGGCTCAGTCACGTTCCCAGGGCACAGTATTCCACAATCTACACAGATGTCATGTTCCCAGGCCACAGTTTTCCAGAAACACGCCTCAGTTATGTTCCCAGGCCACAGGGATCCTGAATCAAACCTCAGTCATGTTGTCAGGCCATAGGGTACCACCATCAAACCTCAGTCATATTCCCAGGCCACAAGTTTCCAGAATCAAACCGATGTCATGTTCCCAGGCAACAGGTTTCCACAATCTAACATCAGTCATGTTCCCAGGCCAATGGTTTCCAGAATCAAACCTCAGTCATATTCCCAGGCCACAGGGTTCCAGAATCAACCCGATATCATGTTCCCTGGCCACATTCTTCCATAATCAAACCTCAGTCATGTTGCCAGGCCATAGGTTTCCACCATCAAACCTCAGACATGTTCCCAGGCCACAGGGTTCTAGAATAAAACCGTTCTCATGATCCCAGGCCACAGGGTTCCAGAATACACCGATGACATGTTCCCAGGCAACAGGGATCCAGAATCAATCCTCAGTTAGGTTCCCAGGCTACAGGGTTCCAGAATAAAACCTCATTCATGTTCCAAGTCCACAGGGTTCCAGAATGAATCCTCAGTTAGGTTCCCAGGCTACAGGGTTCCAGAATAAAACCTCAGTCATGTTCCCAGGCCACAGAGTTCCAGAATCCACCGATGTCATGTTCCCAGTCCACAGGGTTCCAGAATCAATCCTCAGTTATGTTCCCAGGCTACAGGGTTCCAGAATAAAACCTCAGTCATGTTCCCAGTCCACAGGGTTCCAAAACCAAGGCTCAGTCAGGTTCCCAGGGCACAGTATTCCACAATCTAAACAGATGTCCTGTTCCCAGGCCACAGTTTTCCAGAATCACGCCTCAGTCATGTACCCAGGCCACAGGGGTCCAGAATCAAACCTCAGTCATGTTCCCAGGCCATAGGGTACCACCATCAAACCTGAGTCATATTCCCAGGCCACAGGCTTCCAGAATCAAACGGATTTCATGTTCCCAGGCCACAGGGTTCCAGAATCCAACCGATGTCGTGTTCCCAGGCCACAGGTTTCCACAAGCAAACCTCAGTCGTGTTCCCAGGACACAGCTTTCCAGAATCAACCCGGTATCATGTTCCCTGGCGACAGTCTTCCAGAATCTAACCTCAGTCATGTTGCCAGGCCACAGGTTTCCACCATCAAACCTCAGACATGTTCCCAGGCCACAGGGTTCCAGAATAAAACCGTTCTCATGTTCCCAGGCAAAAAGATTCCAGAATCCACCGATGACATGTTCCCAGGCAACAGGGTTCCAGAATCAATCCTCAGTCAGGTTCCCAGGCTACAGGGTTCCAGAATAAAACCTCAGTCATGTTCCAAGTCCACAGGGTTCCAGAATCAATCCTCAGTTAGGTTCCCAGGCTACAGGGTTCCAGAATAAAACCTCAGTCATATTCCCAGTCCACAGGGTTCCAGAACCTAGGCTCAGTTAGATTCTCAGGGCACAGTATTCCACAATCTAAACAGATGTCATGTTCCCAAGCCACAATTTTCCAGAATCACGCCTCAGTCATGTACCCAGGCCACAGGGATCCAGAATCAAACTTCAGTCATGTTGCCAGGCCATAGGGTACCACCATCAAACCTCAGTCATATTCCCAGGCCACAGGCTACCAGAATCAAACGGATTTCATGTTCCCAGGCAACAGGGTTCCAGAATCCAAACCGATGTCATGTTCCCAGGCCACAGGATTCCACAATCTAACCTCAGTCATGTTCCCAGGTCAAAGGTTTCCAGAATCAAACCTCAGTCATATTCCCAGGCCACAGGGTTCCAGAATCCACCGATGTCATGTTCCCAGGCCACAGGGTTACAGAATCAATCCTCAGTTATGTTCCCAGGTTACAGGTATCCAGAATAAAACCTCAGTCATGTTCCCAGTCCACAGGGTTCCAGAACCAAGGCTCAGTCACGTTCCCAGGGCACAGTATTCCACAATCTACACAGATGTCATGTTCCCAGGCCACAGTTTTCCAGAAACACGCCTCAGTTATGTTCCCAGGCCACAGGGATCCTGAATCAAACCTCAGTCATGTTGCCATGCCATAGGGTACCACCATCAAACCTCAGTCATATTCCCAGGCACATTTTTCCAGAATCACGCCTGAGTCATGTTCTCAGGCCACAGGGATCCAGAATCAAACCTCAGTCATGTTGCCAGGCCATAGGCTAACATCATCAAACCTCAATCATATTCCCAGGCCACAGGATTCCAGAATCAAACCGATTACATGTTCCCAGGCAACAGTGTACCAGAATCCAAAACGATGTCATGTTCCTAGGCCACAGGATTCCACAATCTAACCTCAGTCATGTTCCCAGGCAAATGGCTTCCAGAATCAAACCTCAGTCATATTCCCAGGCCACAGGGTTCCAGAATCCACCGATGTCATGTTCCCAGGGCACAGGGTTCCAGAATCAATCCTCAGTTATGTTCACAGGCTACAGGGTTCCAGAATAAAACCTCAGTCATGTTCCCAGTCCACAGGGTTCCAGAACCAAGGCTCAGTCAGGTTCCCAGGGCACAGTATTCCACAATCTAAACAGATGTCATGTTCCCAGGCCACAGTTTTCCAGAATCACACTTCAGTCATGTTCCAAGGCCACAGGTATCCAGAATCAAACCTCAGTCATGTTGCCAGGCCATACTTTATCACCATCAAACCTCAGTCATATTCCCAGGCCACAAGTTTCCAGAATCAAACCGATGTCATGTTCCCAGGCCACAGGTTTCCACAATCTAACATCAGTCATGTTCCCAGGCCACAGGATTCCAGAAGCAAACCTCAGTCTTGTTCCCAGGACACAGGTTTCCAGAATCAAACCTCCGACATGTTCCCAGGCCACAGGGTTCCAGAATAAAACCGTTCTCATGTTCCCAGGCCACAGGGTTCCAGAATAAAACCGTTCTCATGTTCCCAGGCAAAAAGATTCCAGAATCCACCGATAACATGTTCCCAGTCCACAGGGTTCCAGAACCAAGGCTCAGTCAGGTTCCCAGGGCACAGTATTCCACAATCTACACAGATGTCATGTTCCCAGGCCACAGTTTTCCAGAAACACGCCTCAGTTATGTTCCCAGGCCACAGGGATCCTGAATCAAACCTCAGTCATGTTCCCAGTCCACAGGGTTCCAGAACCTAGGCTCAGTTAGATTCTCAGGGCACAGTATTCCAGAATCTAAACACATGTCATGTTCCCAAGCCACAATTTTCCAGAATCACGCCTCAGTCATGTACCCAGGCCACAGGGATTCAGAATCAAACTTCAGTCATGTTGCCAGGCCATAGGGTACCACCATCAAACCTCAGTCATATTCCCAGGCCACAGGCTACCAGAATCAAACGGATTTCATGTTCCCAGGCAACAGGGTTCCAGAATCCAAACCGATGTCATGTTCCCAGGCCACAGGATTCCACAATCTAACCTCAGTCATGTTCCCAGGTCAAAGGTTTCCAGAATCAAACCTCAGTCATATTCCCAGGCCACAGGGTTCCAGAATCCACCGATGTCATGTTCCGAGGCCACAGGGTTACAGAATCAATCCTCAGTTATGTTCCCAGGCTACAGGTATCCAGAATAAAACCTCAGTCATGTTCCCAGTCCACAGGGTTCCAGAACCAAGGCTCAGTCACGTTCCCAGGGCACAGTATTCCACAATCTACACAGATGTCATGTTCCCAGGCCACAGTTTTCCAGAAACACGCCTCAGTTATGTTCCCAGGCCACAGGGATCCTGAATCAAACCTCAGTCATGTTGCCAGGCCATAGGGTACCACCATCAAACCTCAGTCATATTCCCAGGCCACAAGTTTCCAGAATCAAACCGATGTCATGTTCCCAGGCAACAGGTTTCCACAATCTAACATCAGTCATGTTCCCAGGCCAATGGTTTCCAGAATCAAACCTCAGTCATATTCCCAGGCCACAGGGTTCCAGAATCAACCCGATATCATGTTCCCTGGCCACATTCTTCCATAATCAAACCTCAGTCATGTTGCCAGGCCATAGGTTTCCACCATCAAACCTCAGACATGTTCCCAGGCCACAGGGTTCTAGAATAAAACCGTTCTCATGATCCCAGGCCACAGGGTCCCAGAATCCACCGATGACATGTTCCCAGGCAACAGGGATCCAGAATCAATCCTCAGTTAGGTTCCCAGGCTACAAGGTTCCAGAATAAAACCTCAGTCATGTTCCAAGTCCACAGGGTTCCAGAATCAATCCTCAGTTAGGTTCCCAGGCTACAGGGTTCCAGAATAAAACCTCAGTCATGTTCCCAGGCCACAGAGTTCCAGAATCCACCGATGTCATGTTTCCAGTGCACAGGGTTCCAGAATCAATCCTCAGTTATGTTCCCAGGCTACAGGGTTCCAGAATAAAACCTCAGCCATGTTCCCAGTCCACAGGGTTCCAAAACCAAGGCTCAGTCAGGTTCCCAGGGCACAGTATTCCACAATCTAAACAGATGTCCTGTTCCCAGGCCACAGTTTTCCAGAATCACGCCTCAGTCATGTACCCAGGCCACAGGGATCCAGAATCAAACCTCAGTCATGTTGCCAGGCCATAGGGTACCACCATCAAACCTGAGTCATATTCCCAGGCCACAGGCTTCCAGAATCAAACGGATTTCATGTTCCCAGGCCACAGGGTTCCAGAATCCAACCGATGTCGTGTTCCCAGGCCACAGGTTTCCACAAGCAAACCTCATTCGTGTTCCCAGGACACAGCTTTCCAGAACCAACCCGGTATCATGTTCCCTGGCGACAGTCTTCCAGAATCTAACCTCAGTCATGTTGCCAGGCCACAGGTTTCCACCATCAAACCTCAGACATGTTCCCAGGCCACAGGGTTCCAGAATAAAACCGTTCTCATGTTCCCAGGCAAAAAGATTCCAGAATCCACCGATGACATGTTCCCAGGCAACAGGGTTCCAGAAAAAATCCTCAGTCAGGTTCCCAGGCTACAGGGTTCCAGAATAAAACCTCAGTCATGTTCCAAGTCCACAGGGTTCCAGAATCAATCCTCAGTTAGGTTCCCAGGCTACAGGGTTCCAGAATAAAACCTCAGTCATGTTCCCAGTCCACAGGGTTCCAGAACCTAGGCTCAGTTAGATTCTCAGGGCACAGTATTCCAGAATCTAAACACATGTCATGTTCCCAAGCCACAATTTTCCAGAATCACGCCTCAGTCATGTACCCAGGCCACAGGGATTCAGAATCAAACTTCAGTCATGTTGCCAGGCCATAGGGTACCACCATCAATCCTCAGTCATATTCCCAGGCCACAGGCTACCAGAATCAAACGGATTTCATGTTCCCAGGCAACAGGGTTCCAGAATCCAAACCGATGTCATGTTCCCAGGCCACAGGATTCCACAATCTAACCTCAGTCATGTTCCCAGGTCAAAGGTTTCCAGAATCAAACCTCAGTCATATTCCCAGGCCACAGGGTTCCAGAATCCACCGATGTAATGTTCCCAGGCCACAGGGTTACAGAATCAATCCTCAGTTATGTTCCCAGGCTACAGGTATCCAGAATAAAACCTCAGTTATGTTCCCAGTCCACAGGGTTCCAGAACCAAGGCTCAGTCACGTTCCCAGGGCACAGTATTCCACAATCTACACAGATGTCATGTTCCCAGGCCACAGTTTTCCAGAAACACGCCTCAGTTATGTTCCCAGGCCACAGGGATCCTGAATCAAACCTCAGTCATGTTGTCAGGCCATAGGGTACCACCATCAAACCTCAGTCATATTCCCAGGCCACAAGTTTCCAGAATCAAACCGATGTCATGTTCCCAGGCAACAGGTTTCCACAATCTAACATCAGTCATGTTCCCAGGCCAATGGTTTCCAGAATCAAACCTCAGTCATATTCCCAGGCCACAGGGTTCCAGAATCAACCCGATATCATGTTCCCTGGCCACATTCTTCCATAATCAAACCTCAGTCATGTTGCCAGGCCATAGGTTTCCACCATCAAACCTCAGACATGTTCCCAGGACACAGGGTTCTAGAATAAAACCGTTCTCATGATCCCAGGCCACAGGGTTCCAGAATCCACCGATGACATGTTCCCAGGCAACAGGGATCCAGAATCAATCCTCAGTTAGGTTCCCAGGCTACAGGGTTCCAGAATAAAACCTCATTCATGTTCCAAGTCCACAGGGTTCCAGAATGAATCCTCAGTTAGGTTCCCAGGCTACAGGGTTCCAGAATAAAACCTCAGTCATGTTCCCAGGCCACAGAGTTCCAGAATCCACCGATGTCATGTTTCCAGTCCACAGGGTTCCAGAATCAATCCTCAGTTATGTTCCCAGGCTACAGGGTTCCAGAATAAAACCTCAGTCATGTTCCCAGTCCACAGGGTTCCAAAACCAAGGCTCAGTCAGGTTCCCAGGGCACAGTATTCCACAATCTAAACAGATGTCCTGTTCCCAGGCCACAGTTTTCCAGAATCACGCCTCAGTCATGTACCCAGGCCACAGGGGTCCAGAATCAAACCTCAGTCATGTTGCCAGGCCATAGGGTACCACCATCAAACCTGAGTCATATTCCCAGGCCACAGGCTTCCAGAATCAAACGGATTTCATGTTCCCAGGCCACAGGGTTCCAGAATCCAACCGATGTCGTGTTCCCAGGCCACAGGTTTCCACAAGCAAACCTCAGTCGTGTTCCCAGGACACAGCTTTCCAGAATCAACCCGGTATCATGTTCCCTGGCGACAGTCTTCCAGAATCTAACCTCAGTCATGTTGCCAGGCCACAGGTTTCCACCATCAAACCTCAGACATGTTCCCAGGCCACAGGGTTCCAGAATAAAACCGTTCTCATGTTCCCAGGCAAAAAGATTCCAGAATCCACCGATGACATGTTCCCAGGCAACAGGGTTCCAGAATCAATCCTCAGTCAGGTTCCCAGGCTACAGGGTTCCAGAATAAAACCTCAGTCATGTTCCAAGTCCACAGGGTTCCAGAATCAATCCTCAGTTAGGTTCCCAGGCTACAGGGTTCCAGAATAAAACCTCAGTCATATTCCCAGTCCACAGGGTTCCAGAACCTAGGCTCAGTTAGATTCTCAGGGCACAGTATTCCACAATCTAAACAGATGTCATGTTCCAAAGCCACAATTTTCCAGAATCACGCCTCAGTCATGTACCCAGGCCACAGGGATCCAGAATCAAACTTCAGTCATGTTGCCAGGCCATAGGGTACCACCATCAAACCTCAGTCATATTCCCAGGCCACAGGCTACCAGAATCAAACGGATTTCATGTTCCCAGGCAACAGGGTTCCAGAATCCAAACCGATGTCATGTTCCCAGGCCACAGGATTCCACAATCTAACCTCAGTCATGTTCCCAGGTCAAAGGTTTCCAGAATCAAACCTCAGTCATATTCCCAGGCCACAGGGTTCCAGAATCCACCGATGTCATGTTCCCAGGCCACAGGGTTACAGAATCAATCCTCAGTTATGTTCCCAGGTTACAGGTATCCAGAATAAAACCTCAGTCATGTTCCCAGTCCACAGGGTTCCAGAACCAAGGCTCAGTCACGTTCCCAGGGCACAGTATTCCACAATCTACACAGATGTCATGTTCCCAGGCCACAGTTTTCCAGAAACACGCCTCAGTTATGTTCCCAGGCCACAGGGATCCTGAATCAAACCTCAGTCATGTTGCCATGCCATAGGGTACCACCATCAAACCTCAGTCATATTCCCAGGCACATTTTTCCAGAATCACGCCTGAGTCATGTTCTCAGGCCACAGGGATCCAGAATCAAACCTCAGTCATGTTGCCAGGCCATAGGCTAACATCATCAAACCTCAATCATATTCCCAGGCCACAGGATTCCAGAATCAAACCGATTACATGTTCCCAGGCAACAGTGTACCAGAATCCAAAACGATGTCATGTTCCTAGGCCACAGGATTCCACAATCTAACCTCAGTCATGTTCCCAGGCAAATGGCTTCCAGAATCAAACCTCAGTCATATTCCCAGGCCACAGGGTTCCAGAATCCACCGATGTCATGTTCCCAGGGCACAGGGTTCCAGAATCAATCCTCAGTTATGTTCACAGGCTACAGGGTTCCAGAATAAAACCTCAGTCATATTCCCAGTCCACAGGGTTCCAGAACCAAGGCTCAGTCAGGTTCCCAGGGCACAGTATTCCACAATCTAAACAGATGTCATGTTCCCAGGCCACAGTTTTCCAGAATCACACTTCAGTCATGTTCCAAGGCCACAGGTATCCAGAATCAAACCTCAGTCATGTTGCCAGGCCATACTTTATCACCATCAAACCTCAGTCATATTCCCAGGCCACAAGTTTCCAGAATCAAACCGATGTCATGTTCCCAGGCCACAGGTTTCCACAATCTAACATCAGTCATGTTCCCAGGCCACAGGATTCCAGAAGCAAACCTCAGTCTTGTTCCCAGGACACAGGTTTCCAGAATCAAACCTCAGACATGTTCCCAGGCCACAGGGTTCCAGAATAAAACCGTTCTCATGTTCCCAGGCCACAGGGTTCCAGAATAAAACCGTTCTCATGTTCCCAGGCAAAAAGATTCCAGAATCCACCGATAACATGTTCCCAGTCCACAGGGTTCCAGAACCAAGGCTCAGTCAGGTTCCCAGGGCACAGTATTCCACAATCTACACAGATGTCATGTTCCCAGGCCACAGTTTTCCAGAAACACGCCTCAGTTATGTTCCCAGGCCACAGGGATCCTGAATCAAACCTCAGTCATGTTGCCAGGCCATAGGGTACCACCATCAAACCTCAGTCATATTCCCAGGCCACAAGTTTCCAGAATCAAACCGATGTCATGTTCCCAGGCAACAGGTTTCCACAATCAAACATCAGTCATGTTCCCAGGCCAATGGTTTCCAGAATCAAACCTCAGTCATATTCCCAGGCCACAGGGTTCCAGAATCAACCCGATATCATGTTCCCTGGCCACATTCTTCCATAAACAAACCTCAGTCATGTTGCCAGGCCACAGGTTTCCACCATCAAACCTCAGACATGTTCCCAGGCCACAGGTTTCTAGAATAAAACCGTTCTCATGTTCCCAGGCCACAGGGTCCCAGAATCCACCGATGACATGTTCCCAGGCAACAGGGATCCAGAATCAATCCTCAGTTAGGTTCCCAGGCTACAGGGTTCCAGAATAAAACCTCATTCATGTTCCAAGTCCACAGGGTTCCAGAATGAATCCTCAGGTAGGTTCCCAGGCTACAGGGTTCCAGAATAAAACCTCAGTCATTTTCCCAGGCCACAGAGTTCCAGAATCCACCGATGTCATGTTCCCAGTCCACAGGGTTCCAGAATCAATCCTCAGTTATGTTCCCAGGCTACAGGGTTCCAGAATAAAACCTCAGTCATGTTCCCAGTCCACAGGGTTCCAAAACCAAGGCTCAGTCAGGTTCCCAGGGCACAGTATTCCACAATCTAAACAGATGTCCTGTTCCCAGGCCACAGTTTTCCAGAATCACGCCTCAGTCATGTACCCAGGCCACAGGGATCCAGAATCAAACCTCAGTCATGTTGCCAGGCCATAGGGTACCACCATCAAACCTGAGTCATATTCCCAGGCCACAGGCTTCCAGAATCAAACGGATTTCATGTTCCCAGGCCACAGGGTTCCAGAATCCAACCGATGTCGTGTTCCCAGGCCACAGGTTTCCACAAGCAAACCTCAGTCGTGTTCCCAGGACACAGCTTTCCAGAACCAACCCGGTATCATGTTCCCTGGCGACAGTCTTCCAGAATCTAACCTCAGTCATGTTGCCAGGCCACAGGTTTCCACCATCAAACCTCAGACATGTTCCCAGGCCACAGGGTTCCAGAATAAAACCGTTCTCATGTTCCCAGGCAAAAAGATTCCAGAATCCACCGATGACATGTTCCCAGGCAACAGGGTTCCAGAAAAAATCCTCAGTCAGGTTCCCAGGCTACAGGGTTCCAGAATAAAACCTCAGTCATGTTCCAAGTCCACAGGGTTCCAGAATCAATCCTCAGTTAGGTTCCCAGGCTACAGGGTTCCAGAATAAAACCTCAGTCATGTTCCCAGTCCACAGGGTTCCAGAACCTAGGCTCAGTTAGATTCTCAGGGAACAGTATTCCAGAATCTAAACACATGTCATGTTCCCAAGCCACAATTTTCCAGAATCACGCCTCAGTCATGTACCCAGGCCACAGGGATTCAGAATCAAACTTCAATCATGTTGCCAGGCCATAGGGTACCACCATCAAACCTCAGTCATATTCCCAGGCCACAGGCTACCAGAATCAAACGGATTTCATGTTCCCAGGCAACAGGGTTCCAGAATCCAAACCGATGTCACGTTCCCAGGCCACAGGATTCCACAATCTAACCTCAGTCATGTTCCCAGGTCAAAGGTTTCCAGAATCAAACCTCAGTCATATTCCCAGGCCACAGGGTTCCAGAATCCACCGATGTCATGTTCCGAGGCCACAGGGTTACAGAATCAATCCTCAGTTATGTTCCCAGGCTACAGGTATCCAGAATAAAACCTCAGTCATGTTCCCAGTCCACAGGGTTCCAGAACCAAGGCTCAGTCACGTTCCCAGGGCACAGTATTCCACAATCTACACAGATGTCATGTTCCTAGGCCACAGTTTTCCAGAAACACGCTTCAGTTATGTTCCCAGGCCACAGGGATCCTGAATCAAACCTCAGTCATGGTGCCAGGCCATAGGGTACCACCATCAAACCTCAGTCATATTCCCAGGCCACAAGTTTCCAGAATCAAACCGATGTCATGTTCCCAGGCAACAGGTTTCCACAATCTAACATCAGTCATGTTCCCAGGCCAATGGTTTCCAGAATCAAACCTCAGTCATATTCCCAGGCCACAGGGTTCCAGAATCAACCCGATATCATATTCCCTGGCCACATTCTTCCATAATCAAACCTCAGTCATGTTGCCAGGCCATAGGTTTCCACCATCAAACCTCAGACATGTTCCCAGGCCACAGGGTTCTAGAATAAAACCGTTCTCATGATCCCAGGCCACAGGGTTCCAGAATCCACCGATGACATGTTCCCAGGCAACAGGGATCCAGAATCAATCCTCAGTTAGGTTCCCAGGCTACAGGGTTCCAGAATAAAACCTCATTCATGTTCCAAGTCCACAGGGTTCCAGAATGAATCCTCAGTTAGGTTCCCAGGCTACAGGTTTCCAGAATAAAACTTCAGTCATGTTCCCAGGCCACAGAGTTCCAGAATCCACCGATGTCATGTTCCCAGTCCACAGGGTTCCAGAATCAATCCTCAGTTATGTTCCCAGGCTACAGGGTTCCAGAATAAAACCTCAGTCATGTTCCCAGTCCACAGGGTTCCAAAACCAAGGCTCAGTCAGGTTCCCAGGGCACAGTATTCCACAATCTAAACAGATGTCCTGTTCCCAGGCCACAGTTTTCCAGAATCACGCCTCAGTCATGTACCCAGGCCACAGGGATCCAGAATCAAACCTCAGTCATGTTGCCAGGCCATAGGGTACCACCATCAAACCTGAGTCATATTCCCAGGCCACAGGCTTCCAGAATCAAACGGATTTCATGTTCCCAGGCCACAGGGTTCCAGAATCCAACCGATGTCGTGTTCCCAGGCCACAGGTTTCCACAAGCAAACCTCAGTCGTGTTCCCAGGACACAGCTTTCCAGAATCAACCTGGTATCATGTTCCCTGGCGACAGTCTTCCAGAATCTAACCTCAGTCATGTTGCCAGGCCACAGGTTTCCACCATCAAACCTCAGACATGTTCCCAGGCCACAGGGTTCCAGAATAAAACCGTTCTCATGTTCCCAGGCAAAAAGATTCCAGAATCCACCGATGACATGTTCCCAGGCAACAGGGTTCCAGAATCAATCCTCAGTCAGGTTCCCAGGCTACAGGGTTCCAGAATAAAACCTCAGTCATGTTCCAAGTCCACAGGGTTCCAGAATCAATCCTCAGTTAGGTTCCCAGGCTACAGGGTTCCAGAATAAAACCTCAGTCATGTTCCCAGTCCACAGGGTTCCAGAACCTAGGCTCAGTTAGATTCTCAGGGCACAGTATTCCACAATCTAAACAGATGTCATGTTCCCAAGCCACAATTTTCCAGAATCACGCCTCAGTCATGTACCCAGGCCACAGGGATCCAGAATCAAACTTCAGTCATGTTGCCAGGCCATAGGGTACCACCATCAAACCTCAGTCATATTCCCAGGCCACAGGCTACCAGAATCAAACGGATTTCATGTTCCCAGGCAACAGGGTTCCAGAATCCAAACCGATGTCATGTTCCCAGGCCACAGGATTCCACAATCTAACCTCAGTCATGTTCCCAGGTCAAAGGTTTCCAGAATCAAACCTCAGTCATATTCCCAGGCCACAGGGTTCCAGAATCCACCGATGTCATGTTCCCAGGCCACAGGGTTACAGAATCAATCCTCAGTTATGTTCCCAGGTTACAGGTATCCAGAATAAAACCTCAGTCATGTTCCCAGTCCACAGGGTTCCAGAACCAAGGCTCAGTCACGTTCCCAGGGCACAGTATTCCACAATCTACACAGATGTCATGTTCCCAGGCCACAGTTTTCCAGAAACACGCCTCAGTTATGTTCCCAGGCCACTGGGATCCTGAATCAAACCTCAGTCATGTTGCCAGGCCATAGGGTACCACCATCAAACCTCAGTCATATTCCCAGGCCACAAATTTCCAGAATCAAACCGATGTCATGTTCCCAGGCAACAGGTTTCCACAATCTAACAACAGTCATGTTCCCAGGCCAATGGTTTCCAGAATCAAACCTCAGTCATATTCCCAGGCCACAGGGTTCCAGAATCAACCCGATATCATGTTCCCTGGCCACATTCTTCCATAAACAAACCTCAGTCATGTTGCCAGGCCACAGGTTTCCACCATCAAACCTCAGACATGTTCCCAGGCCACAGGTTTCTAGAATAAAACCGTTCTCATGTTCCCAGGCCACAGGGTCCCAGAATCCACCGATGACATGTTCCCAGGCAACAGGGATCCAGAATCAATCCTCAGTTAGGTTCCCAGGCTACAGGGTTCCAGAATAAAACCTCATTCATGTTCCAAGTCCACAGGGTTCCAGAATGAATCCTCAGGTAGGTTCCCAGGCTACAGGGTTCCAGAATAAAACCTCAGTCATGTTCCCAGTCCACAGGGTTCCAGAACCAAGGCTCAGTCAGGTTCCCAGGGCAAAGTATTCCACAATCTAAACAGATGTCATGTTCCCAGGCCACAGTTTTCCAGAATCACGCCTCAGTCATGTTCCCAGGCCACAGGGATCCAGAATCAAACCTCAGTCATGTTGCCAGGCCATAGGGTTCCAGAATCAAGGCTCAGTCAGGTTCCCAGGGCACAGTATTCCACAATCTAAACAGATGTCATGTTCCCAAGCCACAATTTTCCAGAATCACGCCTCAGTCATGTTCCCAGGCCACAGGGATCAAGAATCAAACCTCAGTCATGTTGCCAGGCCACAGGTTTCCACCATCAAACCTTAGACATGTTCCCAGTCCACAAGGCTCCAGAATAAAACCGTTCTCATGTTTCCAGGCCTCAGGGTACCAGAATCCACCGATGACATGTTCCCAGGCAAAAGGGTTCCAGAATCAATCCTCAGTTAGGTTCCCAGGCTACAGGGTTCCAGAATAAAACCTCAGTCATGTTCCCAGTCCACAGGGTTCCAGAACCTAGGCTCAGTCAGGTTCCCAGGGCACAGTATTCCACAATGTAAACAGATGTCATTTTCCCAAGCCACAGTTTTCCAGAATCTCGCCTCAGACTTGTTCCCAGGCCACAGGGATGCAGAATCAAACCTCAGTCATGTTGCCAGGCCACAGGTTTCCACCATCAAACCTCAGACATGTTCCCAGGCCACAGGGTTCCAGAATAAAACCGTTCTCATGTTCCCAGGCCACAGGATTCCACAAGCAAACCTCAGTCTTTTTCCCAGGCCACAGGGTTCCCGAATCCACCGATGACATGTTCCCAGGCAACAGGGTTCCAGCGTCAATCCTCAGTTAGGTTCCCAGGCTACAGGGTTCCAGAATAAAACCTCAGTCATGTTCCACGTCCACAGGGTTCCAGAATCAATCCTCAGTTAGGTTCCCAGGCTACAGGGTTCCCGAATAATACCTCAGTCATGTTCCCTGTCCACAGGGTTCCACAACCAAGGCTCAGTCAGGTTCCCAGGGCACAGTATTCCACAATCTAAACAGATGTCATGTTCCCAGGCCCCAGTTTTCCAGAATCAGGTCTGAGTCATTATTCCAGGCCACAGGGATCCAGAATCAAACCTCAGTCATGTTGCCATGCCATAGGGTACCACCATCAAACCTCAGTCATATTCCCAGGCACATTTTTCCAGAATCACGCCTGAGTCATGTTCTCAGGCCAAAGGGATCCAGAATCAAACCTCAGTCATGTTGCCAGGCCATAGGCTAACATCATCAAACCTCAGTCATATTCCCAGGCCACAGGATTCCAGAATCAAACCGATTTCATGTTCCCAGGCAACAGGGTACCAGAATCCAAAACGATGTCATGTTCCTAGGCCACAGGATTCCACAATCTAACCTCAGTCATGTTCCCAGGCAAATGGCTTCCAGAATCAAACCCCAGTCATATTCCCAGGCCACAGGGTTCCAGAATCCACCGATGTCATGTTCCCAGGGCACAGGGTTCCAGAATCAATCCTCAGTTATGTTCCCAGGCTACAGGGTTCCAGAATAAAAACTCAGTCATGTTCCCAGTCCACAGGGTTCCAGAACCAAGGCTCAGTCAGGTTCCCAGGGCACAGTATTCCACAATCTAAACAGATGTCATGTTCCCAGTCCACAGTTTTCCAGAATCACGCCTCAGTCATATTCCCAGGCCACAGGGATCCAGAATCAAACTTCAGTCATGTTGCCAGGCCATAGGGTACCACCATCAAACCTCAGTCATATTCCCAGGCCACAGGCTACCAGAATCAAACGGATTTCATGTTCCCAGGCAACAGGGTTCCAGAATCCAAACCGATGTCATGTTCCCAGGCCACAGGATTCCACAATCTAACCTCAGTCATGTTCCCAGGTCAAAGGTTTCCAGAATCAAACCTCAGTCATATTCCCAGGCCACAGGGTTCCAGAATCCACCGATGTCATGTTCCAGGCCACAGGGTTACAGAATCAATCCTCAGTTATGTTCCCAGGTTACAGGTATCCAGAATAAAACCTCAGTCATGTTCCCAGTCCACAGGGTTCCAGAACCAAGGCTCAGTCACGTTCCCAGGGCACAGTATTCCACAATCTACACAGATGTCATGTTCCCAGGCCACAGTTTTCCAGAAACACGCCTCAGTTATGTTCCCAGGCCACTGGGATCCTGAATCAAACCTCAGTCATGTTGCCAGGCCATAGGGTACCACCATCAAACCTCAGTCATATTCCCAGGCCACAAGTTTCCAGAATCAAACCGATGTCATGTTCCCAGGCAACAGGTTTCCACAATCTAACAACAGTCATGTTCCCAGGCCAATGGTTTCCAGAATCAAACCTCAGTCATATTCCCAGGCCACAGGGTTCCAGAATCAACCCGATATCATGTTCCCTGGCCACATTCTTCCATAATCAAACCTCAGTCATGTTGCCAGGCCATAGGTTTCCACCATCAAACCTCAGACATGTTCCCAGGCCACAGGGTTCTAGAATAAAACCATTCTCATGTTCCCAGGCCACAGGGTTCCAGAATCCACCGATGACATGTTCCCAGGCAACAGGGATCCAGAATCAATCCTCAGTTAGGTTCCCAGGCTACAAGGTTCCAGAATAAAACCTCAGTCATGTTCCCAGTCCACAGGGTTCCAGAACCAAGGCTCAGTCAGGTTCCCAGGGCAAAGTATTCCACAATCTAAACAGATGTCATGTTCCCAGGCCACAGTTCCAGAATCACGCCTCAGTCATGTACCCAGGCCACAGGGATCCAGAATCAAACCTCAGTCATGTTGCCAGGCCATAGGGTTCCAGAATCAAGGCTCAGTCAGGTTCCCAGGGCAAAGTATTCCACAATCTAAACAGATGTCATGTTCCCAAGCCACAATTTTCCAGAATCACGCCTCAGTCATGTTCCCAGGCCACAGGGATCAAGAATCAAACCTCAGTCATGTTGCCAGGCCACAGGTTTCCACCATCAAACCTTAGACATGTTCCCAGTCCACAAGCCTCCAGAATAAAACCGTTCTCATGTTTCCAGGCCTCAGGGTACCAGAATCCACCGATGACATGTTCCCAGGCAAAAGGGTTCCAGAATCAATCCTCAGTTAGGTTCCCAGGCTACAGGGTTCCAGAATAAAACCTCAGTCATGTTCCCAGTCCACAGGGTTCCAGAACCTAGGCTCAGTCAGGTTCCCAGGGCACAGTATTCCACAATGTAAACAGATGTCATTTTCCCAAGCCACAGTTTTCCAGAATCTCGCCTCAGACTTGTTCCCAGGCCACAGGGATGCAGAATCAAACCTCAGTCATGTTGCCAGGCCACAGGTTTCCACCATCAAACCTCAGACATGTTCCCAGGCCACAGGGTTCCAGAATAAAACCGTTCTCATGTTCCCAGGCCACAGGATTCCACAAGCAAACCTCAGTCTTTTTCCCAGGCCACAGGGTTCCCGAATCCACCGATGACATGTTCCCAGGCAACAGGGTTCCAGCGTCAATCCTCAGTTAGGTTCCCAGGCTACAGGGTTCCAGAATAAAACCTCAGTCATGTTCCACGTCCACAGGGTTCCAGAATCAATCCTCAGTTAGGTTCCCAGGCTACAGGGTTCCCGAATAATACCTCAGTCATGTTCCCTGTCCACAGGGTTCCACAACCAAGGCTCAGTCAGGTTCCCAGGGCACAGTATTCCACAATCTAAACAGATGTCATGTTCCCAGGCCCCAGTTTTCCAGAATCAGGTCTGAGTCATTATTCCAGGCCACAGGGATCCAGAATCAAACCTCAGTCATGTTGCCCTGCCATAGGGTACCACCATCAAACCTCAGTCATATTCCCAGGCACATTTTTCCAGAATCACGCCTGAGTCATGTTCTCAGGCCAAAGGGATCCAGAATCAAACCTCAGTCATGTTGCCAGGCCATAGGCTAACATCATCAAACCTCAGTCATATTCCCAGGCCACAGGATTCCAGAATCAAACCGATTTCATGTTCCCAGGCAACAGGGTACCAGAATCCAAAACGATGTCATGTTCCTAGGCCACAGGATTCCACAATCTAACCTCAGTCATGTTCCCAGGCAAATGGCTTCCAGAATCAAACCCCAGTCATATTCCCAGGCCACAGGGTTCCAGAATCCACCGATGTCATGTTCCGAGGGCACAGGGTTCCAGAATCAATCCTCAGTTATGTTCACAGGCTACAGGGTTCCAGAATAAAACCTCAGTCATGTTCCCAGTCCACAGGGTTCCAGAACCAAGGCTCAGTCAGTTTCCCAGGGCACAGTATTCCACAATCTAAACAGATGTGATGTTCCCAGGCCACAGTTTTCCAGAATCACACTTCAGTCATGTTCCAAGGCCACAGGGATCCAGAATCAAACCTCAGTCATGTTGCCAGGCCATACGGTATCACCATCAAACCTCAGTCATATTCCCAGGCCACAAGTTTCCAGAATCAAACCGATGTCATGTTCCCAGGCCACAGGTTTCCACAATCTAACATCAGTCATGTTCCCAGGCCACAGGATTCCAGAAGCAAACCTCAGTCTTGTTCCCAGGACACAGGTTTCCAGAATCAAACCTCAGACATGTTCCCAGGCCACAGGGTTCCAGAATAAAACCGTTCTCATGTTCCCAGGCCACAGGGTTCCAGAATAAAACCGTTCTCATGTTCCCAGGCAAAAAGATTCCAGAATCCACCGATGACATGTTCCCAGTCCACAGGGTTCCAGAACCAAGGCTCAGTCAGGTTCCCAGGGCACAGTATTCCACAATCTACACAAATGTCATGTTCCCAGGCCACAGTTTTCCAGAAACACGCCTCAGTTATGTTCCCAGGCCACAGGGATCCTGAATCAAACCTCAGTCATGTTGCCAGGCCATAGGGTACCACCATCAAACCTCAGTCATATTCCCAGGCCACAAGTTTCCAGAATCAAACCGATGTCATGTTCCCAGGCAACAGGTTTCCACAATCAAACATCAGTCATGTTCCCAGGCCAATGGTTTCCAGAATCAAACCTCAGTCATATTCCCAGGCCACAGGGTTCCACAATCAACCCGATATCATGTTCCGTGGCCACATTCTTCCATAAACAAACCTCAGTCATGTTGCCAGGCCACCGGTTTCCACCATCAAACCTCAGACATGTTCCCAGGCCACAGGGTTCTAGAATAAAACCGTTCTCATGTTCCCAGGCCACAGGGTCCCAGAATCCACCGATGACATGTTCCCAGGCAACAGGGATCCAGAATCAATCCTCAGTTAGGTCCCCAGGCTACAGGGTTCCAGAATAAAACCTCATTCATGTTCCAAGTCCACAGGGTTCCAGAATGAATCCTCAGTTAGGTTCCCAGGCTACAGGGTTCCAGAATAAAACCTCAGTCATGTTCCCAGGCCACAGAGTTCCAGAATCCACCGATGTCATGTTCCCAGTCCACAGGGTTCCAGAATCAATCCTCAGTTATGTTCCCAGGCTACAGGGTTCCAGAATAAAACCTCAGTCATGTTCCCAGTCCACAGGGTTCCAAAACCAAGGCTCAGTCAGGATCCCAGGGCACAGTATTCCACAATCTAAACAGATGTCCTGTTCCCAGGTCACAGTTTTCCAGAATCACGCCTCAGTCATGTACCCAGGCCACAGGGATCCAGAATCAAACCTCAGTCATGTTGCCAGGCCATAGGGTACCACCATCAAACCTGAGTCATATTCCCAGGACACAGGCTTCCAGAATCAAACGGATTTCATGTTCCCAGGCCACAGGGTTCCAGAATCCAACCGATGTCGTGTTCCCAGGCCACAGGTTTCCACAAGCAAACCTCTGTCGTGTTCCCAGGACACAGCTTTCCAGAATCAACCCGGTATCATGTTCCCTGGCGACAGTCTTCCAGAATCTAACCTCAGTCATGTTGCCAGGCCACAGGTTTCCACCATCAAACCTCAGACATGTTCCCAGGCCACAGGGTTCCAGAATAAAACCGTTCTCATGTTCCCAGGCAAAAAGATTCCAGAATCCACCGATGACATGTTCCCAGGCAACAGGGTTCCAGAAAAAATCCTCAGTCAGGTTCCCAGGCTACAGGGTTCCAGAATAAAACCTCAGTCATGTTCCAAGTCCACAGGGTTCCAGAATCAATCCTCAGTTAGGTTCCCAGGCTACAGGGTTCCAGAATAAAACCTCAGTCATGTTCCCAGTCCACAGGGTTCCAGATCCTAGGCTCAGTTAGATTCTCAGGGCACAGTATTCCAGAATATAAACACATGTCATGTTCCCAAGCCACAATTTTCCAGAATCACGCCTCAGTCATGTACCCAGGCCACAGGGATTCAGAATCAAACTTCAGTCATGTTGCCAGGCCATAGGGTACCACCATCAAACCTCAGTCATATTCCCAGGCCACAGGCTACCAGAATCAAACGGATTTCATGTTCCCAGGCAACAGGGTTCCAGAATCCAAACCGATGTCATGTTCCCAGGCCTCAGGATTGCACAATCTAACCTCAGTCATGTTCCCAGGCCAATGGTTTCCAGAATCAAACCTCAGTCATATTCCCAGGCCACAGGGTTCCAGAATCCACCGATGTCATGTTCCCAGGCCACAGGGTTACAGAATCAATCCTCAGTTATGTTCCCAGGCTACAGGTATCCAGAATAAAACCTCAGTCATGTTCCCAGTCCACAGGGTTCCAGAACCAAGGCTCAGTCACGTTCCCAGGGCACAGTATTCCACAATGTAAACAGATGTCATTTTCCCAAGCCACAGTTTTCCAGAATCTCGCCTCAGACTTGTTCCCAGGCCACAGGGATGCAGAATCAAACCTCAGTCATGTTGCCAGGCCACAGGTTTCCACCATCAAACCTCAGACATGTTCCCAGGCCACAGGGTTCCAGAATAAAACCGTTCTCATGTTCCCAGGCCACAGGATTCCACAAGCAAACCTCAGTCTTTTTCCCAGGCCACAGGGTTCCCGAATCCACCGATGACATGTTCCCAGGCAACAGGGTTCCAGCGTCAATCCTCAGTTAGGTTCCCAGGCTACAGGGTTCCAGAATAAAACCTCAGTCATGTTCCACGTCCACAGGGTTCCAGAATCAATCCTCAGTTAGGTTCCCAGGCTACAGGGTTCCCGAATAATACCTCAGTCATGTTCCCTGTCCACAGGGTTCCACAACCAAGGCTCAGTCAGGTTCCCAGGGCACAGTATTCCACAATCTAAACAGATGTCATGTTCCCAGGCCCCAGTTTTCCAGAATCAGGTCTGAGTCATTATTCCAGGCCACAGGGATCCAGAATCAAACCTCAGTCATGTTGCCATGCCATAGGGTACCACCATCAAACCTCAGTCATATTCCCAGGCACATTTTTCCAGAATCACGCCTGAGTCATGTTCTCAGGCCAAAGGGATCCAGAATCAAACCTCAGTCATGTTGCCAGGCCATAGGCTAACATCATCAAACCTCAGTCATATTCCCAGGCCACAGGATTCCAGAATCAAACCGATTTCATGTTCCCAGGCAACAGGGTACCAGAATCCAAAACGATGTCATGTTCCTAGGCCACAGGATTCCACAATCTAACCTCAGTCATGTTCCCAGGCAAATGGCTTCCAGAATCAAACCCCAGTCATATTCCCAGGCCACAGGGTTCCAGAATCCACCGATGTCATGTTCCCAGGGCACAGGGTTCCAGAATCAATCCTCAGTTATGTTCCCAGGCTACAGGGTTCCAGAATAAAAACTCAGTCATGTTCCCAGTCCACAGGGTTCCAGAACCAAGGCTCAGTCAGGTTCCCAGGGCACAGTATTCCACAATCTAAACAGATGTCATGTTCCCAGTCCACAGTTTTCCAGAATCACGCCTCAGTCATATTCCCAGGCCACAGGGATCCAGAATCAAACTTCAGTCATGTTGCCAGGCCATAGGGTACCACCATCAAACCTCAGTCATATTCCCAGGCCACAGGCTACCAGAATCAAACGGATTTCATGTTCCCAGGCAACAGGGTTCCAGAATCCAAACCGATGTCATGTTCCCAGGCCACAGGATTCCACAATCTAACCTCAGTCATGTTCCCAGGTCAAAGGTTTCCAGAATCAAACCTCAGTCATATTCCCAGGCCACAGGGTTCCAGAATCCACCGATGTCATGTTCCAGGCCACAGGGTTACAGAATCAATCCTCAGTTATGTTCCCAGGTTACAGGTATCCAGAATAAAACCTCAGTCATGTTCCCAGTCCACAGGGTTCCAGAACCAAGGCTCAGTCACGTTCCCAGGGCACAGTATTCCACAATCTACACAGATGTCATGTTCCCAGGCCACAGTTTTCCAGAAACACGCCTCAGTTATGTTCCCAGGCCACTGGGATCCTGAATCAAACCTCAGTCATGTTGCCAGGCCATAGGGTACCACCATCAAACCTCAGTCATATTCCCAGGCCACAAGTTTCCAGAATCAAACCGATGTCATGTTCCCAGGCAACAGGTTTCCACAATCTAACAACAGTCATGTTCCCAGGCCAATGGTTTCCAGAATCAAACCTCAGTCATATTCCCAGGCCACAGGGTTCCAGAATCAACCCGATATCATGTTCCCTGGCCACATTCTTCCATAATCAAACCTCAGTCATGTTGCCAGGCCATAGGTTTCCACCATCAAACCTCAGACATGTTCCCAGGCCACAGGGTTCTAGAATAAAACCATTCTCATGTTCCCAGGCCACAGGGTTCCAGAATCCACCGATGACATGTTCCCAGGCAACAGGGATCCAGAATCAATCCTCAGTTAGGTTCCCAGGCTACAAGGTTCCAGAATAAAACCTCAGTCATGTTCCCAGTCCACAGGGTTCCAGAACCAAGGCTCAGTCAGGTTCCCAGGGCAAAGTATTCCACAATCTAAACAGATGTCATGTTCCCAGGCCACAGTTCCAGAATCACGCCTCAGTCATGTACCCAGGCCACAGGGATCCAGAATCAAACCTCAGTCATGTTGCCAGGCCATAGGGTTCCAGAATCAAGGCTCAGTCAGGTTCCCAGGGCAAAGTATTCCACAATCTAAACAGATGTCATGTTCCCAAGCCACAATTTTCCAGAATCACGCCTCAGTCATGTTCCCAGGCCACAGGGATCAAGAATCAAACCTCAGTCATGTTGCCAGGCCACAGGTTTCCACCATCAAACCTTAGACATGTTCCCAGTCCACAAGCCTCCAGAATAAAACCGTTCTCATGTTTCCAGGCCTCAGGGTACCAGAATCCACCGATGACATGTTCCCAGGCAAAAGGGTTCCAGAATCAATCCTCAGTTAGGTTCCCAGGCTACAGGGTTCCAGAATAAAACCTCAGTCATGTTCCCAGTCCACAGGGTTCCAGAACCTAGGCTCAGTCAGGTTCCCAGGGCACAGTATTCCACAATGTAAACAGATGTCATTTTCCCAAGCCACAGTTTTCCAGAATCTCGCCTCAGACTTGTTCCCAGGCCACAGGGATGCAGAATCAAACCTCAGTCATGTTGCCAGGCCACAGGTTTCCACCATCAAACCTCAGACATGTTCCCAGGCCACAGGGTTCCAGAATAAAACCGTTCTCATGTTCCCAGGCCACAGGATTCCACAAGCAAACCTCAGTCTTTTTCCCAGGCCACAGGGTTCCCGAATCCACCGATGACATGTTCCCAGGCAACAGGGTTCCAGCGTCAATCCTCAGTTAGGTTCCCAGGCTACAGGGTTCCAGAATAAAACCTCAGTCATGTTCCACGTCCACAGGGTTCCAGAATCAATCCTCAGTTAGGTTCCCAGGCTACAGGGTTCCCGAATAATACCTCAGTCATGTTCCCTGTCCACAGGGTTCCACAACCAAGGCTCAGTCAGGTTCCCAGGGCACAGTATTCCACAATCTAAACAGATGTCATGTTCCCAGGCCCCAGTTTTCCAGAATCAGGTCTGAGTCATTATTCCAGGCCACAGGGATCCAGAATCAAACCTCAGTCATGTTGCCCTGCCATAGGGTACCACCATCAAACCTCAGTCATATTCCCAGGCACATTTTTCCAGAATCACGCCTGAGTCATGTTCTCAGGCCAAAGGGATCCAGAATCAAACCTCAGTCATGTTGCCAGGCCATAGGCTAACATCATCAAACCTCAGTCATATTCCCAGGCCACAGGATTCCAGAATCAAACCGATTTCATGTTCCCAGGCAACAGGGTACCAGAATCCAAAACGATGTCATGTTCCTAGGCCACAGGATTCCACAATCTAACCTCAGTCATGTTCCCAGGCAAATGGCTTCCAGAATCAAACCCCAGTCATATTCCCAGGCCACAGGGTTCCAGAATCCACCGATGTCATGTTCCGAGGGCACAGGGTTCCAGAATCAATCCTCAGTTATGTTCACAGGCTACAGGGTTCCAGAATAAAACCTCAGTCATGTTCCCAGTCCACAGGGTTCCAGAACCAAGGCTCAGTCAGTTTCCCAGGGCACAGTATTCCACAATCTAAACAGATGTGATGTTCCCAGGCCACAGTTTTCCAGAATCACACTTCAGTCATGTTCCAAGGCCACAGGGATCCAGAATCAAACCTCAGTCATGTTGCCAGGCCATACGGTATCACCATCAAACCTCAGTCATATTCCCAGGCCACAAGTTTCCAGAATCAAACCGATGTCATGTTCCCAGGCCACAGGTTTCCACAATCTAACATCAGTCATGTTCCCAGGCCACAGGATTCCAGAAGCAAACCTCAGTCTTGTTCCCAGGACACAGGTTTCCAGAATCAAACCTCAGACATGTTCCCAGGCCACAGGGTTCCAGAATAAAACCGTTCTCATGTTCCCAGGCCACAGGGTTCCAGAATAAAACCGTTCTCATGTTCCCAGGCAAAAAGATTCCAGAATCCACCGATGACATGTTCCCAGTCCACAGGGTTCCAGAACCAAGGCTCAGTCAGGTTCCCAGGGCACAGTATTCCACAATCTACACAAATGTCATGTTCCCAGGCCACAGTTTTCCAGAAACACGCCTCAGTTATGTTCCCAGGCCACAGGGATCCTGAATCAAACCTCAGTCATGTTGCCAGGCCATAGGGTACCACCATCAAACCTCAGTCATATTCCCAGGCCACAAGTTTCCAGAATCAAACCGATGTCATGTTCCCAGGCAACAGGTTTCCACAATCAAACATCAGTCATGTTCCCAGGCCAATGGTTTCCAGAATCAAACCTCAGTCATATTCCCAGGCCACAGGGTTCCACAATCAACCCGATATCATGTTCCGTGGCCACATTCTTCCATAAACAAACCTCAGTCATGTTGCCAGGCCACCGGTTTCCACCATCAAACCTCAGACATGTTCCCAGGCCACAGGGTTCTAGAATAAAACCGTTCTCATGTTCCCAGGCCACAGGGTCCCAGAATCCACCGATGACATGTTCCCAGGCAACAGGGATCCAGAATCAATCCTCAGTTAGGTCCCCAGGCTACAGGGTTCCAGAATAAAACCTCATTCATGTTCCAAGTCCACAGGGTTCCAGAATGAATCCTCAGTTAGGTTCCCAGGCTACAGGGTTCCAGAATAAAACCTCAGTCATGTTCCCAGGCCACAGAGTTCCAGAATCCACCGATGTCATGTTCCCAGTCCACAGGGTTCCAGAATCAATCCTCAGTTATGTTCCCAGGCTACAGGGTTCCAGAATAAAACCTCAGTCATGTTCCCAGTCCACAGGGTTCCAAAACCAAGGCTCAGTCAGGATCCCAGGGCACAGTATTCCACAATCTAAACAGATGTCCTGTTCCCAGGTCACAGTTTTCCAGAATCACGCCTCAGTCATGTACCCAGGCCACAGGGATCCAGAATCAAACCTCAGTCATGTTGCCAGGCCATAGGGTACCACCATCAAACCTGAGTCATATTCCCAGGACACAGGCTTCCAGAATCAAACGGATTTCATGTTCCCAGGCCACAGGGTTCCAGAATCCAACCGATGTCGTGTTCCCAGGCCACAGGTTTCCACAAGCAAACCTCAGTCGTGTTCCCAGGACACAGCTTTCCAGAATCAACCCGGTATCATGTTCCCTGGCGACAGTCTTCCAGAATCTAACCTCAGTCATGTTGCCAGGCCACAGGTTTCCACCATCAAACCTCAGACATGTTCCCAGGCCACAGGGTTCCAGAATAAAACCGTTCTCATGTTCCCAGGCAAAAAGATTCCAGAATCCACCGATGACATGTTCCCAGGCAACAGGGTTCCAGAAAAAATCCTCAGTCAGGTTCCCAGGCTACAGGGTTCCAGAATAAAACCTCAGTCATGTTCCAAGTCCACAGGGTTCCAGAATCAATCCTCAGTTAGGTTCCCAGGCTACAGGGTTCCAGAATAAAACCTCAGTCATGTTCCCAGTCCACAGGGTTCCAGAACCTAGGCTCAGTTAGATTCTCAGGGCACAGTATTCCAGAATCTAAACACATGTCATGTTCCCAAGCCACAATTTTCCAGAATCACGCCTCAGTCATGTACCCAGGCCACAGGGATTCAGAATCAAACTTCAGTCATGTTGCCAGGCCATAGGGTACCACCATCAAACCTCAGTCATATTCCCAGGCCACAGGCTACCAGAATCAAACGGATTTCATGTTCCCAGGCAACAGGGTTCCAGAATCCAAACCGATGTCATGTTCCCAGGCCTCAGGATTGCACAATCTAACCTCAGTCATGTTCCCAGGCCAATGGTTTCCAGAATCAAACCTCAGTCATATTCCCAGGCCACAGGGTTCCAGAATCCACCGATGTCATGTTCCCAGGCCACAGGGTTACAGAATCAATCCTCAGTTATGTTCCCAGGCTACAGGTATCCAGAATAAAACCTCAGTCATGTTCCCAGTCCACAGGGTTCCAGAACCAAGGCTCAGTCACGTTCCCAGGGCACAGTATTCCACAATCTACACAGATGTCATGTTCCCAGGCCACAGTTTTCCAGAAACACGCCTCAGTTATGTTCCCAGGCCACAGGGATCCTGAATCAAACCTCAGTCATGTTGCCAGGCCATAGGGTACCACCATCAAACCTCAGTCATATTCCCAGGCCACAAGTTTCCAGAATCAAACCGATGTCATGTTCCCAGGCAACAGGTTTCCACAATCTAACATCAGTCATGTTCCCAGGCCAATGGTTTCCAGAATCAAACCTCAGTCATATTCCCAGGCCACAGGGTTCCAGAATCAACCCGATATCATGTTCCCTGGCCACATTCTTCCATAATCAAACCTCAGTCATGTTGCCAGGCCATAGGTTTCCACCATCAAACCTCAGACATGTTCCCAGGCCACAGGGTTCTAGAATAAAACCGTTCTCATGATCCCAGGCCACAGGGTTCCAGAATCCACCGAAGACATGTTCCCAGGCAACAGGGATCCAGAATCAATCCTCAGTTAGGTTCCCAGGCTACAGGGTTCTAGAATAAAACCTCAGTCATGTTCCAAGTCCACAGGGTTCCAGAATGAATCCTCAGTTAGGTTCCCAGGCTACAGGGTTCCAGAATAAAACCTCAGTCATGTTCCCAGGCCACAGAGTTCCAGAATCCACCGATGTCATGTTCCCAGTCCACAGGGTTCCAGAATCAATCCTCTGTTATGTTCCCAGGCTACAGGTTTCCAGAATAAAACCTCAGTCATGTTCCCAGTCCACAGGGTTCCAAAACCATGGCTCAGTCAGGTTCCCAGGGCACAGTATTCCACAATCTAAACAGATGTCCTGTTCCCAGGCCACAGTTTTCCAGAATCACGCCTCAGTCATGTACCCAGGCCACAGGGATCCAGAATCAAACCTCAGTCATGTTGCCAGGCCATAGGGTACCACCATCAAACCTGAGTCATATTCCCAGGCCACAGGCTTCCAGAATCAAACGGATTTCATGTTCCCAGGCCACAGGGTTCCAGAATCCAACCGATGTCGTGTTCCCAGGCCACAGGTTTCCACAAGCAAACCTCAGTCGTGTTCCCAGGACACAGCTTTCCAGAATCAACCCGGTATCATGTTCCCTGGCGACAGCCTTCCAGAATCTAACCTCAGTCATGTTGCCAGGCCACAGGTTTCCACCATCAAACCTCAGACATGTTCCCAGGCCACAGGGTTCCAGAATAAAACCGTTCTCATGTTCCCAGGCAAAAAGATTCCAGAATCCACCGATGACATGTTCCCAGGCAACAGGGTTCCAGAATCAATCCTCAGTCAGGTTCCCAGGCTACAGGGTTCCAGAATAAAACCTCAGTCATGTTCCAAGTCCACAGGGTTCCAGAATCAATCCTCAGTTAGGTTCCCAGGCTACAGGGTTCCAGAATAAAACCTCAGTCATGTTCCCAGTCCACAGGGTTCCAGAACCTAGGCTCAGTTAGATTCTCAGGGCACAGTATTCCACAATCTAAACAGATGTCATGTTCCCAAGCCACAATTTTCCAGAATCACGCCTCAGTCATGTACCCAGGCCACAGGGATCCAGAATCAAACTTCAGTCATGTTGCCAGGCCATAGGGTACCACCATCAAACCTCAGTCATATTCCCAGGCCACAGGCTACCAGAATCAAACGGATTTCATGTTCCCAGGCAACAGGGTTCCAGAATCCAAACCGATGTCATGTTCCCAGGCCACAGGATTCCACAATCTAACCTCAGTCATGTTCCCAGGTCAAAGGTTTCCAGAATCAAACCTCAGTCATATTCCCAGGCCACAGGGTTCCAGAATCCACCGATGTCATGTTCCCAGGCCACAGGGTTACAGAATCAATCCTCAGTTATATTCCCAGGTTACAGGTATCCAGAATAAAACCTCAGTCATGTTCCCAGTCCACAGGGTTCCAGAACCAAGGCTCAGTCACGTTCCCAGGGCACAGTATTCCACAATCTACACAGATGTCATGTTCCCAGGCCACAGTTTTCCAGAAACACGCCTCAGTTATGTTCCCAGGCCACTGGGATCCTGAATCAAACCTCAGTCATGTTGCCAGGCCATAGGGTACCACCATCAAACCTCAGTCATATTCCCAGGCCACAGGTTTCCAGAATCAAACCGATGTCATGTTCCCAGGCAACAGGTTTCCACAATCTAACAACAGTCATGTTCCCAGGCCAATGGTTTCCAGAATCAAACCTCAGTCATATTCCCAGGCCACAGGGTTCCAGAATCAACCCGATATCATGTTCCCTGGCCACATTCTTCCATAATCAAACCTCAGTCATGTTGCCAGGCCATAGGTTTCCACCATCAAACCTCAGACATGTTCACAGGCCACAGGGTTCTAGAATAAAACCATTCTCATGTTCCCAGGCCACAGGGTTCCAGAATCCACCGATGACATGTTCCCAGGCAACAGGGATCCAGAATCAATCCTCAGTTAGGTTCCCAGGCTACAAGTTTCCAGAATAAAACCTCAGTCATGTTCCCAGTCCACAGGGTTCCAGAACCAAGGCTCAGTCAGGTTCCCAGGGCAAAGTATTCCACAATCTAAACAGATGTCATGTTCCCAGGCTACAGTTTTCCAGAATCACGCCTCAGTCATGTACCCAGGCCACATGGATCCAGAATCAAACCTCAGTCATGTTGCCAGGCCATAGGGTTCCAGAATCAAGGCTCAGTCAGGTTCCCAGGGCAAAGTATTCCACAATCTAAACAGATGTCATGTTTTCAAGCCACAATTTTCCAGAATCACGCCTCAGTCATGTTCCCAGGCCACAGGGATCAAGAATCAAACCTCAGTCATGTTGCCAGGCCACAGGTTTCCACCATCAAACCTTAGACATGTTCCCAGTCCACAAGGCTCCAGAATAAAACCATTCTCATGTTTCCAGGCCTCAGGGTACCAGAATCCACCGATGACATGTTCCCAGGCAAAAGGGTTCCAGAATCAATCCTCAGTTAGGTTCCCAGGCTACAGGGTTCCAGAATAAAACCTCAGTCATGTTCCCAGTCCACAGGGTTCCAGAACCTAGGCTCAGTCAGGTTCCCAGGGCACAGTATTCCACAATGTAAACAGATGTCATTTTCCCAAGCCACAGTTTTCCAGAATCTCGCCTCAGACTTGTTCCCAGGCCACAGGGATGCAGAATCAAACCTCAGTCATGTTGCCAGGCCACAGGTTTCCACCATCAAACCTCAGACATGTTCCCAGGCCACAGGGTTCCAGAATAAAACCGTTCTCATGTTCCCAGGCCACAGGATTCCACAAGCAAACCTCAGTCTTTTTCCCAGGCCACAGGGTTCCCGAATCCACCGATGACATGTTCCCAGGCAACAGGGTTCCAGCGTCAATCCTCAGTTAGGTTCCCAGGCTACAGGGTTCCAGAATAAAACCTCAGTCATGTTCCACGTCCACAGGGTTCCAGAATCAATCCTCAGTTAGGTTCCCAGGCTACAGGGTTCCCGAATAATACCTCAGTCATGTTCCCTGTCCACAGGGTTCCACAACCAAGGCTCAGTCAGGTTCCCAGGGCACAGTATTCCACAATCTAAACAGATGTCATGTTCCCAGGCCCCAGTTTTCCAGAATCAGGTCTGAGTCATTATTCCAGGCCACAGGGATCCAGAATCAAACCTCAGTCATGTTGCCATGCCATAGGGTACCACCATCAAACCTCAGTCATATTCCCAGGCACATTTTTCCAGAATCACGCCTGAGTCATGTTCTCAGGCCAAAGGGATCCAGAATCAAACCTCAGTCATGTTGCCAGGCCATAGGCTAACATCATCAAACCTCAGTCATATTCCCAGGCCACAGGATTCCAGAATCAAACCGATTTCATGTTCCCAGGCAACAGGGTACCAGAATCCAAAACGATGTCATGTTCCTTGGCCACAGGATTCCACAATCTAACCTCAGTCATGTTCCCAGGCAAATGGCTTCCAGAATCAAACCCCAGTCATATTCCCAGGCCACAGGGTTCCAGAATCCACCGATGTCATGTTCCCAGGGCACAGGTTTCCAGAATCAATCCTCAGTTATGTTCACAGGCTACAGGGTTCCAGAATAAAACCTCAGTCATGTTCCCAGTCCACAGGGTTCCAGAACCAAGGCTCAGTCAGTTTCCCAGGGCACAGTATTCCACAATCTAAACAGATATGATGTTCCCAGGCCACAGTTTTCCAGAATCACACTTCAGTCATGTTCCAAGGCCACAGGGATCCAGAATCAAACCTCAGTCATGTTGCCAGGCCATACGGTATCACCATCAAACCTCAGTCATATTCCCAGGCCACAAGTTTCCAGAATCAAACCGATGTCATGTTCCCAGGCCACAGGTTTCCACAATCTAACATCAGTCATGTTCCCAGGCCACAGGATTCCAGAAGCAAACCTCAGTCATATTCCCAGGCCACAGGGATCCAGAATCAAACTTCAGTCATGTTGCCAGGCCATAGGGTACCACCATCAAACCTCAGTCATATTCCCAGGCCACAGGCTACCAGAATCAAACGGATTTCATGTTCCCAGGCAACAGGGTTCCAGAATCCAAACCGATGTCATGTTCCCAGGCCACAGGATTCCACAAACTAACCTCAGTCATGTTCCCAGGTCAAAGGTTTCCAGAATCAAACCTCAGTCATATTCCCAGGCCACAGGGTTCCAGAATCCACCGATGTCATGTTCCCAGGCCACAGGGTTACAGAATCAATCCTCAGTTATGTTCCCAGGTTACAGGTATCCAGAATAAAACCTCAGTCATGTTCCCAGTCCACAGGGTTCCAGAACCAAGGCTCAGTCACGTTCCCAGGGCACAGTATTCCACAATCTACACAGATGTCATGTTCCCAGGCCACAGTTTTCCAGAAACACGCCTCAGTTATGTTCCCAGGCCACTGGGATCCTGAATCAAACCTCAGTCACGTTGCCAGGCCATAGGGTACCACCATCAAACCTCAGTCATATTCCCAGGCCACAAGTTTCCAGAATCAAACCGATGTCATGTTCCCAGGCAACAGGTTTCCACAATCTAACAACAGTCATGTTCCCAGGCCAATGGTTTCCAGAATCAAACCTCAGTCATATTCCCAGGCCACAGGGTTCCAGAATCAACCCGATATCATGTTCCCTGGCCACATTCTTCCATAATCAAACCTCAGTCATGTTGCCAGGCCATAGGTTTCCACCATCAAACCTCAGACATTTTCCCAGGCCACAGGGTTCTAGAATAAAACCATTCTCATGTTCCCAGGCCACAGGGTTCCAGAATCCACCGATGACATGTTCCCAGGCAACAGGGATCCAGAATCAATCCTCAGTTAGGTTCCCAGGCTACAAGGTTCCAGAATAAAACCTCAGTCATGTTCCCAGTCCACAGGGTTCCAGAACCAAGGCTCAGTCAGGTCCCAGGGCAAAGTATTCCACAATCTAAACAGATGTCATGTTCCCAGGCCACAGTTTTCCAGAATCACGCCTCAGTCATGTACCCAGGCCACAGGGATCCAGAATCAAACCTCAGTCATGTTGCCAGGCCATAGGGTTCCAGAATCAAGGCTCAGTCAGGTTCCCAGGGCACAGTATTCCACAATCTAAACAGATGTCATATTCCCAAGCCACAATTTTCCAGAATCACGCCTCAGTCATGTTCCCAGGCCACAGGGATCAAGAATCAAACCTCAGTCATGTTGCCAGGCCACAGGTTTCCACCATCAAACCTTAGACATGTTCCCAGTCCACAAGGCTCCAGAATAAAACCGTTCTCATGTTTCCAGTCCTCAGGGTACCAGAATCCACCGATGACATGTTCCCAGGCAAAAGGGTTCCAGAATCAATCCTCAGTTAGGTTCCCAGGCTACAGGGTTCCAGAATAAAACCTCAGTCATGTTCCCAGTCCACAGGGTTCCAGAACCTAGGCTCAGTCAGGTTCCCAGGGCACAGTATTCCACAATGTAAACAGATGTCATTTTCCCAAGCCACAGTTTTCCAGAATCTCGCCTCAGACTTGTTCCCAGGCCACAGGGATGCAGAATCAAACCTCAGTCATGTTGCCAGGCCACAGGTTTCCACCATCAAACCTCAGACATGTTCCCAGGCCACAGGGTTCCAGAATAAAACCGTTCTCATGTTCCCAGGCCACAGGATTCCACAAGGAAACCTCAGTCTTTTTCCCAGGCCACAGGGTTCCCGAATCCACCGATGACATGTTCCCAGGCAACAGGGTTCCAGCGTCAATCCTCAGTTAGGTTCCCAGGCTACAGGGTTCCAGAATAAAACCTCAGTCATGTTCCACGTCCACAGGGTTCCAGAATCAATCCTCAGTTAGGTTCCCAGGCTACAGGGTTCCCGAATAATACCTCAGTCATGTTCCCTGTCCACAGGGTTCCACAACCAAGGCTCAGTCAGGTTCCCAGGGCACAGTATTCCACAATCTAAACAGATGTCATGTTCCCAGGCCCCAGTTTTCCAGAATCAGGGCTGAGTCATTATTCCAGGCCACAGGGATCCAGAATCAAACCTCAGTCATGTTGCCCTGCCATAGGGTACCACCATCAAACCTCAGTCATATTCCCAGGCACATTTTTCCAGAATCACGCCTGAGTCATGTTCTCAGGCCAAAGGGATCCAGAATCAAACCTCAGTCATGTTGCCAGGCCATAGGCTAACATCATCAAACCTCAGTCATATTCCCAGGCCACAGGATTCCAGAATCAAACCGATTTCATGTTCCCAGGCAACAGGGTACCAGAATCCAAAACGATGTCATGTTCCTAGGCCACAGGATTCCACAATCTAACCTCAGTCATGTTCCCAGGCAAATGGCTTCCAGAATCAAACCCCAGTCATATTCCCAGGCCACAGGGTTCCAGAATCCACCGATGTCATGTTCCCAGGGCACAGGGTTCCAGAATCAATCCTCAGTTATGTTCACAGGCTACAGGGTTCCAGAATAAAACCTCAGTCATGTTCCCAGTCCACAGGGTTCCAGAACCAAGGCTCAGTCAGTTTCCCAGGGCACAGTATTCCACAATCTAAACAGATGTGATGTTCCCAGGCCACAGTTTTCCAGAATCACACTTCAGTCATGTTCCAAGGCCACAGGGATCCAGAATCAAACCTCAGTCATGTTGCCAGGCCATACGGTATCACCATCAAACCTCAGTCATATTCCCAGGCCACAAGTTTCCAGAATCAAACCGATGTCATGTTCCCAGGCCACAGGTTTCCACAATCTAACATCAGTCATGTTCCCAGGCCACAGGATTCCAGAAGCAAACCTCAGTCTTGTTCCCAGGACACAGGTTTCCAGAATCAAACCTCAGACATGTTCCCAGGCCACAGGGTTCCAGAATAAAACCGTTCTCATGTTCCGAGGCCACAGGGTTCCAGAATAAAACCGTTCTCATGTTCCCAGGCAAAAAGATTCCAGAATCCACCGATGACATGTTCCCAGTCCACAGGGTTCCAGGACCAAGGCTCAGTCAGGTTCCCAGGGCACAGTATTCCACAATCTACACAAATGTCATGTTCCCAGGCCACAGTTTTCCAGAAACACGCCTCAGTTATGTTCCCAGGCCACAGGGATCCTGAATCAAACCTCAGTCATGTTGGCAGGCCATAGGGTACCACCATCAAACCTCAGTCATATTCCCAGGCCACAAGTTTCCAGAATCAAACCGATGTCATCTTCCCAGGCAACAGGTTTCCACAATCAAACATCAGTCATGTTCCCAGGCCAATGGTTTCCAGAATCAAACCTCAGTCATATTCCCAGGCCACAGGGTTCCAGAATCAACCCGATATCATGTTCCCTGGCCACATTCTTCCATAAACAAACCTCAGTCATGTTGCCAGGCCACAGGTTTCCACCATCAAACCTCAGACATGTTCCCAGGCCACAGGGTTCTAGAATAAAACCGTTCTCATGTTCCCAGGCCACAGGGTCCCAGAATCCACCGATGACATGTTCCCAGGCAACAGGGATCCAGAATCAATCCTCAGTTAGGTCCCCAGGCTACAGGGTTCCAGAATAAAACCTCATTCATGTTCCAAGTCCACAGGGTTCCAGAATGAATCCTCAGTTAGGTTCCCAGGCTACAGGGTTCCAGAATAAAACCTCAGTCATGTTCCCAGGCCACAGAGTTCCAGAATCCACCGATGTCATGTTCCCAGTCCACAGGGTTCCAGAATCAATCCTCAGTTATGTTCCCAGGCTACAGGGTTCCAGAATAAAACCTCAGTCATGTTCCCAGTCCACAGGGTTCCAAAACCAAGGCTCAGTCAGGTTCCCAGGGCACAGTATTCCACAATCTAAACAGATGTCCTGTTCCCAGGCCACAGTTTTCCAGAATCACGCCTCAGTCATGTACCCAGGCCACAGGGATCCAGAATCAAACCTCAGTCATGTTGCCAGGCCATAGGGTACCACCATCAAACCTGAGTCATATTCCCAGGCCACAGGCTTCCAGAATCAAACGGATTTCATGTTCCCAGGCCACAGGGTTCCAGAATCCAACCGATGTCGTGTTCCCAGGCCACAGGTTTCCACAAGCAAACCTCAGTCGTGTTCCCAGGACACAGCTTTCCAGAATCAACCCGGTATCATGTTCCCTGGCGACAGTCTTCCAGAATCTAACCTCAGTCATGTTGCCAGGCCACAGGTTTCCACCATCAAACCTCAGACATGTTCCCAGGCCACAGGGTTCCAGAATAAAACCGTTCTCATGTTCCCAGGCAAAAAGATTCCAGAATCCACCGATGACATGTTCCCAGGCAACAGGGTTCCAGAAAAAATCCTCAGTCAGGTTCCCAGGCTACAGGGTTCCAGAATAAAACCTCAGTCATGTTCCAAGTCCACAGGGTTCCAGAATCAATCCTCAGTTATGTTCCCAGGCTACAGGGTTCCAGAATAAAACCTCAGTCATGTTCCCAGTCCACAGGGTTCCAGAACCTAGGCTCAGTTAGATTCTCAGGGCACAGTATTCCAGAATCTAAACACATGTCATGTTCCGAAGCCACAATTTTCCAGAATCACGCCTCAGTCATGTACCCAGGCCACAGGGATTCAGAATCAAACTTCAGTCATGTTGCCAGGCCATAGGGTACCACCATCAAACCTCAGTCATATTCCCAGGCCACAGGCTACCAGAATCAAACGGATTTCATGTTCCCAGGCAACAGGGTTCCAGAATCCAAACCGATGTCATGTTCCCAGGCCTCAGGATTGCACAATCTAACCTCAGTCATGTTCCCAGGCCAATGGTTTCCAGAATCAAACCTCAGTCATATTCCCAGGCCACAGGGTTCCAGAATCCACCGATGTCATGTTCCCAGGCCACAGGGTTACAGAATCAATCCTCAGTTATGTTCCCAGGCTACAGGTATCCAGAATAAAACCTCAGTCATGTTCCCAGTCCACAGGGTTCCAGAACCAAGGCTCAGTCACGTTCCCAGGGCACAGTATTCCACAATCTACACAGATGTCATGTTCCCAGGCCACAGTTTTCCAGAAACACGCCTCAGTTATGTTCCCAGGCCACAGGGATCCTGAATCAAACCTCAGTCATGTTGCCAGGCCATAGGGTACCACCATCAAACCTCAGTCATATTCCCAGGCCACAAGTTTCCAGAATCAAACCGATGTCATGTTCCCAGGCAACAGGTTTCCACAATCTAACATCAGTCATGTTCCCAGGCCAATGGTTTCCAGAATCAAACCTCAGTCATATTCCCAGGCCACAGGGTTCCAGAATCAACCCGATATCATGTTCCCTGGCCACATTCTTCCATAATCAAACCTCAGTCATGTTGCCAGGCCATAGGTTTCCACCATCAAACCTCAGACATGTTCCCAGGCCACAGGGTTCTAGAATAAAACCGTTCTCATGATCCCAGGCCACAGGGTTCCAGAATCCACCGAAGACATGTTCCCAGGCAACAGGGATCCAGAATCAATCCTCAGTTAGGTTCCCAGGCTACAGGGTTCCAGAATAAAACCTCAGTCATGTTCCAAGTCCACAGGGTTCCAGAATGAATCCTCAGTTAGGTTCCCAGGCTACAGGGTTCCAGAATAAAACCTCAGTCATGTTCCCAGGCCACAGAGTTCCAGAATCCACCGATGTCATGTTCCCAGTCCACAGGGTTCCAGAATCAATCCTCTGTTATGTTCCCAGGCTACAGGTTTCCAGAATAAAACCTCAGTCATGTTCCCAGTCCACAGGGTTCCAAAACCATGGCTCAGTCACGTTCCCAGGGCACAGTATTCCACAATCTAAACAGATGTCCTGTTCCCAGGCCACAGTTTTCCAGAATCACGCCTCAGTCATGTACCCAGGCCACAGGGATCCAGAATCAAACCTCAGTCATGTTGCCAGGCCATAGGGTACCACCATCAAACCTGAGTCATATTCCCAGGCCACAGGCTTCCAGAATCAAACGGATTTCATGTTCCCAGGCCACAGGGTTCCAGAATCCAACCGATGTCGTGTTCCCAGGCCACAGGTTTCCACAAGCAAACCTCAGTCGTGTTCCCAGGACACAGCTTTCCAGAATCAACCCGGTATCATGTTCCCTGGCGACAGCCTTCCAGAATCTAACCTCAGTCATGTTGCCAGGCCACAGGTTTCCACCATCAAACCTCAGACATGTTCCCAGGCCACAGGGTTCCAGAATAAAACCGTTCTCATGTTCCCAGGCAAAAAGATTCCAGAATCCACCGATGACATGTTCCCAGGCAACAGGGATCCAGAATCAATCCTCAGTCAGGTTCCCAGGCTACAGGGTTCCAGAATAAAACCTCAGTCATGTTCCAAGTCCACAGGGTTCCAGAATCAATCCTCAGTTAGGTTCCCAGGCTACAGGGTTCCAGAATAAAACCTCAGTCATGTTCCCAGTCCACAGGGTTCCAGAACCTAGGCTCAGTTAGATTCTCAGGGCACAGTATTCCACAATCTAAACAGATGTCATGTTCCCAAGCCACAATTTTCCAGAATCACGCCTCAGTCATGTACCCAGGCCACAGGGATCCAGAATCAAACTTCAGTCATGTTGCCAGGCCATAGGGTACCACCATCAAACCTCAGTCATATTCCCAGGCCACAGGCTACCAGAATCAAACGGATTTCATGTTCCCAGGCAACAGGATTCCAGAATCCAAACCGATGTCATGTTCCCAGGCCACAGGATTCCACAATCTAACCTCAGTCATGTTCCCAGGTCAAAGGTTTCCAGAATCAAACCTCAGTCATATTCCCAGGCCACAGGGTTCCAGAATCCACCGATGTCATGTTCCCAGGCCACAGGGTTACAGAATCAATCCTCAGTTATGTTCCCAGGTTACAGGTATCCAGAATAAAACCTCAGTCATGTTCCCAGTCCACAGGGTTCCAGAACCAAGGCTCAGTCAGTTTCCCAGGGCACAGTATTCCACAATCTAAACAGATGTCATGTTCCCAGGCCACAGTTTTCCAGAATCACACTTCAGTCATGTTCCAAGGCCACAGGGATCCAGAATCAAACCTCAGTCATGTTGCCAGGCCATACGGTATCACCATCAAACCTCAGTCATATTCCCAGGCCACAAGTTTGCAGAATCAAACCGATGTCATGTTCCCAGGCCACAGGTTTCCACAATCTAACATCAGTCATGTTCCCAGGCCACAGGATTCCAGAAGCAAACCTCAGTCTTGTTCCCAGGACACAGGTTTCCAGAATCAACCCGATATCATGTTCCCTGGCCACAGTCTTCCAGAATCAAACCTCAGTCATGTTACCAGGCCACAGGTTTCCACCATCAAACCTCAGACATGTTCCCAGGCCACAGGGTTCCAGAATAAAACCGTTCTCATGTTCCCAGGCCACAGGGTTACAGAATAAAACCGTTTTCATGTTCCCAGGCAAAAAGATTCCAGAATCCACCGATGACATGTTCCCAGGCAACAGGGTTCCAGAATCAATCCTCAGTCAGGTTCCCAGGCTACAGGGTTACAGAATAAAACCTCAGTCATGTTCCAAGTCCACAGGGTTCCAGAATCAATCCTCAGTTAGGTTCCCAGGCTACAGGGTTCCAGAATAAAACCTCAGTCATGTTCCCAGTCCACAGGGTTCCAGAACCTAGGCTCAGTTAGATTCTCAGGGCACAGTATTCCACAATCTAAACAGATGTCATGTTCCCAAGCCACAATTTTCCAGAATCACGCCTCAGTCATGTACCCAGGCCACAGGGATCCAGAATCAAACTTCAGGCATGTTGCCAGGCAATAGGGTACCACCATCAAACCTCAGTCATATTCCCAGGCCACAGGCTACCAGAATCAAACGGATTTCATGTTCCCAGGCAACAGGGTTCCAGAATCCAAACCGATGTCATGTTCCCAGGCCACAGGATTCCACAATCTAACCTCAGTCATGTTCCCAGGTCAAAGGTTTCCAGAATCAAACCTCAGTCATATTCCCAGGCCACAGGGTTCCAGAATCCACCGATGTCATGTTCCCAGGCCACAGGGTTACAGAATCAATCCTCAGTTATGTTCCCAGGCTACAGGTATCCAGAATAAAACCTCAGTCATGTTCCCAGTCCACAGGGTTCCAGAACCAAGGCTCAGTCAGGTTCCCAGGGCACAGTATTCCACAAACTACACAGATGTCATGTTCCCAGGCCACAGTTTTCCAGAAACACGCCTCAGTTATGTTCCCAGGCCACAGGGATCCTGAATCAAACCTCAGTCATGTTGCCAGGCCATAGGGAACCACCATCAAACCTCAGTCATATTCCCAGGCCACAAGTTTCCAGAATCAAACTGATGTCATGTTCCCAGGCAACAGGTTTCCACAATCTAACATCAGTCATGTTCCCAGGCCAATGGTTTCCAGAATCAAACCTCAGTCATATTCCCAGGCCACAGGGTTCCAGAATCAACCCGATATCATGTTCCCTGGCCACATTCTTCCATAATCAAACCTCAGTCATGTTGCCAGGCCATAGGTTTCCACCATCAAACCTCAGACATGTTCCCAGGCCACAGGGTTCTAGAATAAAACCGTTCTCATGATCCCAGGCCACAGGGTTCCAGAATCCACCGAAGACATGTTCCCAGGCAACAGGGATCCAGAATCAATCCTCAGTTAGGTTCCCAGGCTACAGGGTTCCAGAATAAAACCTCAGTCATGTTCCAAGTCCACAGGGTTCCAGAATGAATCCTCAGTTAGGTTCCCAGGCTACAGGGTTCCAGAATAAAACCTCAGTCATGTTCCCAGGCCACAGAGTTCCAGAATCCACCGATGTCATGTTCCCAGTCCACAGGGTTCCAGAATCAATCCTCTGTTATGTTCCCAGGCTACAGGTTTCCAGAATAAAACCTCAGTCATGTTCCCAGTCCACAGGGTTCCAAAACCATGGCTCAGTCAGGTTCCCAGGGCACAGTATTCCACAATCTAAACAGATGTCCTGTTCCCAGGCCACAGTTTTCCAGAATCACGCCTCAGTCATGTACCCAGGCCACAGGGATCCAGAATCAAACCTCAGTCATGTTGCCAGGCCATAGGGTACCACCATCAAACCTGAGTCATATTCCCAGGCCACAGGCTTCCAGAATCAAACGGATTTCATGTTCCCAGGCCACAGGGTTCCAGAATCCAACCGATGTCGTGTTCCCAGCCCACAGGTTTCCACAAGCAAACCTCAGTCGTGTTCCCAGGACACAGCTTTCCAGAATCAACCCGGTATCATGTTCCCTGGCGACAGCCTTCCAGAATCTAACCTCAGTCATGTTGCCAGGCCACAGGTTTCCACCATCAAACCTCAGACATGTTCCCAGGCCACAGGGTTCCAGAATAAAACCGTTCTCATGTTCCCAGGCAAAAAGATTCCAGAATCCACCGATGACATGTTCCCAGGCAACAGGGTTCCAGAATCAATCCTCAGTCAGGTTCCCAGGCTACAGGGTTCCAGAATAAAACCTCAGTCATGTTCCAAGTCCACAGGGTTCCAGAATCAATCCTCAGTTAGGTTCCCAGGCTACAGGGTTCCAGAATAAAACCTCAGTCATGTTCCCAGTCCACAGGGTTCCAGAACCTAGGCTCAGTTAGATTCTCAGGGCACAGTATTCCACAATCTAAACAGATGTCATGTTCCCAAGCCACAATTTTCCAGAATCACGCCTCAGTCATGTACCCAGGCCACAGGGATCCAGAATCAAACTTCAGTCATGTTGCCAGGCCATAGGGTACCACCATCAAACCTCAGTCATATTCCCAGGCCACAGGCTACCAGAATCAAACGGATTTCATGTTCCCAGGCAACAGGATTCCAGAATCCAAACCGATGTCATGTTCCCAGGCCACAGGATTCCACAATCTAACCTCAGTCATGTTCCCAGGTCAAAGGTTTCCAGAATCAAACCTCAGTCATATTCCCAGGCCACAGGGTTCCAGAATCCACCGATGTCATGTTCCCAGGCCACAGGGTTACAGAATCAATCCTCAGTTATGTTCCCAGGTTACAGGTATCCAGAATAAAACCTCAGTCATGTTCCCAGTCCACAGGGTTCCAGAACCAAGGCTCAGTCAGTTTCCCAGGGCACAGTATTCCACAATCTAAACAGATGTCATGTTCCCAGGCCACAGTTTTCCAGAATCACACTTCAGTCATGTTCCAAGGCCACAGGGATCCAGAATCAAACCTCAGTCATGTTGCCAGGCCATACGGTATCACCATCAAACCTCAGTCATATTCCCAGGCCACAAGTTTGCAGAATCAAACCGATGTCATGTTCCCAGGCCACAGGTTTCCACAATCTAACATCAGTCATGTTCCCAGGCCACAGGATTCCAGAAGCAAACCTCAGTCTTGTTCCCAGGACACAGGTTTCCAGAATCAACCCGATATCATGTTCCCTGGCCACAGTCTTCCAGAATCAAACCTCAGTCATGTTACCAGGCCACAGGTTTCCACCATCAAACCTCAGACATGTTCCCAGGCCACAGGGTTCCAGAATAAAACCGTTCTCATGTTCCCAGGCCACAGGGTTACAGAATAAAACCGTTTTCATGTTCCCAGGCAAAAAGATTCCAGAATCCACCGATGACATGTTCCCAGGCAACAGGGTTCCAGAATCAATCCTCAGTCAGGTTCCCAGGCTACAGGGTAACAGAATAAAACCTCAGTCATGTTCCAAGTGCACAGGGTTCCAGAATCAATCCTCAGTTAGGTTCCCAGGCTACAGGGTTCCAGAATAAAACCTCAGTCATGTTCCCAGTCCACAGGGTTCCAGAACCTAGGCTCAGTTAGATTCTCAGGGCACAGTATTCCACAATCTAAACAGATGTCATGTTCCCAAGCCACAATTTTCCAGAATCACGCCTCAGTCATGTACCCAGGCCACAGGGATCCAGAATCAAACTTCAGGCATGTTGCCAGGCAATAGGGTACCACCATCAAACCTCAGTCATATTCCCAGGCCACAGGCTACCAGAATCAAACGGATTTCATGTTCCCAGGCAACAGGGTTCCAGAATCCAAACCGATGTCATGTTCCCAGGCCACAGGATTCCACAATCTAACCTCAGTCATGTTCCCAGGTCAAAGGTTTCCAGAATCAAACCTCAGTCATATTCCCAGGCCACAGGGTTCCAGAATCCACCGATGTCATGTTCCCAGGCCACAGGGTTACAGAATCAATCCTCAGTTATGTTCCCAGGTTACAGGTATCCAGAATAAAACCTCAGTCATGTTCCCAGTCCACAGGGTTCCAGAACCAAGGCTCAGTCAGTTTCCCAGGGCACAGTATTCCACAATCTAAACAGATGTCATGTTCCCAGGCCACAGTTTTCCAGAATCACACTTCAGTCATGTTCCAAGGCCACAGGGATCCAGAATCAAACCTCAGTCATGTTGCCAGGCCATACGGTATCACCATCAAACCTCAGTCATATTCCCAGGCCACAAGTTTGCAGAATCAAACCGATGTCATGTTCCCAGGCCACAGGTTTCCACAATCTAACATCAGTCATGTTCCCAGGCCACAGGATTCCAGAAGCAAACCTCAGTCTTGTTCCCAGGACACAGGTTTCCAGAATCAACCCGATATCATGTTCCCTGGCCACAGTCTTCCAGAATCAAACCTCAGTCATGTTACCAGGCCACAGGTTTCCACCATCAAACCTCAGACATGTTCCCAGGCCACAGGGTTCCAGAATAAAACCGTTCTCATGTTCCCAGGCCACAGGGTTACAGAATAAAACCGTTTTCATGTTCCCAGGCAAAAAGATTCCAGAATCCACCGATGACATGTTCCCAGGCAACAGGGTTCCAGAATCAATCCTCAGTCAGGTTCCCAGGCTACAGGGTTACAGAATAAAACCTCAGTCATGTTCCAAGTCCACAGGGTTCCAGAATCAATCCTCAGTTAGGTTCCCAGGCTACAGGGTTCCAGAATAAAACCTCAGTCATGTTCCCAGTCCACAGGGTTCCAGAACCTAGGCTCAGTTAGATTCTCAGGGCACAGTATTCCACAATCTAAACAGATGTCATGTTCCCAAGCCACAATTTTCCAGAATCACGCCTCAGTCATGTACCCAGGCCACAGGGATCCAGAATCAAACTTCAGGCATGTTGCCAGGCAATAGGGTACCACCATCAAACCTCAGTCATATTCCCAGGCCACAGGCTACCAGAATCAAACGGATTTCATGTTCCCAGGCAACAGGGTTCCAGAATCCAAACCGATGTCATGTTCCCAGGCCACAGGATTCCACAATCTAACCTCAGTCATGTTCCCAGGTCAAAGGTTTCCAGAATCAAACCTCAGTCATATTCCCAGGCCACAGGGTTCCAGAATCCACCGATGTCATGTTCCCAGGCCACAGGGTTACAGAATCAATCCTCAGTTATGTTCCCAGGCTACAGGTATCCAGAATAAAACCTCAGTCATGTTCCCAGTCCACAGGGTTCCAGAACCAAGGCTCAGTCAGGTTCCCAGGGCACAGTATTCCACAAACTACACAGATGTCATGTTCCCAGGCCACAGTTTTCCAGAAACACGCCTCAGTTATGTTCCCAGGCCACAGGGATCCTGAATCAAACCTCAGTCATGTTGCCAGGCCATAGGGAACCACCATCAAACCTCAGTCATATTCCCAGGCCACAAGTTTCCAGAATCAAACTGATGTCATGTTCCCAGGCAACAGGTTTCCACAATCTAACATCAGTCATGTTCCCAGGCCAATGGTTTCCAGAATCAAACCTCAGTCATATTCCCAGGCCACAGGGTTCCAGAATCAACCCGATATCATGTTCCCTGGCCACATTCTTCCATAATCAAACCTCAGTCATGTTGCCAGGCCATAGGTTTCCACCATCAAACCTCAGACATGTTCCCAGGCCTCAGGGTTCTAGAATAAAACCGTTCTCATGATCCCAGGCCACAGGGTTCCAGAATCCACCGAAGACATGTTCCCAGGCAACAGGGATCCAGAATCAATCCTCAGTTAGGTTCCCAGGCTACAGGGTTCCAGAATAAAACCTCAGTCATGTTCCAAGTCCACAGGGTTCCAGAATGAATCCTCAGTTAGGTTCCCAGGCTACAGGGTTCCAGATTAAAACCTCAGTCATGTTCCCAGGCCACAGAGTTCCAGAATCCACCGATGTCATGTTCCCAGTCCACAGGGTTCCAGAATCAATCCTCTGTTATGTTCCCAGGCTACAGGTTTCCAGAATAAATCCTCAGTCATGTTCCCAGTCCACAGGGTTCCAAAACCATGGCTCAGTCAGGTTCCCAGGGCACAGTATTCCACAATCTAAACAGATGTCCTGTTCCCAGGCCACAGTTTTCCAGAATCACGCCTCAGTCATGTACCCAGGCCACAGGGATCCAGAATCAAACCTCAGTCATGTTGCCAGGCCATAGGGTACCACCATCAAACCTGAGTCATATTCCCAGGCCACAGGCTTCCAGAATCAAACGGATTTCATGTTCCCAGGCCACAGGGTTCCAGAATCCAACCGATGTCGTGTTCCCAGGCCACAGGTTTCCACAAGCAAACCTCAGTCGTGTTCCCAGGACACAGCTTTCCAGAATCAACCCGGTATCATGTTCCCTGGCGACAGCCTTCCAGAATCTAACCTCAGTCATGTTGCCAGGCCACAGGTTTCCACCATCAAACCTCAGACATGTTCCCAGGCCACAGGGTTCCAGAATAAAACCGTTCTCATGTTCCCAGGCAAAAAGATTCCAGAATCCACCGATGACATGTTCCCAGGCAACAGGGTTCCAGAATCAATCCTCAGTCAGGTTCCCAGGCTACAGGGTAACAGAATAAAACCTCAGTCATGTTCCAAGTCCACAGGGTTCCAGAATCAATCCTCAGTTAGGTTCCCAGGCTACAGGGTTCCAGAATAAAACCTCAGTCATGTTCCCAGTCCACAGGGTTCCAGAACCTAGGCTCAGTTAGATTCTCAGGGCACAGTATTCCACAATCTAAACAGATGTCATGTTCCCAAGCCACAATTTTCCAGAATCACGCCTCAGTCATGTACCCAGGCCACAGGGATCCAGAATCAATCTTCAGGCATGTTGCCAGGCAATAGGGTACCACCATCAAACCTCAGTCATATTCCCAGGCCACAGGCTACCAGAATCAAACGGATTTCATGTTCCCAGGCAACAGGGTTCCAGAATCCAAACCGATGTCATGTTCCCAGGCCACAGGATTCCACAATCTAACCTCAGTCATGTTCCCAGGTCAAAGGTTTCCAGAATCAAACCTCAGTCATATTCCCAGGCCACAGGGTTCCAGAATCCACCGATGTCATGTTCCCAGGCCACAGGGTTACAGAATCAATCCTCAGTTATGTTCCCAGGTTACAGGTATCCAGAATAAAACCTCAGTCATGTTCCCAGTCCACAGGGTTCCAGAACCAAGGCTCAGTCAGTTTCCCAGGGCACAGTATTCCACAATCTAAACAGATGTCATGTTCCCAGGCCACAGTTTTCCAGAATCACACTTCAGTCATGTTCCAAGGCCACAGGGATCCAGAATCAAACCTCAGTCATGTTGCCAGGCCATACGGTATCACCATCAAACCTCAGTCATATTCCCAGGCCACAAGTTTGCAGAATCAAACCGATGTCATGTTCCCAGGCCACAGGTTTCCACAATCTAACATCAGTCATGTTCCCAGGCCACAGGATTCCAGAAGCAAACCTCAGTCTTGTTCCCAGGACACAGGTTTCCAGAATCAACCCGATATCATGTTCCCTGGCCACAGTCTTCCAGAATCAAACCTCAGTCATGTTACCAGGCCACAGGTTTCCACCATCAAACCTCAGACATGTTCCCAGGCCACAGGGTTCCAGAATAAAACCGTTCTCATGTTCCCAGGCCACAGGGTTACAGAATAAAACCGTTTTCATGTTCCCAGGCAAAAAGATTCCAGAATCCACCGATGACATGTTCCCAGGCAACAGGGTTCCAGAATCAATCCTCAGTCAGGTTCCCAGGCTACAGGGTTACAGAATAAAACCTCAGTCATGTTCCAAGTCCACAGGGTTCCAGAATCAATCCTCAGTTAGGTTCCCAGGCTACAGGGTTCCAGAATAAAACCTCAGTCATGTTCCCAGTCCACAGGGTTCCAGAACCTAGGCTCAGTTAGATTCTCAGGGCACAGTATTCCACAATCTAAACAGATGTCATGTTCCCAAGCCACAATTTTCCAGAATCACGCCTCAGTCATGTACCCAGGCCACAGGGATCCAGAATCAAACTTCAGGCATGTTGCCAGGCAATAGGGTACCACCATCAAACCTCAGTCATATTCCCAGGCCACAGGCTACCAGAATCAAACGGATTTCATGTTCCCAGGCAACAGGGTTCCAGAATCCAAACCGATGTCATGTTCCCAGGCCACAGGATTCCACAATCTAACCTCAGTCATGTTCCCAGGTCAAAGGTTTCCAGAATCAAACCTCAGTCATATTCCCAGGCCACAGGGTTCCAGAATCCACCGATGTCATGTTCCCAGGCCACAGGGTTACAGAATCAATCCTCAGTTATGTTCCCAGGCTACAGGTATCCAGAATAAAACCTCAGTCATGTTCCCAGTCCACAGGGTTCCAGAACCAAGGCTCAGTCAGGTTCCCAGGGCACAGTATTCCACAAACTACACAGATGTCATGTTCCCAGGCCACAGTTTTCCAGAAACACGCCTCAGTTATGTTCCCAGGCCACAGGGATCCTGAATCAAACCTCAGTCATGTTGCCAGGCCATAGGGAACCACCATCAAACCTCAGTCATATTCCCAGGCCACAAGTTTCCAGAATCAAACTGATGTCATGTTCCCAGGCAACAGGTTTCCACAATCTAACATCAGTCATGTTCCCAGGCCAATGGTTTCCAGAATCAAACCTCAGTCATATTCCCAGGCCACAGGGTTCCAGAATCAACCCGATATCATGTTCCCTGGCCACATTCTTCCATAATCAAACCTCAGTCATGTTGCCAGGCCATAGGTTTCCACCATCAAACCTCAGACATGTTCCCAGGCCTCAGGGTTCTAGAATAAAACCGTTCTCATGATCCCAGGCCACAGGGTTCCAGAATCCACCGAAGACATGTTCCCAGGCAACAGGGATCCAGAATCAATCCTCAGTTAGGTTCCCAGGCTACAGGGTTCCAGAATAAAACCTCAGTCATGTTCCAAGTCCACAGGGTTCCAGAATGAATCCTCAGTTAGGTTCCCAGGCTACAGGGTTCCAGAATAAAACCTCAGTCATGTTCCCAGGCCACAGAGTTCCAGAATCCACCGATGTCATGTTCCCAGTCCACAGGGTTCCAGAATCAATCCTCTGTTATGTTCCCAGGCTACAGGTTTCCAGAATAAAACCTCAGTCATGTTCCCAGTCCACAGGGTTCCAAAACCATGGCTCAGTCAGGTTCCCAGGGCACAGTATTCCACAATCTAAACAGATGTCCTGTTCCCAGGCCACAGTTTTCCAGAATCACGCCTCAGTCATGTACCCAGGCCACAGGGATCCAGAATCAAACCTCAGTCATGTTGCCAGGCCATAGGGTACCACCATCAAACCTGAGTCATATTCCCAGGCCACAGGCTTCCAGAATCAAACGGATTTCATGTTCCCAGGCCACAGGGTTCCAGAATCCAACCGATGTCGTGTTCCCAGGCCACAGGTTTCCACAAGCAAACCTCAGTCGTGTTCCCAGGACACAGCTTTCCAGAATCAACCCGGTATCATGTTCCCTGGCGACAGCCTTCCAGAATCTAACCTCAGTCATGTTGCCAGGCCACAGGTTTCCACCATCAAACCTCAGACATGTTCCCAGGCCACAGGGTTCCAGAATAAAACCGTTCTCATGTTCCCAGGCAAAAAGATTCCAGAATCCACCGATGACATGTTCCCAGGCAACAGGGTTCCAGAATCAATCCTCAGTCAGGTTCCCAGGCTACAGGGTTCCAGAATAAAACCTCAGTCATGTTCCAAGTCCACAGGGTTCCAGAATCAATCCTCAGTTAGGTTCCCAGGCTACAGGGTTCCAGAATAAAACCTCAGTCATGTTCCCAGTCCACAGGGTTCCAGAACCTAGGCTCAGTTAGATTCTCAGGGCACAGTATTCCACAATCTAAACAGATGTCATGTTCCCAAGCCACAATTTTCCAGAATCACGCCTCAGTCATGTACCCAGGCCACAGGGATCCAGAATCAAACTTCAGTCATGTTGCCAGGCCATAGGGTACCACCATCAAACCTCAGTCATATTCCCAGGCCACAGGCTACCAGAATCAAACGGATTTCATGTTCCCAGGCAACAGGATTCCAGAATCCAAACCGATGTCATGTTCCCAGGCCACAGGATTCCACAATCTAACCTCAGTCATGTTCCCAGGTCAAAGGTTTCCAGAATCAAACCTCAGTCATATTCCCAGGCCACAGGGTTCCAGAATCCACCGATGTCATGTTCCCAGGCCACAGGGTTACAGAATCAATCCTCAGTTATGTTCCCAGGTTACAGGTATCCAGAATAAAACCTCAGTCATGTTCCCAGTCCACAGGGTTCCAGAACCAAGGCTCAGTCAGTTTCCCAGGGCACAGTATTCCACAATCTAAACAGATGTCATGTTCCCAGGCCACAGTTTTCCAGAATCACACTTCAGTCATGTTCCAAGGCCACAGGGATCCAGAATCAAACCTCAGTCATGTTGCCAGGCCATACGGTATCACCATCAAACCTCAGTCATATTCCCAGGCCACAAGTTTGCAGAATCAAACCGATGTCATGTTCCCAGGCCACAGGTTTCCACAATCTAACATCAGTCATGTTCCCAGGCCACAGGATTCCAGAAGCAAACCTCAGTCTTGTTCCCAGGACACAGGTTTCCAGAATCAACCCGATATCATGTTCCCTGGCCACAGTCTTCCAGAATCAAACCTCAGTCATGTTACCAGGCCACAGGTTTCCACCATCAAACCTCAGACATGTTCCCAGGCCACAGGGTTCCAGAATAAAACCGTTCTCATGTTCCCAGGCCACAGGGTTACAGAATAAAACCGTTTTCATGTTCCCAGGCAAAAAGATTCCAGAATCCACCGATGACATGTTCCCAGGCAACAGGGTTCCAGAATCAATCCTCAGTCAGGTTCCCAGGCTACAGGGTTCCAGAATAAAACCTCAGTCATGTTCCAAGTCCACAGGGTTCCAGAATCAATCCTCAGTTAGGTTCCCAGGCTACAGGGTTCCAGAATAAAACCTCAGTCATGTTCCCAGTCCACAGGGTTCCAGAACCTAGGCTCAGTTAGATTCTCAGGGCACAGTATTCCACAATCTAAACAGATGTCATGTTCCCAAGCCACAATTTTCCAGAATCACGCCTCAGTCATGTACCCAGGCCACAGGGATCCAGAATCAAACTTCAGTCATGTTGCCAGGCCATAGGGTACCACCATCAAACCTCAGTCATATTCCCAGGCCACAGGCTACCAGAATCAAACGGATTTCATGTTCCCAGGCAACAGGATTCCAGAATCCAAACCGATGTCATGTTCCCAGGCCACAGGATTCCACAATCTAACCTCAGTCATGTTCCCAGGTCAAAGGTTTCCAGAATCAAACCTCAGTCATATTCCCAGGCCACAGGGTTCCAGAATCCACCGATGTCATGTTCCCAGGCCACAGGGTTACAGAATCAATCCTCAGTTATGTTCCCAGGTTACAGGTATCCAGAATAAAACCTCAGTCATGTTCCCAGTCCACAGGGTTCCAGAACCAAGGCTCAGTCAGTTTCCCAGGGCACAGTATTCCACAATCTAAACAGATGTCATGTTCCCAGGCCACAGTTTTCCAGAATCACACTTCAGTCATGTTCCAAGGCCACAGGGATCCAGAATCAAACCTCAGTCATGTTGCCAGGCCATACGGTATCACCATCAAACCTCAGTCATATTCCCAGGCCACAAGTTTGCAGAATCAAACCGATGTCATGTTCCCAGGCCACAGGTTTCCACAATCTAACATCAGTCATGTTCCCAGGCCACAGGATTCCAGAAGCAAACCTCAGTCTTGTTCCCAGGACACAGGTTTCCAGAATCAACCCGATATCATGTTCCCTGGCCACAGTCTTCCAGAATCAAACCTCAGTCATGTTACCAGGCCACAGGTTTCCACCATCAAACCTCAGACATGTTCCCAGGCCACAGGGTTCCAGAATAAAACCGTTCTCATGTTCCCAGGCCACAGGGTTACAGAATAAAACCGTTTTCATGTTCCCAGGCAAAAAGATTCCAGAATCCACCGATGACATGTTCCCAGGCAACAGGGTTCCAGAATCAATCCTCAGTCAGGTTCCCAGGCTACAGGGTTACAGAATAAAACCTCAGTCATGTTCCAAGTCCACAGGGTTCCAGAATCAATCCTCAGTTAGGTTCCCAGGCTACAGGGTTCCAGAATAAAACCTCAGTCATGTTCCCAGTCCACAGGGTTCCAGAACCTAGGCTCAGTTAGATTCTCAGGGCACAGTATTCCACAATCTAAACAGATGTCATGTTCCCAAGCCACAATTTTCCAGAATCACGCCTCAGTCATGTACCCAGGCCACAGGGATCCAGAATCAAACTTCAGGCATGTTGCCAGGCAATAGGGTACCACCATCAAACCTCAGTCATATTCCCAGGCCACAGGCTACCAGAATCAAACGGATTTCATGTTCCCAGGCAACAGGGTTCCAGAATCCAAACCGATGTCATGTTCCCAGGCCACAGGATTCCACAATCTAACCTCAGTCATGTTCCCAGGTCAAAGGTTTCCAGAATCAAACCTCAGTCATATTCCCAGGCCACAGGGTTCCAGAATCCACCGATGTCATGTTCCCAGGCCACAGGGTTACAGAATCAATCCTCAGTTATGTTCCCAGGCTACAGGTATCCAGAATAAAACCTCAGTCATGTTCCCAGTCCACAGGGTTCCAGAACCAAGGCTCAGTCAGGTTCCCAGGGCACAGTATTCCACAAACTACACAGATGTCATGTTCCCAGGCCACAGTTTTCCAGAAACACGCCTCAGTTATGTTCCCAGGCCACAGGGATCCTGAATCAAACCTCAGTCATGTTGCCAGGCCATAGGGAACCACCATCAAACCTCAGTCATATTCCCAGGCCACAAGTTTCCAGAATCAAACTGATGTCATGTTCCCAGGCAACAGGTTTCCACAATCTAACATCAGTCATGTTCCCAGGCCAATGGTTTCCAGAATCAAACCTCAGTCATATTCCCAGGCCACAGGGTTCCAGAATCAACCCGATATCATGTTCCCTGGCCACATTCTTCCATAATCAAACCTCAGTCATGTTGCCAGGCCATAGGTTTCCACCATCAAACCTCAGACATGTTCCCAGGCCTCAGGGTTCTAGAATAAAACCGTTCTCATGATCCCAGGCCACAGGGTTCCAGAATCCACCGAAGACATGTTCCCAGGCAACAGGGATCCAGAATCAATCCTCAGTTAGGTTCCCAGGCTACAGGGTTCCAGAATAAAACCTCAGTCATGTTCCAAGTCCACAGGGTTCCAGAATGAATCCTCAGTTAGGTTCCCAGGCTACAGGGTTCCAGAATAAAACCTCAGTCATGTTCCCAGGCCACAGAGTTCCAGAATCCACCGATGTCATGTTCCCAGTCCACAGGGTTCCAGAATCAATCCTCTGTTATGTTCCCAGGCTACAGGTTTCCAGAATAAAACCTCAGTCATGTTCCCAGTCCACAGGGTTCCAAAACCATGGCTCAGTCAGGTTCCCAGGGCACAGTATTCCACAATCTAAACAGATGTCCTGTTCCCAGGCCACAGTTTTCCAGAATCACGCCTCAGTCATGTACCCAGGCCACAGGGATCCAGAATCAAACCTCAGTCATGTTGCCAGGCCATAGGGTACCACCATCAAACCTGAGTCATATTCCCAGGCCACAGGCTTCCAGAATCAAACGGATTTCATGTTCCCAGGCCACAGGGTTCCAGAATCCAACCGATGTCGTGTTCCCAGGCCACAGGTTTCCACAAGCAAACCTCAGTCGTGTTCCCAGGACACAGCTTTCCAGAATCAACCCGGTATCATGTTCCCTGGCGACAGCCTTCCAGAATCTAACCTCAGTCATGTTGCCAGGCCACAGGTTTCCACCATCAAACCTCAGACATGTTCCCAGGCCACAGGGTTCCAGAATAAAACCGTTCTCATGTTCCCAGGCAAAAAGATTCCAGAATCCACCGATGACATGTTCCCAGGCAACAGGGTTCCAGAATCAATCCTCAGTCAGGTTCCCAGGCTACAGGGTTCCAGAATAAAACCTCAGTCATGTTCCAAGTCCACAGGGTTCCAGAATCAATCCTCAGTTAGGTTCCCAGGCTACAGGGTTCCAGAATAAAACCTCAGTCATGTTCCCAGTCCACAGGGTTCCAGAACCTAGGCTCAGTTAGATTCTCAGGGCACAGTATTCCACAATCTAAACAGATGTCATGTTCCCAAGCCACAATTTTCCAGAATCACGCCTCAGTCATGTACCCAGGCCACAGGGATCCAGAATCAAACTTCAGTCATGTTGCCAGGCCATAGGGTACCACCATCAAACCTCAGTCATATTCCCAGGCCACAGGCTACCAGAATCAAACGGATTTCATGTTCCCAGGCAACAGGATTCCAGAATCCAAACCGATGTCATGTTCCCAGGCCACAGGATTCCACAATCTAACCTCAGTCATGTTCCCAGGTCAAAGGTTTCCAGAATCAAACCTCAGTCATATTCCCAGGCCACAGGGTTCCAGAATCCACCGATGTCATGTTCCCAGGCCACAGGGTTACAGAATCAATCCTCAGTTATGTTCCCAGGTTACAGGTATCCAGAATAAAACCTCAGTCATGTTCCCAGTCCACAGGGTTCCAGAACCAAGGCTCAGTCAGTTTCCCAGGGCACAGTATTCCACAATCTAAACAGATGTCATGTTCCCAGGCCACAGTTTTCCAGAATCACACTTCAGTCATGTTCCAAGGCCACAGGGATCCAGAATCAAACCTCAGTCATGTTGCCAGGCCATACGGTATCACCATCAAACCTCAGTCATATTCCCAGGCCACAAGTTTGCAGAATCAAACCGATGTCATGTTCCCAGGCCACAGGTTTCCACAATCTAACATCAGTCATGTTCCCAGGCCACAGGATTCCAGAAGCAAACCTCAGTCTTGTTCCCAGGACACAGGTTTCCAGAATCAACCCGATATCATGTTCCCTGGCCACAGTCTTCCAGAATCAAACCTCAGTCATGTTACCAGGCCACAGGTTTCCACCATCAAACCTCAGACATGTTCCCAGGCCACAGGGTTCCAGAATAAAACCGTTCTCATGTTCCCAGGCCACAGGGTTACAGAATAAAACCGTTTTCATGTTCCCAGGCAAAAAGATTCCAGAATCCACCGATGACATGTTCCCAGGCAACAGGGTTCCAGAATCAATCCTCAGTCAGGTTCCCAGGCTACAGGGTTCCAGAATAAAACCTCAGTCATGTTCCAAGTCCACAGGGTTCCAGAATCAATCCTCAGTTAGGTTCCCAGGCTACAGGGTTCCAGAATAAAACCTCAGTCATGTTCCCAGTCCACAGGGTTCCAGAACCTAGGCTCAGTTAGATTCTCAGGGCACAGTATTCCACAATCTAAACAGATGTCATGTTCCCAAGCCACAATTTTCCAGAATCACGCCTCAGTCATGTACCCAGGCCACAGGGATCCAGAATCAAACTTCAGTCATGTTGCCAGGCCATAGGGTACCACCATCAAACCTCAGTCATATTCCCAGGCCACAGGCTACCAGAATCAAACGGATTTCATGTTCCCAGGCAACAGGATTCCAGAATCCAAACCGATGTCATGTTCCCAGGCCACAGGATTCCACAATCTAACCTCAGTCATGTTCCCAGGTCAAAGGTTTCCAGAATCAAACCTCAGTCATATTCCCAGGCCACAGGGTTCCAGAATCCACCGATGTCATGTTCCCAGGCCACAGGGTTACAGAATCAATCCTCAGTTATGTTCCCAGGTTACAGGTATCCAGAATAAAACCTCAGTCATGTTCCCAGTCCACAGGGTTCCAGAACCAAGGCTCAGTCAGTTTCCCAGGGCACAGTATTCCACAATCTAAACAGATGTCATGTTCCCAGGCCACAGTTTTCCAGAATCACACTTCAGTCATGTTCCAAGGCCACAGGGATCCAGAATCAAACCTCAGTCATGTTGCCAGGCCATACGGTATCACCATCAAACCTCAGTCATATTCCCAGGCCACAAGTTTGCAGAATCAAACCGATGTCATGTTCCCAGGCCACAGGTTTCCACAATCTAACATCAGTCATGTTCCCAGGCCACAGGATTCCAGAAGCAAACCTCAGTCTTGTTCCCAGGACACAGGTTTCCAGAATCAACCCGATATCATGTTCCCTGGCCACAGTCTTCCAGAATCAAACCTCAGTCATGTTACCAGGCCACAGGTTTCCACCATCAAACCTCAGACATGTTCCCAGGCCACAGGGTTCCAGAATAAAACCGTTCTCATGTTCCCAGGCCACAGGGTTACAGAATAAAACCGTTTTCATGTTCCCAGGCAAAAAGATTCCAGAATCCACCGATGACATGTTCCCAGGCAACAGGGTTCCAGAATCAATCCTCAGTCAGGTTCCCAGGCTACAGGGTTACAGAATAAAACCTCAGTCATGTTCCAAGTCCACAGGGTTCCAGAATCAATCCTCAGTTAGGTTCCCAGGCTACAGGGTTCCAGAATAAAACCTCAGTCATGTTCCCAGTCCACAGGGTTCCAGAACCTAGGCTCAGTTAGATTCTCAGGGCACAGTATTCCACAATCTAAACAGATGTCATGTTCCCAAGCCACAATTTTCCAGAATCACGCCTCAGTCATGTACCCAGGCCACAGGGATCCAGAATCAAACTTCAGGCATGTTGCCAGGCAATAGGGTACCACCATCAAACCTCAGTCATATTCCCAGGCCACAGGCTACCAGAATCAAACGGATTTCATGTTCCCAGGCAACAGGGTTCCAGAATCCAAACCGATGTCATGTTCCCAGGCCACAGGATTCCACAATCTAACCTCAGTCATGTTCCCAGGTCAAAGGTTTCCAGAATCAAACCTCAGTCATATTCCCAGGCCACAGGGTTCCAGAATCCACCGATGTCATGTTCCCAGGCCACAGGGTTACAGAATCAATCCTCAGTTATGTTCCCAGGCTACAGGTATCCAGAATAAAACCTCAGTCATGTTCCCAGTCCACAGGGTTCCAGAACCAAGGCTCAGTCAGGTTCCCAGGGCACAGTATTCCACAAACTACACAGATGTCATGTTCCCAGGCCACAGTTTTCCAGAAACACGCCTCAGTTATGTTCCCAGGCCACAGGGATCCTGAATCAAACCTCAGTCATGTTGCCAGGCCATAGGGAACCACCATCAAACCTCAGTCATATTCCCAGGCCACAAGTTTCCAGAATCAAACTGATGTCATGTTCCCAGGCAACAGGTTTCCACAATCTAACATCAGTCATGTTCCCAGGCCAATGGTTTCCAGAATCAAACCTCAGTCATATTCCCAGGCCACAGGGTTCCAGAATCAACCCGATATCATGTTCCCTGGCCACATTCTTCCATAATCAAACCTCAGTCATGTTGCCAGGCCATAGGTTTCCACCATCAAACCTCAGACATGTTCCCAGGCCACAGGGTTCTAGAATAAAACCGTTCTCATGATCCCAGGCCACAGGGTTCCAGAATCCACCGAAGACATGTTCCCAGGCAACAGGGATCCAGAATCAATCCTCAGTTAGGTTCCCAGGCTACAGGGTTCCAGAATAAAACCTCAGTCATGTTCCAAGTCCACAGGGTTCCAGAATGAATCCTCAGTTAGGTTCCCAGGCTACAGGGTTCCAGAATAAAACCTCAGTCATGTTCCCAGGCCACAGAGTTCCAGAATCCACCGATGTCATGTTCCCAGTCCACAGGGTTCCAGAATCAATCCTCTGTTATGTTCCCAGGCTACAGGTTTCCAGAATAAAGCCTCAGTCATGTTCCCAGTCCACAGGGTTCCAAAACCATGGCTCAGTCAGGTTCCCAGGGCACAGTATTCCACAATCTAAACAGATGTCCTGTTCCCAGGCCACAGTTTTCCAGAATCATGCCTCAGTCATGTACCCAGGCCACAGGGATCCAGAATCAAACCTCAGTCATGTTGCCAGGCCATAGGGTACCACCATCAAACCTGAGTCATATTCCCAGGCCACAGGCTTCCAGAATCAAACGGATTTCATGTTCCCAGGCCACAGGGTTCCAGAATCCAACCGATGTCGTGTTCCCAGGCCACAGGTTTCCACAAGCAAACCTCAGTCGTGTTCCCAGGACACAGCTTTCCAGAATCAACCCGGTATCATGTTCCCTGGCGACAACCTTCCAGAATCTAACCTCAGTCATGTTGCCAGGCCACAGGTTTCCACCATCAAACCTCAGACATGTTCCCAGGCCACAGGGTTCCAGAATAAAACCGTTCTCATGTTCCCAGGCAAAAAGATTCCAGAATCCACCGATGACATGTTCCCAGGCAACAGGGTTCCAGAATCAATCCTCAGTCAGGTTCCCAGGCTACAGGGTTCCAGAATAAAACCTCAGTCATGTTCCCAGTCGACAGGGTTCCAGAACCTAGGCTCAGTTAGATTCTCAGGGCACAGTATTCCACAATCTAAACAGATGTCATGTTCCCAAGCCACAATTTTCCAAAATCACGCCTCAGTCATGTACCCAGGCCACAGGGATCCAGAATCAAACTTCAGTCATGTTGCCAGGCCATAGGGTACCACCATCAAACCTCAGTCATATTCCCAGGCCACAGGCTACCAGAATCAAACGGATTTCATGTTCCCAGGCAACAGGATTCCAGAATCCAAACCGATGTCATGTTCCCAGGCCACAGGATTCCACAATCTAACCTCAGTCATGTTCCCAGGTCAAAGGTTTCCAGAATCAAACCTCAGTCATATTCCCAGGCCACAGGGTTCCAGAATCCACCGATGTCATGTTCCCAGGCCACAGGGTTACAGAATCAATCCTCAGTTATGTTCCCAGGTTACAGGTATCCAGAATAAAACCTCAGTCATGTTCCCAGTCCACAGGGTTCCAGAACCAAGGCTCAGTCAGTTTCCCAGGGCACAGTATTCCACAATCTAAACAGATGTCATGTTCCCAGGCCACAGTTTTCCAGAATCACACTTCAGTCATGTTCCAAGGCCACAGGGATCCAGAATCAAACCTCAGTCATGTTGCCAGGCCATACGGTATCACCATCAAACCTCAGTCATATTCCCAGGCCACAAGTTTGCAGAATCAAACCGATGTCATGTTCCCAGGCCACAGGTTTCCACAATCTAACATCAGTCATGTTCCCAGGCCACAGGATTCCAGAAGCAAACCTCAGTCTTGTTCCCAGGACACAGGTTTCCAGAATCAACCCGATATCATGTTCCCTGGCCACAGTCTTCCAGAATCAAACCTCAGTCATGTTACCAGGCCACAGGTTTCCACCATCAAACCTCAGACATGTTCCCAGGCCACAGGGTTCCAGAATAAAACCGTTCTCATGTTCCCAGGCCACAGGGTTACAGAATAAAACCGTTTTCATGTTCCCAGGCAAAAAGATTCCAGAATCCACCGATGACATGTTCCCAGGCAACAGGGTTCCAGAATCAATCCTCAGTCAGGTTCCCAGGCTACAGGGTTCCAGAATAAAACCTCAGTCATGTTCCAAGTCCACAGGGTTCCAGAATCAATCCTCAGTTAGGTTCCCAGGCTACAGGGTTCCAGAATAAAACCTCAGTCATGTTCCCAGTCCACAGGGTTCCAGAACCTAGGCTCAGTTAGATTCTCAGGGCACAGTATTCCACAATCTAAACAGATGTCACGTTCCCAAGCCACAATTTTCCAGAATCACGCCTCAGTCATGTACCCAGGCCACAGGGATCCAGAATCAAACTTCAGTCATGTTGCCAGGCCATAGGGTACCACCATCAAACCTCAGTCATATTCCCAGGCCACAGGCTACCAGAATCAAACGGATTTCATGTTCCCAGGCAACAGGATTCCAGAATCCAAACCGATGTCATGTTCCCAGGCCACAGGATTCCACAATCTAACCTCAGTCATGTTCCCAGGTCAAAGGTTTCCAGAATCAAACCTCAGTCATATTCCCAGGCCACAGGGTTCCAGAATCCACCGATGTCATGTTCCCAGGCCACAGGGTTACAGAATCAATCCTCAGTTATGTTCCCAGGTTACAGGTATCCAGAATAAAACCTCAGTCATGTTCCCAGTCCACAGGGTTCCAGAACCAAGGCTCAGTCAGTTTCCCAGGGCACAGTATTCCACAATCTAAACAGATGTCATGTTCCCAGGCCACAGTTTTCCAGAATCACACTTCAGTCATGTTCCAAGGCCACAGGGATCCAGAATCAAACCTCAGTCATGTTGCCAGGCCATACGGTATCACCATCAAACCTCAGTCATATTCCCAGGCCACAAGTTTGCAGAATCAAACCGATGTCATGTTCCCAGGCCACAGGTTTCCACAATCTAACATCAGTCATGTTCCCAGGCCACAGGATTCCAGAAGCAAACCTCAGTCTTGTTCCCAGGACACAGGTTTCCAGAATCAACCCGATATCATGTTCCCTGGCCACAGTCTTCCAGAATCAAACCTCAGTCATGTTACCAGGCCACAGGTTTCCACCATCAAACCTCAGACATGTTCCCAGGCCACAGGGTTCCAGAATAAAACCGTTCTCATGTTCCCAGGCCACAGGGTTACAGAATAAAACCGTTTTCATGTTCCCAGGCAAAAAGATTCCAGAATCCACCGATGACATGTTCCCAGGCAACAGGGTTCCAGAATCAATCCTCAGTCAGGTTCCCAGGCTACAGGGTTACAGAATAAAACCTCAGTCATGTTCCAAGTCCACAGGGTTCCAGAATCAATCCTCAGTTAGGTTCCCAGGCTACAGGGTTCCAGAATAAAACCTCAGTCATGTTCCCAGTCCACAGGGTTCCAGAACCTAGGCTCAGTTAGATTCTCAGGGCACAGTATTCCACAATCTAAACAGATGTCATGTTCCCAAGCCACAATTTTCCAGAATCACGCCTCAGTCATGTACCCAGGCCACAGGGATCCAGAATCAAACTTCAGTCATGTTGCCAGGCCATAGGGTACCACCATCAAACCTCAGTCATATTCCCAGGCCACAGGCTACCAGAATCAAACGGATTTCATGTTCCCAGGCAACAGGATTCCAGAATCCAAACCGATGTCATGTTCCCAGGCCACAGGATTCCACAATCTAACCTCAGTCATGTTCCCAGGTCAAAGGTTTCCAGAATCAAACCTCAGTCATATTCCCAGGCCACAGGGTTCCAGAATCCACCGATGTCATGTTCCCAGGCCACAGGGTTACAGAATCAATCCTCAGTTATGTTCCCAGGTTACAGGTATCCAGAATAAAACCTCAGTCATGTTCCCAGTCCACAGGGTTCCAGAACCAAGGCTCAGTCAGTTTCCCAGGTCACAGTATTCCACAATCTAAACAGATGTCATGTTCCCAGGCCACAGTTTTCCAGAATCACACTTCAGTCATGTTCCAAGGCCACAGGGATCCAGAATCAAACCTCAGTCATGTTGCCAGGCCATACGGTATCACCATCAAACCTCAGTCATATTCCCAGGCCACAAGTTTGCAGAATCAAACCGATGTCATGTTCCCAGGCCACAGGTTTCCACAATCTAACATCAGTCATGTTCCCAGGCCACAGGATTCCAGAAGCAAACCTCAGTCTTGTTCCCAGGACACAGGTTTCCAGAATCAACCCGATATCATGTTCCCTGGCCACAGTCTTCCAGAATCAAACCTCAGTCATGTTACCAGGCCACAGGTTTCCACCATCAAACCTCAGACATGTTCCCAGGCCACAGGGTTCCAGAATAAAACCGTTCTCATGTTCCCAGGCCACAGGGTTACAGAATAAAACCGTTTTCATGTTCCCAGGCAAAAAGATTCCAGAATCCACCGATGACATGTTCCCAGGCAACAGGGTTCCAGAATCAATCCTCAGTCAGGTTCCCAGGCTACAGGGTTACAGAATAAAACCTCAGTCATGTTCCAAGTCCACAGGGTTCCAGAATCAATCCTCAGTTAGGTTCCCAGGCTACAGGGTTCCAGAATAAAACCTCAGTCATGTTCCCAGTCCACAGGGTTCCAGAACCTAGGCTCAGTTAGATTCTCAGGGCACAGTATTCCACAATCTAAACAGATGTCATGTTCCCAAGCCACAATTTTCCAGAATCACGCCTCAGTCATGTACCCAGGCCACAGGGATCCAGAATCAAACTTCAGTCATGTTGCCAGGCAATAGGGTACCACCATCAAACCTCAGTCATATTCCCAGGCCACAGGCTACCAGAATCAAACGGATTTCATGTTCCCAGGCAACAGGGTTCCAGAATCCAAACCGATGTCATGTTCCCAGGCCACAGGATTCCACAATCTAACCTCAGTCATGTTCCCAGGTCAAAGGTTTCCAGAATCAAACCTCAGTCATATTCCCAGGCCACAGGGTTCCAGAATCCACCGATGTCATGTTCCCAGGCCACAGGGTTACAGAATCAATCCTCAGTTATGTTCCCAGGCTACAGGTATCCAGAATAAAACCTCAGTCATGTTCCCAGTCCACAGGGTTCCAGAACCAAGGCTCAGTCAGGTTCCCAGGGCACAGTATTCCACAAACTACACAGATGTCATGTTCCCAGGCCACAGTTTTCCAGAAACACGCCTCAGTTATGTTCCCAGGCCACAGGGATCCTGAATCAAACCTCAGTCATGTCGCCAGGCCATAGGGTACCTCCATCAAACCTCAGTCATATTCCCAGGCCAAAAGTTTCCAGAATCAAACCGATGTCATGTTCCCAGGCAACAGGTTTCCACAATCTAACATCAGTCATGTTCCCAGGCCAATGGTTTCCAGAATCAAACCTCAGTCATATTCCCAGGCCACAGGGTTCCAGAATCAACCCGATATCATGTTCCCTGGCCACATTCTTCCATAATCAAACCTCAGTCATGTTGCCAGGCCATAGGTTTCCACCATCAAACCTCAGACATGTTCCCAGGCCACAGGGTTCTAGAATAAAACCGTTCTCATGTTCCCAGGCCACAGGGTTCCAGAATCCACCGATGACATGTTCCCAGGCAACAGGGATCCAGAATCAATCCTCAGTTAGGTTCCCAGGCTACAGGGTTCCAGAATAAAACCTCATTCATGTTCCAAGTCCACAGGGTTCCAGAATGAATCCTCAGTTAGGTTCCCAGGCTACAGGGTTCCAGAATAAAACCTCAGTCATGTTCCCAGGCCACAGAGTTCCAGAATCCACCGATGTCATGTTCCCAGTCCACACGGTTCCAGAATCAATCCTCAGTTATGTTCCCAGGCTACAGGGTTCCAGAATAAAACCTCAGTCATGTTCCCAGTCCACAGGGTTCCAAAACCAAGGCTCAGTCAGGTTCCCAGGGCACAGTATTCCACAATCTAAACAGATGTCCTGTTCCCAGGCCACAGTTTTCCAGAATCACGCCTCAGTCATGTACCCAGGCCACAGGGATCCAGAATCAAACCTCAGTCATGTTGCCAGGCCATAGGGTACCACCATCAAACCTGAGTCATATTCCCAGGCCACAGGCTTCCAGAATCAAACGGATTTCATGTTCCCAGGCCACAGGGTTCCAGAATCCAACCGATGTCGTGTTCCCAGGCCACAGGTTTCCACAAGCAAACCTCAGTCGTGTTCCCAGGACACAGCTTTCCAGAATCAACCCGGTATCATGTTCCCTGGCGACAGTCTTCCAGAATCTAACCTCAGTCATGTTGCCAGGCCACAGGTTTCCACCATCAAACCTCAGACATGTTCCCAGGCCACAGGGTTCCAGAATAAAACCGTTCTCATGTTCCCAGGCAAAAAGATTCCAGAATCCACCGATGACATGTTCCCAGGCAACAGGGTTCCAGAAAAAATCCTCAGTCAGGTTCCCAGGCTACAGGGTTCCAGAATAAAACCTCAGTCATGTTCCAAGTCCACAGGGTTCCAGAATCAATCCTCAGTTAGGTTCCCAGGCTACAGGGTTCCAGAATAAAACCTCAGTCATGTTCCCAGTCCACAGGGTTCCAGAACCTAGGCTCAGTTAGATTCTCAGGGCACAGTATTCCACAATCTAAACAGATGTCATGTTCCCAAGCCACAATTTTCCAGAATCACGCCTCAGTCATGTACCCAGGCCACAGGGATCCAGAATCAAACTTCAGTCATGTTGCCAGGCCATAGGGTACCACCATCAAACCTCAGTCATATTCCCAGGCCACAGGCTACCAGAATCAAACGGATTTCATGTTCCCAGGCAACAGGATTCCAGAATCCAAACCGATGTCATGTTCCCAGGCCACAGGATTCCACAATCTAACCTCAGTCATGTTCCCAGGTCAAAGGTTTCCAGAATCAAACCTCAGTCATATTCCCAGGCCACAGGGTTCCAGAATCCACCGATGTCATGTTCCCAGGCCACAGGGTTACAGAATCAATCCTCAGTTATGTTCCCAGGTTACAGGTATCCAGAATAAAACCTCAGTCATGTTCCCAGTCCACAGGGTTCCAGAACCAAGGCTCAGTCAGTTTCCCAGGGCACAGTATTCCACAATCTAAACAGATGTCATGTTCCCAGGCCACAGTTTTCCAGAATCACACTTCAGTCATGTTCCAAGGCCACAGGGATCCAGAATCAAACCTCAGTCATGTTGCCAGGCCATACGGTATCACCATCAAACCTCAGTCATATTCCCAGGCCACAAGTTTGCAGAATCAAACCGATGTCATGTTCCCAGGCCACAGGTTTCCACAATCTAACATCAGTCATGTTCCCAGGCCACAGGATTCCAGAAGCAAACCTCAGTCTTGTTCCCAGGACACAGGTTTCCAGAATCAACCCGATATCATGTTCCCTGGCCACAGTCTTCCAGAATCAAACCTCAGTCATGTTACCAGGCCACAGGTTTCCACCATCAAACCTCAGACATGTTCCCAGGCCACAGGGTTCCAGAATAAAACCGTTCTCATGTTCCCAGGCCACAGGGTTACAGAATAAAACCGTTTTCATGTTCCCAGGCAAAAAGATTCCAGAATCCACCGATGACATGTTCCCAGGCAACAGGGTTCCAGAATCAATCCTCAGTCAGGTTCCCAGGCTACAGGGTTACAGAATAAAACCTCAGTCATGTTCCAAGTCCACAGGGTTCCAGAATCAATCCTCAGTTAGGTTCCCAGGCTACAGGGTTCCAGAATAAAACCTCAGTCATGTTCCCAGTCCACAGGGTTCCAGAACCTAGGCTCAGTTAGATTCTCAGGGCACAGTATTCCACAATCTAAACAGATGTCATGTTCCCAAGCCACAATTTTCCAGAATCACGCCTCAGTCATGTACCCAGGCCACAGGGATCCAGAATCAAACTTCAGTCATGTTGCCAGGCAATAGGGTACCACCATCAAACCTCAGTCATATTCCCAGGCCACAGGCTACCAGAATCAAACGGATTTCATGTTCCCAGGCAACAGGGTTCCAGAATCCAAACCGATGTCATGTTCCCAGGCCACAGGATTCCACAATCTAACCTCAGTCATGTTCCCAGGTCAAAGGTTTCCAGAATCAAACCTCAGTCATATTCCCAGGCCACAGGGTTCCAGAATCCACCGATGTCATGTTCCCAGGCCACAGGGTTACAGAATCAATCCTCAGTTATGTTCCCAGGCTACAGGTATCCAGAATAAAACCTCAGTCATGTTCCCAGTCCACAGGGTTCCAGAACCAAGGCTCAGTCAGGTTCCCAGGGCACAGTATTCCACAAACTACACAGATGTCATGTTCCCAGGCCACAGTTTTCCAGAAACACGCCTCAGTTATGTTCCCAGGCCACAGGGATCCTGAATCAAACCTCAGTCATGTTGCCAGGCCATAGGGAACCACCATCAAACCTCAGTCATATTCCCAGGCCAAAAGTTTCCAGAATCAAACCGATGTCATGTTCCCAGGCAACAGGTTTCCACAATCTAACATCAGTCATGTTCCCAGGACAATGGTTTCCAGAATCAAACCTCAGTCATATTCCCAGGCCACAGGGTTCCAGAATCAACCCGATATCATGTTCCCTGGCCACATTCTTCCATAATCAAACCTCAGTCATGTTGCCAGGCCATAGGTTTCCACCATCAAACCTCAGACATGTTCCCAGGCCACAGGGTTCTAGAATAAAACCGTTCTCATGTTCCCAGGCCACAGGGTTCCAGAATCCACCGATGACATGTTCCCAGGCAACAGGGATCCAGAATCAATCCTCAGTTAGGTTCCCAGGCTACAGGGTTCCAGAATAAAACCTCATTCATGTTCCAAGTCCACAGGGTTCCAGAATGAATCCTCAGTTAGGTTCCCAGGCTACAGGGTTCCAGAATAAAACCTCAGTCATGTTCCCAGGCCACAGAGTTCCAGAATCCACCGATGTCATGTTCCCAGTCCACACGGTTCCAGAATCAATCCTCAGTTATGTTCCCAGGCTACAGGGTTCCAGAATAAAACCTCAGTCATGTTCCCAGTCCACAGGGTTCCAAAACCAAGGCTCAGTCAGGTTCCCAGGGCACAGTATTCCACAATCTAAACAGATGTCCTGTTCCCAGGCCACAGTTTTCCAGAATCACGCCTCAGTCATGTACCCAGGCCACAGGGATCCAGAATCAAACCTCAGTCATGTTGCCAGGCCATAGGGTACCACCATCAAACCTGAGTCATATTCCCAGGCCACAGGCTTCCAGAATCAAACGGATTTCATGTTCCCAGGCCACAGGGTTCCAGAATCCAACCGATGTCGTGTTCCCAGGCCACAGGTTTCCACAAGCAAACCTCAGTCGTGTTCCCAGGACACAGCTTTCCAGAATCAACCCGGTATCATGTTCCCTGGCGACAGTCTTCCAGAATCTAACCTCAGTCATGTTGCCAGGCCACAGGTTTCCACCATCAAACCTCAGACATGTTCCCAGGCCACAGGGTTCCAGAATAAAACCGTTCTCATGTTCCCAGGCAAAAAGATTCCAGAATCCACCGATGACATGTTCCCAGGCAACAGGGTTCCAGAAAAAATCCTCAGTCAGGTTCCCAGGCTACAGGGTTCCAGAATAAAACCTCAGTCATGTTCCAAGTCCACAGGGTTCCAGAATCAATCCTCAGTTAGGTTCCCAGGCTACAGGGTTCCAGAATAAAACCTCAGTCATGTTCCCAGTCCACAGGGTTCCAGAACCTAGGCTCAGTTAGATTCTCAGGGCACAGTATTCCAGAATCTAAACACATGTCATGTTCCCAAGCCACAATTTTCCAGAATCACGCCTCAGTCATGTACCCAGGCCACAGGGATCCAGAATCAAACTTCAGTCATGTTGCCAGGCCATAGGGTACCACCATCAAACCTCAGTCATATTCCCAGGCCACAGGCTACCAGAATCAAACGGATTTCATGTTCCCAGGCAACAGGATTCCAGAATCCAAACCGATGTCATGTTCCCAGGCCACAGGATTCCACAATCTAACCTCAGTCATGTTCCCAGGTCAAAGGTTTCCAGAATCAAACCTCAGTCATATTCCCAGGCCACAGGGTTCCAGAATCCACCGATGTCATGTTCCCAGGCCACAGGGTTACAGAATCAATCCTCAGTTATGTTCCCAGGTTACAGGTATCCAGAATAAAACCTCAGTCATGTTCCCAGTCCACAGGGTTCCAGAACCAAGGCTCAGTCAGTTTCCCAGGGCACAGTATTCCACAATCTAAACAGATGTCATGTTCCCAGGCCACAGTTTTCCAGAATCACACTTCAGTCATGTTCCAAGGCCACAGGGATCCAGAATCAAACCTCAGTCATGTTGCCAGGCCATACGGTATCACCATCAAACCTCAGTCATATTCCCAGGCCACAAGTTTGCAGAATCAAACCGATGTCATGTTCCCAGGCCACAGGTTTCCACAATCTAACATCAGTCATGTTCCCAGGCCACAGGATTCCAGAAGCAAACCTCAGTCTTGTTCCCAGGACACAGGTTTCCAGAATCAACCCGATATCATGTTCCCTGGCCACAGTCTTCCAGAATCAAACCTCAGTCATGTTACCAGGCCACAGGTTTCCACCATCAAACCTCAGACATGTTCCCAGGCCACAGGGTTCCAGAATAAAACCGTTCTCATGTTCCCAGGCCACAGGGTTACAGAATAAAACCGTTTTCATGTTCCCAGGCAAAAAGATTCCAGAATCCACCGATGACATGTTCCCAGGCAACAGGGTTCCAGAATCAATCCTCAGTCAGGTTCCCAGGCTACAGGGTTACAGAATAAAACCTCAGTCATGTTCCAAGTCCACAGGGTTCCAGAATCAATCCTCAGTTAGGTTCCCAGGCTACAGGGTTCCAGAATAAAACCTCAGTCATGTTCCCAGTCCACAGGGTTCCAGAACCTAGGCTCAGTTAGATTCTCAGGGCACAGTATTCCACAATCTAAACAGATGTCATGTTCCCAAGCCACAATTTTCCAGAATCACGCCTCAGTCATGTACCCAGGCCACAGGGATCCAGAATCAAACTTCAGTCATGTTGCCAGGCCATAGGGTACCACCATCAAACCTCAGTCATATTCCCAGGCCACAGGCTACCAGAATCAAACGGATTTCATGTTCCCAGGCAACAGGATTCCAGAATCCAAACCGATGTCATGTTCCCAGGCCACAGGATTCCACAATCTAACCTCAGTCATGTTCCCAGGTCAAAGGTTTCCAGAATCAAACCTCAGTCATATTCCCAGGCCACAGGGTTCCAGAATCCACCGATGTCATGTTCCCAGGCCACAGGGTTACAGAATCAATCCTCAGTTATGTTCCCAGGTTACAGGTATCCAGAATAAAACCTCAGTCATGTTCCCAGTCCACAGGGTTCCAGAACCAAGGCTCAGTCAGTTTCCCAGGTCACAGTATTCCACAATCTAAACAGATGTCATGTTCCCAGGCCACAGTTTTCCAGAATCACACTTCAGTCATGTTCCAAGGCCACAGGGATCCAGAATCAAACCTCAGTCATGTTGCCAGGCCATACGGTATCACCATCAAACCTCAGTCATATTCCCAGGCCACAAGTTTGCAGAATCAAACCGATGTCATGTTCCCAGGCCACAGGTTTCCACAATCTAACATCAATCATGTTCCCAGGCCACAGGATTCCAGAAGCAAACCTCAGTCTTGTTCCCAGGACACAGGTTTCCAGAATCAACCCGATATCATGTTCCCTGGCCACAGTCTTCCAGAATCAAACCTCAGTCATGTTACCAGGCCACAGGTTTCCACCATCAAACCTCAGACATGTTCCCAGGCCACAGGGTTCCAGAATAAAACCGTCCTCATGTTCCCAGGCCACAGGGTTACAGAATAAAACCGTTTTCATGTTCCCAGGCAAAAAGATTCCAGAATCCACCGATGACATGTTCCCAGGCAACAGGGTTCCAGAATCAATCCTCAGTCAGGTTCCCAGGCTACAGGGTTACAGAATAAAACCTCAGTCATGTTCCAAGTCCACAGGGTTCCAGAATCAATCCTCAGTTAGGTTCCCAGGCTACAGGGTTCCAGAATAAAACCTCAGTCATGTTCCCAGTCCACAGGGTTCCAGAACCTAGGCTCAGTTAGATTCTCAGGGCACAGTATTCCACAATCTAAACAGATGTCATGTTCCCAAGCCACAATTTTCCAGAATCACGCCTCAGTCATGTACCCAGGCCACAGGGATCCAGAATCAAACTTCAGTCATGTTGCCAGGCAATAGGGTACCACCATCAAACCTCAGTCATATTCCCAGGCCACAGGCTACCAGAATCAAACGGATTTCATGTTCCCAGGCAACAGGGTTCCAGAATCCAAACCGTTGTCATGTTCCCAGGCCACAGGATTCCACAATCTAACCTCAGTCATGTTCCCAGGTCAAAGGTTTCCAGAATCAAACCTCAGTCATATTCCCAGGCCACAGGGTTCCAGAATCCACCGATGTCATGTTCCCAGGCCACAGGGTTACAGAATCAATCCTCAGTTATGTTCCCAGGCTACAGGTATCCAGAATAAAACCTCAGTCATGTTCCCAGTCCACAGGGTTCCAGAACCAAGGCTCAGTCAGGTTCCCAGGGCACAGTATTCCACAAACTACACAGATGTCATGTTCCCAGGCCACAGTTTTCCAGAAACACGCCTCAGTTATGTTCCCAGGCCACAGGGATCCTGAATCAAACCTCAGTCATGTTGCCAGGCCATAGGGAACCACCATCAAACCTCAGTCATATTCCCAGGCCAAAAGTTTCCAGAATCAAACCGATGTCATGTTCCCAGGCAACAGGTTTCCACAATCTAACATCAGTCATGTTCCCAGGCCAATGGTTTCCAGAATCAAACCTCAGTCATATTCCCAGGCCACAGGGTTCCAGAATCAACCCGATATCATGTTCCCTGGCCACATTCTTCCATAATCAAACCTCAGTCATGTTGCCAGGCCATAGGTTTCCACCATCAAACCTCAGACATGTTCCCAGGCCACAGGGTTCTAGAATAAAACCGTTCTCATGTTCCCAGGCCACAGGGTTCCAGAATCCACCGATGACATGTTCCCAGGCAACAGGGATCCAGAATCAATCCTCAGTTAGGTTCCCAGGCTACAGGGTTCCAGAATAAAACCTCAGTCATGTTCCAAGTCCACAGGGTTCCAGAATGAATCCTCAGTTAGGTTCCCAGGCTACAGGGTTCCAGAATAAAACCTCAGTCATGTTCCCAGGCCACAGAGTTCCAGAATCCACCGATGTCATGTTCCCAGTCCACACGGTTCCAGAATCAATCCTCAGTTATGTTCCCAGGCTACAGGGTTCCAGAATAAAACCTCAGTCATGTTCCCAGTCCACAGGGTTCCAAAACCAAGGCTCAGTCAGGTTCCCAGGGCACAGTATTCCACAATCTAAACAGATGTCCTGTTCCCAGGCCACAGTTTTCCAGAATCACGCCTCAGTCATGTACCCAGGCCACAGGGATCCAGAATCAAACCTCAGTCATGTTGCCAGGCCATAGGGTACCACCATCAAACCTGAGTCATATTCCCAGGCCACAGGCTTCCAGAATCAAACGGATTTCATGTTCCCAGGCCACAGGGTTCCAGAATCCAACCGATGTCGTGTTCCCAGGCCACAGGTTTCCACAAGCAAACCTCAGTCGTGTTCCCAGGACACAGCTTTCCAGAATCAACCCGGTATCATGTTCCCTGGCGACAGTCTTCCAGAATCTAACCTCAGTCATGTTGCCAGGCCACAGGTTTCCACCATCAAACCTCAGACATGTTCCCAGGCCACAGGGTTCCAGAATAAAACCGTTCTCATGTTCCCAGGCAAAAAGATTCCAGAATCCACCGATGACATGTTCCCAGGCAACAGGGTTCCAGAAAAAATCCTCAGTCAGGTTCCCAGGCTACAGGGTTCCAGAATAAAACCTCAGTCATGTTCCAAGTCCACAGGGTTCCAGAATCAATCCTCAGTTAGGTTCCCAGGCTACAGGGTTCCAGAATAAAACCTCAGTCATGTTCCCAGTCCACAGGGTTCCAGAACCTAGGCTCAGTTAGATTCTCAGGGCACAGTATTCCACAATCTAAACACATGTCATGTTCCCAAGCCACAATTTTCCAGAATCACGCCTCAGTCATGTACCCAGGCCACAGGGATTCAGAATCAAACTTCAGTCATGTTGCCAGGCCATAGGGTACCACCATCAAACCTCAGTCATATTCCCAGGCCACAGGCTACCAGAATCAAACGGATTTCATGTTCCCAGGCAACAGGGTTCCAGAATCCAAACCGATGTCATGTTCCCAGGCCTCAGGATTGCACAATCTAACCTCAGTCATGTTCCCAGGCCAATGGTTTCCAGAATCAAACCTCAGTCATATTCCCAGGCCACAGGGTTCCAGAATCCACCGATGTCATGTTCCCAGGCCATAGGGTTACAGAATCAATCCTCAGTTATGTTCCCAGGCTACAGGTATCCAGAATAAAACCTCAGTCATGTTCCCAGTCCACAGGGTTCCAGAACCAAGGCTCAGTCACGTTCCCAGGGCACAGTATTCCACAATCTACACAGATGTCATGTTCCCAGGCCACAGTTTTCCAGAAACACGCCTCAGTTATGTTCCCAGGCCACAGGGATCCTGAATCAAACCTCAGTCATGTTGCCAGGCCATAGGGTACCACCATCAAACCTCAGTCATATTCCCAGGCCACAAGTTTCCAGAATCAAACCGATGTCATGTTCCCAGGCAACAGGTTTCCACAATCTAACATCAGTCATGTTCCCAGGCCAATGGTTTCCAGAATCAAACCTCAGTCATATTCCCAGGCCACAGGGTTCCAGAATCAACCCGATATCATGTTCCCTGGCCACATTCTTCCATAATCAAACCTCAGTCATGTTGCCAGGCCATAGGTTTCCACCATCAAACCTCAGACATGTTCCCAGGCCACAGGGTTCTAGAATAAAACCGTTCTCATGATCCCAGGCCACAGGGTTCCAGAATCCACCGAAGACATGTTCCCAGGCAACAGGGATCCAGAATCAATCCTCAGTTAGGTTTCCAGGCTACAGGGTTCCAGAATAAAACCTCAGTCATGTTCCAAGTCCACAGGGTTCCAGAATGAATCCTCAGTTAGGTTCCCAGGCTACAGGGTTCCAGAATAAAACCTCAGTCATGTTCCCAGGCCACAGAGTTCCAGAATGCACCGATGTCATGTTCCCAGTCCACAGGGTTCCAGAATCAATCCTCTGTTATGTTCCCAGGCTACAGGTTTCCAGAATAAAACCTCAGTCATGTTCCCAGTCCACAGGGTTCCAAAACCATGGCTCAGTCAGGTTCCCAGGGCACAGTATTCCACAATCTAAACAGATGTCCTGTTCCCAGGCCACAGTTTTCCAGAATCACGCCTCAGTCATGTACCCAGGCCACAGGGATCCAGAATCAAACCTCAGTCATGTTGCCAGGCCATAGGGTACCACCATCAAACCTGAGTCATATTCCCAGGCCACAGGCTTCCAGAATCAAACGGATTTCATGTTCCCAGGCCACAGGGTTCCAGAATCCAACCGATGTCGTGTTCCCAGGCCACAGGTTTCCACAAGCAAATCTCAGTCGTGTTCCCAGGACACAGCTTTCCAGAATCAACCCGGTATCATGTTCCCTGGCGACAGTCTTCCAGAATCTAACCTCAGTCATGTTGCCAGGCCACAGGTTTCCACCATCAAACCTCAGAAATGTTCCCAGGCCAAAGGGTTCCAGAATAAAACCGTTCTCATGTTCCCAGGCAAAAAGATTCCAGAATCCACCGATGACATGTTCCCAGGCAACAGGGTTCCAGAATCAATCCTCAGTCAGGTTCCCAGGCTACAGGGTTACAGAATAAAACCTCAGTCATGTTCCAAGTCCACAGGGTTCCAGAATCAATCCTCAGTTAGGTTCCCAGGCTACAGGGTTCCAGAATAAAACCTCAGTCATGTTCCCAGTCCACAGGGTTCCAGAACCTAGGCTCAGTTAGATTCTCAGGGCACAGTATTCCACAATCTAAACAGATGTCATGTTCCCAAGCCACAATTTTCCAGAATCACGCCTCAGTCATGTACCCAGGCCACAGGGATCCAGAATCAAACTTCAGTCATGTTGCCAGGCAATAGGGTACCACCATCAAACCTCAGTCATATTCCCAGGCCACAGGCTACCAGAATCAAACGGATTTCATGTTCCCAGGCAACAGGGTTCCAGAATCCAAACCGATGTCATGTTCCCAGGCCACAGGATTCCACAATCTAACCTCAGTCATGTTCCCAGGTCAAAGGTTTCCAGAATCAAACCTCAGTCATATTCCCAGGCCACAGGGTTCCAGAATCCACCGATGTCATGTTCCCAGGCCACAGGGTTACAGAATCAATCCTCAGTTATGTTCCCAGGCTACAGGTATCCAGAATAAAACCTCAGTCATGTTCCCAGTCCACAGGGTTCCAGAACCAAGGCTCAGTCAGGTTCCCAGGGCACAGTATTCCACAAACTACACAGATGTCATGTTCCCAGGCCACAGTTTTCCAGAAACACGCCTCAGTTATGTTCCCAGGCCACAGGGATCCTGAATCAAACCTCAGTCATGTTGCCAGGCCATAGGGAACCACCATCAAACCTCAGTCATATTCCCAGGCCAAAAGTTTCCAGAATCAAACCGATGTCATGTTCCCAGGCAACAGGTTTCCACAATCTAACATCAGTCATGTTCCCAGGACAATGGTTTCCAGAATCAAACCTCAGTCATATTCCCAGGCCACAGGGTTCCAGAATCAACCCGATATCATGTTCCCTGGCCACATTCTTCCATAATCAAACCTCAGTCATGTTGCCAGGCCATAGGTTTCCACCATCAAACCTCAGACATGTTCCCAGGCCACAGGGTTCTAGAATAAAACCGTTCTCATGTTCCCAGGCCACAGGGTTCCAGAATCCACCGATGACATGTTCCCAGGCAACAGGGATCCAGAATCAATCCTCAGTTAGGTTCCCAGGCTACAGGGTTCCAGAATAAAACCTCATTCATGTTCCAAGTCCACAGGGTTCCAGAATGAATCCTCAGTTAGGTTCCCAGGCTACAGGGTTCCAGAATAAAACCTCAGTCATGTTCCCAGGCCACAGAGTTCCAGAATCCACCGATGTCATGTTCCCAGTCCACACGGTTCCAGAATCAATCCTCAGTTATGTTCCCAGGCTACAGGGTTCCAGAATAAAACCTCAGTCATGTTCCCAGTCCACAGGGTTCCAAAACCAAGGCTCAGTCAGGTTCCCAGGGCACAGTATTCCACAATCTAAACAGATGTCCTGTTCCCAGGCCACAGTTTTCCAGAATCACGCCTCAGTCATGTACCCAGGCCACAGGGATCCAGAATCAAACCTCAGTCATGTTGCCAGGCCATAGGGTACCACCATCAAACCTGAGTCATATTCCCAGGCCACAGGCTTCCAGAATCAAACGGATTTCATGTTCCCAGGCCACAGGGTTCCAGAATCCAACCGATGTCGTGTTCCCAGGCCACAGGTTTCCACAAGCAAACCTCAGTCGTGTTCCCAGGACACAGCTTTCCAGAATCAACCCGGTATCATGTTCCCTGGCGACAGTCTTCCAGAATCTAACCTCAGTCATGTTGCCAGGCCACAGGTTTCCACCATCAAACCTCAGACATGTTCCCAGGCCACAGGGTTCCAGAATAAAACCGTTCTCATGTTCCCAGGCAAAAAGATTCCAGAATCCACCGATGACATGTTCCCAGGCAACAGGGTTCCAGAAAAAATCCTCAGTCAGGTTCCCAGGCTACAGGGTTCCAGAATAAAACCTCAGTCATGTTCCAAGTCCACAGGGTTCCAGAATCAATCCTCAGTTAGGTTCCCAGGCTACAGGGTTCCAGAATAAAACCTCAGTCATGTTCCCAGTCCACAGGGTTCCAGAACCTAGGCTCAGTTAGATTCTCAGGGCACAGTATTCCAGAATCTAAACACATGTCATGTTCCCAAGCCACAATTTTCCAGAATCACGCCTCAGTCATGTACCCAGGCCACAGGGATCCAGAATCAAACTTCAGTCATGTTGCCAGGCCATAGGGTACCACCATCAAACCTCAGTCATATTCCCAGGCCACAGGCTACCAGAATCAAACGGATTTCATGTTCCCAGGCAACAGGATTCCAGAATCCAAACCGATGTCATGTTCCCAGGCCACAGGATTCCACAATCTAACCTCAGTCATGTTCCCAGGTCAAAGGTTTCCAGAATCAAACCTCAGTCATATTCCCAGGCCACAGGGTTCCAGAATCCACCGATGTCATGTTCCCAGGCCACAGGGTTACAGAATCAATCCTCAGTTATGTTCCCAGGTTACAGGTATCCAGAATAAAACCTCAGTCATGTTCCCAGTCCACAGGGTTCCAGAACCAAGGCTCAGTCAGTTTCCCAGGGCACAGTATTCCACAATCTAAACAGATGTCATGTTCCCAGGCCACAGTTTTCCAGAATCACACTTCAGTCATGTTCCAAGGCCACAGGGATCCAGAATCAAACCTCAGTCATGTTGCCAGGCCATACGGTATCACCATCAAACCTCAGTCATATTCCCAGGCCACAAGTTTGCAGAATCAAACCGATGTCATGTTCCCAGGCCACAGGTTTCCACAATCTAACATCAGTCATGTTCCCAGGCCACAGGATTCCAGAAGCAAACCTCAGTCTTGTTCCCAGGACACAGGTTTCCAGAATCAACCCGATATCATGTTCCCTGGCCACAGTCTTCCAGAATCAAACCTCAGTCATGTTACCAGGCCACAGGTTTCCACCATCAAACCTCAGACATGTTCCCAGGCCACAGGGTTCCAGAATAAAACCGTTCTCATGTTCCCAGGCCACAGGGTTACAGAATAAAACCGTTTTCATGTTCCCAGGCAAAAAGATTCCAGAATCCACCGATGACATGTTCCCAGGCAACAGGGTTCCAGAATCAATCCTCAGTCAGGTTCCCAGGCTACAGGGTTACAGAATAAAACCTCAGTCATGTTCCAAGTCCACAGGGTTCCAGAATCAATCCTCAGTTAGGTTCCCAGGCTACAGGGTTCCAGAATAAAACCTCAGTCATGTTCCCAGTCCACAGGGTTCCAGAACCTAGGCTCAGTTAGATTCTCAGGGCACAGTATTCCACAATCTAAACAGATGTCATGTTCCCAAGCCACAATTTTCCAGAATCACGCCTCAGTCATGTACCCAGGCCACAGGGATCCAGAATCAAACTTCAGTCATGTTGCCAGGCCATAGGGTACCACCATCAAACCTCAGTCATATTCCCAGGCCACAGGCTACCAGAATCAAACGGATTTCATGTTCCCAGGCAACAGGATTCCAGAATCCAAACCGATGTCATGTTCCCAGGCCACAGGATTCCACAATCTAACCTCAGTCATGTTCCCAGGTCAAAGGTTTCCAGAATCAAACCTCAGTCATATTCCCAGGCCACAGGGTTCCAGAATCCACCGATGTCATGTTCCCAGGCCACAGGGTTACAGAATCAATCCTCAGTTATGTTCCCAGGTTACAGGTATCCAGAATAAAACCTCAGTCATGTTCCCAGTCCACAGGGTTCCAGAACCAAGGCTCAGTCAGTTTCCCAGGTCACAGTATTCCACAATCTAAACAGATGTCATGTTCCCAGGCCACAGTTTTCCAGAATCACACTTCAGTCATGTTCCAAGGCCACAGGGATCCAGAATCAAACCTCAGTCATGTTGCCAGGCCATACGGTATCACCATCAAACCTCAGTCATATTCCCAGGCCACAAGTTTGCAGAATCAAACCGATGTCATGTTCCCAGGCCTCAGGTTTCCACAATCTAACATCAGTCATGTTCCCAGGCCACAGGATTCCAGAAGCAAACCTCAGTCTTGTTCCCAGGACACAGGTTTCCAGAATCAACCCGATATCATGTTCCCTGGCCACAGTCTTCCAGAATCAAACCTCAGTCATGTTACCAGGCCACAGGTTTCCACCATCAAACCTCAGACATGTTCCCAGGCCACAGGGTTCCAGAATAAAACCGTCCTCATGTTCCCAGGCCACAGGGTTACAGAATAAAACCGTTTTCATGTTCCCAGGCAAAAAGATTCCAGAATCCACCGATGACATGTTCCCAGGCAACAGGGTTCCAGAATCAATCCTCAGTCAGGTTCCCAGGCTACAGGGTTACAGAATAAAACCTCAGTCATGTTCCAAGTCCACAGGGTTCCAGAATCAATCCTCAGTTAGGTTCCCAGGCTACAGGGTTCCAGAATAAAACCTCAGTCATGTTCCCAGTCCACAGGGTTCCAGAACCTAGGCTCAGTTAGATTCTCAGGGCACAGTATTCCACAATCTAAACAGATGTCATGTTCCCAAGCCACAATTTTCCAGAATCACGCCTCAGTCATGTACCCAGGCCACAGGGATCCAGAATCAAACTTCAGTCATGTTGCCAGGCAATAGGGTACCACCATCAAACCTCAGTCATATTCCCAGGCCACAGGCTACCAGAATCAAACGGATTTCATGTTCCCAGGCAACAGGGTTCCAGAATCCAAACCGTTGTCATGTTCCCAGGCCACAGGATTCCACAATCTAACCTCAGTCATGTTCCCAGGTCAAAGGTTTCCAGAATCAAACCTCAGTCATATTCCCAGGCCACAGGGTTCCAGAATCCACCGATGTCATGTTCCCAGGCCACAGGGTTACAGAATCAATCCTCAGTTATGTTCCCAGGCTACAGGTATCCAGAATAAAACCTCAGTCATGTTCCCAGTCCACAGGGTTCCAGAACCAAGGCTCAGTCAGGTTCCCAGGGCACAGTATTCCACAAACTACACAGATGTCATGTTCCCAGGCCACAGTTTTCCAGAAACACGCCTCAGTTATGTTCCCAGGCCACAGGGATCCTGAATCAAACCTCAGTCATGTTGCCAGGCCATAGGGAACCACCATCAAACCTCAGTCATATTCCCAGGCCAAAAGTTTCCAGAATCAAACCGATGTCATGTTCCCAGGCAACAGGTTTCCACAATCTAACATCAGTCATGTTCCCAGGCCAATGGTTTCCAGAATCAAACCTCAGTCATATTCCCAGGCCACAGGGTTCCAGAATCAACCCGATATCATGTTCCCTGGCCACATTCTTCCATAATCAAACCTCAGTCATGTTGCCAGGCCATAGGTTTCCACCATCAAACCTCAGACATGTTCCCAGGCCACAGGGTTCTAGAATAAAACCGTTCTCATGTTCCCAGGCCACAGGGTTCCAGAATCCACCGATGACATATTCCCAGGCAACAGGGATCCAGAATCAATCCTCAGTTAGGTTCCCAGGCTACAGGGTTCCAGAATAAAACCTCATTCATGTTCCAAGTCCACAGGGTTCCAGAATGAATCCTCAGTTAGGTTCCCAGGCTACAGGGTTCCAGAATAAAACCTCAGTCATGTTCCCAGGCCACAGAGTTCCAGAATCCACCGATGTCATGTTCCCAGTCCACACGGTTCCAGAATCAATCCTCAGTTATGTTCCCAGGCTACAGGGTTCCAGAATAAAACCTCAGTCATGTTCCCAGTCCACAGGGTTCCAAAACCAAGGCTCAGTCAGGTTCCCAGGGCACAGTATTCCACAATCTAAACAGATGTCCTGTTCCCAGGCCACAGTTTTCCAGAATCACGCCTCAGTCATGTACCCAGGCCACAGGGATCCAGAATCAAACCTCAGTCATGTTGCCAGGCCATAGGGTACCACCATCAAACCTGAGTCATATTCCCAGGCCACAGGCTTCCAGAATCAAACGGATTTCATGTTCCCAGGCCACAGGGTTCCAGAATCCAACCGATGTCGTGTTCCCAGGCCACAGGTTTCCACAAGCAAACCTCAGTCGTGTTCCCAGGACACAGCTTTCCAGAATCAACCCGGTATCATGTTCCCTGGCGACAGTCTTCCAGAATCTAACCTCAGTCATGTTGCCAGGCCACAGGTTTCCACCATCAAACCTCAGACATGTTCCCAGGCCACAGGGTTCCAGAATAAAACCGTTCTCATGTTCCCAGGCAAAAAGATTCCAGAATCCACCGATGACATGTTCCCAGGCAACAGGGTTCCAGAAAAAATCCTCAGTCAGGTTCCCAGGCTACAGGGTTCCAGAATAAAACCTCAGTCATGTTCCAAGTCCACAGGGTTCCAGAATCAATCCTCAGTTAGGTTCCCAGGCTACAGGGTTCCAGAATAAAACCTCAGTCATGTTCCCAGTCCACAGGGTTCCAGAACCTAGGCTCAGTTAGATTCTCAGGGCACAGTATTCCACAATCTAAACACATGTCATGTTCCCAAGCCACAATTTTCCAGAATCACGCCTCAGTCATGTACCCAGGCCACAGGGATTCAGAATCAAACTTCAGTCATGTTGCCAGGCCATAGGGTACCACCATCAAACCTCAGTCATATTCCCAGGCCACAGGCTACCAGAATCAAACGGATTTCATGTTCCCAGGCAACAGGGTTCCAGAATCCAAACCGATGTCATGTTCCCAGGCCTCAGGATTGCACAATCTAACCTCAGTCATGTTCCCAGGCCAATGGTTTCCAGAATCAAACCTCAGTCATATTCCCAGGCCACAGGGTTCCAGAATCCACCGATGTCATGTTCCCAGGCCATAGGGTTACAGAATCAATCCTCAGTTATGTTCCCAGGCTACAGGTATCCAGAATAAAACCTCAGTCATGTTCCCAGTCCACAGGGTTCCAGAACCAAGGCTCAGTCACGTTCCCAGGGCACAGTATTCCACAATCTACACAGATGTCATGTTCCCAGGCCACAGTTTTCCAGAAACACGCCTCAGTTATGTTCCCAGGCCACAGGGATCCTGAATCAAACCTCAGTCATGTTGCCAGGCCATAGGGTACCACCATCAAACCTCAGTCATATTCCCAGGCCACAAGTTTCCAGAATCAAACCGATGTCATGTTCCCAGGCAACAGGTTTCCACAATCTAACATCAGTCATGTTCCCAGGCCAATGGTTTCCAGAATCAAACCTCAGTCATATTCCCAGGCCACAGGGTTCCAGAATCAACCCGATATCATGTTCCCTGGCCACATTCTTCCATAATCAAACCTCAGTCATGTTGCCAGGCCATAGGTTTCCACCATCAAACCTCAGACATGTTCCCAGGCCACAGGGTTCTAGAATAAAACCGTTCTCATGATCCCAGGCCACAGGGTTCCAGAATCCACCGAAGACATGTTCCCAGGCAACAGGGATCCAGAATCAATCCTCAGTTAGGTTCCCAGGCTACAGGGTTCCAGAATAAAACCTCAGTCATGTTCCAAGTCCACAGGGTTCCAGAATGAATCCTCAGTTAGGTTCCCAGGCTACAGGGTTCCAGAATAAAACCTCAGTCATGTTCCCAGGCCACAGAGTTCCAGAATGCACCGATGTCATGTTCCCAGTCCACAGGGTTCCAGAATCAATCCTCTGTTATGTTCCCAGGCTACAGGTTTCCAGAATAAAACCTCAGTCATGTTCCCAGTCCACAGGGTTCCAAAACCATGGCTCAGTCAGGTTCCCAGGGCACAGTATTCCACAATCTAAACAGATGTCCTGTTCCCAGGCCACAGTTTTCCAGAATCACGCCTCAGTCATGTACCCAGGCCACAGGGATCCAGAATCAAACCTCAGTCATGTTGCCAGGCCATAGGGTACCACCATCAAACCTGAGTCATATTCCCAGGCCACAGGCTTCCAGAATCAAACGGATTTCATGTTCCCAGGCCACAGGGTTCCAGAATCCAACCGATGTCGTGTTCCCAGGCCACAGGTTTCCACAAGCAAATCTCAGTCGTGTTCCCAGGACACAGCTTTCCAGAATCAACCCGGTATCATGTTCCCTGGCGACAGTCTTCCAGAATCTAACCTCAGTCATGTTGCCAGGCCACAGGTTTCCACCATCAAACCTCAGAAATGTTCCCAGGCCAAAGGGTTCCAGAATAAAACCGTTCTCATGTTCCCAGGCAAAAAGATTCCAGAATCCACCGATGACATGTTCCCAGGCAACAGGGTTCCAGAATCAATCCTCAGTCAGGTTCCCAGGCTACAGGGTTCCAGAATAAAACCTCAGTCATGTTCCAAGTCCACAGGGTTCCAGAATCAATCCTCAGTTAGGTTCCCAGGCTACAGGGTTCCAGAATAAAACCTCAGTCATGTTCCCAGTCCACAGGGTTCCAGAACCTAGGCTCAGTTAGATTCTCAGGGCACAGTATTCCACAATCTAAACAGATGTCATGTTCCCAAGCCACAATTTTCCAGAATCACGCCTCAGTCATGTACCCAGGCCACAGGGATCCAGAATCAAACTTCAGTCATGTTGCCAGGCCATAGGGTACCACCATCAAACCTCAGTCATATTCCCAGGCCACAGGCTACCAGAATCAAACGGATTTCATGTTCCCAGGCAACAGGATTCCAGAATCCAAACCGATGTCATGTTCCCAGGCCACAGGATTCCACAATCTAACCTCAGTCATGTTCCCAGGTCAAAGGTTTCCAGAATCAAACCTCAGTCATATTCCCAGGCCACAGGGTTCCAGAATCCACCGATGTCATGTTCCCAGGCCACAGGGTTACAGAATCAATCCTCAGTTATGTTCCCAGGTTACAGGTATCCAGAATAAAACCTCAGTCATGTTCCCAGTCCACAGGGTTCCAGAACCAAGGCTCAGTCAGTTTCCCAGGGCACAGTATTCCACAATCTAAACAGATGTCATGTTCCCAGGCCACAGTTTTCCAGAATCACACTTCAGTCATGTTCCAAGGCCACAGGGATCCAGAATCAAACCTCAGTCATGTTGCCAGGCCATACGGTATCACCATCAAACCTCAGTCATATTCCCAGGCCACAAGTTTGCAGAATCAAACCGATGTCATGTTCCCAGGCCACAGGTTTCCACAATCTAACATCAGTCATGTTCCCAGGCCACAGGATTCCAGAAGCAAACCTCAGTCTTGTTCCCAGGACACAGGTTTCCAGAATCAACCCGATATCATGTTCCCTGGCCACAGTCTTCCAGAATCAAACCTCAGTCATGTTACCAGGCCACAGGTTTCCACCATCAAACCTCAGTCATGTTCCCAGGCCACAGGGTTCCAGAATAAAACCGTTCTCATGTTCCCAGGCCACAGGGTTACAGAATAAAACCGTTTTCATGTTCCCAGGCAAAAAGATTCCAGAATCCACCGATGACATGTTCCCAGGCAACAGGGTTCCAGAATCAATCCTCAGTCAGGTTCCCAGGCTACAGGGTTACAGAATAAAACCTCAGTCATGTTCCAAGTCCACAGGGTTCCAGAATCAATCCTCAGTTAGGTTCCCAGGCTACAGGGTTCCAGAATAAAACCTCAGTCATGTTCCCAGTCCACAGGGTTCCAGAACCTAGGCTCAGTTAGATTCTCAGGGCACAGTATTCCACAATCTAAACAGATGTCATGTTCCCAAGCCACAATTTTCCAGAATCACGCCTCAGTCATGTACCCAGGCCACAGGGATCCAGAATCAAACTTCAGTCATGTTGCCAGGCAATAGGGTACCACCATCAAACCTCAGTCATATTCCCAGGCCACAGGCTACCAGAATCAAACGGATTTCATGTTCCCAGGCAACAGGGTTCCAGAATCCAAACCGATGTCATGTTCCCAGGCCACAGGATTCCACAATCTAACCTCAGTCATGTTCCCAGGTCAAAGGTTTCCAGAATCAAACCTCAGTCATATTCCCAGGCCACAGGGTTCCAGAATCCACCGATGTCATGTTCCCAGGCCACAGGGTTACAGAATCAATCCTCAGTTATGTTCCCAGGCTACAGGTATCCAGAATAAAACCTCAGTCATGTTCCCAGTCCACAGGGTTCCAGAACCAAGGCTCAGTCAGGTTCCCAGGGCACAGTATTCCACAAACTACACAGATGTCATGTTCCCAGGCCACAGTTTTCCAGAAACACGCCTCAGTTATGTTCCCAGGCCACAGGGATCCTGAATCAAACCTCAGTCATGTTGCCAGGCCATAGGGAACCACCATCAAACCTCAGTCATATTCCCAGGCCACAAGTTTCCAGAATCAAACCGATGTCATGTTCCCAGGCAACAGGTTTCCACAATCTAACATCAGTCATGTTCCCAGGCCAATGGTTTCCAGAATCAAACCTCAGTCATATTCCCAGGCCACAGGGTTCCAGAATCAACCCGATATCATGTTCCCTGGCCACATTCTTCCATAATCAAACCTCAGTCATGTTGCCAGGCCATAGGTTTCCACCATCAAACCTCAGACATGTTCCCAGGCCACAGGGTTCTAGAATAAAACCGTTCTCATGTTCCCAGGCCACAGGGTTCCAGAATCCACCGATGACATGTTCCCAGGCAACAGGGATCCAGAATCAATCCTCAGTTAGGTTCCCAGGCTACAGGGTTCCAGAATAAAACCTCATTCATGTTCCAAGTCCACAGGGTTCCAGAATGAATCCTCAGTTAGGTTCCCAGGCTACAGGGTTCCAGAATAAAACCTCAGTCATGTTCCCAGGCCACAGAGTTCCAGAATCCACCGATGTCATGTTCCCAGTCCACACGGTTCCAGAATCAATCCTCAGTTATGTTCCCAGGCTTCAGGGTTCCAGAATAAAACCTCAGTCATGTTCCCAGTCCACAGGGTTCCAAAACCAAGGCTCAGTCAGGTTCCCAGGGCACAGTATTCCACAATCTAAACAGATGTCCTGTTCCCAGGCCACAGTTTTCCAGAATCACGCCTCAGTCATGTACCCAGGCCACAGGGATCCAGAATCAAACCTCAGTCATGTTGCCAGGCCATAGGGTACCACCATCAAACCTGAGTCATATTCCCAGGCCACAGGCTTCCAGAATCAAACGGATTTCATGTTCCCAGGCCACAGGGTTCCAGAATCCAACCAATGTCGTGTTCCCAGGCCACAGGTTTCCACAAGCAAACCTCAGTCGTGTTCCCAGGACACAGCTTTCCAGAATCAACCCGGTATCATGTTCCCTGGCGACAGTCTTCCAGAATCTAACCTCAGTCATGTTGCCAGGCCACAGGTTTCCACCATCAAACCTCAGACATGTTCCCAGGCCACAGGGTTCCAGAATAAAACCGTTCTCATGTTCCCAGGCAAAAAGATTCCAGAATCCACCGATGACATGTTCCCAGGCAACAGGGTTCCAGAAAAAATCCTCAGTCAGGTTCCCAGGCTACAGGGTTCCAGAATAAAACCTCAGTCATGTTCCAAGTCCACAGGGTTCCAGAATCAATCCTCAGTTAGGTTCCCAGGCTACAGGGTTCCAGAATAAAACCTCAGTCATGTTCCCAGTCCACAGGGTTCCAGAACCTAGGCTCAGTTAGATTCTCAGGGCACAGTATTCCAGAATATAAACACATGTCATGTTCCCAAGCCACAATTTTCCAGAATCACGCCTCAGTCATGTACCCAGGCCACAGGGATTCAGAATCAAACTTCAGTCATGTTGCCAGGCCATAGGGTATCACCATCAAACCTCAGTCATATTCCCAGGCCACAGGCTACCAGAATCAAACGGATTTCATGTTCCCAGGCAACAGGGTTCCAGAATCCAAACCGATGTCATGTTCCCAGGCCTCAGGATTCCACAATCTAACCTCAGTCATGTTCCCAGGCCAATGGTTTCCAGAATCAAACCTCAGTCATATTCCCAGGCCACAGGGTTCCAGAATCCACCGATGTCATGTTCCCAGGCCATAGGGTTACAGAATCAATCCTCAGTTATGTTCCCAGGCTACAGGTATCCAGAATAAAACCTCAGTCATGTTCCCAGTCCACAGGGTTCCAGAACCAAGGCTCAGTCACGTTCCCAGGGCACAGTATTCCACAATCTACACTGATGTCATGTTCCCAGGCCACAGTTTTCCAGAAACACGCCTCAGTTATGTTCCCAGGCCACAGGGATCCTGAATCAAACCTCAGTCATGTTGCCAGGCCATAGGGTACCACCATCAAACCTCAGTCATATTCCCAGGCCACAAGTTTCCAGAATCAAACCGATGTCATGTTCCCAGGCAACAGGTTTCCACAATCTAACATCAGTCATGTTCCCAGGCCAATGGTTTCCAGAATCAAACCTCAGTCATATTCCCAGGCCACAGGGTTCCAGAATCAACCCGATATCATGTTCCCTGGCCACATTCTTCCATAATCAAACCTCAGTCATGTTGCCAGGCTATAGGTTTCCACCATCAAACCTCAGACATGTTCCCAGGCCACAGGGTTCTAGAATAAAACCGTTCTCATGATCCCAGGCCACAGGGTTCCAGAATCCACCGAAGACATGTTCCCAGGCAACAGGGATCCAGAATCAATCCTCAGTTAGGTTCCCAGGCTACAGGGTTCCAGAATAAAACCTCAGTCATGTTCCAAGTCCACAGGGTTCCAGAATGAATCCTCAGTTAGGTTCCCAGGCTACAGGGTTCCAGAATAAAACCTCAGTCATGTTCCCAGGCCACAGAGTTCCAGAATCCACCGATGTCATGTTCCCAGTCCACAGGGTTCCAGAATCAATCCTCTGTTATGTTCCCAGGCTACAGGTTTCCAGAATAAAACCTCAGTCATGTTCCCAGTCCACAGGGTTCCAAAACCATGGCTCAGTCAGGTTCCCAGGGCACAGTATTCCACAATCTAAACAGATGTCCTGTTCCCAGGCCACAGTTTTCCAGAATCACGCCTCAGTCATGTACCCAGGCCACAGGGATCCAGAATCAAACCTCAGTCATGTTGCCAGGCCATAGGGTACCACCATCAAACCTGAGTCATATTCCCAGGCCACAGGCTTCCAGAATCAAACGGATTTCATGTTCCCAGGCCACAGGGTTCCAGAATCCAACCGATGTCGTGTTCCCAGGCCACAGGTTTCCACAAGCAAACCTCAGTCGTGTTCCCAGGACACAGCTTTCCAGAATCAACCCGGTATCATGTTCCCTGGCGACAGCCTTCCAGAATCTAACCTCAGTCATGTTGCCAGGCCACAGGTTTCCACCATCAAACCTCAGACATGTTCCCAGGCCACAGGGTTCCAGAATAAAACCGTTCTCATGTTCCCAGGCAAAAAGATTCCAGAATCCACCGATGACATGTTCCCAGGCAACAGGGTTCCAGAATCAATCCTCAGTCAGGTTCCCAGGCTACAGGGTTCCAGAATAAAACCTCAGTCATGTTCCAAGTCCACAGGGTTCCAGAATCAATCCTCAGTTAGGTTCCCAGGCTACAGGGTTCCAGAATAAAACCTCAGTCATGTTCCCAGTCCACAGGGTTCCAGAACCTAGGCTCAGTTAGATTCTCAGGGCACAGTATTCCACAATCTAAACAGATGTCATGTCCCCAAGCCACAATTTTCCAGAATCACGCCTCAGTCATGTACCCAGGCCACAGGGATCCAGAATCAAACTTCAGTCATGTTGCCAGGCCATAGGGTACCACCATCAAACCTCAGTCATATTCCCAGGCCACAGGCTACCAGAATCAAACGGATTTCATGTTCCCAGGCAACAGGGTTCCAGAATCCAAACCGATGTCATGTTCCCAGGCCACAGGATTCCACAATCTAACCTCAGTCATGTTCCCAGGTCAAAGGTTTCCAGAATCAAACCTCAGTCATATTCCCAGGCCACAGGGTTCCAGAATCCACCGATGTCATGTTCCCAGGCCACAGGGTTACAGAATCAATCCTCAGTTATGTTCCCAGGTTACAGGTATCCAGAATAAAACCTCAGTCATGTTCCCAGTCAACAGGGTTCCAGAACCAAGGCTCAGTCAGTTTCCCAGGGCACAGTATTCCACAATCTAAACAGATGTCATGTTCCCAGGCCACAGTTTTCCAGAATCACACTTCAGTCATGTTCCAAGGCCACAGGGATCCAGAATCAAACCTCAGTCATGTTGCCAGGCCATACGGTATCACCATCAAACCTCAGTCATATTCCCAGGCCACAAGTTTGCAGAATCAAACCGATGTCATATTCCCAGGCCACAGGTTTCCACAATCTAACATCAGTCATGTTCCCAGGCCACAGGATTCCAGAAGCAAACCTCAGTCTTGTTCCCAGGACACAGGTTTCCAGAATCAACCCGATATCATGTTCCCTGGCCACAGTCTTCCAGAATCAAACCTCAGTCATGTTACCAGGCCACAGGTTTCCACCATCAAACCTCAGACATGTTCCCAGGCCACAGGGTTCCAGAATAAAACCGTTCTCATGTTCCCAGGCCACAGGGTTACAGAATAAAACCGTTTTCATGTTCCCAGGCAAAAAGATTCCAGAATCCACCGATGACATGTTCCCAGGCAACAGGGTTCCAGAATCAATCCTCAGTCAGGTTCCCAGGCTACAGGGTTACAGAATAAAACCTCAGTCATGTTCCAAGTCCACAGGGTTCCAGAATCAATCCTCAGTTAGGTTCCCAGGCTACAGGGTTCCAGAATAAAACCTCAGTCATATTCCCAGTCCACAGGGTTCCAGAACCTAGGCTCAGTTAGATTCTCAGGGCACAGTATTCCACAATCTAAACAGATGTCATGTTCCCAAGCCACAATTTTCCAGAATCACGCCTCAGTCATGTACCCAGGCCACAGGGATCCAGAATCAAACTTCAGTCATGTTGCCAGGCCATAGGGTACCACCATCAAACCTCAGTCATATTCCCAGGCCACAGGCTACCAGAATCAAACGGATTTCATGTTCCCAGGCAACAGGGTTCCAGAATCCAAACCGATGTCATGTTCCCAGGCCACAGGATTCCACAATCTAACCTCAGTCATGTTCCCAGGTCAAAGGTTTCCAGAATCAAACCTCAGTCATATTCCCAGGCCACAGGGTTCCAGAATCCACCGATGTCATGTTCCCAGGCCACAGGGTTACAGAATCAATCCTCAGTTATGTTCCCAGGCTACAGGTATCCAGAATAAAACCTCAGTCATGTTCCCAGTCCACAGGGTTCCAGAACCAAGGCTCAGTCAGGTTCCCAGGGCACAGTATTCCACAAACTACACAGATGTCATGTTCCCAGGCCACAGTTTTCCAGACACACGCCTCAGTTATGTTCCCAGGCCACAGGGATCCTGAATCAAACCTCAGTCATGTTGCCAGGCCATAGGGAACCACCATCAAACCTCAGTCATATTCCCAGGCCACAAGTTTCCAGAATCAAACCGATGTCATGTTCCCAGGCAACAGGTTTCCACAATCTAACATCAGTCATTTTCCCAGGCCAATGGTTTCCAGAATCAAACCTCAGTCATATTCCCAGGCCACAGGGTTCCAGAATCAACCCGATATCATGTTCCCTGGCCACATTCTTCCATAATCAAACCTCAGTCATGTTGCCAGGCCATAGGTTTCCACCATCAAACCTCAGACATGTTCCCAGGCCACAGGGTTCTAGAATAAAACCGTTCTCATGTTCCCAGGCCACAGGGTTCCAGAATCCACCGATGACATGTTCCCAGGCAACAGGGATCCAGAATCAATCCTCAGTTAGGTTCCCAGGCTACAGGGTTCCAGAATAAAACCTCATTCATGTTCCAAGTCCACAGGGTTCCAGAATGAATCCTCAGTTAGGTTCCCAGGCTACAGGGTTCCAGAATAAAACCTCAGTCATGTTCCCAGGCCACAGAGTTCCAGAATCCACCGATGTCATGTTCCCAGTCCACACGGTTCCAGAATCAATCCTCAGTTATGTTCCCAGGCTACAGGGTTCCAGAATAAAACCTCAGTCATGTTCCCAGTCCACAGGGTTCCAAAACCAAGGCTCAGTCAGGTTCCCAGGGCACAGTATTCCACAATCTAAACAGATGTCCTGTTCCCAGGCCACAGTTTTCCAGAATCACGCCTCAGTCATGTACCCAGGCCACAGGGATCCAGAATCAAACCTCAGTCATGTTGCCAGGCCATAGGGTACCACCATCAAACCTGAGTCATATTCCCAGGCCACAGGCTTCCAGAATCAAACGGATTTCATGTTCCCAGGCCACAGGGTTCCAGAATCCAACCGATGTCGTGTTCCCAGGCCACAGGTTTCCACAAGCAAACCTCAGTCGTGTTCCCAGGACACAGCTTTCCAGAATCAACCCGGTATCATGTTCCCTGGCGACAGTCTTCCAGAATCTAACCTCAGTCATGTTGCCAGGCCACAGGTTTCCACCATCAAACCTCAGACATGTTCCCAGGCCACAGGGTTCCAGAATAAAACCGTTCTCATGTTCCCAGGCAAAAAGATTCCAGAATCCACCGATGACATGTTCCCAGGCAACAGGGTTCCAGAAAAAATCCTCAGTCAGGTTCCCAGGCTACAGGGTTCCAGAATAAAACCTCAGTCATGTTCCAAGTCCACAGGGTTCCAGAATCAATCCTCAGTTAGGTTCCCAGGCTACAGGGTTCCAGAATAAAACCTCAGTCATGTTCCCAGTCCACAGGGTTCCAGAACCTAGGCTCAGTTAGATTCTCAGGGCACAGTATTCCAGAATCTAAACACATGTCATGTTCCCAAGCCACAATTTTCCAGAATCACGCCTCAGTCATGTACCCAGGCCACAGGGATTCAGAATCAAACTTCAGTCATGTTGCCAGGCCATAGGGTACCACCATCAAACCTCAGTCATATTCCCAGGCCACAGGCTACCAGAATCAAACGGATTTCATGTTCCCAGGCAACAGGGTTCCAGAATCCAAACCGATGTCATGTTCCCAGGCCTCAGGATTGCACAATCTAACCTCAGTCATGTTCCCAGGCCAATGGTTTCCAGAATCAAACCTCAGTCATATTCCCAGGCCACAGGGTTCCAGAATCCACCGATGTCATGTTCCCAGGCCACAGGGTTACAGAATCAATCCTCAGTTATGTTCCCAGGTTACAGGTATCCAGAATAAAACCTCAGTCATGTTCCCAGTCCACAGGGTTCCAGAACCAAGGCTCAGTCAGTTTCCCAGGGCACAGTATTCCACAATCTAAACAGATGTCATGTTCCCAGGCCACAGTTTTCCAGAATCACACTTCAGTCATGTTCCAAGGCCACAGGGATCCAGAATCAAACCTCAGTCATGTTGCCAGGCCATACGGTATCACCATCAAACCTCAGTCATATTCCCAGGCCACAAGTTTGCAGAATCAAACCGATGTCATGTTCCCAGGCCACAGGTTTCCACAATCTAACATCAGTCATGTTCCCAGGCCACAGGATTCCAGAAGCAAACCTCAGTCTTGTTCCCAGGACACAGGTTTCCAGAATCAACCCGATATCATGTTCCCTGGCCACAGTCTTCCAGAATCAAACCTCAGTCATGTTACCAGGCCACAGGTTTCCACCATCAAACCTCAGACATGTTCCCAGGCCACAGGGTTCCAGAATAAAACCGTTCTCATGTTCCCAGGCCACAGGGTTACAGAATAAAACCGTTTTCATGTTCCCAGGCAAAAAGATTCCAGAATCCACCGATGACATGTTCCCAGGCAACAGGGTTCCAGAATCAATCCTCAGTCAGGTTCCCAGGCTACAGGGTTACAGAATAAAACCTCAGTCATGTTCCAAGTCCACAGGGTTCCAGAATCAATCCTCAGTTAGGTTCCCAGGCTACAGGGTTCCAGAATAAAACCTCAGTCATGTTCCCAGTCCACAGGGTTCCAGAACCTAGGCTCAGTTAGATTCTCAGGGCACAGTATTCCACAATCTAAACAGATGTCATGTTCCCAAGCCACAATTTTCCAGAATCACGCCTCAGTCATGTACCCAGGCCACAGGGATCCAGAATCAAACTTCAGTCATGTTGCCAGGCAATAGGGTACCACCATCAAACCTCAGTCATATTCCCAGGCCACAGGCTACCAGAATCAAACGGATTTCATGTTCCCAGGCAACAGGGTTCCAGAATCCAAACCGATGTCATGTTCCCAGGCCACAGGATTCCACAATCTAACCTCAGTCATGTTCCCAGGTCAAAGGTTTCCAGAATCAAACCTCAGTCATATTCCCAGGCCACAGGGTTCCAGAATCCACCGATGTCATGTTCCCAGGCCACAGGGTTACAGAATCAATCCTCAGTTATGTTCCCAGGCTACAGGTATCCAGAATAAAACCTCAGTCATGTTCCCAGTCCACAGGGTTCCAGAACCAAGGCTCAGTCAGGTTCCCAGGGCACAGTATTCCACAAACTACACAGATGTCATGTTCCCAGGCCACAGTTTTCCAGAAACACGCCTCAGTTATGTTCCCAGGCCACAGGGATCCTGAATCAAACCTCAGTCATGTTGCCAGGCCATAGGGAACCACCATCAAACCTCAGTCATATTCCCAGGCCACAAGTTTCCAGAATCAAACCGATGTCATGTTCCCAGGCAACAGGTTTCCACAATCTAACATCAGTCATGTTCCCAGGCCAATGGTTTCCAGAATCAAACCTCAGTCATATTCCCAGGCCACAGGGTTCCAGAATCAACCCGATATCATGTTCCCTGGCCACACTCTTCCATAATCAAACCTCAGTCATGTTGCCAGGCCATAGGTTTCCACCATCAAACCTCAGACATGTTCCCAGGCCACAGGGTTCTAGAATAAAACCGTTCTCATGATCCCAGGCCACAGGGTTCCAGAATCCACCGAAGACATGTTCCCAGGCAACAGGGATCCAGAATCAATCCTCAGTTAGGTTCCCAGGCTACAGGGTTCCAGAATAAAACCTCAGTCATGTTCCAAGTCCACAGGGTTCCAGAATGAATCCTCAGTTAGGTTCCCAGGCTACAGGGTTCCAGAATAAAACCTCAGTCATGTTCCCAGGCCACAGAGTTCCAGAATCCACCGATGTCATGTTCCCAGTCCACAGGGTTCCAGATTCAATCCTCTGTTATGTTCCCAGGCTACAGGTTTCCAGAATAAAACCTCAGTCATGTTCCCAGTCCACAGGGTTCCAAAACCATGGCTCAGTCAGGTTCCCAGGGCACAGTATTCCACAATCTAAACAGATGTCCTTTTCCCAGGCCACAGTTTTCCAGAATCACGCCTCAGTCATGTACCCAGGCCACAGGGATCCAGATTCAAACCTCAGTCATGTTGCCAGGCCATAGGGTACCACCATCAAACCTGAGTCATATTCCCAGGCCACAGGCTTCCAGAATCAAACGGATTTCATGTTCCCAGGCCACAGGGTTCCAGAATCCAACCGATGTCGTGTTCCCAGGCCACAGGTTTCCACAAGCAAATCTCAGTCGTGTTCCCAGGACACAGCTTTCCAGAATCAACCCGGTATCATGTTCCCTGGCGACAGTCTTCCAGAATCTAACCTCAGTCATGTTGCCAGGCCACAGGTTTCCACCATCAAACCTCAGACATGTTCCCAGGCCACAGGGTTCCAGAATAAAACCGTTCTCATGTTCCCAGGCAAAAAGATTCCAGAATCCACCGATGACATGTTCCCAGGCAACAGGGTTCCAGAATCAATCCTCAGTCAGGTTCCCAGGCTACAGGGTTCCAGAATAAAACCTCAGTCATGTTCCAAGTCCACAGGGTTCCAGAATCAATCCTCAGTTAGGTTCCCAGGCTACAGGGTTCCAGAATAAAACCTCAGTCATGTTCCCAGTCCACAGGGTTCCAGAACCTAGGCTCAGTTAGATTCTCAGGGCACAGTATTCCACAATCTAAACAGATGTCATGTTCCCAAGCCACAATTTTCCAGAATCACGCCTCAGTCATGTACCCAGGCCACAGGGATCCAGAATCAAACTTCAGTCATGTTGCCAGGCCATAGGGTACCACCATCAAACCTCAGTCATATTCCCAGGCCACAGGCTACCAGAATCAAACGGATTTCATGTTCCCAGGCAACAGGATTCCAGAATCCAAACCGATGTCATGTTCCCAGGCCACAGGATTCCACAATCTAACCTCAGTCATGTTCCCAGGTCAAAGGTTTCCAGAATCAAACCTCAGTCATATTCCCAGGCCACAGGGTTCCAGAATCCACCGATGTCATGTTCCCAGGCCACAGGGTTACAGAATCAATCCTCAGTTATGTTCCCAGGTTACAGGTATCCAGAATAAAACCTCAGTCATGTTCCCAGTCCACAGGGTTCCAGAACCAAGGCTCAGTCAGTTTCCCAGGGCACAGTATTCCACAATCTAAACAGATGTCATGTTCCCAGGCCACAGTTTTCCAGAATCACACTTCAGTCATGTTCCAAGGCCACAGGGATCCAGAATCAAACCTCAGTCATGTTGCCAGGCCATACGGTATCACCATCAAACCTCAGTCATATTCCCAGGCCACAAGTTTGCAGAATCAAACCGATGTCATGTTCCCAGGCCACAGGTTTCCACAATCTAACATCAGTCATGTTCCCAGGCCACAGGATTCCAGAAGCAAACCTCAGTCTTGTTCCCAGGACACAGGTTTCCAGAATCAACCCGATATCATGTTCCCTGGCCACAGTCTTCCAGAATCAAACCTCAGTCATGTTACCAGGCCACAGGTTTCCACCATCAAACCTCAGACATGTTCCCAGGCCACAGGGTTCCAGAATAAAACCGTTCTCATGTTCCCAGGCCACAGGGTTACAGAATAAAACCGTTTTCATGTTCCCAGGCAAAAAGATTCCAGAATCCACCGATGACATGTTCCCAGGCAACAGGGTTCCAGAATCAATCCTCAGTCAGGTTCCCAGGCTACAGGGTTACAGAATAAAACCTCAGTCATGTTCCAAGTCCACAGGGTTCCAGAATCAATCCTCAGTTAGGTTCCCAGGCTACAGGGTTCCAGAATAAAACCTCAGTCATGTTCCCAGTCCACAGGGTTCCAGAACCTAGGCTCAGTTAGATTCTCAGGGCACAGTATTCCACAATCTAAACAGATGTCATGTTCCCAAGCCACAATTTTCCAGAATCACGCCTCAGTCATGTACCCAGGCCACAGGGATCCAGAATCAAACTTCAGTCATGTTGCCAGGCAATAGGGTACCACCATCAAACCTCAGTCATATTCCCAGGCCACAGGCTACCAGAATCAAACGGATTTCATGTTCCCAGGCAACAGGGTTCCAGAATCCAAACCGATGTCATGTTCCCAGGCCACAGGATTCCACAATCTAACCTCAGTCATGTTCCCAGGTCAAAGGTTTCCAGAATCAAACCTCAGTCATATTCCCAGGCCACAGGGTTCCAGAATCCACCGATGTCATGTTCCCAGGCCACAGGGTTACAGAATCAATCCTCAGTTATGTTCCCAGGCTACAGGTATCCAGAATAAAACCTCAGTCATGTTCCCAGTCCACAGGGTTCCAGAACCAAGGCTCAGTCAGGTTCCCAGGGCACAGTATTCCACAAACTACACAGATGTCATGTTCCCAGGCCACAGTTTTCCAGAAACACGCCTCAGTTATGTTCCCAGGCCACAGGGATCCTGAATCAAACCTCAGTCATGTTGCCAGGCCATAGGGAACCACCATCAAACCTCAGTCATATTCCCAGGCCACAAGTTTCCAGAATCAAACCGATGTCATGTTCCCAGGCAACAGGTTTCCACAATCTAACATCAGTCATGTTCCCAGGCCAATGGTTTCCAGAATCAAACCTCAGTCATATTCCCAGGCCACAGGGTTCCAGAATCAACCCGATATCATGTTCCCTGGCCACACTCTTCCATAATCAAACCTCAGTCATGTTGCCAGGCCATAGGTTTCCACCATCAAACCTCAGACATGTTCCCAGGCCACAGGGTTCTAGAATAAAACCGTTCTCATGATCCCAGGCCACAGGGTTCCAGAATCCACCGAAGACATGTTCCCAGGCAACAGGGATCCAGAATCAATCCTCAGTTAGGTTCCCAGGCTACAGGGTTCCAGAATAAAACCTCAGTCATGTTCCAAGTCCACAGGGTTCCAGAATGAATCCTCAGTTAGGTTCCCAGGCTACAGGGTTCCAGAATAAAACCTCAGTCATGTTCCCAGGCCACAGAGTTCCAGAATCCACCGATGTCATGTTCCCAGTCCACAGGGTTCCAGATTCAATCCTCTGTTATGTTCCCAGGCTACAGGTTTCCAGAATAAAACCTCAGTCATGTTCCCAGTCCACAGGGTTCCAAAACCATGGCTCAGTCAGGTTCCCAGGGCACAGTATTCCACAATCTAAACAGATGTCCTTTTCCCAGGCCACAGTTTTCCAGAATCACGCCTCAGTCATGTACCCAGGCCACAGGGATCCAGATTCAAACCTCAGTCATGTTGCCAGGCCATAGGGTACCACCATCAAACCTGAGTCATATTCCCAGGCCACAGGCTTCCAGAATCAAACGGATTTCATGTTCCCAGGCCACAGGGTTCCAGAATCCAACCGATGTCGTGTTCCCAGGCCACAGGTTTCCACAAGCAAATCTCAGTCGTGTTCCCAGGACACAGCTTTCCAGAATCAACCCGGTATCATGTTCCCTGGCGACAGTCTTCCAGAATCTAACCTCAGTCATGTTGCCAGGCCACAGGTTTCCACCATCAAACCTCAGACATGTTCCCAGGCCACAGGGTTCCAGAATAAAACCGTTCTCATGTTCCCAGGCAAAAAGATTCCAGAATCCACCGATGACATGTTCCCAGGAAACAGGGTTCCAGAATCAATCCTCAGTCAGGTTCCCAGGCTACAGGGTTCCAGAATAAAACCTCAGTCATGTTCCAAGTCCACAGGGTTCCAGAATCAATCCTCAGTTAGGTTCCCAGGCTACAGGGTTCCAGAATAAAACCTCAGTCATGTTCCCAGTCCACAGGGTTCCAGAACCTAGGCTCAGTTAGATTCTCAGGGCACAGTATTCCACAATCTAAACAGATGTCATGTTCCCAAGCCACAATTTTCCAGAATCACGCCTCAGTCATGTACCCAGGCCACAGGGATCCAGAATCAAACTTCAGTCATGTTGCCAGGCCATAGGGTACCACCATCAAACCTCAGTCATATTCCCAGGCCACAGGCTACCAGAATCAAACGGATTTCATGTTCCCAGGCAACAGGATTCCAGAATCCAAACCGATGTCATGTTCCCAGGCCACAGGATTCCACAATCTAACCTCAGTCATGTTCCCAGGTCAAAGGTTTCCAGAATCAAACCTCAGTCATATTCCCAGGCCACAGGGTTCCAGAATCCACCGATGTCATGTTCCCAGGCCACAGGGTTACAGAATCAATCCTCAGTTATGTTCCCAGGTTACAGGTATCCAGAATAAAACCTCAGTCATGTTCCCAGTCCACAGGGTTCCAGAACCAAGGCTCAGTCAGTTTCCCAGGGCACAGTATTCCACAATCTAAACAGATGTCATGTTCCCAGGCCACAGTTTTCCAGAATCACACTTCAGTCATGTTCCAAGGCCACAGGGATCCAGAATCAAACCTCAGTCATGTTGCCAGGCCATACGGTATCACCATCAAACCTCAGTCATATTCCCAGGCCACAAGTTTGCAGAATCAAACCGATGTCATGTTCCCAGGCCACAGGTTTCCACAATCTAACATCAGTCATGTTCCCAGGCCACAGGATTCCAGAAGCAAACCTCAGTCTTGTTCCCAGGACACAGGTTTCCAGAATCAACCCGATATCATGTTCCCTGGCCACAGTCTTCCAGAATCAAACCTCAGTCATGTTACCAGGCCACAGGTTTCCACCATCAAACCTCAGACATGTTCCCAGGCCACAGGGTTCCAGAATAAAACCGTTCTCATGTTCCCAGGCCACAGGGTTACAGAATAAAACCGTTTTCATGTTCCCAGGCAAAAAGATTCCAGAATCCACCGATGACATGTTCCCAGGCAACAGGGTTCCAGAATCAATCCTCAGTCAGGTTCCCAGGCTACAGGGTTACAGAATAAAACCTCAGTCATGTTCCAAGTCCACAGGGTTCCAGAATCAATCCTCAGTTAGGTTCCCAGGCTACAGGGTTCCAGAATAAAACCTCAGTCATGTTCCCAGTCCACAGGGTTCCAGAACCTAGGCTCAGTTAGATTCTCAGGGCACAGTATTCCACAATCTAAACAGATGTCATGTTCCCAAGCCACAATTTTCCAGAATCACGCCTCAGTCATGTACCCAGGCCACAGGGATCCAGAATCAAACTTCAGTCATGTTGCCAGGCAATAGGGTACCACCATCAAACCTCAGTCATATTCCCAGGCCACAGGCTACCAGAATCAAACGGATTTCATGTTCCCAGGCAACAGGGTTCCAGAATCCAAACCGATGTCATGTTCCCAGGCCACAGGATTCCACAATCTAACCTCAGTCATGTTCCCAGGTCAAAGGTTTCCAGAATCAAACCTCAGTCATATTCCCAGGCCACAGGGTTCCAGAATCCACCGATGTCATGTTCCCAGGCCACAGGGTTACAGAATCAATCCTCAGTTATGTTCCCAGGCTACAGGTATCCAGAATAAAACCTCAGTCATGTTCCCAGTCCACAGGGTTCCAGAACCAAGGCTCAGTCAGGTTCCCAGGGCACAGTATTCCACAAACTACACAGATGTCATGTTCCCAGGCCACAGTTTTCCAGAAACACGCCTCAGTTATGTTCCCAGGCCACAGGGATCCTGAATCAAACCTCAGTCATGTTGCCAGGCCATAGGGAACCACCATCAAACCTCAGTCATATTCCCAGGCCACAAGTTTCCAGAATCAAACCGATGTCATGTTCCCAGGCAACAGGTTTCCACAATCTAACATCAGTCATGTTCCCAGGCCAATGGTTTCCAGAATCAAACCTCAGTCATATTCCCAGGCCACAGGGTTCCAGAATCAACCCGATATCATGTTCCCTGGCCACACTCTTCCATAATCAAACCTCAGTCATGTTGCCAGGCCATAGGTTTCCACCATCAAACCTCAGACATGTTCCCAGGCCACAGGGTTCTAGAATAAAACCGTTCTCATGATCCCAGGCCACAGGGTTCCAGAATCCACCGAAGACATGTTCCCAGGCAACAGGGATCCAGAATCAATCCTCAGTTAGGTTCCCAGGCTACAGGGTTCCAGAATAAAACCTCAGTCATGTTCCAAGTCCACAGGGTTCCAGAATGAATCCTCAGTTAGGTTCCCAGGCTACAGGGTTCCAGAATAAAACCTCAGTCATGTTCCCAGGCCACAGAGTTCCAGAATCCACCGATGTCATGTTCCCAGTCCACAGGGTTCCAGATTCAATCCTCTGTTATGTTCCCAGGCTACAGGTTTCCAGAATAAAACCTCAGTCATGTTCCCAGTCCACAGGGTTCCAAAACCATGGCTCAGTCAGGTTCCCAGGGCACAGTATTCCACAATCTAAACAGATGTCCTTTTCCCAGGCCACAGTTTTCCAGAATCACGCCTCAGTCATGTACCCAGGCCACAGGGATCCAGATTCAAACCTCAGTCATGTTGCCAGGCCATAGGGTACCACCATCAAACCTGAGTCATATTCCCAGGCCACAGGCTTCCAGAATCAAACGGATTTCATGTTCCCAGGCCACAGGGTTCCAGAATCCAACCGATGTCGTGTTCCCAGGCCACAGGTTTCCACAAGCAAATCTCAGTCGTGTTCCCAGGACACAGCTTTCCAGAATCAACCCGGTATCATGTTCCCTGGCGACAGTCTTCCAGAATCTAACCTCAGTCATGTTGCCAGGCCACAGGTTTCCACCATCAAACCTCAGACATGTTCCCAGGCCACAGGGTTCCAGAATAAAACCGTTCTCATGTTCCCAGGCAAAAAGATTCCAGAATCCACCGATGACATGTTCCCAGGCAACAGGGTTCCAGAATCAATCCTCAGTCAGGTTCCCAGGCTACAGGGTTCCAGAATAAAACCTCAGTCATGTTCCAAGTCCACAGGGTTCCAGAATCAATCCTCAGTTAGGTTCCCAGGCTACAGGGTTCCAGAATAAAACCTCAGTCATGTTCCCAGTCCACAGGGTTCCAGAACCTAGGCTCAGTTAGATTCTCAGGGCACAGTATTCCACAATCTAAACAGATGTCATGTTCCCAAGCCACAATTTTCCAGAATCACGCCTCAGTCATGTACCCAGGCCACAGGGATCCAGAATCAAACTTCAGTCATGTTGCCAGGCCATAGGGTACCACCATCAAACCTCAGTCATATTCCCAGGCCACAGGCTACCAGAATCAAACGGATTTCATGTTCCCAGGCAACAGGATTCCAGAATCCAAACCGATGTCATGTTCCCAGGCCACAGGATTCCACAATCTAACCTCAGTCATGTTCCCAGGTCAAAGGTTTCCAGAATCAAACCTCAGTCATATTCCCAGGCCACAGGGTTCCAGAATCCACCGATGTCATGTTCCCAGGCCACAGGGTTACAGAATCAATCCTCAGTTATGTTCCCAGGTTACAGGTATCCAGAATAAAACCTCAGTCATGTTCCCAGTCCACAGGGTTCCAGAACCAAGGCTCAGTCAGTTTCCCAGGGCACAGTATTCCACAATCTAAACAGATGTCATGTTCCCAGGCCACAGTTTTCCAGAATCACACTTCAGTCATGTTCCAAGGCCACAGGGATCCAGAATCAAACCTCAGTCATGTTGCCAGGCCATACGGTATCACCATCAAACCTCAGTCATATTCCCAGGCCACAAGTTTGCAGAATCAAACCGATGTCATGTTCCCAGGCCACAGGTTTCCACAATCTAACATCAGTCATGTTCCCAGGCCACAGGATTCCAGAAGCAAACCTCAGTCTTGTTCCCAGGACACAGGTTTCCAGAATCAACCCGATATCATGTTCCCTGGCCACAGTCTTCCAGAATCAAACCTCAGTCATGTTACCAGGCCACAGGTTTCCACCATCAAACCTCAGACATGTTCCCAGGCCACAGGGTTCCAGAATAAAACCGTTCTCATGTTCCCAGGCCACAGGGTTACAGAATAAAACCGTTTTCATGTTCCCAGGCAAAAAGATTCCAGAATCCACCGATGACATGTTCCCAGGCAACAGGGTTCCAGAATCAATCCTCAGTCAGGTTCCCAGGCTACAGGGTTACAGAATAAAACCTCAGTCATGTTCCAAGTCCACAGGGTTCCAGAATCAATCCTCAGTTAGGTTCCCAGGCTACAGGGTTCCAGAATAAAACCTCAGTCATGTTCCCAGTCCACAGGGTTCCAGAACCTAGGCTCAGTTAGATTCTCAGGGCACAGTATTCCACAATCTAAACAGATGTCATGTTCCCAAGCCACAATTTTCCAGAATCACGCCTCAGTCATGTACCCAGGCCACAGGGATCCAGAATCAAACTTCAGGCATGTTGCCAGGCAATAGGGTACCACCATCAAACCTCAGTCATATTCCCAGGCCACAGGCTACCAGAATCAAACGGATTTCATGTTCCCAGGCAACAGGGTTCCAGAATCCAAACCGATGTCATGTTCCCAGGCCACAGGATTCCACAATCTAACCTCAGTCATGTTCCCAGGTCAAAGGTTTCCAGAATCAAACCTCAGTCATATTCCCAGGCCACAGGGTTCCAGAATCCACCGATGTCATGTTCCCAGGCCACAGGGTTACAGAATCAATCCTCAGTTATGTTCCCAGGCTACAGGTATCCAGAATAAAACCTCAGTCATGTTCCCAGTCCACAGGGTTCCAGAACCAAGGCTCAGTCAGGTTCCCAGGGCACAGTATTCCACAAACTACACAGATGTCATGTTCCCAGGCCACAGTTTTCCAGAAACACGCCTCAGTTATGTTCCCAGGCCACAGGGATCCTGAATCAAACCTCAGTCATGTTGCCAGGCCATAGGGAACCACCATCAAACCTCAGTCATATTCCCAGGCCACAAGTTTCCAGAATCAAACCGATGTCATGTTCCCAGGCAACAGGTTTCCACAATCTAACATCAGTCATGTTCCCAGGCCAATGGTTTCCAGAATCAAACCTCAGTCATATTCCCAGGCCACAGGGTTCCAGAATCAACCCGATATCATGTTCCCTGGCCACACTCTTCCATAATCAAACCTCAGTCATGTTGCCAGGCCATAGGTTTCCACCATCAAACCTCAGACATGTTCCCAGGCCACAGGGTTCTAGAATAAAACCGTTCTCATGATCCCAGGCCACAGGGTTCCAGAATCCACCGAAGACATGTTCCCAGGCAACAGGGATCCAGAATCAATCCTCAGTTAGGTTCCCAGGCTACAGGGTTCCAGAATAAAACCTCAGTCATGTTCCAAGTCCACAGGGTTCCAGAATGAATCCTCAGTTAGGTTCCCAGGCTACAGGGTTCCAGAATAAAACCTCAGTCATGTTCCCAGGCCACAGAGTTCCAGAATCCACCGATGTCATGTTCCCAGTCCACAGGGTTCCAGATTCAATCCTCTGTTATGTTCCCAGGCTACAGGTTTCCAGAATAAAACCTCAGTCATGTTCCCAGTCCACAGGGTTCCAAAACCATGGCTCAGTCAGGTTCCCAGGGCACAGTATTCCACAATCTAAACAGATGTCCTTTTCCCAGGCCACAGTTTTCCAGAATCACGCCTCAGTCATGTACCCAGGCCACAGGGATCCAGATTCAAACCTCAGTCATGTTGCCAGGCCATAGGGTACCACCATCAAACCTGAGTCATATTCCCAGGCCACAGGCTTCCAGAATCAAACGGATTTCATGTTCCCAGGCCACAGGGTTCCAGAATCCAACCGATGTCGTGTTCCCAGGCCACAGGTTTCCACAAGCAAATCTCAGTCGTGTTCCCAGGACACAGCTTTCCAGAATCAACCCGGTATCATGTTCCCTGGCGACAGTCTTCCAGAATCTAACCTCAGTCATGTTGCCAGGCCACAGGTTTCCACCATCAAACCTCAGACATGTTCCCAGGCCACAGGGTTCCAGAATAAAACCGTTCTCATGTTCCCAGGCAAAAAGATTCCAGAATCCACCGATGACATGTTCCCAGGCAACAGGGTTCCAGAATCAATCCTCAGTCAGGTTCCCAGGCTACAGGGTTCCAGAATAAAACCTCAGTCATGTTCCAAGTCCACAGGGTTCCAGAATCAATCCTCAGTTAGGTTCCCAGGCTACAGGGTTCCAGAATAAAACCTCAGTCATGTTCCCAGTCCACAGGGTTCCAGAACCTAGGCTCAGTTAGATTCTCAGGGCACAGTATTCCACAATCTAAACAGATGTCATGTTCCCAAGCCACAATTTTCCAGAATCACGCCTCAGTCATGTACCCAGGCCACAGGGATCCAGAATCAAACTTCAGTCATGTTGCCAGGCCATAGGGTACCACCATCAAACCTCAGTCATATTCCCAGGCCACAGGCTACCAGAATCAAACGGATTTCATGTTCCCAGGCAACAGGATTCCAGAATCCAAACCGATGTCATGTTCCCAGGCCACAGGATTCCACAATCTAACCTCAGTCATGTTCCCAGGTCAAAGGTTTCCAGAATCAAACCTCAGTCATATTCCCAGGCCACAGGGTTCCAGAATCCACCGATGTCATGTTCCCAGGCCACAGGGTTACAGAATCAATCCTCAGTTATGTTCCCAGGTTACAGGTATCCAGAATAAAACCTCAGTCATGTTCCCAGTCCACAGGGTTCCAGAACCAAGGCTCAGTCAGTTTCCCAGGGCACAGTATTCCACAATCTAAACAGATGTCATGTTCCCAGGCCACAGTTTTCCAGAATCACACTTCAGTCATGTTCCAAGGCCACAGGGATCCAGAATCAAACCTCAGTCATGTTGCCAGGCCATACGGTATCACCATCAAACCTCAGTCATATTCCCAGGCCACAAGTTTGCAGAATCAAACCGATGTCATGTTCCCAGGCCACAGGTTTCCACAATCTAACATCAGTCATGTTCCCAGGCCACAGGATTCCAGAAGCAAACCTCAGTCTTGTTCCCAGGACACAGGTTTCCAGAATCAACCCGATATCATGTTCCCTGGCCACAGTCTTCCAGAATCAAACCTCAGTCATGTTACCAGGCCACAGGTTTCCACCATCAAACCTCAGACATGTTCCCAGGCCACAGGGTTCCAGAATAAAACCGTTCTCATGTTCCCAGGCCACAGGGTTACAGAATAAAACCGTTTTCATGTTCCCAGGCAAAAAGATTCCAGAATCCACCGATGACATGTTCCCAGGCAACAGGGTTCCAGAATCAATCCTCAGTCAGGTTCCCAGGCTACAGGGTTACAGAATAAAACCTCAGTCATGTTCCAAGTCCACAGGGTTCCAGAATCAATCCTCAGTTAGGTTCCCAGGCTACAGGGTTCCAGAATAAAACCTCAGTCATGTTCCCAGTCCACAGGGTTCCAGAACCTAGGCTCAGTTAGATTCTCAGGGCACAGTATTCCACAATCTAAACAGATGTCATGTTCCCAAGCCACAATTTTCCAGAATCACGCCTCAGTCATGTACCCAGGCCACAGGGATCCAGAATCAAACTTCAGTCATGTTGCCAGGCAATAGGGTACCACCATCAAACCTCAGTCATATTCCCAGGCCACAGGCTACCAGAATCAAACGGATTTCATGTTCCCAGGCAACAGGGTTCCAGAATCCAAACCGATGTCATGTTCCCAGGCCACAGGATTCCACAATCTAACCTCAGTCATGTTCCCAGGTCAAAGGTTTCCAGAATCAAACCTCAGTCATATTCCCAGGCCACAGGGTTCCAGAATCCACCGATGTCATGTTCCCAGGCCACAGGGTTACAGAATCAATCCTCAGTTATGTTCCCAGGCTACAGGTATCCAGAATAAAACCTCAGTCATGTTCCCAGTCCACAGGGTTCCAGAACCAAGGCTCAGTCAGGTTCCCAGGGCACAGTATTCCACAAACTACACAGATGTCATGTTCCCAGGCCACAGTTTTCCAGAAACACGCCTCAGTTATGTTCCCAGGCCACAGGGATCCTGAATCAAACCTCAGTCATATTCCCAGGCCACAAGTTTCCAGAATCAAACCGATGTCATGTTCCCAGGCAACAGGTTTCCACAATCTAACATCAGTCATGTTCCCAGGCCAATGGTTTCCAGAATCAAACCTCAGTCATATTCCCAGGCCACAGGGTTCCAGAATCCACCGATGTCATGTTCCCAGGCCATAGGGTTACAGAATCAATCCTCAGTTATGTTCCCAGGCTACAGGTATCCAGAATAAAACCTCAGTCATGTTCCCAGTCCACAGGGTTCCAGAACCAAGGCTCAGTCACGTTCCCAGGGCACAGTATTCCACAATCTACACTGATGTCATGTTCCCAGGCCACAGTTTTCCAGAAACACGCCTCAGTTATGTTCCCAGGCCACAGGGATCCTGAATCAAACCTCAGTCATGTTGCCAGGCCATAGGGTACCACCATCAAACCTCAGTCATATTCCCAGGCCACAAGTTTCCAGAATCAAACCGATGTCATGTTCCCAGGCAACAGGTTTCCACAATCTAACATCAGTCATGTTCCCAGGCCAATGGTTTCCAGAATCAAACCTCAGTCATATTCCCAGGCCACAGGGTTCCAGAATCAATCCTCAGTTAGGTTCCCAGGCTACAGGGTTCCAGAATAAAACCTCAGTCATGTTCCCAGTCCACAGGGTTCCAGAACCTAGGCTCAGTTAGATTCTCAGGGCACAGTATTCCACAATCTAAACAGATGTCATGTTCCCAAGCCACAATTTTCCAGAATCACGCCTCAGTCATGTACCCAGGCCACAGGGATCCAGAATCAAACTTCAGTCATGTTGCCAGGCAATAGGGTACCACCATCAAACCTCAGTCATATTCCCAGGCCACAGGCTACCAGAATCAAACGGATTTCATGTTCCCAGGCAACAGGGTTCCAGAATCCAAACCGATGTCATGTTCCCAGGCCACAGGATTCCACAATCTAACCTCAGTCATGTTCCCAGGTCAAAGGTTTCCAGAATCAAACCTCAGTCATATTCCCAGGCCACAGGGTTCCAGAATCCACCGATGTCATGTTCCCAGGCCACAGGGTTACAGAATCAATCCTCAGTTATGTTCCCAGGCTACAGGTATCCAGAATAAAACCTCAGTCATGTTCCCAGTCCACAGGGTTCCAGAACCAAGGCTCAGTCAGGTTCCCAGGGCACAGTATTCCACAAACTACACAGATGTCATGTTCCCAGGCCACAGTTTTCCAGAAACACGCCTCAGTTATGTTCCCAGGCCACAGGGATCCTGAATCAAACCTCAGTCATATTCCCAGGCCACAAGTTTCCAGAATCAAACCGATGTCATGTTCCCAGGCCTCAGGATTCCACAATCTAACCTCAGTCATGTTCCCAGGCCAATGGTTTCCAGAATCAAACCTCAGTCATATTCCCAGGCCACAGGGTTCCAGAATCCACCGATGTCATGTTCCCAGGCCATAGGGTTACAGAATCAATCCTCAGTTATGTTCCCAGGCTACAGGTATCCAGAATAAAACCTCAGTCATGTTCCCAGTCCACAGGGTTCCAGAACCAAGGCTCAGTCACGTTCCCAGGGCACAGTATTCCACAATCTACACTGATGTCATGTTCCCAGGCCACAGTTTTCCAGAAACACGCCTCAGTTATGTTCCCAGGCCACAGGGATCCTGAATCAAACCTCAGTCATGTTGCCAGGCCATAGGGTACCACCATCAAACCTCAGTCATATTCCCAGGCCACAAGTTTCCAGAATCAAACCGATGTCATGTTCCCAGGCAACAGGTTTCCACAATCTAACATCAGTCATGTTCCCAGGCCAATGGTTTCCAGAATCAAACCTCAGTCATATTCCCAGGCCACAGGGTTCCAGAATCAACCCGATATCATGTTCCCTGGCCACATTCTTCCATAATCAAACCTCAGTCATGTTGCCAGGCCATAGGTTTCCACCATCAAACCTCAGACATGTTCCCAGGCCACAGGGTTCTAGAATAAAACCGTTCTCATGATCCCAGGCCACAGGGTTCCAGAATCCACCGAAGACATGTTCCCAGGCAACAGGGATCCAGAATCAATCCTCAGTTAGGTTCCCAGGCTACAGGGTTCCAGAATAAAACCTCAGTCATGTTCCAAGTCCACAGGGTTCCAGAATGAATCCTCAGTTAGGTTCCCAGGCTACAGGGTTCCAGAATAAAACCTCAGTCATGTTCCCAGGCCACAGAGTTCCAGAATCCACCGATGTCATGTTCCCAGTCCACAGGGTTCCAGAATCAATCCTCTGTTATGTTCCCAGGCTACAGGTTTCCAGAATAAAACCTCAGTCATGTTCCCAGTCCACAGGGTTCCAAAACCATGGCTCAGTCAGGTTCCCAGGGCACAGTATTCCACAATCTAAACAGATGTCCTGTTCCCAGGCCACAGTTTTCCAGAATCACGCCTCAGTCATGTACCCAGGCCACAGGGATCCAGAATCAAACCTCAGTCATGTTGCCAGGCCATAGGGTACCACCATCAAACCTGAGTCATATTCCCAGGCCACAGGCTTCCAGAATCAAACGGATTTCATGTTCCCAGGCCACAGGGTTCCAGAATCCAACCGATGTCGTGTTCCCAGGCCACAGGTTTCCACAAGCAAACCTCAGTCGTGTTCCCAGGACACAGCTTTCCAGAATCAACCCGGTATCATGTTCCCTGGCGACAGCCTTCCAGAATCTAACCTCAGTCATGTTGCCAGGCCACAGGTTTCCACCATCAAACCTCAGACATGTTCCCAGGCCACAGGGTTCCAGAATAAAACCGTTCTCATGTTCCCAGGCAAAAAGATTCCAGAATCCACCGATGACATGTTCCCAGGCAACAGGGTTCCAGAATCAATCCTCAGTCAGGTTCCCAGGCTACAGGGTTCCAGAATAAAACCTCAGTCATGTTCCAAGTCCACAGGGTTCCAGAATCAATCCTCAGTTAGGTTCCCAGGCTACAGGGTTCCAGAATAAAACCTCAGTCATGTTCCCAGTCCACAGGGTTCCAGAACCTAGGCTCAGTTAGATTCTCAGGGCACAGTATTCCACAATCTAAACAGATGTCATGTCCCCAAGCCACAATTTTCCAGAATCACGCCTCAGTCATGTACCCAGGCCACAGGGATCCAGAATCAAACTTCAGTCATGTTGCCAGGCCATAGGGTACCACCATCAAACCTCAGTCATATTCCCAGGCCACAGGCTACCAGAATCAAACGGATTTCATGTTCCCAGGCAACAGGGTTCCAGAATCCAAACCGATGTCATGTTCCCAGGCCACAGGATTCCACAATCTAACCTCAGTCATGTTCCCAGGTCAAAGGTTTCCAGAATCAAACCTCAGTCATATTCCCAGGCCACAGGGTTCCAGAATCCACCGATGTCATGTTCCCAGGCCACAGGGTTACAGAATCAATCCTCAGTTATGTTCCCAGGTTACAGGTATCCAGAATAAAACCTCAGTCATGTTCCCAGTCAACAGGGTTCCAGAACCAAGGCTCAGTCAGTTTCCCAGGGCACAGTATTCCACAATCTAAACAGATGTCATGTTCCCAGGCCACAGTTTTCCAGAATCACACTTCAGTCATGTTCCAAGGCCACAGGGATCCAGAATCAAACCTCAGTCATGTTGCCAGGCCATACGGTATCACCATCAAACCTCAGTCATATTCCCAGGCCACAAGTTTGCAGAATCAAACCGATGTCATATTCCCAGGCCACAGGTTTCCACAATCTAACATCAGTCATGTTCCCAGGCCACAGGATTCCAGAAGCAAACCTCAGTCTTGTTCCCAGGACACAGGTTTCCAGAATCAACCCGATATCATGTTCCCTGGCCACAGTCTTCCAGAATCAAACCTCAGTCATGTTACCAGGCCACAGGTTTCCACCATCAAACCTCAGACATGTTCCCAGGCCACAGGGTTCCAGAATAAAACCGTTCTCATGTTCCCAGGCCACAGGGTTACAGAATAAAACCGTTTTCATGTTCCCAGGCAAAAAGATTCCAGAATCCACCGATGACATGTTCCCAGGCAACAGGGTTCCAGAATCAATCCTCAGTCAGGTTCCCAGGCTACAGGGTTACAGAATAAAACCTCAGTCATGTTCCAAGTCCACAGGGTTCCAGAATCAATCCTCAGTTAGGTTCCCAGGCTACAGGGTTCCAGAATAAAACCTCAGTCATATTCCCAGTCCACAGGGTTCCAGAACCTAGGCTCAGTTAGATTCTCAGGGCACAGTATTCCACAATCTAAACAGATGTCATGTTCCCAAGCCACAATTTTCCAGAATCACGCCTCAGTCATGTACCCAGGCCACAGGGATCCAGAATCAAACTTCAGTCATGTTGCCAGGCCATAGGGTACCACCATCAAACCTCAGTCATATTCCCAGGCCACAGGCTACCAGAATCAAACGGATTTCATGTTCCCAGGCAACAGGGTTCCAGAATCCAAACCGATGTCATGTTCCCAGGCCACAGGATTCCACAATCTAACCTCAGTCATGTTCCCAGGTCAAAGGTTTCCAGAATCAAACCTCAGTCATATTCCCAGGCCACAGGGTTCCAGAATCCACCGATGTCATGTTCCCAGGCCACAGGGTTACAGAATCAATCCTCAGTTATGTTCCCAGGCTACAGGTATCCAGAATAAAACCTCAGTCATGTTCCCAGTCCACAGGGTTCCAGAACCAAGGCTCAGTCAGGTTCCCAGGGCACAGTATTCCACAAACTACACAGATGTCATGTTCCCAGGCCACAGTTTTCCAGACACACGCCTCAGTTATGTTCCCAGGCCACAGGGATCCTGAATCAAACCTCAGTCATGTTGCCAGGCCATAGGGAACCACCATCAAACCTCAGTCATATTCCCAGGCCACAAGTTTCCAGAATCAAACCGATGTCATGTTCCCAGGCAACAGGTTTCCACAATCTAACATCAGTCATTTTCCCAGGCCAATGGTTTCCAGAATCAAACCTCAGTCATATTCCCAGGCCACAGGGTTCCAGAATCAACCCGATATCATGTTCCCTGGCCACATTCTTCCATAATCAAACCTCAGTCATGTTGCCAGGCCATAGGTTTCCACCATCAAACCTCAGACATGTTCCCAGGCCACAGGGTTCTAGAATAAAACCGTTCTCATGTTCCCAGGCCACAGGGTTCCAGAATCCACCGATGACATGTTCCCAGGCAACAGGGATCCAGAATCAATCCTCAGTTAGGTTCCCAGGCTACAGGGTTCCAGAATAAAACCTCATTCATGTTCCAAGTCCACAGGGTTCCAGAATGAATCCTCAGTTAGGTTCCCAGGCTACAGGGTTCCAGAATAAAACCTCAGTCATGTTCCCAGGCCACAGAGTTCCAGAATCCACCGATGTCATGTTCCCAGTCCACACGGTTCCAGAATCAATCCTCAGTTATGTTCCCAGGCTACAGGGTTCCAGAATAAAACCTCAGTCATGTTCCCAGTCCACAGGGTTCCAAAACCAAGGCTCAGTCAGGTTCCCAGGGCACAGTATTCCACAATCTAAACAGATGTCCTGTTCCCAGGCCACAGTTTTCCAGAATCACGCCTCAGTCATGTACCCAGGCCACAGGGATCCAGAATCAAACCTCAGTCATGTTGCCAGGCCATAGGGTACCACCATCAAACCTGAGTCATATTCCCAGGCCACAGGCTTCCAGAATCAAACGGATTTCATGTTCCCAGGCCACAGGGTTCCAGAATCCAACCGATGTCGTGTTCCCAGGCCACAGGTTTCCACAAGCAAACCTCAGTCGTGTTCCCAGGACACAGCTTTCCAGAATCAACCCGGTATCATGTTCCCTGGCGACAGTCTTCCAGAATCTAACCTCAGTCATGTTGCCAGGCCACAGGTTTCCACCATCAAACCTCAGACATGTTCCCAGGCCACAGGGTTCCAGAATAAAACCGTTCTCATGTTCCCAGGCAAAAAGATTCCAGAATCCACCGATGACATGTTCCCAGGCAACAGGGTTCCAGAAAAAATCCTCAGTCAGGTTCCCAGGCTACAGGGTTCCAGAATAAAACCTCAGTCATGTTCCAAGTCCACAGGGTTCCAGAATCAATCCTCAGTTAGGTTCCCAGGCTACAGGGTTCCAGAATAAAACCTCAGTCATGTTCCCAGTCCACAGGGTTCCAGAACCTAGGCTCAGTTAGATTCTCAGGGCACAGTATTCCAGAATCTAAACACATGTCATGTTCCCAAGCCACAATTTTCCAGAATCACGCCTCAGTCATGTACCCAGGCCACAGGGATTCAGAATCAAACTTCAGTCATGTTGCCAGGCCATAGGGTACCACCATCAAACCTCAGTCATATTCCCAGGCCACAGGCTACCAGAATCAAACGGATTTCATGTTCCCAGGCAACAGGGTTCCAGAATCCAAACCGATGTCATGTTCCCAGGCCTCAGGATTGCACAATCTAACCTCAGTCATGTTCCCAGGCCAATGGTTTCCAGAATCAAACCTCAGTCATATTCCCAGGCCACAGGGTTCCAGAATCCACCGATGTCATGTTCCCAGGCCACAGGGTTACAGAATCAATCCTCAGTTATGTTCCCAGGTTACAGGTATCCAGAATAAAACCTCAGTCATGTTCCCAGTCCACAGGGTTCCAGAACCAAGGCTCAGTCAGTTTCCCAGGGCACAGTATTCCACAATCTAAACAGATGTCATGTTCCCAGGCCACAGTTTTCCAGAATCACACTTCAGTCATGTTCCAAGGCCACAGGGATCCAGAATCAAACCTCAGTCATGTTGCCAGGCCATACGGTATCACCATCAAACCTCAGTCATATTCCCAGGCCACAAGTTTGCAGAATCAAACCGATGTCATGTTCCCAGGCCACAGGTTTCCACAATCTAACATCAGTCATGTTCCCAGGCCACAGGATTCCAGAAGCAAACCTCAGTCTTGTTCCCAGGACACAGGTTTCCAGAATCAACCCGATATCATGTTCCCTGGCCACAGTCTTCCAGAATCAAACCTCAGTCATGTTACCAGGCCACAGGTTTCCACCATCAAACCTCAGACATGTTCCCAGGCCACAGGGTTCCAGAATAAAACCGTTCTCATGTTCCCAGGCCACAGGGTTACAGAATAAAACCGTTTTCATGTTCCCAGGCAAAAAGATTCCAGAATCCACCGATGACATGTTCCCAGGCAACAGGGTTCCAGAATCAATCCTCAGTCAGGTTCCCAGGCTACAGGGTTACAGAATAAAACCTCAGTCATGTTCCAAGTCCACAGGGTTCCAGAATCAATCCTCAGTTAGGTTCCCAGGCTACAGGGTTCCAGAATAAAACCTCAGTCATGTTCCCAGTCCACAGGGTTCCAGAACCTAGGCTCAGTTAGATTCTCAGGGCACAGTATTCCACAATCTAAACAGATGTCATGTTCCCAAGCCACAATTTTCCAGAATCACGCCTCAGTCATGTACCCAGGCCACAGGGATCCAGAATCAAACTTCAGTCATGTTGCCAGGCAATAGGGTACCACCATCAAACCTCAGTCATATTCCCAGGCCACAGGCTACCAGAATCAAACGGATTTCATGTTCCCAGGCAACAGGGTTCCAGAATCCAAACCGATGTCATGTTCCCAGGCCACAGGATTCCACAATCTAACCTCAGTCATGTTCCCAGGTCAAAGGTTTCCAGAATCAAACCTCAGTCATATTCCCAGGCCACAGGGTTCCAGAATCCACCGATGTCATGTTCCCAGGCCACAGGGTTACAGAATCAATCCTCAGTTATGTTCCCAGGCTACAGGTATCCAGAATAAAACCTCAGTCATGTTCCCAGTCCACAGGGTTCCAGAACCAAGGCTCAGTCAGGTTCCCAGGGCACAGTATTCCACAAACTACACAGATGTCATGTTCCCAGGCCACAGTTTTCCAGAAACACGCCTCAGTTATGTTCCCAGGCCACAGGGATCCTGAATCAAACCTCAGTCATGTTGCCAGGCCATAGGGAACCACCATCAAACCTCAGTCATATTCCCAGGCCACAAGTTTCCAGAATCAAACCGATGTCATGTTCCCAGGCAACAGGTTTCCACAATCTAACATCAGTCATGTTCCCAGGCCAATGGTTTCCAGAATCAAACCTCAGTCATATTCCCAGGCCACAGGGTTCCAGAATCAACCCGATATCATGTTCCCTGGCCACACTCTTCCATAATCAAACCTCAGTCATGTTGCCAGGCCATAGGTTTCCACCATCAAACCTCAGACATGTTCCCAGGCCACAGGGTTCTAGAATAAAACCGTTCTCATGATCCCAGGCCACAGGGTTCCAGAATCCACCGAAGACATGTTCCCAGGCAACAGGGATCCAGAATCAATCCTCAGTTAGGTTCCCAGGCTACAGGGTTCCAGAATAAAACCTCAGTCATGTTCCAAGTCCACAGGGTTCCAGAATGAATCCTCAGTTAGGTTCCCAGGCTACAGGGTTCCAGAATAAAACCTCAGTCATGTTCCCAGGCCACAGAGTTCCAGAATCCACCGATGTCATGTTCCCAGTCCACAGGGTTCCAGATTCAATCCTCTGTTATGTTCCCAGGCTACAGGTTTCCAGAATAAAACCTCAGTCATGTTCCCAGTCCACAGGGTTCCAAAACCATGGCTCAGTCAGGTTCCCAGGGCACAGTATTCCACAATCTAAACAGATGTCCTTTTCCCAGGCCACAGTTTTCCAGAATCACGCCTCAGTCATGTACCCAGGCCACAGGGATCCAGATTCAAACCTCAGTCATGTTGCCAGGCCATAGGGTACCACCATCAAACCTGAGTCATATTCCCAGGCCACAGGCTTCCAGAATCAAACGGATTTCATGTTCCCAGGCCACAGGGTTCCAGAATCCAACCGATGTCGTGTTCCCAGGCCACAGGTTTCCACAAGCAAATCTCAGTCGTGTTCCCAGGACACAGCTTTCCAGAATCAACCCGGTATCATGTTCCCTGGCGACAGTCTTCCAGAATCTAACCTCAGTCATGTTGCCAGGCCACAGGTTTCCACCATCAAACCTCAGACATGTTCCCAGGCCACAGGGTTCCAGAATAAAACCGTTCTCATGTTCCCAGGCAAAAAGATTCCAGAATCCACCGATGACATGTTCCCAGGCAACAGGGTTCCAGAATCAATCCTCAGTCAGGTTCCCAGGCTACAGGGTTCCAGAATAAAACCTCAGTCATGTTCCAAGTCCACAGGGTTCCAGAATCAATCCTCAGTTAGGTTCCCAGGCTACAGGGTTCCAGAATAAAACCTCAGTCATGTTCCCAGTCCACAGGGTTCCAGAACCTAGGCTCAGTTAGATTCTCAGGGCACAGTATTCCACAATCTAAACAGATGTCATGTTCCCAAGCCACAATTTTCCAGAATCACGCCTCAGTCATGTACCCAGGCCACAGGGATCCAGAATCAAACTTCAGTCATGTTGCCAGGCCATAGGGTACCACCATCAAACCTCAGTCATATTCCCAGGCCACAGGCTACCAGAATCAAACGGATTTCATGTTCCCAGGCAACAGGATTCCAGAATCCAAACCGATGTCATGTTCCCAGGCCACAGGATTCCACAATCTAACCTCAGTCATGTTCCCAGGTCAAAGGTTTCCAGAATCAAACCTCAGTCATATTCCCAGGCCACAGGGTTCCAGAATCCACCGATGTCATGTTCCCAGGCCACAGGGTTACAGAATCAATCCTCAGTTATGTTCCCAGGTTACAGGTATCCAGAATAAAACCTCAGTCATGTTCCCAGTCCACAGGGTTCCAGAACCAAGGCTCAGTCAGTTTCCCAGGGCACAGTATTCCACAATCTAAACAGATGTCATGTTCCCAGGCCACAGTTTTCCAGAATCACACTTCAGTCATGTTCCAAGGCCACAGGGATCCAGAATCAAACCTCAGTCATGTTGCCAGGCCATACGGTATCACCATCAAACCTCAGTCATATTCCCAGGCCACAAGTTTGCAGAATCAAACCGATGTCATGTTCCCAGGCCACAGGTTTCCACAATCTAACATCAGTCATGTTCCCAGGCCACAGGATTCCAGAAGCAAACCTCAGTCTTGTTCCCAGGACACAGGTTTCCAGAATCAACCCGATATCATGTTCCCTGGCCACAGTCTTCCAGAATCAAACCTCAGTCATGTTACCAGGCCACAGGTTTCCACCATCAAACCTCAGACATGTTCCCAGGCCACAGGGTTCCAGAATAAAACCGTTCTCATGTTCCCAGGCCACAGGGTTACAGAATAAAACCGTTTTCATGTTCCCAGGCAAAAAGATTCCAGAATCCACCGATGACATGTTCCCAGGCAACAGGGTTCCAGAATCAATCCTCAGTCAGGTTCCCAGGCTACAGGGTTACAGAATAAAACCTCAGTCATGTTCCAAGTCCACAGGGTTCCAGAATCAATCCTCAGTTAGGTTCCCAGGCTACAGGGTTCCAGAATAAAACCTCAGTCATGTTCCCAGTCCACAGGGTTCCAGAACCTAGGCTCAGTTAGATTCTCAGGGCACAGTATTCCACAATCTAAACAGATGTCATGTTCCCAAGCCACAATTTTCCAGAATCACGCCTCAGTCATGTACCCAGGCCACAGGGATCCAGAATCAAACTTCAGTCATGTTGCCAGGCAATAGGGTACCACCATCAAACCTCAGTCATATTCCCAGGCCACAGGCTACCAGAATCAAACGGATTTCATGTTCCCAGGCAACAGGGTTCCAGAATCCAAACCGATGTCATGTTCCCAGGCCACAGGATTCCACAATCTAACCTCAGTCATGTTCCCAGGTCAAAGGTTTCCAGAATCAAACCTCAGTCATATTCCCAGGCCACAGGGTTCCAGAATCCACCGATGTCATGTTCCCAGGCCACAGGGTTACAGAATCAATCCTCAGTTATGTTCCCAGGCTACAGGTATCCAGAATAAAACCTCAGTCATGTTCCCAGTCCACAGGGTTCCAGAACCAAGGCTCAGTCAGGTTCCCAGGGCACAGTATTCCACAAACTACACAGATGTCATGTTCCCAGGCCACAGTTTTCCAGAAACACGCCTCAGTTATGTTCCCAGGCCACAGGGATCCTGAATCAAACCTCAGTCATGTTGCCAGGCCATAGGGAACCACCATCAAACCTCAGTCATATTCCCAGGCCACAAGTTTCCAGAATCAAACCGATGTCATGTTCCCAGGCAACAGGTTTCCACAATCTAACATCAGTCATGTTCCCAGGCCAATGGTTTCCAGAATCAAACCTCAGTCATATTCCCAGGCCACAGGGTTCCAGAATCAACCCGATATCATGTTCCCTGGCCACACTCTTCCATAATCAAACCTCAGTCATGTTGCCAGGCCATAGGTTTCCACCATCAAACCTCAGACATGTTCCCAGGCCACAGGGTTCTAGAATAAAACCGTTCTCATGATCCCAGGCCACAGGGTTCCAGAATCCACCGAAGACATGTTCCCAGGCAACAGGGATCCAGAATCAATCCTCAGTTAGGTTCCCAGGCTACAGGGTTCCAGAATAAAACCTCAGTCATGTTCCAAGTCCACAGGGTTCCAGAATGAATCCTCAGTTAGGTTCCCAGGCTACAGGGTTCCAGAATAAAACCTCAGTCATGTTCCCAGGCCACAGAGTTCCAGAATCCACCGATGTCATGTTCCCAGTCCACAGGGTTCCAGATTCAATCCTCTGTTATGTTCCCAGGCTACAGGTTTCCAGAATAAAACCTCAGTCATGTTCCCAGTCCACAGGGTTCCAAAACCATGGCTCAGTCAGGTTCCCAGGGCACAGTATTCCACAATCTAAACAGATGTCCTTTTCCCAGGCCACAGTTTTCCAGAATCACGCCTCAGTCATGTACCCAGGCCACAGGGATCCAGATTCAAACCTCAGTCATGTTGCCAGGCCATAGGGTACCACCATCAAACCTGAGTCATATTCCCAGGCCACAGGCTTCCAGAATCAAACGGATTTCATGTTCCCAGGCCACAGGGTTCCAGAATCCAACCGATGTCGTGTTCCCAGGCCACAGGTTTCCACAAGCAAATCTCAGTCGTGTTCCCAGGACACAGCTTTCCAGAATCAACCCGGTATCATGTTCCCTGGCGACAGTCTTCCAGAATCTAACCTCAGTCATGTTGCCAGGCCACAGGTTTCCACCATCAAACCTCAGACATGTTCCCAGGCCACAGGGTTCCAGAATAAAACCGTTCTCATGTTCCCAGGCAAAAAGATTCCAGAATCCACCGATGACATGTTCCCAGGAAACAGGGTTCCAGAATCAATCCTCAGTCAGGTTCCCAGGCTACAGGGTTCCAGAATAAAACCTCAGTCATGTTCCAAGTCCACAGGGTTCCAGAATCAATCCTCAGTTAGGTTCCCAGGCTACAGGGTTCCAGAATAAAACCTCAGTCATGTTCCCAGTCCACAGGGTTCCAGAACCTAGGCTCAGTTAGATTCTCAGGGCACAGTATTCCACAATCTAAACAGATGTCATGTTCCCAAGCCACAATTTTCCAGAATCACGCCTCAGTCATGTACCCAGGCCACAGGGATCCAGAATCAAACTTCAGTCATGTTGCCAGGCCATAGGGTACCACCATCAAACCTCAGTCATATTCCCAGGCCACAGGCTACCAGAATCAAACGGATTTCATGTTCCCAGGCAACAGGATTCCAGAATCCAAACCGATGTCATGTTCCCAGGCCACAGGATTCCACAATCTAACCTCAGTCATGTTCCCAGGTCAAAGGTTTCCAGAATCAAACCTCAGTCATATTCCCAGGCCACAGGGTTCCAGAATCCACCGATGTCATGTTCCCAGGCCACAGGGTTACAGAATCAATCCTCAGTTATGTTCCCAGGTTACAGGTATCCAGAATAAAACCTCAGTCATGTTCCCAGTCCACAGGGTTCCAGAACCAAGGCTCAGTCAGTTTCCCAGGGCACAGTATTCCACAATCTAAACAGATGTCATGTTCCCAGGCCACAGTTTTCCAGAATCACACTTCAGTCATGTTCCAAGGCCACAGGGATCCAGAATCAAACCTCAGTCATGTTGCCAGGCCATACGGTATCACCATCAAACCTCAGTCATATTCCCAGGCCACAAGTTTGCAGAATCAAACCGATGTCATGTTCCCAGGCCACAGGTTTCCACAATCTAACATCAGTCATGTTCCCAGGCCACAGGATTCCAGAAGCAAACCTCAGTCTTGTTCCCAGGACACAGGTTTCCAGAATCAACCCGATATCATGTTCCCTGGCCACAGTCTTCCAGAATCAAACCTCAGTCATGTTACCAGGCCACAGGTTTCCACCATCAAACCTCACACATGTTCCCAGGCCACAGGGTTCCAGAATAAAACCGTTCTCATGTTCCCAGGCCACAGGGTTACAGAATAAAACCGTTTTCATGTTCCCAGGCAAAAAGATTCCAGAATCCACCGATGACATGTTCCCAGGCAACAGGGTTCCAGAATCAATCCTCAGTCAGGTTCCCAGGCTACAGGGTTACAGAATAAAACCTCAGTCATGTTCCAAGTCCACAGGGTTCCAGAATCAATCCTCAGTTAGGTTCCCAGGCTACAGGGTTCCAGAATAAAACCTCAGTCATGTTCCCAGTCCACAGGGTTCCAGAACCTAGGCTCAGTTAGATTCTCAGGGCACAGTATTCCACAATCTAAACAGATGTCATGTTCCCAAGCCACAATTTTCCAGAATCACGCCTCAGTCATGTACCCAGGCCACAGGGATCCAGAATCAAACTTCAGTCATGTTGCCAGGCAATAGGGTACCACCATCAAACCTCAGTCATATTCCCAGGCCACAGGCTACCAGAATCAAACGGATTTCATGTTCCCAGGCAACAGGGTTCCAGAATCCAAACCGATGTCATGTTCCCAGGCCACAGGATTCCACAATCTAACCTCAGTCATGTTCCCAGGTCAAAGGTTTCCAGAATCAAACCTCAGTCATATTCCCAGGCCACAGGGTTCCAGAATCCACCGATGTCATGTTCCCAGGCCACAGGGTTACAGAATCAATCCTCAGTTATGTTCCCAGGCTACAGGTATCCAGAATAAAACCTCAGTCATGTTCCCAGTCCACAGGGTTCCAGAACCAAGGCTCAGTCAGGTTCCCAGGGCACAGTATTCCACAAACTACACAGATGTCATGTTCCCAGGCCACAGTTTTCCAGAAACACGCCTCAGTTATGTTCCCAGGCCACAGGGATCCTGAATCAAACCTCAGTCATGTTGCCAGGCCATAGGGAACCACCATCAAACCTCAGTCATATTCCCAGGCCACAAGTTTCCAGAATCAAACCGATGTCATGTTCCCAGGCAACAGGTTTCCACAATCTAACATCAGTCATGTTCCCAGGCCAATGGTTTCCAGAATCAAACCTCAGTCATATTCCCAGGCCACAGGGTTCCAGAATCAACCCGATATCATGTTCCCTGGCCACACTCTTCCATAATCAAACCTCAGTCATGTTGCCAGGCCATAGGTTTCCACCATCAAACCTCAGACATGTTCCCAGGCCACAGGGTTCTAGAATAAAACCGTTCTCATGATCCCAGGCCACAGGGTTCCAGAATCCACCGAAGACATGTTCCCAGGCAACAGGGATCCAGAATCAATCCTCAGTTAGGTTCCCAGGCTACAGGGTTCCAGAATAAAACCTCAGTCATGTTCCAAGTCCACAGGGTTCCAGAATGAATCCTCAGTTAGGTTCCCAGGCTACAGGGTTCCAGAATAAAACCTCAGTCATGTTCCCAGGCCACAGAGTTCCAGAATCCACCGATGTCATGTTCCCAGTCCACAGGGTTCCAGATTCAATCCTCTGTTATGTTCCCAGGCTACAGGTTTCCAGAATAAAACCTCAGTCATGTTCCCAGTCCACAGGGTTCCAAAACCATGGCTCAGTCAGGTTCCCAGGGCACAGTATTCCACAATCTAAACAGATGTCCTTTTCCCAGGCCACAGTTTTCCAGAATCACGCCTCAGTCATGTACCCAGGCCACAGGGATCCAGATTCAAACCTCAGTCATGTTGCCAGGCCATAGGGTACCACCATCAAACCTGAGTCATATTCCCAGGCCACAGGCTTCCAGAATCAAACGGATTTCATGTTCCCAGGCCACAGGGTTCCAGAATCCAACCGATGTCGTGTTCCCAGGCCACAGGTTTCCACAAGCAAATCTCAGTCGTGTTCCCAGGACACAGCTTTCCAGAATCAACCCGGTATCATGTTCCCTGGCGACAGTCTTCCAGAATCTAACCTCAGTCATGTTGCCAGGCCACAGGTTTCCACCATCAAACCTCAGACATGTTCCCAGGCCACAGGGTTCCAGAATAAAACCGTTCTCATGTTCCCAGGCAAAAAGATTCCAGAATCCACCGATGACATGTTCCCAGGCAACAGGGTTCCAGAATCAATCCTCAGTCAGGTTCCCAGGCTACAGGGTTCCAGAATAAAACCTCAGTCATGTTCCAAGTCCACAGGGTTCCAGAATCAATCCTCAGTTAGGTTCCCAGGCTACAGGGTTCCAGAATAAAACCTCAGTCATGTTCCCAGTCCACAGGGTTCCAGAACCTAGGCTCAGTTAGATTCTCAGGGCACAGTATTCCACAATCTAAACAGATGTCATGTTCCCAAGCCACAATTTTCCAGAATCACGCCTCAGTCATGTACCCAGGCCACAGGGATCCAGAATCAAACTTCAGTCATGTTGCCAGGCCATAGGGTACCACCATCAAACCTCAGTCATATTCCCAGGCCACAGGCTACCAGAATCAAACGGATTTCATGTTCCCAGGCAACAGGATTCCAGAATCCAAACCGATGTCATGTTCCCAGGCCACAGGATTCCACAATCTAACCTCAGTCATGTTCCCAGGTCAAAGGTTTCCAGAATCAAACCTCAGTCATATTCCCAGGCCACAGGGTTCCAGAATCCACCGATGTCATGTTCCCAGGCCACAGGGTTACAGAATCAATCCTCAGTTATGTTCCCAGGTTACAGGTATCCAGAATAAAACCTCAGTCATGTTCCCAGTCCACAGGGTTCCAGAACCAAGGCTCAGTCAGTTTCCCAGGGCACAGTATTCCACAATCTAAACAGATGTCATGTTCCCAGGCCACAGTTTTCCAGAATCACACTTCAGTCATGTTCCAAGGCCACAGGGATCCAGAATCAAACCTCAGTCATGTTGCCAGGCCATACGGTATCACCATCAAACCTCAGTCATATTCCCAGGCCACAAGTTTGCAGAATCAAACCGATGTCATGTTCCCAGGCCACAGGTTTCCACAATCTAACATCAGTCATGTTCCCAGGCCACAGGATTCCAGAAGCAAACCTCAGTCTTGTTCCCAGGACACAGGTTTCCAGAATCAACCCGATATCATGTTCCCTGGCCACAGTCTTCCAGAATCAAACCTCAGTCATGTTACCAGGCCACAGGTTTCCACCATCAAACCTCAGACATGTTCCCAGGCCACAGGGTTCCAGAATAAAACCGTTCTCATGTTCCCAGGCCACAGGGTTACAGAATAAAACCGTTTTCATGTTCCCAGGCAAAAAGATTCCAGAATCCACCGATGACATGTTCCCAGGCAACAGGGTTCCAGAATCAATCCTCAGTCAGGTTCCCAGGCTACAGGGTTACAGAATAAAACCTCAGTCATGTTCCAAGTCCACAGGGTTCCAGAATCAATCCTCAGTTAGGTTCCCAGGCTACAGGGTTCCAGAATAAAACCTCAGTCATGTTCCCAGTCCACAGGGTTCCAGAACCTAGGCTCAGTTAGATTCTCAGGGCACAGTATTCCACAATCTAAACAGATGTCATGTTCCCAAGCCACAATTTTCCAGAATCACGCCTCAGTCATGTACCCAGGCCACAGGGATCCAGAATCAAACTTCAGGCATGTTGCCAGGCAATAGGGTACCACCATCAAACCTCAGTCATATTCCCAGGCCACAGGCTACCAGAATCAAACGGATTTCATGTTCCCAGGCAACAGGGTTCCAGAATCCAAACCGATGTCATGTTCCCAGGCCACAGGATTCCACAATCTAACCTCAGTCATGTTCCCAGGTCAAAGGTTTCCAGAATCAAACCTCAGTCATATTCCCAGGCCACAGGGTTCCAGAATCCACCGATGTCATGTTCCCAGGCCACAGGGTTACAGAATCAATCCTCAGTTATGTTCCCAGGCTACAGGTATCCAGAATAAAACCTCAGTCATGTTCCCAGTCCACAGGGTTCCAGAACCAAGGCTCAGTCAGGTTCCCAGGGCACAGTATTCCACAAACTACACAGATGTCATGTTCCCAGGCCACAGTTTTCCAGAAACACGCCTCAGTTATGTTCCCAGGCCACAGGGATCCTGAATCAAACCTCAGTCATGTTGCCAGGCCATAGGGAACCACCATCAAACCTCAGTCATATTCCCAGGCCACAAGTTTCCAGAATCAAACCGATGTCATGTTCCCAGGCAACAGGTTTCCACAATCTAACATCAGTCATGTTCCCAGGCCAATGGTTTCCAGAATCAAACCTCAGTCATATTCCCAGGCCACAGGGTTCCAGAATCAACCCGATATCATGTTCCCTGGCCACACTCTTCCATAATCAAACCTCAGTCATGTTGCCAGGCCATAGGTTTCCACCATCAAACCTCAGACATGTTCCCAGGCCACAGGGTTCTAGAATAAAACCGTTCTCATGATCCCAGGCCACAGGGTTCCAGAATCCACCGAAGACATGTTCCCAGGCAACAGGGATCCAGAATCAATCCTCAGTTAGGTTCCCAGGCTACAGGGTTCCAGAATAAAACCTCAGTCATGTTCCAAGTCCACAGGGTTCCAGAATGAATCCTCAGTTAGGTTCCCAGGCTACAGGGTTCCAGAATAAAACCTCAGTCATGTTCCCAGGCCACAGAGTTCCAGAATCCACCGATGTCATGTTCCCAGTCCACAGGGTTCCAGATTCAATCCTCTGTTATGTTCCCAGGCTACAGGTTTCCAGAATAAAACCTCAGTCATGTTCCCAGTCCACAGGGTTCCAAAACCATGGCTCAGTCAGGTTCCCAGGGCACAGTATTCCACAATCTAAACAGATGTCCTTTTCCCAGGCCACAGTTTTCCAGAATCACGCCTCAGTCATGTACCCAGGCCACAGGGATCCAGATTCAAACCTCAGTCATGTTGCCAGGCCATAGGGTACCACCATCAAACCTGAGTCATATTCCCAGGCCACAGGCTTCCAGAATCAAACGGATTTCATGTTCCCAGGCCACAGGGTTCCAGAATCCAACCGATGTCGTGTTCCCAGGCCACAGGTTTCCACAAGCAAATCTCAGTCGTGTTCCCAGGACACAGCTTTCCAGAATCAACCCGGTATCATGTTCCCTGGCGACAGTCTTCCAGAATCTAACCTCAGTCATGTTGCCAGGCCACAGGTTTCCACCATCAAACCTCAGACATGTTCCCAGGCCACAGGGTTCCAGAATAAAACCGTTCTCATGTTCCCAGGCAAAAAGATTCCAGAATCCACCGATGACATGTTCCCAGGCAACAGGGTTCCAGAATCAATCCTCAGTCAGGTTCCCAGGCTACAGGGTTCCAGAATAAAACCTCAGTCATGTTCCAAGTCCACAGGGTTCCAGAATCAATCCTCAGTTAGGTTCCCAGGCTACAGGGTTCCAGAATAAAACCTCAGTCATGTTCCCAGTCCACAGGGTTCCAGAACCTAGGCTCAGTTAGATTCTCAGGGCACAGTATTCCACAATCTAAACAGATGTCATGTTCCCAAGCCACAATTTTCCAGAATCACGCCTCAGTCATGTACCCAGGCCACAGGGATCCAGAATCAAACTTCAGTCATGTTGCCAGGCCATAGGGTACCACCATCAAACCTCAGTCATATTCCCAGGCCACAGGCTACCAGAATCAAACGGATTTCATGTTCCCAGGCAACAGGATTCCAGAATCCAAACCGATGTCATGTTCCCAGGCCACAGGATTCCACAATCTAACCTCAGTCATGTTCCCAGGTCAAAGGTTTCCAGAATCAAACCTCAGTCATATTCCCAGGCCACAGGGTTCCAGAATCCACCGATGTCATGTTCCCAGGCCACAGGGTTACAGAATCAATCCTCAGTTATGTTCCCAGGTTACAGGTATCCAGAATAAAACCTCAGTCATGTTCCCAGTCCACAGGGTTCCAGAACCAAGGCTCAGTCAGTTTCCCAGGGCACAGTATTCCACAATCTAAACAGATGTCATGTTCCCAGGCCACAGTTTTCCAGAATCACACTTCAGTCATGTTCCAAGGCCACAGGGATCCAGAATCAAACCTCAGTCATGTTGCCAGGCCATACGGTATCACCATCAAACCTCAGTCATATTCCCAGGCCACAAGTTTGCAGAATCAAACCGATGTCATGTTCCCAGGCCACAGGTTTCCACAATCTAACATCAGTCATGTTCCCAGGCCACAGGATTCCAGAAGCAAACCTCAGTCTTGTTCCCAGGACACAGGTTTCCAGAATCAACCCGATATCATGTTCCCTGGCCACAGTCTTCCAGAATCAAACCTCAGTCATGTTACCAGGCCACAGGTTTCCACCATCAAACCTCAGACATGTTCCCAGGCCACAGGGTTCCAGAATAAAACCGTTCTCATGTTCCCAGGCCACAGGGTTACAGAATAAAACCGTTTTCATGTTCCCAGGCAAAAAGATTCCAGAATCCACCGATGACATGTTCCCAGGCAACAGGGTTCCAGAATCAATCCTCAGTCAGGTTCCCAGGCTACAGGGTTACAGAATAAAACCTCAGTCATGTTCCAAGTCCACAGGGTTCCAGAATCAATCCTCAGTTAGGTTCCCAGGCTACAGGGTTCCAGAATAAAACCTCAGTCATGTTCCCAGTCCACAGGGTTCCAGAACCTAGGCTCAGTTAGATTCTCAGGGCACAGTATTCCACAATCTAAACAGATGTCATGTTCCCAAGCCACAATTTTCCAGAATCACGCCTCAGTCATGTACCCAGGCCACAGGGATCCAGAATCAAACTTCAGTCATGTTGCCAGGCAATAGGGTACCACCATCAAACCTCAGTCATATTCCCAGGCCACAGGCTACCAGAATCAAACGGATTTCATGTTCCCAGGCAACAGGGTTCCAGAATCCAAACCGATGTCATGTTCCCAGGCCACAGGATTCCACAATCTAACCTCAGTCATGTTCCCAGGTCAAAGGTTTCCAGAATCAAACCTCAGTCATATTCCCAGGCCACAGGGTTCCAGAATCCACCGATGTCATGTTCCCAGGCCACAGGGTTACAGAATCAATCCTCAGTTATGTTCCCAGGCTACAGGTATCCAGAATAAAACCTCAGTCATGTTCCCAGTCCACAGGGTTCCAGAACCAAGGCTCAGTCAGGTTCCCAGGGCACAGTATTCCACAAACTACACAGATGTCATGTTCCCAGGCCACAGTTTTCCAGAAACACGCCTCAGTTATGTTCCCAGGCCACAGGGATCCTGAATCAAACCTCAGTCATGTTGCCAGGCCATAGGGAACCACCATCAAACCTCAGTCATATTCCCAGGCCACAAGTTTCCAGAATCAAACCGATGTCATGTTCCCAGGCAACAGGTTTCCACAATCTAACATCAGTCATGTTCCCAGGCCAATGGTTTCCAGAATCAAACCTCAGTCATATTCCCAGGCCACAGGGTTCCAGAATCAACCCGATATCATGTTCCCTGGCCACATTCTTCCATAATCAAACCTCAGTCATGTTGCCAGGCCATAGGTTTCCACCATCAAACCTCAGACATGTTCCCAGGCCACAGGGTTCTAGAATAAAACCGTTCTCATGTTCCCAGGCCACAGGGTTCCAGAATCCACCGATGACATGTTCCCAGGCAACAGGGATCCAGAATCAATCCTCAGTTAGGTTCCCAGGCTACAGGGTTCCAGAATAAAACCTCATTCATGTTCCAAGTCCACAGGGTTCCAGAATGAATCCTCAGTTAGGTTCCCAGGCTACAGGGTTCCAGAATAAAACCTCAGTCATGTTCCCAGGCCACAGAGTTCCAGAATCCACCGATGTCATGTTCCCAGTCCACACGGTTCCAGAATCAATCCTCAGTTATGTTCCCAGGCTACAGGGTTCCAGAATAAAACCTCAGTCATGTTCCCAGTCCACAGGGTTCCAAAACCAAGGCTCAGTCAGGTTCCCAGGGCACAGTATTCCACAATCTAAACAGATGTCCTGTTCCCAGGCCACAGTTTTCCAGAATCACGCCTCAGTCATGTACCCAGGCCACAGGGATCCAGAATCAAACCTCAGTCATGTTGCCAGGCCATAGGGTACCACCATCAAACCTGAGTCATATTCCCAGGCCACAGGCTTCCAGAATCAAACGGATTTCATGTTCCCAGGCCACAGGGTTCCAGAATCCAACCAATGTCGTGTTCCCAGGCCACAGGTTTCCACAAGCAAACCTCAGTCGTGTTCCCAGGACACAGCTTTCCAGAATCAACCCGGTATCATGTTCCCTGGCGACAGTCTTCCAGAATCTAACCTCAGTCATGTTGCCAGGCCACAGGTTTCCACCATCAAACCTCAGACATGTTCCCAGGCCACAGGGTTCCAGAATAAAACCGTTCTCATGTTCCCAGGCAAAAAGATTCCAGAATCCACCGATGACATGTTCCCAGGCAACAGGGTTCCAGAAAAAATCCTCAGTCAGGTTCCCAGGCTACAGGGTTCCAGAATAAAACCTCAGTCATGTTCCAAGTCCACAGGGTTCCAGAATCAATCCTCAGTTAGGTTCCCAGGCTACAGGGTTCCAGAATAAAACCTCAGTCATGTTCCCAGTCCACAGGGTTCCAGAACCTAGGCTCAGTTAGATTCTCAGGGCACAGTATTCCAGAATCTAAACACATGTCATGTTCCCAAGCCACAATTTTCCAGAATCACGCCTCAGTCATGTACCCAGGCCACAGGGATTCAGAATCAAACTTCAGTCATGTTGCCAGGCCATAGGGTACCACCATCAAACCTCAGTCATATTCCCAGGCCACAGGCTACCAGAATCAAACGGATTTCATGTTCCCAGGCAACAGGGTTCCAGAATCCAAACCGATGTCATGTTCCCAGGCCTCAGGATTCCACAATCTAACCTCAGTCATGTTCCCAGGCCAATGGTTTCCAGAATCAAACCTCAGTCATATTCCCAGGCCACAGGGTTCCAGAATCCACCGATGTCATGTTCCCAGGCCATAGGGTTACAGAATCAATCCTCAGTTATGTTCCCAGGCTACAGGTATCCAGAATAAAACCTCAGTCATGTTCCCAGTCCACAGGGTTCCAGAACCAAGGCTCAGGCACGTTCCCAGGGCACAGTATTCCACAATCTACACAGATGTCATGTTCCCAGGCCACAGTTTTCCAGAAACACGCCTCAGTTATGTTCCCAGGCCACAGGGATCCTGAATCAAACCTCAGTCATGTTGCCAGGCCATAGGGTACCACCATCAAACCTCAGTCATATTCCCAGGCCACAAGTTTCCAGAATCAAACCGATGTCATGTTCCCAGGCAACAGGTTTCCACAATCTAACATCAGTCATGTTCCCAGGCCAATGGTTTCCAGAATCAAACCTCAGTCATATTCCCAGGCCACAGGGTTCCAGAATCAACCCGATATCATGTTCCCTGGCCACATTCTTCCATAATCAAACCTCAGTCATGTTGCCAGGCCATAGGTTTCCACCATCAAACCTCAGACATGTTCCCAGGCCACAGGGTTCTAGAATAAAACCGTTCTCATGATCCCAGGCCACAGGGTTCCAGAATCCACCGAAGACATGTTCCCAGGCAACAGGGATCCAGAATCAATCCTCAGTTAGGTTCCCAGGCTACAGGGTTCCAGAATAAAACCTCAGTCATGTTCCAAGTCCACAGGGTTCCAGAATGAATCCTCAGTTAGGTTCCCAGGCTACAGGGTTCCAGAATAAAACCTCAGTCATGTTCCCAGGCCACAGAGTTCCAGAATCCACCGATGTCATGTTCCCAGTCCACAGGGTTCCAGAATCAATCCTCTGTTATGTTCCCAGGCTACAGGTTTCCAGAATAAAACCTCAGTCATGTTCCCAGTCCACAGGGTTCCAAAACCATGGCTCAGTCAGGTTCCCAGGGCACAGTATTCCACAATCTAAACAGATGTCCTGTTCCCAGGCCACAGTTTTCCAGAATCACGCCTCAGTCATGTACCCAGGCCACAGGGATCCAGAATCAAACCTCAGTCATGTTGCCAGGCCATAGGGTACCACCATCAAACCTGAGTCATATTCCCAGGCCACAGGCTTCCAGAATCAAACGGATTTCATGTTCCCAGGCCACAGGGTTCCAGAATCCAACCGATGTCGTGTTCCCAGGCCACAGGTTTCCACAAGCAAACCTCAGTCGTGTTCCCAGGACACAGCTTTCCAGAATCAACCCGGTATCATGTTCCCTGGCGACAGCCTTCCAGAATCTAACCTCAGTCATGTTGCCAGGCCACAGGTTTCCACCATCAAACCTCAGACATGTTCCCAGGCCACAGGGTTCCAGAATAAAACCGTTCTCATGTTCCCAGGCAAAAAGATTCCAGAATCCACCGATGACATGTTCCCAGGCAACAGGGTTCCAGAATCAATCCTCAGTCAGGTTCCCAGGCTACAGGGTTCCAGAATAAAACCTCAGTCATGTTCCAAGTCCACAGGGTTCCAGAATCAATCCTCAGTTAGGTTCCCAGGCTACAGGGTTCCAGAATAAAACCTCAGTCATGTTCCCAGTCCACAGGGTTCCAGAACCTAGGCTCAGTTAGATTCTCAGGGCACAGTATTCCACAATCTAAACAGATGTCATGTCCCCAAGCCACAATTTTCCAGAATCAAGCCTCAGTCATGTACCCAGGCCACAGGGATCCAGAATCAAACTTCAGTCATGTTGCCAGGCCATAGGGTACCACCATCAAACCTCAGTCATATTCCCAGGCCACAGGCTACCAGAATCAAACGGATTTCATGTTCCCAGGCAACAGGGTTCCAGAATCCAAACCGATGTCATGTTCCCAGGCCACAGGATTCCACAATCTAACCTCAGTCATGTTCCCAGGTCAAAGGTTTCCAGAATCAAACCTCAGTCATATTCCCAGGCCACAGGGTTCCAGAATCCACCGATGTCATGTTCCCAGGCCACAGGGTTACAGAATCAATCCTCAGTTATGTTCCCAGGTTACAGGTATCCAGAATAAAACCTCAGTCATGTTCCCAGTCCACAGGGTTCCAGAACCAAGGCTCAGTCAGTTTCCCAGGGCACAGTATTCCACAATCTAAACAGATGTCATGTTCCCAGGCCACAGTTTTCCAGAATCACACTTCAGTCATGTTCCAAGGCCACAGGGATCCAGAATCAAACCTCAGTCATGTTGCCAGGCCATACGGTATCACCATCAAACCTCAGTCATATTCCCAGGCCACAAGTTTGCAGAATCAAACCGATGTCATGTTCCCAGGCCACAGGTTTCCACAATCTAACATCAGTCATGTTCCCAGGCCACAGGATTCCAGAAGCAAACCTCAGTCTTGTTCCCAGGACACAGGTTTCCAGAATCAACCCGATATCATGTTCCCTGGCCACAGTCTTCCAGAATCAAACCTCAGTCATGTTACCAGGCCACAGGTTTCCACCATCAAACCTCAGACATGTTCCCAGGCCACAGGGTTCCAGAATAAAACCGTTCTCATGTTCCCAGGCCACAGGGTTACAGAATAAAACCGTTTTCATGTTCCCAGGCAAAAAGATTCCAGAATCCACCGATGACATGTTCCCAGGCAACAGGGTTCCAGAATCAATCCTCAGTCAGGTTCCCAGGCTACAGGGTTACAGAATAAAACCTCAGTCATGTTCCAAGTCCACAGGGTTCCAGAATCAATCCTCAGTTAGGTTCCCAGGCTACAGGGTTCCAGAATAAAACCTCAGTCATGTTCCCAGTCCACAGGGTTCCAGAACCTAGGCTCAGTTAGATTCTCAGGGCACAGTATTCCACAATCTAAACAGATGTCATGTTCCCAAGCCACAATTTTCCAGAATCACGCCTCAGTCATGTACCCAGGCCACAGGGATCCAGAATCAAACTTCAGGCATGTTGCCAGGCAATAGGGTACCACCATCAAACCTCAGTCATATTCCCAGGCCACAGGCTACCAGAATCAAACGGATTTCATGTTCCCAGGCAACAGGGTTCCAGAATCCAAACCGATGTCATGTTCCCAGGCCACAGGATTCCACAATCTAACCTCAGTCATGTTCCCAGGTCAAAGGTTTCCAGAATCAAACCTCAGTCATATTCCCAGGCCACAGGGTTCCAGAATCCACCGATGTCATGTTCCCAGGCCACAGGGTTACAGAATCAATCCTCAGTTATGTTCCCAGGCTACAGGTATCCAGAATAAAACCTCAGTCATGTTCCCAGTCCACAGGGTTCCAGAACCAAGGCTCAGTCAGGTTCCCAGGGCACAGTATTCCACAAACTACACAGATGTCATATTCCCAGGCCACAGTTTTCCAGAAACACGCCTCAGTTATGTTCCCAGGCCACAGGGATCCTGAATCAAACCTCAGTCATGTTGCCAGGCCATAGGGAACCACCATCAAACCTCAGTCATATTCCCAGGCCACAAGTTTCCAGAATCAAACCGATGTCATGTTCCCAGGCAACAGGTTTCCACAATCTAACATCAGTCATGTTCCCAGGCCAATGGTTTCCAGAATCAAACCTCAGTCATATTCCCAGGCCACAGGGTTCCAGAATCAACCCGATATCATGTTCCCTGGCCACATTCTTCCATAATCAAACCTCAGTCATGTTGCCAGGCCATAGGTTTCCACCATCAAACCTCAGACATGTTCCCAGGCCACAGGGTTCTAGAATAAAACCGTTCTCATGTTCCCAGGCCACAGGGTTCCAGAATCCACCGATGACATGTTCCCAGGCAACAGGGATCCAGAATCAATCCTCAGTTAGGTTCCCAGGCTACAGGGTTCCAGAATAAAACCTCAGTCATGTTCCCAGTCCACAGGGTTCCAGAACCAAGGCTCAGTCAGGTTCCCAGGGCAAAGTATTCCACAATCTAAACAGATGTCATGTTCCCAGGCCACAGTTTTCCAGAATCACGCCTCAGTCATGTACCCAGGCCACAGGGATCCAGAATCAAACCTCAGTCATGTTGCCAGGCCATAGGGTTCCAGAATCAAGGCTCAGTCAGTTTCCCAGGGCACAGTATTCCACAATCTAAACAGATGTCATGTTCCCAAGCCACAATTTTCAAGAATCACGCCTCAGACATGTTCCCAGGCCACAGGGATCAAGAATCAAACCTCAGTCATATTCCCAGGCCACAGGGTTCCAGAATCCACCGATATCATGTTCCCAGGCCACAGGGTTCCAGAATCTATCCTCAGTTATGTTCCCAGGCTACAGGTATCCAGAATAAAACCTCAGTCATGTTCCCAGTCCACAGGGTTCCAGAACCAAGGCTCAGTCAGGTTCCCAGGGCACAGTATTCCACAAACTACACAGATGTCATGTTCCCAGGCCACAGTTTTCCAGAAACACGCCTCAGTTATGTTCCCAGGCCACAGGGATACTGAATCAAACCTCAGTCAAGTTGCCAGGCCATAGGGAACCACCATCAAACCTCAGTCATATTCCCAGGCCACAAGTTTCCAGAATCAAACCGATGTCACGTTCCCAGGGAACAGGTTTCCACAATCTAACATCAGTCATGTTCCCAGGCCAATTGTTTCCAGAATCAAACCTCAGTCATATTCCCAGGCCACAGGGTTCCAGAATCAACCCGATATCATGTTCCCTGGCTACATTCTTCCATAATCAAACCTCAGTCATGTGGCCAGGCCATAGGTTTCCACCATCAAACCTCAGACATGTTCCCAGGCCACAGGGTTCTAGAATAAAACCTTTCTCATGTTCCCAGGCCACAGGGTTCCAGAATCCACCGATGACATGTTCCCAGGCAACAGGGATCCAGAATCAATCCTCAGTTAGGTTCCCAGGCTACAGGGTTCCAGAATAAAACCTCAGTCATGTTCCCAGTCCACAGGGTTCCAGAACCAAGGCTCAGTCAGGTTCCCAGGGCAAAGTATTCCACAATCTAAACAGATGTCATGTTCCCAGGCCACAGTTTTCCAGAATCACGCCTCAGTCATGTACCCAGGCCACAAGGATCCAGAATCAAACCTCAGTCATGTTGCCAGGCCATAGGGGTCCAGAATCTAGGCTCAGTCAGGTTCCCAGGGCACAGTATTCCACAATCTAAACAGATGTCATGTTCCCAAGCCACAATTTTCAAGAATCACGCCTCAGTCATGTTCCCAGGCCACAGGGATCAAGAATCAAACCTCAGTCATTTTGCCAGGCCACAGGTTTCCACCATCAAACCTTAGACATGTTCCCAGTCCACAAGGCTCCAGAATAAAACCGTTCTCATGTTCCCAGGCCACAGGATTCCACAAGCAAACCTCAGTCTTTTTCCCAGGCCACAGGGTTCCAGAATCCACCGATGTCATGTTCCCAGGCCACAGGGTTCCAGAATCAATCCTCAGTTATGTTCCCAGGCTACAGGGTTCCAGAATAAAACCTCAGTCATGTTCCCAGTCCACAGGGTTCCAGAACCAAAGCTCAGCCAGTTTCCCAGGGCAGAGTATTCCACAATCTAAACAGATGTCATGTTCCCCGCCACAGTTTTCCAGAATCACGCCTCAGTCATGTTCCCAGGCCACAGGGATCCAGAATCAAACCTCAGTCATGTTGCCAGGCCGTAGGGTACCACCAGCAAACCTCAGTCATATTACCATGCCACAAGTTTCCAGAATAAACCGATGTCATGTTCCCAGGCCACAGGGTTCCAGAATCCACCGATGTCATGTTCCCAGTACACAGGGTTCCAGAACCAAGGCTCAGTCAGGTTCCCAGGGCACAGTATTCCACAATCTAAACAGATGTCATGTTCCCAGGCCACAGTTTTCCAGAATCACGTCTGAGTCATGTTCCCAGGCCACAGTGATCCAGAATCAAACCTCAGTCACGTTGCCATGACATAGGGTACCACCATCAAACCTCAGTCATATTCCCAGGCCACAGGCTACCAGAATCAAACGGATTTCATGTTCCCAGGCCACAGGGTTCCAGAATCCAACCGATGTCGTGTTCCCAGGCCAAGGTTTCCACAAGCAAACCTCAGTCGTGTTCCCAGGACACAGCTTTCCAGAATCAACCCGGTATCATGTTCCCTGGCGACAGTCTTCCAGAATCTAACCTCAGTCATGTTGCCAGGCCACAGGTTTCCACCATCAAACCTCAGACATGTTCCCAGGCCACAGGGTTCCAGAATAAAACCGTTCTCATGTTCCCAGGCAAAAAGATTCCAGAATCCACCGATGACATGTTCCCAGGCAACAGGGTTCCAGAAAAAATCCTCAGTCAGGTTCCCAGGCTACAGGGTTCCAGAATAAAACCTCAGTCATGTTCCAAGTCCACAGGGTTCCAGAATCAATCCTCAGTTAGGTTCCCAGGCTACAGGGTTCCAGAATAAAACCTCAGTCATGTTCCCAGTCCACAGGGTTCCAGAACCTAGGCTCAGTTAGATTCTCAGGGCACAGTATTCCAGAATCTAAACACATGTCATGTTCCCAAGCCACAATTTTCCAGAATCACGCCTCAGTCATGTACCCAGGCCACAGGGATTCAGAATCAAACTTCAGTCATGTTGCCAGGCCATAGGGTACCACCATCAAACCTCAGTCATATTCCCAGGCCACAGGCTACCAGAATCAAACGGATTTCATGTTCCCAGGCAACAGGGTTCCAGAATCCAAACCGATGTCATGTTCCCAGGCCTCAGGATTGCACAATCTAACCTCAGTCATGTTCCCAGGCCAATGGTTTCCAGAATCAAACCTCAGTCATATTCCCAGGCCACAGGGTTCCAGAATCCACCGATGTCATGTTCCCAGGCCATAGGGTTACAGAATCAATCCTCAGTTATGTTCCCAGGCTACAGGTATCCAGAATAAAACCTCAGTCATGTTCCCAGTCCACAGGGTTCCAGAACCAAGGCTCAGGCACGTTCCCAGGGCACAGTATTCCACAATCTACACAGATGTCATGTTCCCAGGCCACAGTTTTCCAGAAACACGCCTCAGTTATGTTCCCAGGCCACAGGGATCCTGAATCAAACCTCAGTCATGTTGCCAGGCCATAGGGTACCACCATCAAACCTCAGTCATATTCCCAGGCCACAAGTTTCCAGAATCAAACCGATGTCATGTTCCCAGGCAACAGGTTTCCACAATCTAACATCAGTCATGTTCCCAGGCCAATGGTTTCCAGAATCAAACCTCAGTCATATTCCCAGGCCACAGGGTTCCAGAATCAACCCGATATCATGTTCCCTGGCCACATTCTTCCATAATCAAACCTCAGTCATGTTGCCAGGCCATAGGTTTCCACCATCAAACCTCAGACATGTTCCCAGGCCACAGGGTTCTAGAATAAAACCGTTCTCATGATCCCAGGCCACAGGGTTCCAGAATCCACCGAAGACATGTTCCCAGGCAACAGGGATCCAGAATCAATCCTCAGTTAGGTTCCCAGGCTACAGGGTTCCAGAATAAAACCTCAGTCATGTTCCAAGTCCACAGGGTTCCAGAATGAATCCTCAGTTAGGTTCCCAGGCTACAGGGTTCCAGAATAAAACCTCAGTCATGTTCCCAGGCCACAGAGTTCCAGAATCCACCGATGTCATGTTCCCAGTCCACAGGGTTCCAGAATCAATCCTCTGTTATGTTCCCAGGCTACAGGTTTCCAGAATAAAACCTCAGTCATGTTCCCAGTCCACAGGGTTCCAAAACCATGGCTCAGTCAGGTTCCCAGGGCACAGTATTCCACAATCTAAACAGATGTCCTGTTCCCAGGCCACAGTTTTCCAGAATCACGCCTCAGTCATGTACGCAGGCCACAGGGATCCAGAATCAAACCTCAGTCATGTTGCCAGGCCATAGGGTACCACCATCAAACCTGAGTCATATTCCCAGGCCACAGGCTTCCAGAATCAAACGGATTTCATGTTCCCAGGCCACAGGGTTCCAGAATCCAACCGATGTCGTGTTCCCAGGCCACAGGTTTCCACAAGCAAACCTCAGTCGTGTTCCCAGGACACAGCTTTCCAGAATCAACCCGGTATCATGTTCCCTGGCGACAGCCTTCCAGAATCTAACCTCAGTCATGTTGCCAGGCCACAGGTTTCCACCATCAAACCTCAGACATGTTCCCAGGCCACAGGGTTCCAGAATAAAACCGTTCTCATGTTCCCAGGCAAAAAGATTCCAGAATCCACCGATGACATGTTCCCAGGCAACAGGGTTCCAGAATCAATCCTCAGTCAGGTTCCCAGGCTACAGGGTTCCAGAATAAAACCTCAGTCATGTTCCAAGTCCACAGGGTTCCAGAATCAATCCTCAGTTAGGTTCCCAGGCTACAGGGTTCCAGAATAAAACCTCAGTCATGTTCCCAGTCCACAGGGTTCCAGAACCTAGGCTCAGTTAGATTCTCAGGGCACAGTATTCCACAATCTAAACAGATGTCATATTCCCAAGCCACAATTTTCCAGAATCACGCCTCAGTCATGTACCCAGGCCACAGGGATCCAGAATCAAACTTCAGTCATGTTGCCAGGCCATAGGGTACCACCATCAAACCTCAGTCATATTCCCAGGCCACAGGCTACCAGAATCAAACGGATTTCATGTTCCCAGGCAACAGGGTTCCAGAATCCAAACCGATGTCATGTTCCCAGGCCACAGGATTCCACAATCTAACCTCAGTCATGTTCCCAGGTCAAAGGTTTCCAGAATCAAACCTCAGTCATATTCCCAGGCCACAGGGTTCCAGAATCCACCGATGTCATGTTCCCAGGCCACAGGGTTACAGAATCAATCCTCAGTTATGTTCCCAGGTTACAGGTATCCAGAATAAAACCTCAGTCATGTTCCCAGTCCACAGGGTTCCAGAACCAAGGCTCAGTCAGTTTCCCAGGGCACAGTATTCCACAATCTAAACAGATGTCATGTTCCCAGGCCACAGTTTTCCAGAATCACACTTCAGTCATGTTCCAAGGCCACAGGGATCCAGAATCAAACCTCAGTCATGTTGCCAGGCCATACGGTATCACCATCAAACCTCAGTCATATTCCCAGGCCACAAGTTTGCAGAATCAAACCGATGTCATGTTCCCAGGCCACAGGTTTCCACAATCTAACATCAGTCATGTTCCCAGGCCACAGGATTCCAGAAGCAAACCTCAGTCTTGTTCCCAGGACACAGGTTTCCAGAATCAACCCGATATCATGTTCCCTGGCCACAGTCTTCCAGAATCAAACCTCAGTCATGTTACCAGGCCACAGGTTTCCACCATCAAACCTCAGACATGTTCCCAGGCCACAGGGTTCCAGAATAAAACCGTTCTCATGTTCCCAGGCCACAGGGTTACAGAATAAAACCGTTTTCATGTTCCCAGGCAAAAAGATTCCAGAATCCACCGATGACATGTTCCCAGGCAACAGGGTTCCAGAATCAATCCTCAGTCAGGTTCCCAGGCTACAGGGTTACAGAATAAAACCTCAGTCATGTTCCAAGTCCACAGGGTTCCAGAATCAATCCTCAGTTAGGTTCCCAGGCTACAGGGTTCCAGAATAAAACCTCAGTCATGTTCCCAGTCCACAGGGTTCCAGAACCTAGGCTCAGTTAGATTCTCAGGGCACAGTATTCCACAATCTAAACAGATGTCATGTTCCCAAGCCACAATTTTCCAGAATCACGCCTCAGTCATGTACCCAGGCCACAGGGATCCAGAATCAAACTTCAGTCATGTTGCCAGGCAATAGGGTACCACCATCAAACCTCAGTCATATTCCCAGGCCACAGGCTACCAGAATCAAACGGATTTCATGTTCCCAGGCAACAGGGTTCCAGAATCCAAACCGATGTCATGTTCCCAGGCCACAGGATTCCACAATCTAACCTCAGTCATGTTCCCAGGTCAAAGGTTTCCAGAATCAAACCTCAGTCATATTCCCAGGCCACAGGGTTCCAGAATCCACCGATGTCATGTTCCCAGGCCACAGGGTTACAGAATCAATCCTCAGTTATGTTCCCAGGCTACAGGTATCCAGAATAAAACCTCAGTCATGTTCCCAGTCCACAGGGTTCCAGAACCAAGGCTCAGTCAGGTTCCCAGGGCACAGTATTCCACAAACTACACAGATGTCATGTTCCCAGGCCACAGTTTTCCAGAAACACGCCTCAGTTATGTTCCCAGGCCACAGGGATCCTGAATCAAACCTCAGTCATGTTGCCAGGCCATAGGGAACCACCATCAAACCTCAGTCATATTCCCAGGCCACAAGTTTCCAGAATCAAACCGATGTCATGTTCCCAGGCAACAGGTTTCCACAATCTAACATCAGTCATGTTCCCAGGCCAATGGTTTCCAGAATCAAACCTCAGTCATATTCCCAGGCCACAGGGTTCCAGAATCAACCCGATATCATGTTCCCTGGCCACATTCTTCCATAATCAAACCTCAGTCATGTTGCCAGGCCATAGGTTTCCACCATCAAACCTCAGACATGTTCCCAGGCCACAGGGTCCTAGAATAAAACCGTTCTCATGTTCCCAGGCCACAGGGTTCCAGAATCCACCGATGACATGTTCCCAGGCAACAGGGATCCAGAATCAATCCTCAGTTAGGTTCCCAGGCTACAGGGTTCCAGAATAAAACCTCAGTCATGTTCCCAGTCCACAGGGTTCCAGAACCAAGGCTCAGTCAGGTTCCCAGGGCAAAGTATTCCACAATCTAAACAGATGTCATGTTCCCAGGCCACAGTTTTCCAGAATCACGCCTCAGTCATGTACCCAGGCCACAGGGATCCAGAATCAAACCTCAGTCATGTTGCCAGGCCATAGGGTTCCAGAATCAAGGCTCAGTCAGGTTCCCAGGGCACAGTATTCCACAATCTAAACAGATGTCATGTTCCCAAGCCACAATTTTCAAGAATCACGCCTCAGTCATGTTCCCAGGCCACAGGGATCAAGAATCAAACCTCAGTCATATTCCCAGGCCACAGGGTTCCAGAATCCACCGATGTCATGTTCCCAGGCCACAGGGTTCCAGAATCAATCCTCAGTTATGTTCCCAGGCTACAGGTATCCAGAATAAAACCTCAGTCATGATCCCAGTCCACAGGGTTCCAGAACCAAGGCTCTGTCAGGTTCCCAGGGCACAGTATTCCACAAACTACACAGATGTCATGTTCCCAGGCCACAGTTTTCCAGAAACACGCCTCAGTTATGTTCCCAGGCCACAGGGATACTGAATCAAACCTCAGTCAAGTTGCCAGGCCATAGGGAACCACCATCAAACCTCAGTCATATTCCCAGGCCACAAGTTTCCAGAATCAAACCGATGTCATGTTCCCAGGCAACAGGTTTCCACAATCTAACATCAGTCATGTTCCCAGGCCAATTGTTTCCAGAATCAAACCTCAGTCATATTCCCAGGCCACAGGGTTCCAGAATCAACCCGATATCATGTTCCCTGGCTACATTCTTCCATAATCAAACCTCAGTCATGTTGCCAGGCCATAGGTTTCCACCATCAAACCTCAGACATGTTCCCAGGCCACAGGGTTCTAGAATAAAACCTTTCTCATGTTCCCAGGCCACAGGGTTCCAGAATCCACCGATGACATGTTCCCAGGCAACAGGGATCCAGAATCAATCCTCAGTTAGGTTCCCAGGCTACAGGGTTCCAGAATAAAACCTCAGTCATGTTCCCAGTCCACAGGGTTCCAGAACCAAGGCTCAGTCAGGTTCCCAGGGCAAAGTATTCCACAATCTAAACAGATGTCATGTTCCCAGGCCACAGTTTTCCAGAATCACGCCTCAGTCATGTACCCAGGCCACAGGGATCCAGAATCAAACCTCAGTCATGTTGCCAGGCCATAGGGTTCCAGAACCAAGGCTCAGTCAGGTTCCCAGGGCAAAGTATTCCACAATCTAAACAGATGTCATGTTCCCAGGCCACAGTTTTCCAGAATCACGCCTCAGTCATGTTCCCAGGCCACAGGGATCAAGAATCAAACCTCAGTCATTTTGCCAGGCCACAGGTTTCCACCATCAAACCTTAGACATGTTCCCAGTCCACAAGGCTCCAGAATAAAACCGTTCTCATGTTCCCAGGCCACAGGATTCCACAAGCAAACCTCAGTCTTTTTCCCAGGCCACAGGGTTCCAGAATCCACCGATGTCATGTTCCCAGGCCACAGGGTTCCAGAATCAATCCTCAGTTATGTTCCCAGGCTACAGGGTTCCAGAATAAAAACTCAGTCATGTTCCCAGTCCACAGGGTTCCAGAACCAAAGCTCAGCCAGTTTCCCAGGGCAGAGTATTCCACAATCTAAACAGATGTCATGTTCCCCGCCACAGTTTTCCAGAATCACGCCTCAGTCATGTTCCCAGGCCACAGGGATCCAGAATCAAACCTCAGTCATGTTGCCAGGCCGTAGGGTACCACCAGCAAACCTCAGTCATATTACCATGCCACAAGTTTCCAGAATCAAACCGATGTCATGTTCCCAGGCCACAGGGTTCCAGAATCAACCGATGTCATGTTCCCAGTACACAGGGTTCCAGAACCAATGCTCAGTCAGGTTCCCAGGGCACAGTATTCCACAATCTAAACAGATGTCATGTTCCCAGGCCACAGTTTTCCAGAATCACGTCTGAGTCATGTTCCCAGGCCACAGTGATCCAGAATCAAACCTCAGTCATGTTGCCATGACATAGGGTACCACCATCAAACCTCAGCCATATTCCCAGGCCACAATTTTCCAGAATCAAGCCTGAGTCATGTTCCCAGGCCGAAGGGATCCAGAATCAAACCTCAGTCATATTCCCAGGCCACAGGTTTCCAGAATCCACCGATGTCTTGTTCCCAGGCCACAGGTTTCCCGAATCAATCCTCAGTCAGGTTCCCAGTCTACAGGGTTCCAGAATAAAACCTCAGTCATGTTCCAAGTCCACAGGGTTCCAGAATGAATCCTCAGTTAGGTTCCCAGGCTACAGGGTTCAAGAATAAAACCTCAGTCATGTTCCCAGTCCACAGTGTTCCAGAACCTAGGCTCAGTCAGATTCCCAGGGCACAGTATTCCACAATCTACACAGATGTCATGTTCCCAGGCCACAGTTTTCCAGAAACACGCCTCAGTTATGTTCCCAGGCCACAGGGATCCTGAATCAAACCTCAGTCATGTTGCCAGGCCATAGGGTACCACCATCAAACCTCAGTCATATTCCCAGGCCACAAGTTTCCAGAATCAAACCGATGTCATGTTCCCAGGCAACAGGTTTCCACAATCTAACATCAGTCATGTTCCCAGGCCAATGGTTTCCAGAATCAAACCTCAGTCATATTCCCAGGGCACAGGGTTCCAGAATCAACCCGATATCATGTTCCCTGGCCACATTCTTCCATAATCAAACCTCAGGCATGTTGCCAGGCCATAGGTTTCCACCATCAAACCTCAGACATGTTCCCAGGCCACAGGGTTCTAGAATAAAACCGTTCTCATGTTCCCAGGCCACAGGGTTCCAGAATCCACCGATGACATGTTTCCAGGCAACAGGTTTCCACAATCTAACATCAGTCATGTTCCCAGGTCAATGGTTTCCAGAATCAAACATCAGTCATATTCCCAGGGCACAGGGTTCCAGAATCCACCGATGTCATGTTCCCAGGCCACAGGGTTCCAGAATCAATACTCAGTTATGTTCCCAGGCTACAGGGTTCCAGAATAAAACCTCCGTCATGTTCCCAGTCCACAGGGTTCCAGAGCCAAGGCTCAGTCAGTTTCCCAGGGCATAGTATTCCACAATCTAAACAGATGTCATGTTCCCAGGCCACAGTTTTCCAGAATCACGCCTCAGTCATGTTCCCAGACCACAGAGATCCAGAATCAAACCTCAGTCATGTTGCCAGGCCATAGGGTACCACCATCAAACCTCAGTCATATTCCCAGGCCACAAGTTTCCAGAATCAAACCGATGTCACGTTCCTAGGCCACAGGTTTCCACAATCTACCATCAGTCATGTTCCCAGGCCACAGGATTCCAGAAGCAAACCTCAGTATTGTTCCCAGGACACAGGTTTCCAGAATCAACCAGATATCATGTTCCCTGGCCACAGTCTTCCAGAATCAAACCTCAGTCATGTTCCAGGCCACAGGGTTCCAGAACCTAGAATCAGTCAGGTTCCCAGGGCACAGTATTCCACAATCTACACAGATGTCATGTTCCCAGGCCACAGTTTTCCAGAAACACGCCTCAGTTATGTTCCCAGGCCACAGGGATCCTGAATCAAACCTCAGTCATGTTGCCAGGCCATAGGGTACCACCATCAAACCTCAGTCATATTCCCAGGCCACAAGTTTCCAGAATCAAACCGATGTCATGTTCCCAGGCCGCAGGTTTCCACAATCTAACATCAGTCATGTTCCCAGGCCACAGGATTCCAGAATCAAACCTCAGTCATATTCCCAGGCCACAGGGATCCAGAATCAAACCTCAGTCATGTTGCCAGGCCATAGGGTACCACCATCAAACCTGAGTCATATTCCCAGGCCACAGGCTTCCAGAATCAAACGGATTTCATGTTCCCAGGCCACAGGGTTCCAGAATCCAACCGATGTCGTGTTCCCAGGCCACAGGTTTCCACAAGCAAACCTCAGTCGTGTTCCCAGGACACAGCTTTCCAGAATCAACCCGGTATCATGTTCCCTGGCGACAGTCTTCCAGAATCTAACCTCAGTCATGTTGCCAGGCCACAGGTTTCCACCATCAAACCTCAGACATGTTCCCAGGCCACAGGGTTCCAGAATAAAACCGTTCTCATGTTCCCAGGCAAAAAGATTCCAGAATCCACCGATGACATGTTCCCAGGCAACAGGGTTCCAGAAAAAATCCTCAGTCAGGTTCCCAGGCTACAGGGTTCCAGAATAAAACCTCAGTCATGTTCCAAGTCCACAGGGTTCCAGAATCAATCCTCAGTTAGGTTCCCAGGCTACAGGGTTCCAGAATAAAACCTCAGTCATGTTCCCAGTCCACAGGGTTCCAGAACCTAGGCTCAGTTAGATTCTCAGGGCACAGTATTCCAGAATCTAAACACATGTCATGTTCCCAAGCCACAATTTTCCAGAATCACGCCTCAGTCATGTACCCAGGCCACAGGGATTCAGAATCAAACTTCAGTCATGTTGCCAGGCCATAGGGTACCACCATCAAACCTCAGTCATATTCCCAGGCCACAGGCTACCAGAATCAAACGGATTTCATGTTCCCAGGCAACAGGGTTCCAGAATCCAAACCGATGTCATGTTCCCAGGCCTCAGGATTGCACAATCTAACCTCAGTCATGTTCCCAGGCCAATGGTTTCCAGAATCAAACCTCAGTCATATTCCCAGGCCACAGGGTTCCAGAATCCACCGATGTCATGTTCCCAGGCCATAGGGTTACAGAATCAATCCTCAGTTATGTTCCCAGGCTACAGGTATCCAGAATAAAACCTCAGTCATGTTCCCAGTCCACAGGGTTCCAGAACCAAGGCTCAGGCACGTTCCCAGGGCACAGTATTCCACAATCTACACAGATGTCATGTTCCCAGGCCACAGTTTTCCAGAAACACGCCTCAGTTATGTTCCCAGGCCACAGGGATCCTGAATCAAACCTCAGTCATGTTGCCAGGCCATACGGTATCACCATCAAACCTCAGTCATATTCCCAGGCCACAAGTTTCCAGAATCAAACCGATGTCATGTTCCCAGGCCACAGGTTTCCACAATCTAACATCAGTCATGTTCCCAGGCCACAGGATTCCAGAAGCAAACCTCAGTCTTGTTCCCAGGACACAGGTTTCCAGAATCAACCCGATATCATGTTCCCTGGCCACAGTCTTCCAGAATCAAACCTCAGTCATGTTACCAGGCCACAGGTTTCCACCATCAAACCTCAGACATGTTCCCAGGCCACAGGGTTCCAGAATAAAACCGTTCTCATGTTCCCAGGCCACAGGGTTACAGAATAAAACCGTTTTCATGTTCCCAGGCAAAAAGATTCCAGAATCCACCGATGACATGTTCCCAGGCAACAGGGTTCCAGAATCAATCCTCAGTCAGGTTCCCAGGCTACAGGGTTACAGAATAAAACCTCAGTCATGTTCCAAGTCCACAGGGTTCCAGAATCAATCCTCAGTTAGGTTCCCAGGCTACAGGGTTCCAGAATAAAACCTCAGTCATGTTCCCAGTCCACAGGGTTCCAGAACCTAGGCTCAGTTAGATTCTCAGGGCACAGTATTCCACAATCTAAACAGATGTCATGTTCCCAAGCCACAATTTTCCAGAATCACGCCTCAGTCATGTACCCAGGCCACAGGGATCCAGAATCAAACTTCAGTCATGTTGCCAGGCAATAGGGTACCACCATCAAACCTCAGTCATATTCCCAGGCCACAGGCTACCAGAATCAAACGGATTTCATGTTCCCAGGCAACAGGGTTCCAGAATCCAAACCGATGTCATGTTCCCAGGCCACAGGATTCCACAATCTAACCTCAGTCATGTTCCCAGGTCAAAGGTTTCCAGAATCAAACCTCAGTCATATTCCCAGGCCACAGGGTTCCAGAATCCACCGATGTCATGTTCCCAGGCCACAGGGTTACAGAATCAATCCTCAGTTATGTTCCCAGGCTACAGGTATCCAGAATAAAACCTCAGTCATGTTCCCAGTCCACAGGGTTCCAGAACCAAGGCTCAGTCAGGTTCCCAGGGCACAGTATTCCACAAACTACACAGATGTCATGTTCCCAGGCCACAGTTTTCCAGAAACACGCCTCAGTTATGTTCCCAGGCCACAGGGATCCTGAATCAAACCTCAGTCATGTTGCCAGGCCATAGGGTACCACCATCAAACCTCAGTCATATTCCCAGGCCACAAGTTTCCAGAATCAAACCGATGTCATGTTCCCAGGCAACAGGTTTCCACAATCTAACATCAGTCATGTTCCCAGGCCAATGGTTTCCAGAATCAAACCTCAGTCATATTCCCAGGCCACAGGGTTCCAGAATCAACCCGATATCATGTTCCCTGGCCACATTCTTCCATAATCAAACCTCAGTCATGTTGCCAGGCCATAGGTTTCCACCATCAAACCTCAGACATGTTCCCAGGCCACAGGGTTCTAGAATAAAACCGTTCTCATGATCCCAGGCCACAGGGTTCCAGAATCCACCGAAGACATGTTCCCAGGCAACAGGGATCCAGAATCAATCCTCAGTTAGGTTCCCAGGCTACAGGGTTCCAGAATAAAACCTCAGTCATGTTCCAAGTCCACAGGGTTCCAGAATGAATCCTCAGTTAGGTTCCCAGGCTACAGGGTTCCAGAATAAAACCTCAGTCATGTTCCCAGGCCACAGAGTTCCAGAATCCACCGATGTCATGTTCCCAGTCCACAGGGTTCCAGAATCAATCCTCTGTTATGTTCCCAGGCTACAGGTTTCCAGAATAAAACCTCAGTCATGTTCCCAGTCCACAGGGTTCCAAAACCATGGCTCAGTCAGGTTCCCAGGGCACAGTATTCCACAATCTAAACAGATGTCCTGTTCCCAGGCCACAGTTTTCCAGAATCACGCCTCAGTCATGTACCCAGGCCACAGGGATCCAGAATCAAACCTCAGTCATGTTGCCAGGCCATAGGGTACCACCATCAAACCTGAGTCATATTCCCAGGCCACAGGCTTCCAGAATCAAACGGATTTCATGTTCCCAGGCCACAGGGTTCCAGAATCCAACCGATGTCGTGTTCCCAGGCCACAGGTTTCCACAAGCAAACCTCAGTCGTGTTCCCAGGACACAGCTTTCCAGAATCAACCCGGTATCATGTTCCCTGGCGACAGCCTTCCAGAATCTAACCTCAGTCATGTTGCCAGGCCACAGGTTTCCACCATCAAACCTCAGACATGTTCCCAGGCCACAGGGTTCCAGAATAAAACCGTTCTCATGTTCCCAGGCAAAAAGATTCCAGAATCCACCGATGACATGTTCCCAGGCAACAGGGTTCCAGAATCAATCCTCAGTCAGGTTCCCAGGCTACAGGGTTCCAGAATAAAACCTCAGTCATGTTCCAAGTCCACAGGGTTCCAGAATCAATCCTCAGTTATGTTCCCAGGCTACAGGGTTCCAGAATAAAACCTCAGTCATGTTCCCAGTCCACAGGGTTCCAGAACCTAGGCTCAGTTAGATTCTCAGGGCACAGTATTCCACAATCTAAACAGATGTCATGTCCCCAAGCCACAATTTTCCAGAATCAAGCCTCAGTCATGTACCCAGGCCACAGGGATCCAGAATCAAACTTCAGTCATGTTGCCAGGCCATAGGGTACCACCATCAAACCTCAGTCATATTCCCAGGCCACAGGCTACCAGAATCAAACGGATTTCATGTTCCCAGGCAACAGGGTTCCAGAATCCAAACCGATGTCATGTTCCCAGGCCACAGGATTCCACAATCTAACCTCAGTCATGTTCCCAGGTCAAAGGTTTCCAGAATCAAACCTCAGTCATATTCCCAGGCCACAGGGTTCCAGAATCCACCGATGTCATGTTCCCAGGCCACAGGGTTACAGAATCAATCCTCAGTTATGTTCCCAGGTTACAGGTATCCAGAATAAAACCTCAGTCATGTTCCCAGTCCACAGGGTTCCAGAACCAAGGCTCAGTCAGTTTCCCAGGGCACAGTATTCCACAATCTAAACAGATGTCATGTTCCCAGGCCACAGTTTTCCAGAATCACACTTCAGTCATGTTCCAAGGCCACAGGGATCCAGAATCAAACCTCAGTCATGTTGCCAGGCCATACGGTATCACCATCAAACCTCAGTCATATTCCCAGGCCACAAGTTTGCAGAATCAAACCGATGTCATGTTCCCAGGCCACAGGTTTCCACAATCTAACATCAGTCATGTTCCCAGGCCACAGGATTCCAGAAGCAAACCTCAGTCTTGTTCCCAGGACACAGGTTTCCAGAATCAACCCGATATCATGTTCCCTGGCCACAGTCTTCCAGAATCAAACCTCAGTCATGTTACCAGGCCACAGGTTTCCACCATCAAACCTCAGACATGTTCCCAGGCCACAGGGTTCCAGAATAAAACCGTTCTCATGTTCCCAGGCCACAGGGTTACAGAATAAAACCGTTTTCATGTTCCCAGGCAAAAAGATTCCAGAATCCACCGATGACATGTTCCCAGGCAACAGGGTTCCAGAATCAATCCTCAGTCAGGTTCCCAGGCTACAGGGTTACAGAATAAAACCTCAGTCATGTTCCAAGTCCACAGGGTTCCAGAATCAATCCTCAGTTAGGTTCCCAGGCTACAGGGTTCCAGAATAAAACCTCAGTCATGTTCCCAGTCCACAGGGTTCCAGAACCTAGGCTCAGTTAGATTCTCAGGGCACAGTATTCCACAATCTAAACAGATGTCATGTTCCCAAGCCACAATTTTCCAGAATCACGCCTCAGTCATGTACCCAGGCCACAGGGATCCAGAATCAAACTTCAGGCATGTTGCCAGGCAATAGGGTACCACCATCAAACCTCAGTCATATTCCCAGGCCACAGGCTACCAGAATCAAACGGATTTCATGTTCCCAGGCAACAGGGTTCCAGAATCCAAACCGATGTCATGTTCCCAGGCCACAGGATTCCACAATCTAACCTCAGTCATGTTCCCAGGTCAAAGGTTTCCAGAATCAAACCTCAGTCATATTCCCAGGCCACAGGGTTCCAGAATCCACCGATGTCATGTTCCCAGGCCACAGGGTTACAGAATCAATCCTCAGTTATGTTCCCAGGCTACAGGTATCCAGAATAAAACCTCAGTCATGTTCCCAGTCCACAGGGTTCCAGAACCAAGGCTCAGTCAGGTTCCCAGGGCACAGTATTCCACAAACTACACAGATGTCATATTCCCAGGCCACAGTTTTCCAGAAACACGCCTCAGTTATGTTCCCAGGCCACAGGGATCCTGAATCAAACCTCAGTCATGTTGCCAGGCCATAGGGAACCACCATCAAACCTCAGTCATATTCCCAGGCCACAAGTTTCCAGAATCAAACCGATGTCATGTTCCCAGGCAACAGGTTTCCACAATCTAACATCAGTCATGTTCCCAGGCCAATGGTTTCCAGAATCAAACCTCAGTCATATTCCCAGGCCACAGGGTTCCAGAATCAACCCGATATCATGTTCCCTGGCCACATTCTTCCATAATCAAACCTCAGTCATGTTGCCAGGCCATAGGTTTCCACCATCAAACCTCAGACATGTTCCCAGGCCACAGGGTTCTAGAATAAAACCGTTCTCATGTTCCCAGGCCACAGGGTTCCAGAATCCACCGATGACATGTTCCCAGGCAACAGGGATCCAGAATCAATCCTCAGTTAGGTTCCCAGGCTACAGGGTTCCAGAATAAAACCTCAGTCATGTTCCCAGTCCACAGGGTTCCAGAACCAAGGCTCAGTCAGGTTCCCAGGGCAAAGTATTCCACAATCTAAACAGATGTCATGTTCCCAGGCCACAGTTTTCCAGAATCACGCCTCAGTCATGTACCCAGGCCACAGGGATCCAGAATCAAACCTCAGTCATGTTGCCAGGCCATAGGGTTCCAGAATCAAGGCTCAGTCAGGTTCCCAGGGCACAGTATTCCACAATCTAAACAGATGTCATGTTCCCAAGCCACAATTTTCAAGAATCACGCCTCAGACATGTTCCCAGGCCACAGGGATCAAGAATCAAACCTCAGTCATATTCCCAGGCCACAGGGTTCCAGAATCCACCGATATCATGTTCCCAGGCCACAGGGTTCCAGAATCTATCCTCAGTTATGTTCCCAGGCTACAGGTATCCAGAATAAAACCTCAGTCATGTTCCCAGTCCACAGGGTTCCAGAACCAAGGCTCAGTCAGGTTCCCAGGGCACAGTATTCCACAAACTACACAGATGTCATGTTCCCAGGCCACAGTTTTCCAGAAACACGCCTCAGTTATGTTCCCAGGCCACAGGGATACTGAATCAAACCTCAGTCAAGTTGCCAGGCCATAGGGAACCACCATCAAACCTCAGTCATATTCCCAGGCCACAAGTTTCCAGAATCAAACCGATGTCACGTTCCCAGGGAACAGGTTTCCACAATCTAACATCAGTCATGTTCCCAGGCCAATTGTTTCCAGAATCAAACCTCAGTCATATTCCCAGGCCACAGGGTTCCAGAATCAACCCGATATCATGTTCCCTGGCTACATTCTTCCATAATCAAACCTCAGTCATGTGGCCAGGCCATAGGTTTCCACCATCAAACCTCAGACATGTTCCCAGGCCACAGGGTTCTAGAATAAAACCTTTCTCATGTTCCCAGGCCACAGGGTTCCAGAATCCACCGATGACATGTTCCCAGGCAACAGGGATCCAGAATCAATCCTCAGTTAGGTTCCCAGGCTACAGGGTTCCAGAATAAAACCTCAGTCATGTTCCCAGTCCACAGGGTTCCAGAACCAAGGCTCAGTCAGGTTCCCAGGGCAAAGTATTCCACAATCTAAACAGATGTCATGTTCCCAGGCCACAGTTTTCCAGAATCACGCCTCAGTCATGTACCCAGGCCACAAGGATCCAGAATCAAACCTCAGTCATGTTGCCAGGCCATAGGGGTCCAGAATCTAGGCTCAGTCAGGTTCCCAGGGCACAGTATTCCACAATCTAAACAGATGTCATGTTCCCAAGCCACAATTTTCAAGAATCACGCCTCAGTCATGTTCCCAGGCCACAGGGATCAAGAATCAAACCTCAGTCATTTTGCCAGGCCACAGGTTTCCACCATCAAACCTTAGACATGTTCCCAGTCCACAAGGCTCCAGAATAAAACCGTTCTCATGTTCCCAGGCCACAGGATTCCACAAGCAAACCTCAGTCTTTTTCCCAGGCCACAGGGTTCCAGAATCCACCGATGTCATGTTCCCAGGCCACAGGGTTCCAGAATCAATCCTCAGTTATGTTCCCAGGCTACAGGGTTCCAGAATAAAACCTCAGTCATGTTCCCAGTCCACAGGGTTCCAGAACCAAAGCTCAGCCAGTTTCCCAGGGCAGAGTATTCCACAATCTAAACAGATGTCATGTTCCCCGCCACAGTTTTCCAGAATCACGCCTCAGTCATGTTCCCAGGCCACAGGGATCCAGAATCAAACCTCAGTCATGTTGCCAGGCCGTAGGGTACCACCAGCAAACCTCAGTCATATTACCATGCCACAAGTTTCCAGAATAAACCGATGTCATGTTCCCAGGCCACAGGGTTCCAGAATCCACCGATGTCATGTTCCCAGTACACAGGGTTCCAGAACCAAGGCTCAGTCAGGTTCCCAGGGCACAGTATTCCACAATCTAAACAGATGTCATGTTCCCAGGCCACAGTTTTCCAGAATCACGTCTGAGTCATGTTCCCAGGCCACAGTGATCCAGAATCAAACCTCAGTCACGTTGCCATGACATAGGGTACCACCATCAAACCTCAGTCATATTCCCAGGCCACAGGCTACCAGAATCAAACGGATTTCATGTTCCCAGGCCACAGGGTTCCAGAATCCAACCGATGTCGTGTTCCCAGGCCAAGGTTTCCACAAGCAAACCTCAGTCGTGTTCCCAGGACACAGCTTTCCAGAATCAACCCGGTATCATGTTCCCTGGCGACAGTCTTCCAGAATCTAACCTCAGTCATGTTGCCAGGCCACAGGTTTCCACCATCAAACCTCAGACATGTTCCCAGGCCACAGGGTTCCAGAATAAAACCGTTCTCATGTTCCCAGGCAAAAAGATTCCAGAATCCACCGATGACATGTTCCCAGGCAACAGGGTTCCAGAAAAAATCCTCAGTCAGGTTCCCAGGCTACAGGGTTCCAGAATAAAACCTCAGTCATGTTCCAAGTCCACAGGGTTCCAGAATCAATCCTCAGTTAGGTTCCCAGGCTACAGGGTTCCAGAATAAAACCTCAGTCATGTTCCCAGTCCACAGGGTTCCAGAACCTAGGCTCAGTTAGATTCTCAGGGCACAGTATTCCAGAATCTAAACACATGTCATGTTCCCAAGCCACAATTTTCCAGAATCACGCCTCAGTCATGTACCCAGGCCACAGGGATTCAGAATCAAACTTCAGTCATGTTGCCAGGCCATAGGGTACCACCATCAAACCTCAGTCATATTCCCAGGCCACAGGCTACCAGAATCAAACGGATTTCATGTTCCCAGGCAACAGGGTTCCAGAATCCAAACCGATGTCATGTTCCCAGGCCTCAGGATTGCACAATCTAACCTCAGTCATGTTCCCAGGCCAATGGTTTCCAGAATCAAACCTCAGTCATATTCCCAGGCAACAGGGTTCCAGAATCCACCGATGTCATGTTCCCAGGCCATAGGGTTACAGAATCAATCCTCAGTTATGTTCCCAGGCTACAGGTATCCAGAATAAAACCTCAGTCATGTTCCCAGTCCACAGGGTTCCAGAACCAAGGCTCAGGCACGTTCCCAGGGCACAGTATTCCACAATCTACACAGATGTCATGTTCCCAGGCCACAGTTTTCCAGAAACACGCCTCAGTTATGTTCCCAGGCCACAGGGATCCTGAATCAAACCTCAGTCATGTTGCCAGGCCATAGGGTACCACCATCAAACCTCAGTCATATTCCCAGGCCACAAGTTTCCAGAATCAAACCGATGTCATGTTCCCAGGCAACAGGTTTCCACAATCTAACATCAGTCATGTTCCCAGGCCAATGGTTTCCAGAATCAAACCTCAGTCATATTCCCAGGCCACAGGGTTCCAGAATCAACCCGATATCATGTTCCCTGGCCACATTCTTCCATAATCAAACCTCAGTCATGTTGCCAGGCCATAGGTTTCCACCATCAAACCTCAGACATGTTCCCAGGCCACAGGGTTCTAGAATAAAACCGTTCTCATGATCCCAGGCCACAGGGTTCCAGAATCCACCGAAGACATGTTCCCAGGCAACAGGGATCCAGAATCAATCCTCAGTTAGGTTCCCAGGCTACAGGGTTCCAGAATAAAACCTCAGTCATGTTCCAAGTCCACAGGGTTCCAGAATGAATCCTCAGTTAGGTTCCCAGGCTACAGGGTTCCAGAATAAAACCTCAGTCATGTTCCCAGGCCACAGAGTTCCAGAATCCACCGATGTCATGTTCCCAGTCCACAGGGTTCCAGAATCAATCCTCTGTTATGTTCCCAGGCTACAGGTTTCCAGAATAAAACCTCAGTCATGTTCCCAGTCCACAGGGTTCCAAAACCATGGCTCAGTCAGGTTCCCAGGGCACAGTATTCCACAATCTAAACAGATGTCCTGTTCCCAGGCCACAGTTTTCCAGAATCACGCCTCAGTCATGTACGCAGGCCACAGGGATCCAGAATCAAACCTCAGTCATGTTGCCAGGCCATAGGGTACCACCATCAAACCTGAGTCATATTCCCAGGCCACAGGCTTCCAGAATCAAACGGATTTCATGTTCCCAGGCCACAGGGTTCCAGAATCCAACCGATGTCGTGTTCCCAGGCCACAGGTTTCCACAAGCAAACCTCAGTCGTGTTCCCAGGACACAGCTTTCCAGAATCAACCCGGTATCATGTTCCCTGGCGACAGCCTTCCAGAATCTAACCTCAGTCATGTTGCCAGGCCACAGGTTTCCACCATCAAACCTCAGACATGTTCCCAGGCCACAGGGTTCCAGAATAAAACCGTTCTCATGTTCCCAGGCAAAAAGATTCCAGAATCCACCGATGACATGTTCCCAGGCAACAGGGTTCCAGAATCAATCCTCAGTCAGGTTCCCAGGCTACAGGGTTCCAGAATAAAACCTCAGTCATGTTCCAAGTCCACAGGGTTCCAGAATCAATCCTCAGTTAGGTTCCCAGGCTACAGGGTTCCAGAATAAAACCTCAGTCATGTTCCCAGTCCACAGGGTTCCAGAACCTAGGCTCAGTTAGATTCTCAGGGCACAGTATTCCACAATCTAAACAGATGTCATGTTCCCAAGCCACAATTTTCCAGAATCACGCCTCAGTCATGTACCCAGGCCACAGGGATCCAGAATCAAACTTCAGTCATGTTGCCAGGCCATAGGGTACCACCATCAAACCTCAGTCATATTCCCAGGCCACAGGCTACCAGAATCAAACGGATTTCATGTTCCCAGGCAACAGGGTTCCAGAATCCAAACCGATGTCATGTTCCCAGGCCACAGGATTCCACAATCTAACCTCAGTCATGTTCCCAGGTCAAAGGTTTCCAGAATCAAACCTCAGTCATATTCCCAGGCCACAGGGTTCCAGAATCCACCGATGTCATGTTCCCAGGCCACAGGGTTACAGAATCAATCCTCAGTTATGTTCCCAGGTTACAGGTATCCAGAATAAAACCTCAGTCATGTTCCCAGTCCACAGGGTTCCAGAACCAAGGCTCAGTCAGTTTCCCAGGGCACAGTATTCCACAATCTAAACAGATGTCATGTTCCCAGGCCACAGTTTTCCAGAATCACACTTCAGTCATGTTCCAAGGCCACAGGGATCCAGAATCAAACCTCAGTCATGTTGCCAGGCCATACGGTATCACCATCAAACCTCAGTCATATTCCCAGGCCACAAGTTTGCAGAATCAAACCGATGTCATGTTCCCAGGCCACAGGTTTCCACAATCTAACATCAGTCATGTTCCCAGGCCACAGGATTCCAGAAGCAAACCTCAGTCTTGTTCCCAGGACACAGGTTTCCAGAATCAACCCGATATCATGTTCCCTGGCCACAGTCTTCCAGAATCAAACCTCAGTCATGTTACCAGGCCACAGGTTTCCACCATCAAACCTCAGACATGTTCCCAGGCCACAGGGTTCCAGAATAAAACCGTTCTCATGTTCCCAGGCCACAGGGTTACAGAATAAAACCGTTTTCATGTTCCCAGGCAAAAAGATTCCAGAATCCACCGATGACATGTTCCCAGGCAACAGGGTTCCAGAATCAATCCTCAGTCAGGTTCCCAGGCTACAGGGTTACAGAATAAAACCTCAGTCATGTTCCAAGTCCACAGGGTTCCAGAATCAATCCTCAGTTAGGTTCCCAGGCTACAGGGTTCCAGAATAAAACCTCAGTCATGTTCCCAGTCCACAGGGTTCCAGAACCTAGGCTCAGTTAGATTCTCAGGGCACAGTATTCCACAATCTAAACAGATGTCATGTTCCCAAGCCACAATTTTCCAGAATCACGCCTCAGTCATGTACCCAGGCCACAGGGATCCAGAATCAAACTTCAGTCATGTTGCCAGGCAATAGGGTACCACCATCAAACCTCAGTCATATTCCCAGGCCACAGGCTACCAGAATCAAACGGATTTCATGTTCCCAGGCAACAGGGTTCCAGAATCCAAACCGATGTCATGTTCCCAGGCCACAGGATTCCACAATCTAACCTCAGTCATGTTCCCAGGTCAAAGGTTTCCAGAATCAAACCTCAGTCATATTCCCAGGCCACAGGGTTCCAGAATCCACCGATGTCATGTTCCCAGGCCACAGGGTTACAGAATCAATCCTCAGTTATGTTCCCAGGCTACAGGTATCCAGAATAAAACCTCAGTCATGTTCCCAGTCCACAGGGTTCCAGAACCAAGGCTCAGTCAGGTTCCCAGGGCACAGTATTCCACAAACTACACAGATGTCATGTTCCCAGGCCACAGTTTTCCAGAAACACGCCTCAGTTATGTTCCCAGGCCACAGGGATCCTGAATCAAACCTCAGTCATGTTGCCAGGCCATAGGGAACCACCATCAAACCTCAGTCATATTCCCAGGCCACAAGTTTCCAGAATCAAACCGATGTCATGTTCCCAGGCAACAGGTTTCCACAATCTAACATCAGTCATGTTCCCAGGCCAATGGTTTCCAGAATCAAACCTCAGTCATATTCCCAGGCCACAGGGTTCCAGAATCAACCCGATATCATGTTCCCTGGCCACATTCTTCCATAATCAAACCTCAGTCATGTTGCCAGGCCATAGGTTTCCACCATCAAACCTCAGACATGTTCCCAGGCCACAGGGTCCTAGAATAAAACCGTTCTCATGTTCCCAGGCCACAGGGTTCCAGAATCCACCGATGACATGTTCCCAGGCAACAGGGATCCAGAATCAATCCTCAGTTAGGTTCCCAGGCTACAGGGTTCCAGAATAAAACCTCAGTCATGTTCCCAGTCCACAGGGTTCCAGAACCAAGGCTCAGTCAGGTTCCCAGGGCAAAGTATTCCACAATCTAAACAGATGTCATGTTCCCAGGCCACAGTTTTCCAGAATCACGCCTCAGTCATGTACCCAGGCCACAGGGATCCAGAATCAAACCTCAGTCATGTTGCCAGGCCATAGGGTTCCAGAATCAAGGCTCAGTCAGGTTCCCAGGGCACAGTATTCCACAATCTAAACAGATGTCATGTTCCCAAGCCACAATTTTCAAGAATCACGCCTCAGTCATGTTCCCAGGCCACAGGGATCAAGAATCAAACCTCAGTCATATTCCCAGGCCACAGGGTTCCAGAATCCACCGATGTCATGTTCCCAGGCCACAGGGTTCCAGAATCAATCCTCAGTTATGTTCCCAGGCTACAGGTATCCAGAATAAAACCTCAGTCATGATCCCAGTCCACAGGGTTCCAGAACCAAGGCTCTGTCAGGTTCCCAGGGCACAGTATTCCACAAACTACACAGATGTCATGTTCCCAGGCCACAGTTTTCCAGAAACACGCCTCAGTTATGTTCCCAGGCCACAGGGATACTGAATCAAACCTCAGTCAAGTTGCCAGGCCATAGGGAACCACCATCAAACCTCAGTCATATTCCCAGGCCACAAGTTTCCAGAATCAAACCGATGTCATGTTCCCAGGCAACAGGTTTCCACAATCTAACATCAGTCATGTTCCCAGGCCAATTGTTTCCAGAATCAAACCTCAGTCATATTCCCAGGCCACAGGGTTCCAGAATCAACCCGATATCATGTTCCCTGGCTACATTCTTCCATAATCAAACCTCAGTCATGTTGCCAGGCCATAGGTTTCCACCATCAAACCTCAGACATGTTCCCAGGCCACAGGGTTCTAGAATAAAACCTTTCTCATGTTCCCAGGCCACAGGGTTCCAGAATCCACCGATGACATGTTCCCAGGCAACAGGGATCCAGAATCAATCCTCAGTTAGGTTCCCAGGCTACAGGGTTCCAGAATAAAACCTCAGTCATGTTCCCAGTCCACAGGGTTCCAGAACCAAGGCTCAGTCAGGTTCCCAGGGCAAAGTATTCCACAATCTAAACAGATGTCATGTTCCCAGGCCACAGTTTTCCAGAATCACGCCTCAGTCATGTACCCAGGCCACAGGGATCCAGAATCAAACCTCAGTCATGTTGCCAGGCCATAGGGTTCCAGAACCAAGGCTCAGTCAGGTTCCCAGGGCAAAGTATTCCACAATCTAAACAGATGTCATGTTCCCAGGCCACAGTTTTCCAGAATCACGCCTCAGTCATGTTCCCAGGCCACAGGGATCAAGAATCAAACCTCAGTCATTTTGCCAGGCCACAGGTTTCCACCATCAAACCTTAGACATGTTCCCAGTCCACAAGGCTCCAGAATAAAACCGTTCTCATGTTCCCAGGCCACAGGATTCCACAAGCAAACCTCAGTCTTTTTCCCAGGCCACAGGGTTCCAGAATCCACCGATGTCATGTTCCCAGGCCACAGGGTTCCAGAATCAATCCTCAGTTATGTTCCCAGGCTACAGGGTTCCAGAATAAAAACTCAGTCATGTTCCCAGTCCACAGGGTTCCAGAACCAAAGCTCAGCCAGTTTCCCAGGGCAGAGTATTCCACAATCTAAACAGATGTCATGTTCCCCGCCACAGTTTTCCAGAATCACGCCTCAGTCATGTTCCCAGGCCACAGGGATCCAGAATCAAACCTCAGTCATGTTGCCAGGCCGTAGGGTACCACCAGCAAACCTCAGTCATATTACCATGCCACAAGTTTCCAGAATCAAACCGATGTCATGTTCCCAGGCCACAGGGTTCCAGAATCCACCGATGTCATGTTCCCAGTACACAGGGTTCCAGAACCAATGCTCAGTCAGGTTCCCAGGGCACAGTATTCCACAATCTAAACAGATGTCATGTTCCCAGGCCACAGTTTTCCAGAATCACGTCTGAGTCATGTTCCCAGGCCACAGTGATCCAGAATCAAACCTCAGTCATGTTGCCATGACATAGGGTACCACCATCAAACCTCAGCCATATTCCCAGGCCACAATTTTCCAGAATCAAGCCTGAGTCATGTTCCCAGGCCGAAGGGATCCAGAATCAAACCTCAGTCATATTCCCAGGCCACAGGTTTCCAGAATCCACCGATGTCTTGTTCCCAGGCCACAGGTTTCCCGAATCAATCCTCAGTCAGGTTCCCAGTCTACAGGGTTCCAGAATAAAACCTCAGTCATGTTCCAAGTCCACAGGGTTCCAGAATGAATCCTCAGTTAGGTTCCCAGGCTACAGGGTTCAAGAATAAAACCTCAGTCATGTTCCCAGTCCACAGTGTTCCAGAACCTAGGCTCAGTCAGATTCCCAGGGCACAGTATTCCACAATCTACACAGATGTCATGTTCCCAGGCCACAGTTTTCCAGAAACACGCCTCAGTTATGTTCCCAGGCCACAGGGATCCTGAATCAAACCTCAGTCATGTTGCCAGGCCATAGGGTACCACCATCAAACCTCAGTCATATTCCCAGGCCACAAGTTTCCAGAATCAAACCGATGTCATGTTCCCAGGCAACAGGTTTCCACAATCTAACATCAGTCATGTTCCCAGGCCAATGGTTTCCAGAATCAAACCTCAGTCATATTCCCAGGGCACAGGGTTCCAGAATCAACCCGATATCATGTTCCCTGGCCACATTCTTCCATAATCAAACCTCAGGCATGTTGCCAGGCCATAGGTTTCCACCATCAAACCTCAGACATGTTCCCAGGCCACAGGGTTCTAGAATAAAACCGTTCTCATGTTCCCAGGCCACAGGGTTCCAGAATCCACCGATGACATGTTTCCAGGCAACAGGTTTCCACAATCTAACATCAGTCATGTTCCCAGGTCAATGGTTTCCAGAATCAAACATCAGTCATATTCCCAGGGCACAGGGTTCCAGAATCCACCGATGTCATGTTCCCAGGCCACAGGGTTCCAGAATCAATACTCAGTTATGTTCCCAGGCTACAGGGTTCCAGAATAAAACCTCCGTCATGTTCCCAGTCCACAGGGTTCCAGAGCCAAGGCTCAGTCAGTTTCCCAGGGCATAGTATTCCACAATCTAAACAGATGTCATGTTCCCAGGCCACAGTTTTCCAGAATCACGCCTCAGTCATGTTCCCAGACCACAGAGATCCAGAATCAAACCTCAGTCATGTTGCCAGGCCATAGGGTACCACCATCAAACCTCAGTCATATTCCCAGGCCACAAGTTTCCAGAATCAAACCGATGTCACGTTCCTAGGCCACAGGTTTCCACAATCTACCATCAGTCATGTTCCCAGGCCACAGGATTCCAGAAGCAAACCTCAGTATTGTTCCCAGGACACAGGTTTCCAGAATCAACCAGATATCATGTTCCCTGGCCACAGTCTTCCAGAATCAAACCTCAGTCATGTTCCAGGCCACAGGGTTCCAGAACCTAGAATCAGTCAGGTTCCCAGGGCACAGTATTCCACAATCTACACAGATGTCATGTTCCCAGGCCACAGTTTTCCAGAAACACGCCTCAGTTATGTTCCCAGGCCACAGGGATCCTGAATCAAACCTCAGTCATGTTGCCAGGCCATAGGGTACCACCATCAAACCTCAGTCATATTCCCAGGCCACAAGTTTCCAGAATCAAACCGATGTCATGTTCCCAGGCCGCAGGTTTCCACAATCTAACATCAGTCATGTTCCCAGGCCACAGGATTCCAGAATCAAACCTCAGTCATATTCCCAGGCCACAGGGATCCAGAATCAAACCTCAGTCATGTTGCCAGGCCATAGGGTACCACCATCAAACCTGAGTCATATTCCCAGGCCACAGGCTTCCAGAATCAAACGGATTTCATGTTCCCAGGCCACAGGGTTCCAGAATCCAACCGATGTCGTGTTCCCAGGCCACAGGTTTCCACAAGCAAACCTCAGTCGTGTTCCCAGGACACAGCTTTCCAGAATCAACCCGGTATCATGTTCCCTGGCGACAGTCTTCCAGAATCTAACCTCAGTCATGTTGCCAGGCCACAGGTTTCCACCATCAAACCTCAGACATGTTCCCAGGCCACAGGGTTCCAGAATAAAACCGTTCTCATGTTCCCAGGCAAAAAGATTCCAGAATCCACCGATGACATGTTCCCAGGCAACAGGGTTCCAGAAAAAATCCTCAGTCAGGTTCCCAGGCTACAGGGTTCCAGAATAAAACCTCAGTCATGTTCCAAGTCCACAGGGTTCCAGAATCAATCCTCAGTTAGGTTCCCAGGCTACAGGGTTCCAGAATAAAACCTCAGTCATGTTCCCAGTCCACAGGGTTCCAGAACCTAGGCTCAGTTAGATTCTCAGGGCACAGTATTCCAGAATCTAAACACATGTCATGTTCCCAAGCCACAATTTTCCAGAATCACGCCTCAGTCATGTACCCAGGCCACAGGGATTCAGAATCAAACTTCAGTCATGTTGCCAGGCCATAGGGTACCACCATCAAACCTCAGTCATATTCCCAGGCCACAGGCTACCAGAATCAAACGGATTTCATGTTCCCAGGCAACAGGGTTCCAGAATCCAAACCGATGTCATGTTCCCAGGCCTCAGGATTGCACAATCTAACCTCAGTCATGTTCCCAGGCCAATGGTTTCCAGAATCAAACCTCAGTCATATTCCCAGGCCACAGGGTTCCAGAATCCACCGATGTCATGTTCCCAGGCCATAGGGTTACAGAATCAATCCTCAGTTATGTTCCCAGGCTACAGGTATCCAGAATAAAACCTCAGTCATGTTCCCAGTCCACAGGGTTCCAGAACCAAGGCTCAGGCACGTTCCCAGGGCACAGTATTCCACAATCTACACAGATGTCATGTTCCCAGGCCACAGTTTTCCAGAAACACGCCTCAGTTATGTTCCCAGGCCACAGGGATCCTGAATCAAACCTCAGTCATGTTGCCAGGCCATACGGTATCACCATCAAACCTCAGTCATATTCCCAGGCCACAAGTTTCCAGAATCAAACCGATGTCATGTTCCCAGGCCACAGGTTTCCACAATCTAACATCAGTCATGTTCCCAGGCCACAGGATTCCAGAAGCAAACCTCAGTCTTGTTCCCAGGACACAGGTTTCCAGAATCAACCCGATATCATGTTCCCTGGCCACAGTCTTCCAGAATCAAACCTCAGTCATGTTACCAGGCCACAGGTTTCCACCATCAAACCTCAGACATGTTCCCAGGCCACAGGGTTCCAGAATAAAACCGTTCTCATGTTCCCAGGCCACAGGGTTACAGAATAAAACCGTTTTCATGTTCCCAGGCAAAAAGATTCCAGAATCCACCGATGACATGTTCCCAGGCAACAGGGTTCCAGAATCAATCCTCAGTCAGGTTCCCAGGCTACAGGGTTACAGAATAAAACCTCAGTCATGTTCCAAGTCCACAGGGTTCCAGAATCAATCCTCAGTTAGGTTCCCAGGCTACAGGGTTCCAGAATAAAACCTCAGTCATGTTCCCAGTCCACAGGGTTCCAGAACCTAGGCTCAGTTAGATTCTCAGGGCACAGTATTCCACAATCTAAACAGATGTCATGTTCCCAAGCCACAATTTTCCAGAATCACGCCTCAGTCATGTACCCAGGCCACAGGGATCCAGAATCAAACTTCAGTCATGTTGCCAGGCAATAGGGTACCACCATCAAACCTCAGTCATATTCCCAGGCCACAGGCTACCAGAATCAAACGGATTTCATGTTCCCAGGCAACAGGGTTCCAGAATCCAAACCGATGTCATGTTCCCAGGCCACAGGATTCCACAATCTAACCTCAGTCATGTTCCCAGGTCAAAGGTTTCCAGAATCAAACCTCAGTCATATTCCCAGGCCACAGGGTTCCAGAATCCACCGATGTCATGTTCCCAGGCCACAGGGTTACAGAATCAATCCTCAGTTATGTTCCCAGGCTACAGGTATCCAGAATAAAACCTCAGTCATGTTCCCAGTCCACAGGGTTCCAGAACCAAGGCTCAGTCAGGTTCCCAGGGCACAGTATTCCACAAACTACACAGATGTCATGTTCCCAGGCCACAGTTTTCCAGAAACACGCCTCAGTTATGTTCCCAGGCCACAGGGATCCTGAATCAAACCTCAGTCATGTTGCCAGGCCATAGGGAACCACCATCAAACCTCAGTCATATTCCCAGGCCAAAAGTTTCCAGAATCAAACCGATGTCATGTTCCCAGGCAACAGGTTTCCACAATCTAACATCAGTCATGTTCCCAGGCCAATGGTTTCCAGAATCAAACCTCAGTCATATTCCCAGGCCACAGGGTTCCAGAATCAACCCGATATCATGTTCCCTGGCCACATTCTTCCATAATCAAACCTCAGTCATGTTGCCAGGCCATAGGTTTCCACCATCAAACCTCAGACATGTTCCCAGGCCACAGGGTTCTAGAATAAAACCGTTCTCATGTTCCCAGGCCACAGGGTTCCAGAATCCACCGATGACATGTTCCCAGGCAACAGGGATCCAGAATCAATCCTCAGTTAGGTTCCCAGGCTACAGGGTTCCAGAATAAAACCTCATTCATGTTCCAAGTCCACAGGGTTCCAGAATGAATCCTCAGTTAGGTTCCCAGGCTACAGGGTTCCAGAATAAAACCTCAGTCATGTTCCCAGGCCACAGAGTTCCAGAATCCACCGATGTCATGTTCCCAGTCCACACGGTTCCAGAATCAATCCTCAGTTATGTTCCCAGGCTACAGGGTTCCAGAATAAAACCTCAGTCATGTTCCCAGTCCACAGGGTTCCAAAACCAAGGCTCAGTCAGGTTCCCAGGGCACAGTATTCCACAATCTAAACAGATGTCCTGTTCCCAGGCCACAGTTTTCCAGAATCACGCCTCAGTCATGTACCCAGGCCACAGGGATCCAGAATCAAACCTCAGTCATGTTGCCAGGCCATAGGGTACCACCATCAAACCTGAGTCATATTCCCAGGCCACAGGCTTCCAGAATCAAACGGATTTCATGTTCCCAGGCCACAGGGTTCCAGAATCCAACCGATGTCGTGTTCCCAGGCCACAGGTTTCCACAAGCAAACCTCAGTCGTGTTCCCAGGACACAGCTTTCCAGAATCAACCCGGTATCATGTTCCCTGGCGACAGTCTTCCAGAATCTAACCTCAGTCATGTTGCCAGGCCACAGGTTTCCACCATCAAACCTCAGACATGTTCCCAGGCCACAGGGTTCCAGAATAAAACCGTTCTCATGTTCCCAGGCAAAAAGATTCCAGAATCCACCGATGACATGTTCCCAGGCAACAGGGTTCCAGAAAAAATCCTCAGTCAGGTTCCCAGGCTACAGGGTTCCAGAATAAAACCTCAGTCATGTTCCAAGTCCACAGGGTTCCAGAATCAATCCTCAGTTAGGTTCCCAGGCTACAGGGTTCCAGAATAAAACCTCAGTCATGTTCCCAGTCCACAGGGTTCCAGAACCTAGGCTCAGTTAGATTCTCAGGGCACAGTATTCCAGAATCTAAACACATGTCATGTTCCCAAGCCACAATTTTCCAGAATCACGCCTCAGTCATGTACCCAGGCCACAGGGATTCAGAATCAAACTTCAGTCATGTTGCCAGGCCATAGGGTACCACCATGAAACCTCAGTCATATTCCCAGGCCACAGGCTACCAGAATCAAACGGATTTCATGTTCCCAGGCAACAGGGTTCCAGAATCCAAACCGATGTCATGTTCCCAGGCCTCAGGATTGCACAATCTAACCTCAGTCATGTTCCCAGGCCAATGGTTTCCAGAATCAAACCTCAGTCATATTCCCAGGCCACAGGGTTCCAGAATCCACCGATGTCATGTTCCCAGGCCATAGGGTTACAGAATCAATCCTCAGTTATGTTCCCAGGCTACAGGTATCCAGAATAAAACCTCAGTCATGTTCCCAGTCCACAGGGTTCCAGAACCAAGGCTCAGTCACGTTCCCAGGGCACAGTATTCCACAATCTACACAGATGTCATGTTCCCAGGCCACAGTTTTCCAGAAACACGCCTCAGTTATGTTCCCAGGCCACAGGGATCCTGAATCAAACCTCAGTCATGTTGCCAGGCCATAGGGTACCACCATCAAACCTCAGTCATATTCCCAGGCCACAAGTTTCCAGAATCAAACCGATGTCATGTTCCCAGGCAACAGGTTTCCACAATCTAACATCAGTCATGTTCCCAGGCCAATGGTTTCCAGAATCAAACCTCAGTCATATTCCCAGGCCACAGTGTTCCAGAATCAACCCGATATCATGTTCCCTGGCCACATTCTTCCATAATCAAACCTCAGTCATGTTGCCAGGCCATAGGTTTCCACCATCAAACCTCAGACATGTTCCCAGGCCACAGGGTTCTAGAATAAAACCGTTCTCATGATCCCAGGCCACAGGGTTCCAGAATCCACCGAAGACATGTTCCCAGGCAACAGGGATCCAGAATCAATCCTCAGTTAGGTTCCCAGGCTACAGGGTTCCAGAATAAAACCTCAGTCATGTTCCAAGTCCACAGGGTTCCAGAATGAATCCTCAGTTAGGTTCCCAGGCTACAGGGTTCCAGAATAAAACCTCAGTCATGTTCCCAGGCCACAGAGTTCCAGAATCCACCGATGTCATGTTCCCAGTCCACAGGGTTCCAGAATCAATTCTCTGTTATGTTCCCAGGCTACAGGTTTCCAGAATAAAACCTCAGTCATGTTCCCAGTCCACAGGGTTCCAAAACCATGGCTCAGTCAGGTTCCCAGGGCACAGTATTCCACAATCTAAACAGATGTCCTGTTCCCAGGCCACAGTTTTCCAGAATCACGCCTCAGTCATGTACCCAGGCCACAGGGATCCAGAATCAAACCTCAGTCATGTTGCCAGGCCATAGGGTACCACCATCAAACCTGAGTCATATTCCCAGGCCACAGGCTTCCAGAATCAAACGGATTTCATGTTCCCAGGCCACAGGGTTCCAGAATCCAACCGATGTCGTGTTCCCAGGCCACAGGTTTCCACAAGCAAACCTCAGTCGTGTTCCCAGGACACAGCTTTCCAGAATCAACCCGGTATCATGTTCCCTGGCGACAGCCTTCCAGAATCTAACCTCAGTCATGTTGCCAGGCCACAGGTTTCCACCATCAAACCTCAGACATGTTCCCAGGCCACAGGGTTCCAGAATAAAACCGTTCTCATGTTCCCAGGCAAAAAGATTCCAGAATCCACCGATGACATGTTCCCAGGCAACAGGGTTCCAGAATCAATCCTCAGTCAGGTTCCCAGGCTACAGGGTTCCAGAATAAAACCTCAGTCATGTTCCAAGTCCACAGGGTTCCAGAATCAATCCTCAGTTAGGTTCCCAGGCTACAGGGTTCCAGAATAAAACCTCAGTCATGTTCCCAGTCCACAGGGTTCCAGAACCTAGGCTCAGTTAGATTCTCAGGGCACAGTATTCCACAATCTAAACAGATGTCATGTTCCCAAGCCACAATTTTCCAGAATCACGCCTCAGTCATGTACCCAGGCCACAGGGATCCAGAATCAAACTTCAGTCATGTTGCCAGGCCATAGGGTACCACCATCAAACCTCAGTCATATTCCCAGGCCACAGGCTACCAGAATCAAACGGATTTCATGTTCCCAGGCAACAGGGTTCCAGAATCCAAACCGATGTCATGTTCCCAGGCCACAGGATTCCACAATCTAACCTCAGTCATGTTCCCAGGTCAAAGGTTTCCAGAATCAAACCTCAGTCATATTCCCAGGCCACAGGGTTCCAGAATCCACCGATGTCATGTTCCCAGGCCACAGGGTTACAGAATCAATCCTCAGTTATGTTCCCAGGTTACAGGTATCCAGAATAAAACCTCAGTCATGTTCCCAGTCCACAGGGTTCCAGAACCAAGGCTCAGTCAGTTTCCCAGGGCACAGTATTCCACAATCTAAACAGATGTCATGTTCCCAGGCCACAGTTTTCCAGAATCACACTTCAGTCATGTTCCAAGGCCACAGGGATCCAGAATCAAACCTCAGTCATGTTGCCAGGCCATACGGTATCACCATCAAACCTCAGTCATATTCCCAGGCCACAAGTTTGCAGAATCAAACCGATGTCATGTTCCCAGGCCACAGGTTTCCACAATCTAACATCAGTCATGTTCCCAGGCCACAGGATTCCAGAAGCAAACCTCAGTCTTGTTCCCAGGACACAGGTTTCCAGAATCAACCCGATATCATGTTCCCTGGCCACAGTCTTCCAGAATCAAACCTCAGTCATGTTACCAGGCCACAGGTTTCCACCATCAAACCTCAGACATGTTCCCAGGCCACAGGGTTCCAGAATAAAACCGTTCTCATGTTCCCAGGCCACAGGGTTACAGAATAAAACCGTTTTCATGTTCCCAGGCAAAAAGATTCCAGAATCCACCGATGACATGTTCCCAGGCAACAGGGTTCCAGAATCAATCCTCAGTCAGGTTCCCAGGCTACAGGGTTACAGAATAAAACCTCAGTCATGTTCCAAGTCCACAGGGTTCCAGAATCAATCCTCAGTTAGGTTCCCAGGCTACAGGGTTCCAGAATAAAACCTCAGTCATGTTCCCAGTCCACAGGGTTCCAGAACCTAGGCTCAGTTAGATTCTCAGGGCACAGTATTCCACAATCTAAACAGATGTCATGTTCCCAAGCCACAATTTTCCAGAATCACGCCTCAGTCATGTACCCAGGCCACAGGGATCCAGAATCAAACTTCAGTCATGTTGCCAGGCAATAGGGTACCACCATCAAACCTCAGTCATATTCCCAGGCCACAGGCTACCAGAATCAAACGGATTTCATGTTCCCAGGCAACAGGGTTCCAGAATCCAAACCGATGTCATGTTCCCAGGCCACAGGATTCCACAATCTAACCTCAGTCATGTTCCCAGGTCAAAGGTTTCCAGAATCAAACCTCAGTCATATTCCCAGGCCACAGGGTTCCAGAATCCACCGATGTCATGTTCCCAGGCAACAGGGTTACAGAATCAATCCTCAGTTATGTTCCCAGGCTACAGGTATCCAGAATAAAACCTCAGTCATGTTCCCAGTCCACAGGGTTCCAGAACCAAGGCTCAGTCAGGTTCCCAGGGCACAGTATTCCACAAACTACACAGATGTCATGTTCCCAGGCCACAGTTTTCCAGAAACACGCCTCAGTTATGTTCCCAGGCCACAGGGATCCTGAATCAAACCTCAGTCATGTTGCCAGGCCATAGGGAACCACCATCAAACCTCAGTCATATTCCCAGGCCACAAGTTTCCAGAATCAAACCGATGTCATGTTCCCAGGCAACAGGTTTCCACAATCTAACATCAGTCATGTTCCCAGGCCAATGGTTTCCAGAATCAAACCTCAGTCATATTCCCAGGCCACAGGGTTCCAGAATCAACCCGATATCATGTTCCCTGGCCACATTCTTCCATAATCAAACCTCAGTCATGTTGCCAGGCCATAGGTTTCCACCATCAAACCTCAGACATGTTCCCAGGCCACAGGGTTCTAGAATAAAACCGTTCTCATGTTCCCAGGCCACAGGGTTCCAGAATCCACCGATGACATGTTCCCAGGCAACAGGGATCCAGAATCAATCCTCAGTTAGGTTCCCAGGCTACAGGGTTCCAGAATAAAACCTCATTCATGTTCCAAGTCCACAGGGTTCCAGAATGAATCCTCAGTTAGGTTCCCAGGCTACAGGGTTCCAGAATAAAACCTCAGTCATGTTCCCAGGCCACAGAGTTCCAGAATCCACCGATGTCATGTTCCCAGTCCACACGGTTCCAGAATCAATCCTCAGTTATGTTCCCAGGCTACAGGGTTCCAGAATAAAACCTCAGTCATGTTCCCAGTCCACAGGGTTCCAAAACCAAGGCTCAGTCAGGTTCCCAGGGCACAGTATTCCACAATCTAAACAGATGTCCTGTTCCCAGGCCACAGTTTTCCAGAATCACGCCTCAGTCATGTACCCAGGCCACAGGGATCCAGAATCAAACCTCAGTCATGTTGCCAGGCCATAGGGTACCACCATCAAACCTGAGTCATATTCCCAGGCCACAGGCTTCCAGAATCAAACGGATTTCATGTTCCCAGGCCACAGGGTTCCAGAATCCAACCGATGTCGTGTTCCCAGGCCACAGGTTTCCACAAGCAAACCTCAGTCGTGTTCCCAGGACACAGCTTTCCAGAATCAACCCGGTATCATGTTCCCTGGCGACAGTCTTCCAGAATCTAACCTCAGTCATGTTGCCAGGCCACAGGTTTCCACCATCAAACCTCAGACATGTTCCCAGGCCACAGGGTTCCAGAATAAAACCGTTCTCATGTTCCCAGGCAAAAAGATTCCAGAATCCACCGATGACATGTTCCCAGGCAACAGGGTTCCAGAAAAATTCCTCAGTCAGGTTCCCAGGCTACAGGGTTCCAGAATAAAACCTCAGTCATGTTCCAAGTCCACAGGGTTCCAGAATCAATCCTCAGTTAGGTTCCCAGGCTACAGGGTTCCAGAATAAAACCTCAGTCATGTTCCCAGTCCACAGGGTTCCAGAACCTAGGCTCAGTTAGATTCTCAGGGCACAGTATTCCAGAATCTAAACACATGTCATGTTCCCAAGCCACAATTTTCCAGAATCACGCCTCAGTCATGTACCCAGGCCACAGGGATTCAGAATCAAACCTCAGTCATGTTGCCAGGCCATAGGGTACCACCATCAAACCTCAGTCATATTCCCAGGCCACAGGCTACCAGAATCAAACGGATTTCATGTTCCCAGGCAACAGGGTTCCAGAATCCAAACCGATGTCATGTTCCCAGGCCTCAGGATTGCACAATATAACCTCAGTCATGTTCCCAGGCCAATGGTTTCCAGAATCAAACCTCAGTCATATTCCCAGGCCACAGGGTTCCAGAATCCACCGATGTCATGTTCCCAGGCCATAGGGTTACAGAATCAATCCTCAGTTATGTTCCCAGGCTACAGGTATCCAGAATAAAACCTCAGTCATGTTCCCAGTCCACAGGGTTCCAGAACCAAGGCTCAGGCACGTTCCCAGGGCACAGTATTCCACAATCTACACAGATGTCATGTTCCCAGGCCACAGTTTTCCAGAAACACTCCTCAGTTATGTTCCCAGGCCACAGGGATCCTGAATCAAACCTCAGTCATGTTGGCAGGCCATAGGGTACCACCATCAAACCTCAGTCATATTCCCAGGCCACAAGTTTCCAGAATCAAACCGATGTCATGTTCCCAGGCAACAGGTTTCCACAATCTAACATCAGTCATGTTCCCAGGCCAATGGTTTCCAGAATCAAACCTCAGTCATATTCCCAGGCCACAGGGTTCCAGAATCAACCCGATATCATGTTCCCTGGCCACATTCTTCCATAATCAAACCTCAGTCAGGTTGCCAGGCCATAGGTTTCCACCATCAAACCTCAGACATGTTCCCAGGCCACAGGGTTCTAGAATAAAACCGTTCTCATGATCCAAGGCCACAGGGTTCCAGAATCCACCGAAGACATGTTCCCAGGCAACAGGGATCCAGAATCAATCCTCAGTTAGGTTCCCAGGCTACAGGGTTCCAGAATAAAACCTCAGTCATGTTCCAAGTCCACAGGGTTCCAGAATGAATCCTCAGTTAGGTTCCCAGGCTACAGGGTTCCAGAATAAAACCTCAGTCATGTTCCCAGGCCACAGAGTTCCAGAATCCACCGATGTCATGTTCCCAGTCCACAGGGTTCCAGAATCAATTCTCTGTTATGTTCCCAGGCTACAGGTTTCCAGAATAAAACCTCAGTCATGTTCCCAGTCCACAGGGTTCCAAAACCATGGCTCAGTCAGGTTCCCAGGGCACAGTATTCCACAATCTAAACAGATGTCCTGTTCCCAGGCCACAGTTTTCCAGAATCACGCCTCAGTCATGTACCCAGGCCACAGGGATCCAGAATCAAACCTCAGTCATGTTGCCAGGCCATAGGGTACCACCATCAAACCTGAGTCATATTCCCAGGCCACAGGCTTCCAGAATCAAACGGATTTCATGTTCCCAGGCCACAGGGTTCCAGAATCCAACCGATGTCGTGTTCCCAGGCCACAGGTTTCCACAAGCAAACCTCAGTCGTGTTCCCAGGACACAGCTTTCCAGAATCAACCCGGTATCATGTTCCCTGGCGACAGCCTTCCAGAATCTAACCTCAGTCATGTTGCCAGGCCACAGGTTTCCACCATCAAACCTCAGACATGTTCCCAGGCCACAGGGTTCCAGAATAAAACCGTTCTCATGTTCCCAGGCAAAAAGATTCCAGAATCCACCGATGACATGTTCCCAGGCAACAGGGTTCCAGAATCAATCCTCAGTCAGGTTCCCAGGCTACAGGGTTCCAGAATAAAACCTCAGTCATGTTCCAAGTCCACAGGGTTCCAGAATCAATCCTCAGTTAGGTTCCCAGGCTACAGGGTTCCAGAATAAAACCTCAGTCATGTTCCCAGTCCACAGGGTTCCAGAACCTAGGCTCAGTTAGATTCTCAGGGCACAGTATTCCACAATCTAAACAGATGTCATGTTCCCAAGCCACAATTTTCCAGAATCACGCCTCAGTCATGTACCCAGGCCACAGGGATCCAGAATCAAACTTCAGTCATGTTGCCAGGCCATAGGGTACCACCATCAAACCTCAGTCATATTCCCAGGCCACAGGCTACCAGAATCAAACGGATTTCATGTTCCCAGGCAACAGGGTTCCAGAATCCAAACCGATGTCATGTTCCCAGGCCACAGGATTCCACAATCTAACCTCAGTCATGTTCCCAGGTCAAAGGTTTCCAGAATCAAACCTCAGTCATATTCCCAGGCCACAGGGTTCCAGAATCCACCGATGTCATGTTCCCAGGCCACAGGGTTACAGAATCAATCCTCAGTTATGTTCCCAGGTTACAGGTATCCAGAATAAAACCTCAGTCATGTTCCCAGTCCACAGGGTTCCAGAACCAAGGCTCAGTCAGTTTCCCAGGGCACAGTATTCCACAATCTAAACAGATGTCATGTTCCCAGGCCACAGTTTTCCAGAATCACACTTCAGTCATGTTCCAAGGCCACAGGGATCCAGAATCAAACCTCAGTCATGTTGCCAGGCCATACGGTATCACCATCAAACCTCAGTCATATTCCCAGGCCACAAGTTTGCAGAATCAAACCGATGTCATGTTCCCAGGCCACAGGTTTCCACAATCTAACATCAGTCATGTTCCCAGGCCACAGGATTCCAGAAGCAAACCTCAGTCTTGTTCCCAGGACACAGGTTTCCAGAATCAACCCGATATCATGTTCCCTGGCCACAGTCTTCCAGAATCAAACCTCAGTCATGTTACCAGGCCACAGGTTTCCACCATCAAACCTCAGACATGTTCCCAGGCCACAGGGTTCCAGAATAAAACCGTTCTCATGTTCCCAGGCCACAGGGTTACAGAATAAAACCGTTTTCATGTTCCCAGGCAAAAAGATTCCAGAATCCACCGATGACATGTTCCCAGGCAACAGGGTTCCAGAATCAATCCTCAGTCAGGTTCCCAGGCTACAGGGTTACAGAATAAAACCTCAGTCATGTTCCAAGTCCACAGGGTTCCAGAATCAATCCTCAGTTAGGTTCCCAGGCTACAGGGTTCCAGAATAAAACCTCAGTCATGTTCCCAGTCCACAGGGTTCCAGAACCTAGGCTCAGTTAGATTCTCAGGGCACATTATTCCACAATCTAAACAGATGTCATGTTCCCAAGCCACAATTTTCCAGAATCACGCCTCAGTCATGTACCCAGGCCACAGGGATCCAGAATCAAACTTCAGTCATGTTGCCAGGCAATAGGGTACCACCATCAAACCTCAGTCATATTCCCAGGCCACAGGCTACCAGAATCAAACGGATTTCATGTTCCCAGGCAACAGGGTTCCAGAATCCAAACCGATGTCATGTTCCCAGGCCACAGGATTCCACAATCTAACCTCAGTCATGTTCCCAGGTCAAAGGTTTCCAGAATCAAACCTCAGTCATATTCCCAGGCCACAGGGTTCCAGAATCCACCGATGTCATGTTCCCAGGCCACAGGGTTACAGAATCAATCCTCAGTTATGTTCCCAGGCTACAGGTATCCAGAATAAAACCTCAGTCATGTTCCCAGTCCACAGGGTTCCAGAACCAAGGCTCAGTCAGGTTCCCAGGGCACAGTATTCCACAAACTACACAGATGTCATGTTCCCAGGCCACAGTTTTCCAGAAACACGCCTCAGTTATGTTCCCAGGCCACAGGGATCCTGAATCAAACCTCAGTCATGTTGCCAGGCCATAGGGAACCACCATCAAACCTCAGTCATATTCCCAGGCCACAAGTTTCCAGAATCAAACCGATGTCATGTTCCCAGGCAACAGGTTTCCACAATCTAACATCAGTCATGTTCCCAGGCCAATGGTTTCCAGAATCAAACCTCAGTCATATTCCCAGGCCACAGGGTTCCAGAATCAACACGATATCATGTTCCCTGGCCACATTCTTCCATAATCAAACCTCAGTCATGTTGCCAGGCCATAGGTTTCCACCATCAAACCTCAGACATGTTCCCAGGCCACAGGGTTCTAGAATAAAACCGTTCTCATGTTCCCAGGCCACAGGGTTCCAGAATCCACCGATGACATGTTCCCAGGCAACAGGGATCCAGAATCAATCCTCAGTTAGGTTCCCAGGCTACAGGGTTCCAGAATAAAACCTCAGTCATGTTCCCAGTCCACAGGGTTCCAGAACCAAGGCTCAGTCAGGTTCCCAGGGCAAAGTATTCCACAATCTAAACAGATGTCATGTTCCCAGGCCACATTTTTCCAGAATCACTCCTCAGTCATGTACCCAGGCCACAGGGATCCAGAATCAAACCTCAGTCATGTTGCCAGGCCATAGGGTTCCAGAATCAAGGCTCAGTCAGGTTCCCAGGGCACAGTATTCCACAATCTAAACAGATGTCATGTTCCCAAGCCACAATTTTCAAGAATCATTCCTCAGTCATGTTCCCAGGCCACAGGGATCAAGAATCAAACCTCAGTCATATTCCCAGGCCACAGGGTTCCAGAATCCACCGATGTCATGTTCCCCGGCCACAGGGTTCCAGAATCAATCCTCAGTTATGTTCCCAGGCTACAGGTATCCAGAATAAAACCTCAGTCATGTTCCCAGTCCACAGGGTTCCAGAACCAAGGCTCAGTCAGGTTCCCAGGGCCCAGTATTCCACAAACTACACAGATGTCATGTTCCCAGGCCACAGTTTTCCAGAAACACGCCTCAGTTATGTTCCCAGGCCACAGGGATACTGAATCAAACCTCAGTCAAGTTGCCAGGCCATAGGGAACCACCATCAAACCTCAGTCATATTCCCAGGCCACAAGTTTCCAGAATCAAACCGATGTCATGTTCCCAGGCAACAGGTTTCAACAATCTAACATCAGTCATGTTCCCAGGCCAATTGTTTCCAGAATCAAACCTCAGTCATATTCCCAGGCCACAGGGTTCCAGAATCAACCCGATATCATGTTCCCTGGCTACATTCTTCCATAATCAAACCTCAGTCATGTTGCCAGGCCATAGGTTTCCACCATCAAACCTCAGACATGTTCCCAGGCCACAGGGTTCTAGAATAAAACCTTTCTCATGTTCCCAGGCCACAGGGTTCCAGAATCCACCGATGACATGTTCCCAGGCAACAGGGATCCAGGATCAATCCTCAGTTAGGTTCCCAGGCTACAGGGTTCCAGAATAAAACCTCAGTCATGTTCCCAGTCCACAGGGTTCCAGAACCAAGGCTCAGTCAGGTTCCCAGGGCAAAGTATTCCACAATCTAAACAGATGTCATGTTCCCAGGCCACAGTTTTCCAGAATCACGCCTCAGTCATGTACCCAGGCCACAGGGATCCAGAATCAAACCTCAGTCATGTTGCCAGGCCATAGGGTTCCAGAATCAAGGCTCAGTCAGGTTCCCAGGGCACAGTATTCCACAATCTAAACAGATGTCATGTTCCCAAGCCACAATTTTCAAGAATCACGCCTCAGTCATTTTCCCAGGCCACAGGGATCAAGAATCAAACCTCAGTCATTTTGCCAGGCCACAGGTTTCCACCATCAAACCTTAGACATGTTCCCAGTCCACAAGGCTCCAGAATAAAACCGTTCTCATGTTCCCAGGCCACAGGATTCCACAAGCAAACCTCAGTCTTTTTCCCAGGCCACAGGGTTCCAGAATCCACCGATGTCATGTTCCCAGGCCACAGGGTTCCAGAATCAATCCTCAGTTATGTTCCCAGGCTACAGGGTTCCAGAATAAAACCTCAGTCATGTTCCCAGTCCACAGGGTTCCAGAACCAAAGCTCAGCCAGTTTCCCAGGGCAGAGTATTCCACAATCTAAACAGATGTCATGTTCCCCGCCACAGTTTTCCAGAATCACGCCTCAGTCATGTTCCCAGGCCACAGGGATCCAGAATCAAACCTCAGTCATGTTGCCAGGCCGTAGGGTACCACCAGCAAACCTCAGTCATATTACCATGCCACAAGTTTCCAGAATCAAACCGATGTCATGTTCCCAGGCCACAGGGTTCCAGAATCCACCGATGTCATGTTCCCAGTCCACAGGGTTCCAGAACCAAGGCTCAGTCAGGTTCCCAGGGCACAGTATTCCACAATCTAAACAGATGTCATGTTCCCAGGCCACAGTTTTCCAGAATCACGTCTGAGTCATGTTCCCAGGCCACAGTGATCCAGAATCAAACCTCAGTCATGTTGCCATGACATAGGGTACCACCATCAAACCTCAGTCATATTCCCAGGCCACAATTTTCCAGAATCAAGCCTGAGTCATGTTCCCAGGCCGAAGGGATCCAGAATCAAACCTCAGTCATATTCCCAGGCCACAGGTTTCCAGAATCCACCGATGTCTTGTTCCCAGGCCACAGGTTTCCCGAATCAATCCTCAGTCAGGTTCCCAGTCTACAGGGTTCCAGAATAAAACCTCAGTCATGTTCCAAGTCCACAGGGTTCCAGAATGAATCCTCAGTTAGGTTCCCAGGCTACAGGGTTCAAGAATAAAACCTCAGTCATGTTCCCAGTCCACAGTGTTCCAGAACCTAGGCTCAGTCAGATTCCCAGGGCACAGTTTTCCACAATCTACACAGATGTCATGTTCCCAGGCCACAGTTTTCCAGAAACACGCCTCAGTTATGTTCCCAGGCCACAGGGATCCTGAATCAAACCTCAGTCATGTTGCCAGGCCATAGGGTACCACCATCAAACCTCAGTCATATTCCCAGGCCACAAGTTTCCAGAATCAAACCGATGTCATGTTCCCAGGCAACAGGTTTCCACAATCTAACATCAGTCATGTTCCCAGGCCAATGGTTTCCAGAATCAAACCTCAGTCATATTCCCAGGGCACAGGGTTCCAGAATCAACCCGATATCATGTTCCCTGGCCACATTCTTCCATAATCAAACCTCAGTCATGTTGCCAGGCCATAGGTTTCCACCATCAAACCTCAGACATGTTCCCAGGCCACAGGGTTCTAGAATAAAACCGTTCTCATGTTCCCAGGCCACAGGGTTCCAGAATCCACCGATGACATGTTTCCAGGCAACAGGGATCCAGAATCAATCCTCAGTTAGGTTCCCAGGCTACAGGGTTCCAGAATAAAACCTCAGTCATGTTCCAAGTCCACAGGGTTCCAGAACCAAGGCTCAGTCAGTTTCCCAGGGCAAAGTATTCCACAATCTAAACAGATGTCATGTTCCCAGGCCACAGTTTTCCAGAATCCACCGATGTCTTGTTCCCAGGCCACAGGGTTCCAGAATCAATCCTCAGTCAGGTTCCCAGTCTACAGGGTTCCAGAATAAAACCTCAGTCATGTTCCAAGTCCACAGGTTTCCAGAATGAATCCTCAGTTAGGTTCCCAGTCTACAGGGTTCAAGAATAAAACCTCAGTCAAGTTCCCAGTCCACAGTGTTCCAGAACCTAGGCTCAGTCAGATTCCCAGGGCACAGTATTCCACAATCTAAACAGATGTCATATTCCCAAGCCACAGTTCTCCAGAATCTCGCCTCAGTCATGTTCCCAGGCCACAGGGATCCAGAATCAAACCTCAGTCATGTTCCCAGGCCATAGGGTACCACCATCAAACCTCAGTCATATTCCCACGCCTCAGGCTTCCAGAATCAAACGGATTTCATGTTCCCAGGCAACACGGTTCCACAATCCAAACCAATGTCATGTTCCCAGGCCACAGGATTCCACAATCTAACCTCAGTCATGTTCCCAGGTCAATGGTTTCCAGAATCAAACATCAGTCATATTCCCAGGGCACAGGGTTCCAGAATCCACCGATGTCATGTTCCCAGGCCACAGGGTTCCAGAATCAATACTCAGTTATGTTCCCAGGCTACAGGGTTCCAGAATAAAACCTCCGTCATGTTCCCAGTCCACAGGGTTCCAGAGCCAAGGCTCAGTCAGTTTCCCAGGGCATAGTATTCCACAATCTAAACAGATGTCATGTTCCCAGGCCACAGTTTTCCAGAATCACGCCTCAGTCATGTTCCCAGACCACAGAGATCCAGAATCAAACCTCAGTCATGTTGCCAGGCCATAGGGTACCACCATCAAACCTCAGTCATATTCCCAGGCCACAAGTTTCCAGAATCAAACCGATGTCACGTTCCCAGGCCACAGGTTTCCACAATCTATCATCAGTCATGTTCCCAGGCCACAGGATTCCAGAAGCAAACCTCAGTATTTTTCCCAGGACACAGGTTTCCAGAATCAACCAGATATCATGTTCCCTGGCCACAGTCTTCCAGAATCAAACCTCAGTCATGTTCCAGGCCACAGGGTTCCAGAACCTAGAATCAGTCAGGTTCCCAGGGCACAGTATTCCACAATCTACACAGATGTCATGTTCCCAGGCCACAGTTTTCCAGAAACACGCCTCAGTTATGTTCCCAGGCCACAGGGATCCTGAATCAAACCTCAGTCATGTTGCCAGGCCATAGGGTACCACCATCAAACCTCAGTCATATTCCCAGGCCACAAGTTTCCAGAATCAAACCGATGTCATGTTCCCAGGCCGCAGGTTTCCACAATCTAACATCAGTCATGTTCCCAGGCCACAGGATTCCAGAATCAAACCTCAGTCATATTCCCAGGCCACAGGGTTCCAGAATCAACCCGATATCATGTTCCCTGGACACATTCTTCCATAATCAAACCTCAGTCATGTTGCCAGGCCACAGGTTTCCACCATCAAACCTCAGACATGTTCCCAGGCCACAGGGTTCTAGAATAAAACCGTTTTCATGTTCCCAGGCCACAGGGTTCCAGAATCCACCGATGACATGTTCCCAGGCAACAGGGATCCAGAATCAATCCTCAGTTAGGTTCCCAGGCTACAGGGTTCCAGAATAAAACCTCAGTCATGTTCCCAGTCCACAGGGTTCCAGAACCAAGGCTCAGTCAGGTTCCCAGGGCAAAATATTCCACAATCTAAACAGATGTTATGTTCCCAGGCCACAGTTTTCCAGAATCACGCCTCAGTCATGTACCCAGGCCACAGGGATCCAGAATCAAACCTCAGTCATGTTGCCAGGCCATAGGGTTCCAGAATCAAGGCTCAGTCAGGTTCCCAGGGCACAGTATTCCACAATCTAAACAGATGTCATGTTCCCAAGCCACAATTTTCCAGAATCACGCCTCAGTCATGTTCCCAGGCCACAGGGATCAAGAATCAAACCTCAGTCATGTTGCCAGGCCACAGGTTTCCACCATCAAACCTTAGACATGTTCCCAGTCCACAAGGCTCCAGAATAAAACCGTTCTCATGTTTCCAGGCCTCAGGGTACCAGAATCCACCGATGACATGTTCCCAGGCAAAAGGGTTCCAGAATCAATCCTCAGTTAGGTTCCCAGGCTACAGGGTTCCAGAATAAAACCTCAGTCATGTTCCCAGTCCACAGGGTTCCAGAACCTAGGCTCAGTCAGGTTCCCAGGGCACAGTATTCCACAATGTAAACAGATGTCATTTTCCCAAGCCACAGTTTTCCAGAATCTCGCCTCAGACTTGTTCCCAGGCCACAGGGATGCAGAATCAAACCTCAGTCATGTTGCCAGGCCACAGGTTTCCACCATCAAACCTCAGACATGTTCCCAGGCCACAGGGTTCCAGAATAAAACCGTTCTCATGTTCCCAGGCCACAGGATTACACAAGCAAACCTCAGTCTTTTTCCCAGGCCACAGGGTTCCCGAATCCACCGATGACATGTTCCCAGGCAACAGGGTTCCAGAGTCAATCCTCAGTTAGGTTCCCAGGCTACAGGGTTCCAGAATAAAACCTCAGTCATATTCCACGTCCACAGGGTTCCAGAATCAATCCTCAGTTAGGTTCCCAGGCTACAGGGTTCCCGAATAATACCTCAGTCATGTTCCCTGTCCACAGGGTTCCACAACTAAGGCTCAGTCAGGTTCCCAGGGCACAGTATTCCACAATCTAAACAGATGTCATGTTCCCAGGCCCCAGTTTTCCAGAATCAGGTCTGAGTCATTATTCCAGGCCACAGGGATCCAGAATCAAACCTCAGTCATGTTGCCATGCCATAGGGTACCACCATCAAACCTCAGTCATATTCCCAGGCACATTTTTCCAGAATCACGCCTGAGTCATGTTCTCAGGCCAGAGGGATCCAGAATCAAACCTCAGTCATGTTGCCAGGCCATAGGCTAACATCATCAAACCTCAGTCATATTCCCAGGCCACAGGATTCCAGAATCAAACCGATTTCATGTTCCCAAGCAACAGGGTACCAGAATCCAAAACGATGTCATGTTCCTAGGCCACAGGATTCCACAATCTAACCTCAGTCATGTTCCCAGGCAAATGGCTTCCAGAATCAAACCTCAGACATGTTCCCAGGCCACAGGGTTCCAGAATAAAACCGTTCTCATGTTCCCAGGCCACAGGATTCCACAAGCAAACCTCAGTCTTTTTCCCAGGCCACAGGGTTCCAGAATCCACCGATGTCATGTTCCCAGGCCACAGGGTTCCAGAATCAATCCTCAGTTATGTTCCCAGGCTACAGGGTTCCAGAATAAAACCTCAGTCATGTTCCCAGTCCACAGGGTTCCAGAACCAAAGCTCAGCCAGTTTCCCAGGGCAGAGTATTCCACAATCTAAACAGATGTCATGTTCCCCGCCACAGTTTTCCAGAATCACGCCTCAGTCATGTTCCCAGGCCACAGGGATCCAGAATCAAACCTCAGTCATGTTGCCAGGCCGTAGGTTACCACCAGCAAACCTCAGTCATATTCCCAGGCCACAAGTTTCCAGAATCAAACCGATGTCACGTTCCCAGGCCACAGGTTTCCACAATCTATCATCAGTCATGTTCCCAGGCCAATGGTTTCCAGAATCAAACCTCAGTCATATTCCCAGGCCACAGTGTTCCAGAATCCAACCGATGTCGTGTTCCCAGGCCACAGGATTCCACAAGCAAACCTCAGTCGTGTTCCCAGGACACAGGTTTCCAGAATCAACCAGATATCATGTTCCCTGGCCACAGTCTTCCAGAATCAAACCTCAGTCATGTTCCAGGCCACAGGGTTCCAGAACCTAGAATCAGTCAGGTTCCCAGGGCACAGTATTCCACAATCTACACAGATGTCATGTTCCCAGGCCACAGTTTTCCAGAAACACGCCTCAGTTATGTTCCCAGGCCACAGGGATCCTGAATCAAACCTCAGTCATGTTGCCAGGCCATAGGGTACCACCATCAAACCTCAGTCATATTCCCAGGCCACAAGTTTCCAGAATCAAACCGATGTCATGTTCCCAGGCCGCAGGTTTCCACAATCTAACATCAGTCATGTTCCCAGGCCACAGGATTCCAGAATCAAACCTCAGTCATATTCCCAGGCCGCAGGCTTCCAGAATCAACCCGATATCATGTTCCCTGGCCACATTCTTCCATAATCAAACCTCAGTCATGTTGCCAGGCCACAGGTTTCCACCATCAAACCTCAGACATGTTCCCAGGCCACAGGGTTCCAGAATCCACCGATGACATGTTCCCAGGCAACAGGGATCCAGAATCAATCCTCAGTTAGGTTCCCAGGCTACAGGGTTCCAGAATAAAACCTCAGTCATGTTCCCAGTCCACAGGGTTCCAGAACCAAGGCTCAGTCAGGTTCCCAGGGCAAAGTAGTCCACAATCTAAACAGATGTCATGTTCCCAGGCCACAGTTTTCCAGAATCACGCCTCAGTCATGTACCCAGGCCAGAGGGATCCAGAATCAAACCTCAGTCATGTTGCCAGGCCATAGCGTTCCAGAATCAAGGCTCAGTCAGGTTCCCAGGGCACAGTATTCCACAATCTAAACAGATGTCATGTTCCCAAGCCACAATTTTCCAGAATCACGCCTCAGTCATGTTCCCAGGCCACAGGGATCAAGAATCAAACCTCAGTCATGTTGCCAGGCCACAGGTTTCCACCATCAAACCTTAGACATGTTCCCAGTCCACAAGGCTCCAGAATAAAACCGTTCTCATGTTTCCAGGCCTCAGGGTACCAGAATCCACCGATGACATGTTCCCAGGAAAAAGGGTTCCAGAATCAATCCTCAGTTAGGTTCCCAGGCTACAGGGTTCCAGAATAAAACCTCAGTCATGTTCCCAGTCCACAGGGTTCCAGAACCTAGGCTCAGTCAGGTTCCCAGGGCACAGTATTCCACAATCTAAACAGATGTCATTTTCCCAAGCCACAGTTTTCCAGAATCTCGCCTCAGACTTGTTCCCAGGCCACAGGGATGCAGAATCAAACCTCAGTCATGTTGCCAGGCCACAGGTTTCCACCATCAAACTTCAGACATGTTCCCAGGCCACAGGGTTCCAGAATAAAACCGTTCTCATGTTCCCAGGCCACAGGATTCCACAAGCAAACCTCAGTCTTTTTCCCAGGCCACAGGGTTCCAGAATCCACCGATGACATGTTCCCAGGCAACAGGGTTCCAGAGTCAATCCTCAGTTATGTTCACAGGCTACAGGGTTCCAGAATAAAACCTCAGTCATGTTCCCAGTCCACAGGGTTCCAGAACCAAGGCTCAGTCAGTTTCCCAGGGCACAGTATTCCACAATCTAAACAGATGTCATGTTCCCAGGCCACAGTTTTCCAGAATCACACTTCAGTTATGTTCCAAGGCCACAGGGATCCAGAATCAAACCTCAGTCATGTTGCCAGGCCATACGGTATCACCATCAAACATCAGTCATATTCCCAGGCCACAAGATTCCAGAATCAAACCGATGTCATGTTCCCAGGCCACAGGTTTCCACAATCTAACATCAGTCATGTTCCCAGGCCACAGGATTCCAGAAGCAAACCTCAGTCTTGTTCCCAGGACACAGGTTTCCAGAATAAACCCGATATCATGTTCCCTGGCCACAGTCTTCCAGAATCAAACCTCAGTCATTTTACCAGGCCACAGGTTTCCACCATCAAACCTCAGACATGTTCCCAGGCCACAGGGTTCCAGAATAAAACCGTTCTCATGTTCCCAGGCAAAAAGATTCCAGAATCCACCGATGACATGTTCCCAGGCAACAGGGTTCCAGAATCAATCCTCAGTCAGGTTCCCAGGCTACAGGGTTCCAGAATAAAACCTCAGTCATGTTCCAAGTCCACAGGGTTCCAGAATCAATCCTCAGTTAGGTTCCCAGGCTACAGGGTTCCAGAATAAAACCTCAGTCATGTTCCCAGTCCACAGGGTTCCAGAACCTAGGCTCAGTTAGATTCTCAGGGCACAGTATTCCACAATCTAAACAGATGTCATGTTCCCAAGCCACAATTTTCCAGAATCACGCCTCAGTCATGTACCCAGGCCACAGGGATCCAGAATCAAACTTCAGTCATGTTGCCAGGCCATAGGGTACCACCATCAAACCTCAGTCATATTCCCAGGCCACAGGCTACCAGAATCAAACGGATTTCATGTTCCCAGGCAACAGGGTTCCAGAATCCAAACCGATGTCATGTTCCCAGGCCACAGGATTCCACAATCTAACCTCAGTCATGTTCCCTGGTCAAAGGTTTCCAGAATCAAACCTCAGTCATATTCCCAGGCCACAGGGTTCCAGAATCCACCGATGTCATGTTCCCAGGCCACAGGGTTAGAGAATCAATCCTCAGTTATGTTCCCAGGCTACAGGTATCCAGAATAAAACCTCAGTCATGTTCCCAGTCCACAGGGTTCCAGAACCAAGGCTCAGTCACGTTCCCAGGGCACATTATTCCACAATCTACACAGATGTCATGTTCCCAGTCCACAGTTTTCCAGAAACACGCCTCAGTTATGTTCCCAGGCCACAGGGAACCTGAATCAAACCTCAGTCATGTTGCCAGGCCATAGGGAACCACCATCAAACCTCAGTCATATTCCCAGGCCACAAGTTTCCAGAATCAAACCGATGTCACGTTCCCAGGCAACAGGTTTCCACAATCTAACATCAGTCATGTTCCCAGGCCAATGGTTTCCAGAATCAAACCTCAGTCATATTCCCAGGCCACAGGGTTCCAGAATCAACCCGGTATCATGTTCCCTGGCCACATTCTTCCATAAACAAACCTCAGTCATGTTGCCAGGCCACAGGTTTCCACCATCAAACCTCAGACATGTTCCCAGGCCACAGGGTTCTAGAATAAAACCGTTCTCATGTTCCCAGGCCACAGGGTCCCAGAATCCACCGATGACATGTTCCCAGGCAACAGGGATCCAGAATCTATCCTCAGTTAGATTCCCAGGCTACAGGGTTCCAGAATAAAACCTCAGTCATGTTCCAAGTACACAGGGTTCCAGAATGAATCCTCAGTTAGGTTCCCAGGCTACAGGGTTCCAGAATAAAACCTCAGTCATGTTCCCAGGCCACAGAGTTCCAGAATCCACCGATGTCATGTTCCCAGTCCACAGGATTCCAGAATCAATCCTCAGTCATGTACCCAGGCCACAGGGGTCCAGAATCAAACCTCAGTCATGTTGCCAGGCCATAGGGTACCACCATCAAACCTGAGTCATATTCCCAGGCCACAGGCTTCCAGAATCAAACGGATTTCATGTTCCCAGTACACAGGGTTCCAGAATCAATCCTCAGTTATGTTCCCAGGCTACAGGGTTCCAGAATAAAACCTCAGTCATGTTCCCAGTCCACAGGGTTCCAGAACCAAGGCTCAGTCAGTTTCCCAGGGCACAGTATTCCACAATCTAAACAGATGTCATGTTCCCAGGCCACAGTTTTCCAGAATCACACTTCAGTCTTGTTCCAAGGCCACAGGGATCCAGAATCAAACCTCAGTCATGTTGCCAGGCCATACGGTATCACCATCAAATCTCAGTCATATTCCCAGGCCACAAGTTTCCAGAATCAAACCGATGTCATGTTCCCAGGCCACAGGTTTCCACAATCTAACATCAGTCATGTTCCCAGGCCACAGGATTCCAGAAGCAAACCTCAGTCTTGTTCCCAGTACACAGGTTTCCAGAATCAACCCGATATCATGTTCCCTGGCCACAGTCTTCCAGAATCAAACCTCAGTCATGTTACCAGGCCACAGGTTTCCACCATCAAACCTCAGACATGTTCCCAGGCCACAGGGTTCCAGAATAAAACCGTTCTCATGTTCCCAGGCCACAGGTTTCCAGAATAAAACCGTTCTCATGTTCCCAGGCAAAAAGATTCCAGAATCCACCGATGACATGTTCCCAGGCAACAGGGTTCCAGAATCAATCCTCAGTCAGGTTCCCAGGCTACAGGGTTCCAGAATGAAACCTCAGTCATGTTCCAAGTCCACAGGGTTCGAGAATCAATCCTCAGTTAGGTTCCCAGGCCACAGGGTTCCAGAATAAAAACGTTCTCATGTTCCCAGGCCACAGGATTCCACAAGCAAACCTCAGTCTTTTTCCCAGGCCACAGGGTTCCAGAATCCACCGATGTCATGTTCCCAGGCCACAGGGTTCCAGAATCAATCCTCAGTTATGTTCCCAGGCTACAGGGTTCCTGAATAAAACCTCAGTCATGTTCCCAGTCCACAGGGTTCCAGAACCAAAGCTCAGCCAGTTTCCCAGGGCAGAGTATTCCACAATCTAAACAGATGTCATGTTCCCCGCCACAGTTTTCCAGAATCACGCCTCAGTCATGTTCCCAGGCCACAGGGATCCAGAATCAAACCTCAGTCATATTGCCAGGCCATAGGGTACCACCAGCAAACCTCAGTCATATTACCAGGCCACAAGTTTCCAGAATCAAACCGATGTCATGTTCCCAGGCCACAGGGTTCCAGAATCCACCGATGTCATGTTCCCAGTCCACAGGGTCCCAGAACCAAGGCTCAGTCAGGTTCCCAGGGTACAGTATTCCACAATCTAAACAGATGTCATGTTCCCAGGCCACAGTTTTCCAGAATCACGTCTGAGTCATGTTCCCAGGCCACAGGGATCCAGAATCAAACCTCAGTCATGTTGCCATGACATAGGGTAACACCATCAAACCTCAGTCATATTCCCAGGCCACAATTTTCCAGAATGAAGCCTGAGTCATGTTCCCAGGCCGAAGGGATCCAGAATCAAACCTCAGTCATATTCCCAGGCCACAGGTTTCCAGAATCCACCGATGTCTTGTTCCCAGGCCACAGGGTTCCAGAATCAATCCTCAGTCAGGTTCCCAGTCTACAGGGTTCCAGAATAAAACCTCAGTCATGTTCCAAGTCCACAGGGTTCCAGAATGAATCCTCACTTAGGTTCCCAGGCCACAGGGTTCAAGAATAAAACCTCAGTCATGTTCCCAGTCCACAGTGTTCCAGAACCTAGGCTCAGTCAGATTCCCAAGGCACAGTATTCCACAATCTACACAGATGTCATGTTCCCAGGCCACAGTTTTCCAGAAACACGCCTCAGTTATGTTCCCAGGCCACAGGGATCCTGAATCAAACCTCAGTCATGTTGCCAGGCCATAGGGTACCACCATCAAACCTCAGTCATATTCCCAGGCCACAAGTTTCCAGAATCAAACCGATGTCATGTTCCCAGGCAACAGGTTTCCACAATCTAACATCAGTCATGTTCCCAGGCCAACGGTTTCCAGAATCAAACCTCAGTTATATTCCCAGGCCACAGGGTTCCAGAATCAACCCGATATCATGTTCCCTGGCCACATTCTTCCATAATCAAACCTCAGTCATGTTGCCAGGCCATAGGTTTCCACCATCAAACCTCAGACATGTTCCCAGGCCACAGGGTTCTAGAATAAAACCGTTCTCATGTTCCCAGGCAACACGGTTCCAGAATCCAAACCAATGTCATGTTCCCAGGCCACAGGATTCCACAATCTAACCTCAGTCATGTTCCCAGGTCAATGGTTTCCAGAATCAAACCTCAGTCATATTCCCAGGGCACAGGGTTCCAGAATCCACCGATGTCATGTTCCCAGGCCACAGGGTTCCAGAATCAATAATCAGTTATGTTCCCAGGCTACAGGGTTCCAGAATAAAACCTCCATCATGTTCCCAGTCCACAGGGTTCCAGAGCCAAGGCTCAGTCAGTTTCCCAGGGCACAGTATTCCACAATCTAAACAGATGTCATGTTCCCAGGCCACAGTTTTCCAGAATCACGCCTCAGTCATGTTCCCAGACCACAGAGATCCAGAATCAAACCTCATTCATGTTGCCAGGCCATAGGGTACCACCATCAAACCTCAGTCATATTCCCAGGCCACAAGTTTCCAGAATCAAACCGATGTCACGTTCCCAGGCCACAGGTTTCCACAATCTATCATCAGTCATGTTCCCAGGCCACAGGATTCCAGAAGCAAACCTCAGTCTTGTTCCCAGGACACAGGTTTCCAGAATCAACCAGATATCATGTTCCCTGGCCACAGTCTTCCAGAATCAAACCTCAGTCATGTTCCAGGCCACAGGGTTCCAGAACCTAGAATCAGTCAGGTTCCCAGGGCACAGTATTCCACAATCTACACAGATGTCATGTTCCCAGGCCACATTTTTCCAGAAACACGCCTCAGTTATGTTCCCAGGCCACAGGGATCCTGAATCAAACTTCAGTCATGTTGCCAGGCCATAGCGTACCACCATCAAACCTCAGTCATATTCCCAGGCCACAATTTTCCAGAATCAAACCGATGTCATGTTCCCAGGCCCCAGGTTTCCACTATCTAACATCAGTCATGTTCCCAGGTCACAGGATTCCAGAATCAAACCTCAGTCATATTCCCAGGCCACAGGGTTCCAGAATCAACCCGATATCATGTTCCCTGGCCACATTCTTCCATAATCAAACCTCAGTCATGTTGCCAGGCCATAGGTTTCCACCATCAAACCTCAGACATGTTCCCAGGCCACAGGGTTCTAGAATAAAACCGTTCTCATGTTCCCAGGCCACAGGGTTCCAGAATCCACCGATGACATGTTCCCAGGCAAAAGGGATCCAGAATCAATCCTCAGTTAGGTTCCCAGGCTACAGGGTTCCAGAATAAAATCTCAGTCATGTTCCCAGTCCACAGGGTTCCAGAACCAAGGCTCAGTCAGGTTCCCAGGGCAAAGTATTCCACAATCTAAACAGATGTCATGTTCCCAGGCCACAGTTTTCCAGAATAACGCCTCAGTCATGTACCCAGGCCACAGGGATCCAGAATCAAACCTCAGTCATGTTGCCAGGCCATAGGGTTCCAGAATCAAGGCTCAGTCATGTTCCCAGGGCACAGTATTCCACAATCTAAACAGATGTCATGTTCCCAAGCCACAATTTTCAAGAATCACGCCTCAGTCATGTTCCCAGGCCACAGGGATCAAGAATCAAACCTCAGTCATGTTGCCAGGCCACAGGTTTCCACCATCAAACCTTAGACATGTTCCCAGTCCACAAGGCTCCAGAATAAAACCGTTCTCATTTTCCCAGGCCTCAGGGTACCAGAATCCACCGATGACATGTTCCCAGGCAAAAGGGTTCCAGAATCAATTCTCAGTTAGGTTCCCAGGCTACAGGGTTCCAGAATAAAACCTCAGTCATGTTCCCAGTCCACAGGGTTCCAGAACCTAGGCTCAGTCAGGTTCCCAGGGCACAGTATTCCACAATGTAAACAGATGTCATTTTCCCAAGCCACAGTTTTCCAGAATCTCGCCTCAGACTTGTTCCCAGGCCACAGGGATGCAGAATCAAACCTCAGTCATGTTGCCAGGTCACAGGTTTCCACCATCAAACCTCAGACATGTTCCCAGGCCACAGGGTTCCAGAATAAAACCGTTCTCATGTTCCCAGGCCACAGGATTCCACAAGCAAACCTCAGTCTTTTTCCCAGGCCACAGGGTTCCAGAATCCACCGATGTCATGTTCCCAGGCCACAGGGTTCCAGAATCAATCCTCAGTTATGTTCCCAGGCTACAGGGTTCCAGAATAAAACCTCAGTCATGTTCCCAGTCCACAGGGTTCCAGAACCAAAGCTCAGCCAGTTTCCCAGGGCAGAGTATTCCACAATCTAAACAGATGTCATGTTCCCCGCCACAGTTTTCCAGAATCACGCCTCAGTCATGTTCCCAGGCCACAGGGATCCAGAATCAAACCTCAGTCATGTTGCCAGGCCGTAGGGTACCACCAGCAAACCTCAGTCATATTACCAGGCCACAAGTTTCCAGAATCAAACCGATGTCATGTTCCCAGGCCACAGGGTTCCAGAATCCACCGATGTCATGTTCCCAGTCCACAGGGTTCCAGAACCAAGGCTCAGTAAGGTTCCCAGGGCACAGTATTCCACAATCTAAACAGATGTCATGTTCCCAGGCCACAGTTTTCCAGAATCACGTCTGAGTCATGTTCCCAGGCCACAGTGATCCAGAATCAAACCTCAGTCATGTTGCCATGACATAGGGTACCACCATCAAACCTCAGTCATATTCCCAGGCCACAATTTTCCAGAATCAAGCCTGAGTCATGTTCCCAGGCCGAAGGGATCCAGAATCAAACCTCAGTCATATTCCCAGGCCACAGGTTTCCAGAATCCACCGATGTCTTGTTCCCAGGCCACAGGTTTCCAGAATCAATCCTCAGTCAGGTTCCCAGTGTACAGGGTTCAAGAATAAAACCTCAGTCATGTTCCAAGTCCACAGGGTTCCAGAATGAATCCTCAGTTAGGTTCCCAGGCTACAGGGTTCCAGAATAAAACCTCAGTCATGTTCCCAGTCCACAGGGTTCCAGAACCTAGGCTCAGTTAGATTCTCAGGGCACAGTATTCCACAATCTAAACAGATGTCATGTTCCCAAGCCACAATTTTCCAGAATCACGCCTCAGTCATGTACCCAGGCCACAGGGATCCAGAATCAAACTTCAGTCATGTTGCCAGGCAATAGGGTACCACCATCAAACCTCAGTCATATTCCCAGGCCACAGGCTACCAGAATCAAACGGATTTCATGTTCCCAGGCAACAGGGTTCCAGAATCCAAACCGATGTCATGTTCCCAGGCCACAGGATTCCACAATCTAACCTCAGTCATGTTCCCAGGTCAAAGGTTTCCAGAATCAAACCTCAGTCATATTCCCAGGCCACAGGGTTCCAGAATCCACCGATGTCATGTTCCCAGGCCACAGGGTTACAGAATCAATCCTCAGTTATGTTCCCAGGCTACAGGTATCCAGAATAAAACCTCAGTCATGTTCCCAGTCCACAGGGTTCCAGAACCAAGGCTCAGTCAGGTTCCCAGGGCACAGTATTCCACAAACTACACAGATGTCATGTTCCCAGGCCACAGTTTTCCAGAAACACGCCTCAGTTATGTTCCCAGGCCACAGGGATCCTGAATCAAACCTCAGTCATGTTGCCAGGCCATAGGGAACCACCATCAAACCTCAGTCATATTCCCAGGCCACAAGTTTCCAGAATCAAACCGATGTCATGTTCCCAGGCAACAGGTTTCCACAATCTAACATCAGTCATGTTCCCAGGCCAATGGTTTCCAGAATCAAACCTCAGTCATATTCCCAGGCCACAGGGTTCCAGAATCAACACGATATCATGTTCCCTGGCCACATTCTTCCATAATCAAACCTCAGTCATGTTGCCAGGCCATAGGTTTCCACCATCAAACCTCAGACATGTTCCCAGGCCACAGGGTTCTAGAATAAAACCGTTCTCATGTTCCCAGGCCACAGGGTTCCAGAATCCACCGATGACATGTTCCCAGGCAACAGGGATCCAGAATCAATCCTCAGTTAGGTTCCCAGGCTACAGGGTTCCAGAATAAAACCTCAGTCATGTTCCCAGTCCACAGGGTTCCAGAACCAAGGCTCAGTCAGGTTCCCAGGGCAAAGTATTCCACAATCTAAACAGATGTCATGTTCCCAGGCCACATTTTTCCAGAATCACTCCTCAGTCATGTACCCAGGCCACAGGGATCCAGAATCAAACCTCAGTCATGTTGCCAGGCCATAGGGTTCCAGAATCAAGGCTCAGTCAGGTTCCCAGGGCACAGTATTCCACAATCTAAACAGATGTCATGTTCCCAAGCCACAATTTTCAAGAATCATTCCTCAGTCATGTTCCCAGGCCACAGGGATCAAGAATCAAACCTCAGTCATATTCCCAGGCCACAGGGTTCCAGAATCCACCGATGTCATGTTCCCCGGCCACAGGGTTCCAGAATCAATCCTCAGTTATGTTCCCAGGCTACAGGTATCCAGAATAAAACCTCAGTCATGTTCCCAGTCCACAGGGTTCCAGAACCAAGGCTCAGTCAGGTTCCCAGGGCCCAGTATTCCACAAACTACACAGATGTCATGTTCCCAGGCCACAGTTTTCCAGAAACACGCCTCAGTTATGTTCCCAGGCCACAGGGATACTGAATCAAACCTCAGTCAAGTTGCCAGGCCATAGGGAACCACCATCAAACCTCAGTCATATTCCCAGGCCACAAGTTTCCAGAATCAAACCGATGTCATGTTCCCAGGCAACAGGTTTCCACAAACTAACATCAGTAATGTTCCCAGGCCAATGGTTTCCAGAATCAAACCTCAGTCATATTCCCAGGCCACAGGGTTCCAGAATCAACCCGATATCATGTTCCCTGGCCACATTCTTCCATAATCAAACCTCAGTCATGTTGCCAGGCCATAGGTTTCCACCATCAAACCTCAGACATATTCCCAAGCCACAGGGTTCTAGAATAAAACCATTCTCATGTTCCCAGGCCACAGGGTTCCAGAATCCACCGATGACATGTTCCCAGGCAACAGGGATCCAGAATCAATCCTCAGTTAGGTTCCCAGGCTACAGGGTTCCAGAATAAAACCTCAGTCATGTTCCCAGTCCACAGGGTTCCAGAACCAAGGCTCAGTCAGGTTCCCAGGGCAAAGTATTCCACAATCTAAACAGATGTCATGTTCCCAGGCCACAGTTTTCCAGAATCACGCCTCAGTCATGTACCCAGGCCTCAGGGATCCAGAATCAAACCTCAGTCATGTTGCCAGGCCATAGGGTTCCAGAATCAAGGCTCAGTCAGGTTCCCAGGGCACAGTATTCCACAATCTAAACAGATGTCATGTTCCCAAGCCACAATTTTCAAGAATCACGCCTCAGTCATTTTCCCAGGCCACAGGGATCAAGAATCAAACCTCAGTCATTTTGCCAGGCCACAGGTTTCCACCATCAAACCTTAGACATGTTCCCAGTCCACAAGGCTCCAGAATAAAACCGTTCTCATGTTCCCAGGCCACAGGATTCCACAAGCAAACCTCAGTCTTTTTCCCAGGCCACAGGGTTCCAGAATCCACCGATGTCATGTTCCCAGGCCACAGGGTTCCAGAATCAATCCTCAGTTATGTTCCCAGGCTACAGGGTTCCAGAATAAAACCTCAGTCATGTTCCCAGTCCACAGGGTTCCAGAACCAAAGCTCAGCCAGTTTCCCAGGGCAGAGTATTCCACAATCTAAACAGATGTCATGTTCCCCGCCACAGTTTTCCAGAATCACGCCTCAGTCATGTTCCCAGGCCACAGGGATCCAGAATCAAACCTCAGTCATGTTGCCAGGCCGTAGGGTACCACCAGCAAACCTCAGTCATATTACCATGCCACAAGTTTCCAGAATCAAACCGATGTCATGTTCCCAGGCCACAGGGTTCCAGAATCCACCGATGTCATGTTCCCAGTCCACAGGGTTCCAGAACCAAGGCTCAGTCAGGTTCCCAGGGCACAGTATTCCACAATCTAAACAGATGTCATGTTCCCAGGCCACAGTTTTCCAGAATCACGTCTGAGTCATGTTCCCAGGCCACAGTGATCCAGAATCAAACCTCAGTCATGTTGCCATGACATAGGGTACCACCATCAAACCTCAGTCATATTCCCAGGCCACAATTTTCCAGAATCAAGCCTGAGTCATGTTCCCAGGCCGAAGGGATCCAGAATCAAACCTCAGTCATATTCCCAGGCCACAGGTTTCCAGAATCCACCGATGTCTTGTTCCCAGGCCACAGGTTTCCCGAATCAATCCTCAGTCAGGTTCCCAGTCTACAGGGTTCCAGAATAAAACCTCAGTCATGTTCCAAGTCCACAGGGTTCCAGAATGAATCCTCAGTTAGGTTCCCAGGCTACAGGGTTCAAGAATAAAACCTCAGTCATGTTCCCAGTCCACAGTGTTCCAGAACCTAGGCTCAGTCAGATTCCCAGGGCACAGTTTTCCACAATCTACACAGATGTCATGTTCCCAGGCCACAGTTTTCCAGAAACACGCCTCAGTTATGTTCCCAGGCCACAGGGATCCTGAATCAAACCTCAGTCATGTTGCCAGGCCATAGGGTACCACCATCAAACCTCAGTCATATTCCCAGGCCACAAGTTTCCAGAATCAAACCGATGTCATGTTCCCAGGCAACAGGTTTCCACAATCTAACATCAGTCATGTTCCCAGGCCAATGGTTTCCAGAATCAAACCTCAGTCATATTCCCAGGGCACAGGGTTCCAGAATCAACCCGATATCATGTTCCCTGGCCACATTCTTCCATAATCAAACCTCAGTCATGTTGCCAGGCCATAGGTTTCCACCATCAAACCTCAGACATGTTCCCAGGCCACAGGGTTCTAGAATAAAACCGTTCTCATGTTCCCAGGCCACAGGGTTCCAGAATCCACCGATGACATGTTTCCAGGCAACAGGGATCCAGAATCAATCCTCAGTTAGGTTCCCAGGCTACAGGGTTCCAGAATAAAACCTCAGTCATGTTCCAAGTCCACAGGGTTCCAGAACCAAGGCTCAGTCAGTTTCCCAGGGCAAAGTATTCCACAATCTAAACAGATGTCATGTTCCCAGGCCACAGTTTTCCAGAATCCACCGATGTCTTGTTCCCAGGCCACAGGGTTCCAGAATCAATCCTCAGTCAGGTTCCCAGTCTACAGGGTTCCAGAATAAAACCTCAGTCATGTTCCAAGTCCACAGGTTTCCAGAATGAATCCTCAGTTAGGTTCCCAGTCTACAGGGTTCAAGAATAAAACCTCAGTCAAGTTCCCAGTCCACAGTGTTCCAGAACCTAGGCTCAGTCAGATTCCCAGGGCACAGTATTCCACAATCTAAACAGATGTCATATTCCCAAGCCACAGTTCTCCAGAATCTCGCCTCAGTCATGTTCCCAGGCCACAGGGATCCAGAATCAAACCTCAGTCATGTTCCCAGGCCATAGGGTACCACCATCAAACCTCAGTCATATTCCCACGCCTCAGGCTTCCAGAATCAAACGGATTTCATGTTCCCAGGCAACACGGTTCCACAATCCAAACCAATGTCATGTTCCCAGGCCACAGGATTCCACAATCTAACCTCAGTCATGTTCCCAGGTCAATGGTTTCCAGAATCAAACATCAGTCATATTCCCAGGGCACAGGGTTCCAGAATCCACCGATGTCATGTTCCCAGGCCACAGGGTTCCAGAATCAATACTCAGTTATGTTCCCAGGCTACAGGGTTCCAGAATAAAACCTCCGTCATGTTCCCAGTCCACAGGGTTCCAGAGCCAAGGCTCAGTCAGTTTCCCAGGGCATAGTATTCCACAATCTAAACAGATGTCATGTTCCCAGGCCACAGTTTTCCAGAATCACGCCTCAGTCATGTTCCCAGACCACAGAGATCCAGAATCAAACCTCAGTCATGTTGCCAGGCCATAGGGTACCACCATCAAACCTCAGTCATATTCCCAGGCCACAAGTTTCCAGAATCAAACCGATGTCACGTTCCCAGGCCACAGGTTTCCACAATCTATCATCAGTCATGTTCCCAGGCCACAGGATTCCAGAAGCAAACCTCAGTATTTTTCCCAGGACACAGGTTTCCAGAATCAACCAGATATCATGTTCCCTGGCCACAGTCTTCCAGAATCAAACCTCAGTCATGTTCCAGGCCACAGGGTTCCAGAACCTAGAATCAGTCAGGTTCCCAGGGCACAGTATTCCACAATCTACACAGATGTCATGTTCCCAGGCCACAGTTTTCCAGAAACACGCCTCAGTTATGTTCCCAGGCCACAGGGATCCTGAATCAAACCTCAGTCATGTTGCCAGGCCATAGGGTACCACCATCAAACCTCAGTCATATTCCCAGGCCACAAGTTTCCAGAATCAAACCGATGTCATGTTCCCAGGCCGCAGGTTTCCACAATCTAACATCAGTCATGTTCCCAGGCCACAGGATTCCAGAATCAAACCTCAGTCATATTCCCAGGCCACAGGGTTCCAGAATCAACCCGATATCATGTTCCCTGGACACATTCTTCCATAATCAAACCTCAGTCATGTTGCCAGGCCACAGGTTTCCACCATCAAACCTCAGACATGTTCCCAGGCCACAGGGTTCTAGAATAAAACCGTTTTCATGTTCCCAGGCCACAGGGTTCCAGAATCCACCGATGACATGTTCCCAGGCAACAGGGATCCAGAATCAATCCTCAGTTAGGTTCCCAGGCTACAGGGTTCCAGAATAAAACCTCAGTCATGTTCCCAGTCCACAGGGTTCCAGAACCAAGGCTCAGTCAGGTTCCCAGGGCAAAATATTCCACAATCTAAAAAGATGTTATGTTCCCAGGCCACAGTTTTCCAGAATCACGCCTCAGTCATGTACCCAGGCCACAGGGATCCAGAATCAAACCTCAGTCATGTTGCCAGGCCATAGGGTTCCAGAATCAAGGCTCAGTCAGGTTCCCAGGGCACAGTATTCCACAATCTAAACAGATGTCATGTTCCCAAGCCACAATTTTCCAGAATCACGCCTCAGTCATGTTCCCAGGCCACAGGGATCAAGAATCAAACCTCAGTCATGTTGCCAGGCCACAGGTTTCCACCATCAAACCTTAGACATGTTCCCAGTCCACAAGGCTCCAGAATAAAACCGTTCTCATGTTTCCAGGCCTCAGGGTACCAGAATCCACCGATGACATGTTCCCAGGCAAAAGGGTTCCAGAATCAATCCTCAGTTAGGTTCCCAGGCTACAGGGTTCCAGAATAAAACCTCAGTCATGTTCCCAGTCCACAGGGTTCCAGAACCTAGGCTCAGTCAGGTTCCCAGGGCACAGTATTCCACAATGTAAACAGATGTCATTTTCCCAAGCCACAGTTTTCCAGAATCTCGCCTCAGACTTGTTCCCAGGCCACAGGGATGCAGAATCAAACCTCAGTCATGTTGCCAGGCCACAGGTTTCCACCATCAAACCTCAGACATGTTCCCAGGCCACAGGGTTCCAGAATAAAACCGTTCTCATGTTCCCAGGCCACAGGATTCCACAAGCAAACCTCAGTCTTTTTCCCAGGCCACAGGGTTCCCGAATCCACCGATGACATGTTCCCAGGCAACAGGGTTCCAGAGTCAATCCTCAGTTAGGTTCCCAGGCTACAGGGTTCCAGAATAAAACCTCAGTCATGTTCCACGTCCACAGGGTTCCAGAATCAATCCTCAGTTAGGTTCCCAGGCTACAGGGTTCCCGAATAATACCTCAGTCATGTTCCCTGTCCACAGGGTTCCACAACTAAGGCTCAGTCAGGTTCCCAGGGCACAGTATTCCACAATCTAAACAGATGTCATGTTCCCAGGCCCCAGTTTTCCAGAATCAGGTCTGAGTCATTATTCCAGGCCACAGGGATCCAGAATCAAACCTCAGTCATGTTGCCATGCCATAGGGTACCACCATCAAACCTCAGTCATATTCCCAGGCACATTTTTCCAGAATCACGCCTGAGTCATGTTCTCAGGCCAGAGGGATCCAGAATCAAACCTCAGTCATGTTGCCAGGCCATAGGCTAACATCATCAAACCTCAGTCATATTCCCAGGCCACAGGATTCCAGAATCAAACCGATTTCATGTTCCCAAGCAACAGGGTACCAGAATCCAAAACGATGTCATGTTCCTAGGCCACAGGATTCCACAATCTAACCTCAGTCATGTTCCCAGGCAAATGGCTTCCAGAATCAAACCTCAGACATGTTCCCAGGCCACAGGGTTCCAGAATAAAACCGTTCTCATGTTCCCAGGCCACAGGATTCCACAAGCAAACCTCAGTCTTTTTCCCAGGCCACAGGGTTCCAGAATCCACCGATGTCATGTTCCCAGGCCACAGGGTTCCAGAATCAATCCTCAGTTATGTTCCCAGGCTACAGGGTTCCAGAATAAAACCTCAGTCATGTTCCCAGTCCACAGGGTTCCAGAACCAAAGCTCAGCCAGTTTCCCAGGGCAGAGTATTCCACAATCTAAACAGATGTCATGTTCCCCGCCACAGTTTTCCAGAATCACGCCTCAGTCATGTTCCCAGGCCACAGGGATCCAGAATCAAACCTCAGTCATGTTGCCAGGCCGTAGGTTACCACCAGCAAACCTCAGTCATATTCCCAGGCCACAAGTTTCCAGAATCAAACCGATGTCACGTTCCCAGGCCACAGGTTTCCACAATCTATCATCAGTCATGTTCCCAGGCCAATGGTTTCCAGAATCAAACCTCAGTCATATTCCCAGGCCACAGTGTTCCAGAATCCAACCGATGTCGTGTTCCCAGGCCACAGGATTCCACAAGCAAACCTCAGTCGTGTTCCCAGGACACAGGTTTCCAGAATCAACCAGATATCATGTTCCCTGGCCACAGTCTTCCAGAATCAAACCTCAGTCATGTTCCAGGCCACAGGGTTCCAGAACCTAGAATCAGTCAGGTTCCCAGGGCACAGTATTCCACAATCTACACAGATGTCATGTTCCCAGGCCACAGTTTTCCAGAAACACGCCTCAGTTATGTTCCCAGGCCACAGGGATCCTGAATCAAACCTCAGTCATGTTGCCAGGCCATAGGGTACCACCATCAAACCTCAGTCATATTCCCAGGCCACAAGTTTCCAGAATCAAACCGATGTCATGTTCCCAGGCCGCAGGTTTCCACAATCTAACATCAGTCATGTTCCCAGGCCACAGGATTCCAGAATCAAACCTCAGTCATATTCCCAGGCCGCAGGCTTCCAGAATCAACCCGATATCATGTTCCCTGGCCACATTCTTCCATAATCAAACCTCAGTCATGTTGCCAGGCCACAGGTTTCCACCATCAAACCTCAGACATGTTCCCAGGCCACAGGGTTCCAGAATCCACCGATGACATGTTCCCAGGCAACAGGGATCCAGAATCAATCCTCAGTTAGGTTCCCAGGCTACAGGGTTCCAGAATAAAACCTCAGTCATGTTCCCAGTCCACAGGGTTCCAGAACCAAGGCTCAGTCAGGTTCCCAGGGCAAAGTAGTCCACAATCTAAACAGATGTCATGTTCCCAGGCCACAGTTTTCCAGAATCACGCCTCAGTCATGTACCCAGGCCAGAGGGATCCAGAATCAAACCTCAGTCATGTTGCCAGGCCATAGCGTTCCAGAATCAAGGCTCAGTCAGGTTCCCAGGGCACAGTATTCCACAATCTAAACAGATGTCATGTTCCCAAGCCACAATTTTCCAGAATCACGCCTCAGTCATGTTCCCAGGCCACAGGGATCAAGAATCAAACCTCAGTCATGTTGCCAGGCCACAGGTTTCCACCATCAAACCTTAGACATGTTCCCAGTCCACAAGGCTCCAGAATAAAACCGTTCTCATGTTTCCAGGCCTCAGGGTACCAGAATCCACCGATGACATGTTCCCAGGAAAAAGGGTTCCAGAATCAATCCTCAGTTAGGTTCCCAGGCTACAGGGTTCCAGAATAAAACCTCAGTCATGTTCCCAGTCCACAGGGTTCCAGAACCTAGGCTCAGTCAGGTTCCCAGGGCACAGTATTCCACAATCTAAACAGATGTCATTTTCCCAAGCCACAGTTTTCCAGAATCTCGCCTCAGACTTGTTCCCAGGCCACAGGGATGCAGAATCAAACCTCAGTCATGTTGCCAGGCCACAGGTTTCCACCATCAAACTTCAGACATGTTCCCAGGCCACAGGGTTCCAGAATAAAACCGTTCTCATGTTCCCAGGCCACAGGATTCCACAAGCAAACCTCAGTCTTTTTCCCAGGCCACAGGGTTCCAGAATCCACCGATGACATGTTCCCAGGCAACAGGGTTCCAGAGTCAATCCTCAGTTATGTTCACAGGCTACAGGGTTCCAGAATAAAACCTCAGTCATGTTCCCAGTCCACAGGGTTCCAGAACCAAGGCTCAGTCAGTTTCCCAGGGCACAGTATTCCACAATCTAAACAGATGTCATGTTCCCAGGCCACAGTTTTCCAGAATCACACTTCAGTTATGTTCCAAGGCCACAGGGATCCAGAATCAAACCTCAGTCATGTTGCCAGGCCATACGGTATCACCATCAAACATCAGTCATATTCCCAGGCCACAAGATTCCAGAATCAAACCGATGTCATGTTCCCAGGCCACAGGTTTCCACAATCTAACATCAGTCATGTTCCCAGGCCACAGGATTCCAGAAGCAAACCTCAGTCTTGTTCCCAGGACACAGGTTTCCAGAATAAACCCGATATCATGTTCCCTGGCCACAGTCTTCCAGAATCAAACCTCAGTCATTTTACCAGGCCACAGGTTTCCACCATCAAACCTCAGACATGTTCCCAGGCCACAGGGTTCCAGAATAAAACCGTTCTCATGTTCCCAGGCAAAAAGATTCCAGAATCCACCGATGACATGTTCCCAGGCAACAGGGTTCCAGAATCAATCCTCAGTCAGGTTCCCAGGCTACAGGGTTCCAGAATAAAACCTCAGTCATGTTCCAAGTCCACAGGGTTCCAGAATCAATCCTCAGTTAGGTTCCCAGGCTACAGGGTTCCAGAATAAAACCTCAGTCATGTTCCCAGTCCACAGGGTTCCAGAACCTAGGCTCAGTTAGATTCTCAGGGCACAGTATTCCACAATCTAAACAGATGTCATGTTCCCAAGCCACAATTTTCCAGAATCACGCCTCAGTCATGTACCCAGGCCACAGGGATCCAGAATCAAACTTCAGTCATGTTGCCAGGCCATAGGGTACCACCATCAAACCTCAGTCATATTCCCAGGCCACAGGCTACCAGAATCAAACGGATTTCATGTTCCCAGGCAACAGGGTTCCAGAATCCAAACCGATGTCATGTTCCCAGGCCACAGGATTCCACAATCTAACCTCAGTCATGTTCCCTGGTCAAAGGTTTCCAGAATCAAACCTCAGTCATATTCCCAGGCCACAGGGTTCCAGAATCCACCGATGTCATGTTCCCAGGCCACAGGGTTAGAGAATCAATCCTCAGTTATGTTCCCAGGCTACAGGTATCCAGAATAAAACCTCAGTCATGTTCCCAGTCCACAGGGTTCCAGAACCAAGGCTCAGTCACGTTCCCAGGGCACATTATTCCACAATCTACACAGATGTCATGTTCCCAGTCCACAGTTTTCCAGAAACACGCCTCAGTTATGTTCCCAGGCCACAGGGAACCTGAATCAAACCTCAGTCATGTTGCCAGGCCATAGGGAACCACCATCAAACCTCAGTCATATTCCCAGGCCACAAGTTTCCAGAATCAAACCGATGTCATGTTCCCAGGCAACAGGTTTCCACAATCTAACATCAGTCATGTTCCCAGGCCAATGGTTTCCAGAATCAAACCTCAGTCATATTCCCAGGCCACAGGGTTCCAGAATCAACCCGGTATCATGTTCCCTGGCCACATTCTTCCATAAACAAACCTCAGTCATGTTGCCAGGCCACAGGTTTCCACCATCAAACCTCAGACATGTTCCCAGGCCACAGGGTTCTAGAATAAAACCGTTCTCATGTTCCCAGGCCACAGGGTCCCAGAATCCACCGATGACATGTTCCCAGGCAACAGGGATCCAGAATCTATCCTCAGTTAGATTCCCAGGCTACAGGGTTCCAGAATAAAACCTCATTCATGTTCCAAGTACACAGGGTTCCAGAATGAATCCTCAGTTAGGTTCCCAGGCTACAGGGTTCCAGAATAAAACCTCAGTCATGTTCCCAGGCCACAGAGTTCCAGAATCCACCGATGTCATGTTCCCAGTCCACAGGATTCCAGAATCAATCCTCAGTCATGTACCCAGGCCACAGGGGTCCAGAATCAAACCTCAGTCATGTTGCCAGGCCATAGGGTACCACCATCAAACCTGAGTCATATTCCCAGGCCACAGGCTTCCAGAATCAAACGGATTTCATGTTCCCAGTACACAGGGTTCCAGAATCAATCCTCAGTTATGTTCCCAGGCTACAGGGTTCCAGAATAAAACCTCAGTCATGTTCCCAGTCCACAGGGTTCCAGAACCAAGGCTCAGTCAGTTTCCCAGGGCACAGTATTCCACAATCTAAACAGATGTCATGTTCCCAGGCCACAGTTTTCCAGAATCACACTTCAGTCTTGTTCCAAGGCCACAGGGATCCAGAATCAAACCTCAGTCATGTTGCCAGGCCATACGGTATCACCATCAAATCTCAGTCATATTCCCAGGCCACAAGTTTCCAGAATCAAACCGATGTCATGTTCCCAGGCCACAGGTTTCCACAATCTAACATCAGTCATGTTCCCAGGCCACAGGATTCCAGAAGCAAACCTCAGTCTTGTTCCCAGTACACAGGTTTCCAGAATCAACCCGATATCATGTTCCCTGGCCACAGTCTTCCAGAATCAAACCTCAGTCATGTTACCAGGCCACAGGTTTCCACCATCAAACCTCAGACATGTTCCCAGGCCACAGGGTTCCAGAATAAAACCGTTCTCATGTTCCCAGGCCACAGGTTTCCAGAATAAAACCGTTCTCATGTTCCCAGGCAAAAAGATTCCAGAATCCACCGATGACATGTTCCCAGGCAACAGGGTTCCAGAATCAATCCTCAGTCAGGTTCCCAGGCTACAGGGTTCCAGAATGAAACCTCAGTCATGTTCCAAGTCCACAGGGTTCGAGAATCAATCCTCAGTTAGGTTCCCAGGCCACAGGGTTCCAGAATAAAAACGTTCTCATGTTCCCAGGCCACAGGATTCCACAAGCAAACCTCAGTCTTTTTCCCAGGCCACAGGGTTCCAGAATCCACCGATGTCATGTTCCCAGGCCACAGGGTTCCAGAATCAATCCTCAGTTATGTTCCCAGGCTACAGGGTTCCTGAATAAAACCTCAGTCATGTTCCCAGTCCACAGGGTTCCAGAACCAAAGCTCAGCCAGTTTCCCAGGGCAGAGTATTCCACAATCTAAACAGATGTCATGTTCCCCGCCACAGTTTTCCAGAATCACGCCTCAGTCATGTTCCCAGGCCACAGGGATCCAGAATCAAACCTCAGTCATATTGCCAGGCCATAGGGTACCACCAGCAAACCTCAGTCATATTACCAGGCCACAAGTTTCCAGAATCAAACCGATGTCATGTTCCCAGGCCACAGGGTTCCAGAATCCACCGATGTCATGTTCCCAGTCCACAGGGTCCCAGAACCAAGGCTCAGTCAGGTTCCCAGGGTACAGTATTCCACAATCTAAACAGATGTCATGTTCCCAGGCCACAGTTTTCCAGAATCACGTCTGAGTCATGTTCCCAGGCCACAGGGATCCAGAATCAAACCTCAGTCATGTTGCCATGACATAGGGTAACACCATCAAACCTCAGTCATATTCCCAGGCCACAATTTTCCAGAATGAAGCCTGAGTCATGTTCCCAGGCCGAAGGGATCCAGAATCAAACCTCAGTCATATTCCCAGGCCACAGGTTTCCAGAATCCACCGATGTCTTGTTCCCAGGCCACAGGGTTCCAGAATCAATCCTCAGTCAGGTTCCCAGTCTACAGGGTTCCAGAATAAAACCTCAGTCATGTTCCAAGTCCACAGGGTTCCAGAATGAATCCTCACTTAGGTTCCCAGGCCACAGGGTTCAAGAATAAAACCTCAGTCATGTTCCCAGTCCACAGTGTTCCAGAACCTAGGCTCAGTCAGATTCCCAAGGCACAGTATTCCACAATCTACACAGATGTCATGTTCCCAGGCCACAGTTTTCCAGAAACACGCCTCAGTTATGTTCCCAGGCCACAGGGATCCTGAATCAAACCTCAGTCATGTTGCCAGGCCATAGGGTACCACCATCAAACCTCAGTCATATTCCCAGGCCACAAGTTTCCAGAATCAAACCGATGTCATGTTCCCAGGCAACAGGTTTCCACAATCTAACATCAGTCATGTTCCCAGGCCAACGGTTTCCAGAATCAAACCTCAGTTATATTCCCAGGCCACAGGGTTCCAGAATCAACCCGATATCATGTTCCCTGGCCACATTCTTCCATAATCAAACCTCAGTCATGTTGCCAGGCCATAGGTTTCCACCATCAAACCTCAGACATGTTCCCAGGCCACAGGGTTCTAGAATAAAACCGTTCTCATGTTCCCAGGCAACACGGTTCCAGAATCCAAACCAATGTCATGTTCCCAGGCCACAGGATTCCACAATCTAACCTCAGTCATGTTCCCAGGTCAATGGTTTCCAGAATCAAACCTCAGTCATATTCCCAGGGCACAGGGTTCCAGAATCCACCGATGTCATGTTCCCAGGCCACAGGGTTCCAGAATCAATAATCAGTTATGTTCCCAGGCTACAGGGTTCCAGAATAAAACCTCCATCATGTTCCCAGTCCACAGGGTTCCAGAGCCAAGGCTCAGTCAGTTTCCCAGGGCACAGTATTCCACAATCTAAACAGATGTCATGTTCCCAGGCCACAGTTTTCCAGAATCACGCCTCAGTCATGTTCCCAGACCACAGAGATCCAGAATCAAACCTCATTCATGTTGCCAGGCCATAGGGTACCACCATCAAACCTCAGTCATATTCCCAGGCCACAAGTTTCCAGAATCAAACCGATGTCACGTTCCCAGGCCACAGGTTTCCACAATCTATCATCAGTCATGTTCCCAGGCCACAGGATTCCAGAAGCAAACCTCAGTCTTGTTCCCAGGACACAGGTTTCCAGAATCAACCAGATATCATGTTCCCTGGCCACAGTCTTCCAGAATCAAACCTCAGTCATGTTCCAGGCCACAGGGTTCCAGAACCTAGAATCAGTCAGGTTCCCAGGGCACAGTATTCCACAATCTACACAGATGTCATGTTCCCAGGCCACATTTTTCCAGAAACACGCCTCAGTTATGTTCCCAGGCCACAGGGATCCTGAATCAAACTTCAGTCATGTTGCCAGGCCATAGCGTACCACCATCAAACCTCAGTCATATTCCCAGGCCACAATTTTCCAGAATCAAACCGATGTCATGTTCCCAGGCCCCAGGTTTCCACTATCTAACATCAGTCATGTTCCCAGGTCACAGGATTCCAGAATCAAACCTCAGTCATATTCCCAGGCCACAGGGTTCCAGAATCAACCCGATATCATGTTCCCTGGCCACATTCTTCCATAATCAAACCTCAGTCATGTTGCCAGGCCATAGGTTTCCACCATCAAACCTCAGACATGTTCCCAGGCCACAGGGTTCTAGAATAAAACCGTTCTCATGTTCCCAGGCCACAGGGTTCCAGAATCCACCGATGACATGTTCCCAGGCAAAAGGGATCCAGAATCAATCCTCAGTTAGGTTCCCAGGCTACAGGGTTCCAGAATAAAATCTCAGTCATGTTCCCAGTCCACAGGGTTCCAGAACCAAGGCTCAGTCAGGTTCCCAGGGCAAAGTATTCCACAATCTAAACAGATGTCATGTTCCCAGGCCACAGTTTTCCAGAATAACGCCTCAGTCATGTACCCAGGCCACAGGGATCCAGAATCAAACCTCAGTCATGTTGCCAGGCCATAGGGTTCCAGAATCAAGGCTCAGTCATGTTCCCAGGGCACAGTATTCCACAATCTAAACAGATGTCATGTTCCCAAGCCACAATTTTCAAGAATCACGCCTCAGTCATGTTCCCAGGCCACAGGGATCAAGAATCAAACCTCAGTCATGTTGCCAGGCCACAGGTTTCCACCATCAAACCTTAGACATGTTCCCAGTCCACAAGGCTCCAGAATAAAACCGTTCTCATTTTCCCAGGCCTCAGGGTACCAGAATCCACCGATGACATGTTCCCAGGCAAAAGGGTTCCAGAATCAATTCTCAGTTAGGTTCCCAGGCTACAGGGTTCCAGAATAAAACCTCAGTCATGTTCCCAGTCCACAGGGTTCCAGAACCTAGGCTCAGTCAGGTTCCCAGGGCACAGTATTCCACAATGTAAACAGATGTCATTTTCCCAAGCCACAGTTTTCCAGAATCTCGCCTCAGACTTGTTCCCAGGCCACAGGGATGCAGAATCAAACCTCAGTCATGTTGCCAGGTCACAGGTTTCCACCATCAAACCTCAGACATGTTCCCAGGCCACAGGGTTCCAGAATAAAACCGTTCTCATGTTCCCAGGCCACAGGATTCCACAAGCAAACCTCAGTCTTTTTCCCAGGCCACAGGGTTCCAGAATCCACCGATGTCATGTTCCCAGGCCACAGGGTTCCAGAATCAATCCTCAGTTATGTTCCCAGGCTACAGGGTTCCAGAATAAAACCTCAGTCATGTTCCCAGTCCACAGGGTTCCAGAACCAAAGCTCAGCCAGTTTCCCAGGGCAGAGTATTCCACAATCTAAACAGATGTCATGTTCCCCGCCACAGTTTTCCAGAATCACGCCTCAGTCATGTTCCCAGGCCACAGGGATCCAGAATCAAACCTCAGTCATGTTGCCAGGCCGTAGGGTACCACCAGCAAACCTCAGTCATATTACCAGGCCACAAGTTTCCAGAATCAAACCGATGTCATGTTCCCAGGCCACAGGGTTCCAGAATCCACCGATGTCATGTTCCCAGTCCACAGGGTTCCAGAACCAAGGCTCAGTAAGGTTCCCAGGGCACAGTATTCCACAATCTAAACAGATGTCATGTTCCCAGGCCACAGTTTTCCAGAATCACGTCTGAGTCATGTTCCCAGGCCACAGTGATCCAGAATCAAACCTCAGTCATGTTGCCATGACATAGGGTACCACCATCAAACCTCAGTCATATTCCCAGGCCACAATTTTCCAGAATCAAGCCTGAGTCATGTTCCCAGGCCGAAGGGATCCAGAATCAAACCTCAGTCATATTCCCAGGCCACAGGTTTCCAGAATCCACCGATGTCTTGTTCCCAGGCCACAGGTTTCCAGAATCAATCCTCAGTCAGGTTCCCAGTGTACAGGGTTCAAGAATAAAACCTCAGTCATGTTCCAAGTCCACAGGGTTCCAGAATGAATCCTCAGTTAGGTTCCCAGGCTACAGGGTTCAAGAATAAAACCTCAGTCATGTTCCCAGTCCACAGTGTTCCAGAACCTAGGCTCAGTCAGATTCCCAGGGCACAGTATTCCACAATCTACACAGATGTCATGTTCCCAGGCCACAGTTTTCCAGAAACACGCCTCAGTTATGTTCCCAGGCCACAGGGATCCTGAATCAAACCTCAGTCATGTTGCCAGGCCATAGGGTACCACCATCAAACCTCAGTCATATTCCCAGGCCACAAGTTTCCAGAATCAAACCGATGTCATGTTCCCAGGCAACAGGTTTCCACAATCTAACATCAGTCATGTTCCCAGGCCAATGGTTTCCAGAATCAAACCTCAGTCATATTCCCAGGCCACAGGGTTCCAGAATCAACCCGATATCATGTTCACTGGCCACATTCTTCCATAATCAAACCTCAGTCATGTTGCCAGGCCATAGGTTTCCACCATCAAACCTCAGACATGTTCCCAGGCCACAGGGTTCTAGAATAAAACCGTTCTCATGTTCCCAGGCCACAGGGTTCCAGAATCCACCGATGACATGTTTCCAGGCAACAGGGATCCAGAATCAATCCTCAGTTAGGTTCCCAGGCTACAGGGTTCCAGAATAAAACCTCAGTCATGTTCCCAGTCCACAGGGTTCCAGAACCAAGGCTCAGTCAGGTTCCCAGGGCAAAGTATTCCACAATCTAAACAGATGTCATGTTCCCAGGCCACAGTTTTCCAGAATCCACCGATGTCTTGTTCCCAGGCCACAGGGTTCCAGAATCAATCCTCAGTCAGGTTCCCAGTCTACAGGGTTCCAGAATAAAACCTCAGTCATGTTCCAAGTCCACAGGGTTCCAGAATGAATCCTCAGTTAGGTTCCCAGTCTACAGGGTTCAAGAATAAAACCTCAGTCATGTTCCCAGTCCACAGTGTTCCAGAACCTAGGCTCAGTCAGATTCCCAGGGCACAGTATTCCACAATCTAAACAGATGTCATGTTCCCAAGCCACAGTTCTCCAGAATCTCGCCTCAGTCATGTTCCCAGGCCACAGGGATCCAGAATCAAACCTCAGTCATGTTCCCAGGCCATAGGGTACCACCATCAAACCTCAGTCATATTCCCACGCCTCAGGCTTCCAGAATCAAACGGATTTCATGTTCCCAGGCAACACGGTTCCAGAATCCAAACCAATGTCATGTTCCCAGGCCACAGGATTCCACAATCTAACCTCAGTCATGTTCCCAGGTCAATGGTTTCCAGAATCAAACATCAGTCATATTCCCAGGGCACAGGGTTACAGAATCCACCGATGTCATGTTCCCAGACCACAGGGTTCCAGAATCAATACTCAGTTATGTTCCCAGGCTACAGGGTTCCAGAATAAAACCTCCGTCATGTTCCCAGTCCACAGGGTTCCAGAGCCAAGGCTCAGTCAGTTTCCCAGGGCATAGTATTCCACAATCTAAACAGATGTCATGTTCCCAGGCCACAGTTTTCCAGAATCACGCCTCAGTCATGTTCCCAGACCACAGAGATCTAGAATCAAACCTCAGTCATGTTGCCAGGCCATAGGGTACCACCATCAAACCTCAGTCATATTCCCAGGCCACAAGTTTCCAGAATCAAACCGATGTCACGTTCCCAGGCCACAGGTTTCCACAATCTATCATCAGTCATGTTCCCAGGCCACAGGATTCCAGAAGCAAACCTCAGTATTGTTCCCAGGACACAGGTTTCCAGAATCAACCAGATATCATGTTCCCTGGCCACAGTCTTCCAGAATCAAACCTCAGTCATGTACCAGGCCACAGGGTTCCAGAACCTAGAATCAGTCAGGTTCCCAGGGCACAGTATTCCACAATCTACACAGATGTCATGTTCCCAGTCCACAGTTTTCCAGAAACACGCCTCAGTTATGTTCCCAGGCCACAGGGAACCTGAATCAAACCTCAGTCATGTTGCCAGGACATAGGGAACCACCATCATACCTCAGTCATATTCCCAGGCCACAAGTTTCCAGAATCAAACCGATGTCATGTTCCCAGGCAACAGGTTTCCACAATCTAACATCAGTCATGTTCCCAGGCCAATGGTTTCCAGATTCAAACCTCAGTCATATTCCCAGGCCACAGGGTTCCAGAATCAACCCGATATCATGTTCCCTGGCCACATTCTTCCATAAACAAACCTCAGTCATGTTGCCAGGCCACAGGGTTCTAGAATAAAACCGTTCTCATGTTCCCAGGCCACAGGGTCCCAGAATCCACCGATGACATGTTCCCAGGCAACAGGGATCCAGAATCTATCCTCAGTTAGATTCCCAGGCTACAGGGTTCCAGAATAAAACCTCATTCATGTTCCAAGTACACAGGGTTCCAGAATGAATCCTCAGTTAGGTTCCCAGGCTACAGGGTTCCAGAATAAAACCTCAGTCATGTTCCCAGGCCACAGAGTTCCAGAATCCACCGATGTCATGTTCCCAGTCCACAGGGTTCCAGAATCAATCCTCAGTTATGTTCCCAGGCTACAGGTTTCCAGAATAAAACCTCAGTCATGTTCCCAGTCCACAGGGTTCCAATACCAAGGCTCAGTCAGGTTCCCAGGGCACAGTATTCCACAATCTAAACAGATGTCATGTTCCCAGGCCACAGTTTTCCAGAATCACGCCTCCGTCATGTACCCAGGCCACAGGGATCCAGAATCAAACCTCAGTCATGTTGCCAGGCCATAGGGTACCACCATCAAACCTGAGTCATATTCCCAGGCCACAGGCTTCCAGAATCAAACGGATTTCATGTTCCCAGGCCACAGGGTTCCAGAATCCAACCGATGTCGTGTTCCCAGGACACAGGTTTCCACAAGAAAACCTCAGTCGTGTTCCCAGGACACAGCTTTCCAGAATCAACCCGGTATCATGTTCCCTGGCGACAGTCTTCCAGAATCTAACCTCAGTCATATTGCCAGGCCACAGGTTTCCACCATCAAACCTCAGACATGATCCCAGGCCACAGGGTTCCAGAATAAAACCGTTCTCATGTTCCCAGGCAAAATGATTCCAGAATCCACCGATGACATGTTCCCAGGCAACAGGGTTCCAGAATCAATCCTCAGTCAGGTTCCCAGGCTACAGGGTTCCAGAATAAAACCTCAGTCATGTTCCAAGTCCACAGGGTTCCAGAATCAATCCTCAGTTATGTTCCCAGGCTACAGGGATCCAGAATAAAACCTCAGTCATGTTCCCAGTCCACAGGGTTCCATAACCTAGGCTCAGTTAGATTCTCAGGGCACAGTATTCCACAATCTAAACAGATGTCATGTTCCCAGGCCACAGTTTTCCAGAATCACACTTCAGTCATGTTCCAAGGCCACAGGGATCCAGAATCAAACCTCAGTCATGTTGCCAGGCCATACGGTATCACCATCAAACCTCAGTCATATTCCCAGGACACAGGCTTCCAGAATCAAACGGATTTCATGTTCCCAGGCAACAGGTTTCCAGAATCCAAACCGATGTCATGTTCCCAGGCCACAAGATTCCACAATCTAACCTCAGTCATGTTCCCTAGCAAATGGCTTCCAGAATCAAACCTCAGTCATATTCCCAGGCCACAGGGTTCCAGAATCCACCGATGTCATGTTCCCAGGCCACAGGGTTACAGAATCAATCCTCAGTTATGTTCCCAGGCTACAGGTATCCAGAATAAAACCTCAGTCATGTTCCCAGTCCACAGGGTTCCAGAACCAAGGCTCAGTCCGGTTCCCAGGGCACAGTATTACACAATCTACACAGATGTCATGTTCCCAGGCCACAGTTTTCCAGAAACACGCCTCAGTTATGTTCCCAGGCACAGGGATCCTGAATCAAACCTCAGTCATGTTGCCAGGCCATAGGGGACCACCATCAAACCTCAGTCATATTCCCAGGCCACAAGTTTCCAGAATCAAACCGATGTCATATTCCCAGGCAACAGGTTTCCACAATCTAACATCAGTCATGTTCCCAGGCCAATGGTTTCCAGAATCAAACCTCAGTCATATTCCCAGGCCACAGGGTTCCAGAATCAACCCGATATCATGTTCCCTGGCCACATTCTTCCATAAACAAACCTCAGTCATGTTGCCAGGCCACAGGTTTCCACCATCAAACCTCAGACATGTTCCCAGGCCACAGGGTTCTAGAATAAAACCGTTCTCATGTTCCCAGGCCACAGGGTCCCAGAATCCACCGATGACATGTTCCCAGGCAACAGGGATCCAGAATCAATCCTCAGTTAGGTTCCCAGGCTACAGGGTTCCAGAATAAAACCTCATTCATGTTCCAAGTCCACAGGGTTCCAGAATGAATCCTCAGTTAGGTTCCCAGGCTACAGGGTTCCAGAATAAAACCTCAGTCATGTTCCCAGGCCACAGAGTTCCAGAATCCACCGATGTCATGTTCCCAGTACACAGGGTTCCAGAATCAATCCTCAGTTATGTTCCCAGGCTACAGGGTTCCAGAATAAAACCTCAGTCATGTTCCCAGTCCACAGGGTTCCAGAACCAAGGCTCAGTCAGTTTCCCAGGGCACAGTATTCCACAATCTAAACAGATGTCATGTTCCCAGGCCACAGTTTTCCAGAATCACACTTCAGTCATGTTCCAAGGCCACAGGGATCCAGAATCAAACCTCAGTCATGTTGCCAGGCCATACGGTATCACCATCAAACCTCAGTCATATTCCCAGGCCACAAGTTTCCAGAATCAAACCGATGTCATGTTCCCAGGCCACAGGTTTCCACAATCTAACATCAGTCATGTTCCCAGGCCACAGGATTCCAGAAGCAAACCTCAGTCTTGTTCCCAGGACACAGGTTTCCAGAATCAACCCGATATCATGTTCCCTGGCCACAGTCTTCCAGAATCAAACCTCAGTCATGTTACCAGGCCACAGGTTTCCACCATCAAACCTCAGACATGTTCCCAGGCCACAGGGTTCCAGAATAAAACCGTTCTCATGTTCCCAGGCCACAGGTTTCCAGAATAAAACCGTTCTCATGTTCCCAGGCAAAAAGATTCCAGAATCCACCGATGACATGTTCCCAGGCAACAGGGTTCCAGAATCAATCCTCAGTCAGGTTCCCAGGCTACAGGGTTCCAGAATAAAACCTCAGTCATGTTCCAAGTCCACAGGGTTCCAGAATCAATCCTCAGTTAGGTTCCCAGGCCACAGGGTTCCAGAATAAAAACGTTCTCATGTTCCCAGGCCACAGGATTCCACAAGCAAACCTCAGTCTTTTTCCCAGGCCACAGGGTTCCAGAATCCACCGATGTCATGTTCCCAGGCCACAGGGTTCCAGAATCAATCCTCAGTTATGTTCCCAGGCTACAGGGTTCCAGAATAAAACCTCAGTCATGTTCCCAGTCCACAGGGTTCCAGAACCAAAGCTCAGCCAGTTTCCCAGGGCACAGTATTCCACAATCTAAACAGATGTCATGTTCCCCGCCACAGTTTTCCAGAATCACGCCTCAGTCATGTTCCCAGGCCACAGGGATCCAGAATCAAACCTCAGTCATATTGCCAGGCCATACGGTACCACCAGCAAACCTCAGTCATATTACCAGGCCACAAGTTTCCAGAATCAAACCGATGTCATGTTCCCAGGCCACAGGGTTCCAGAATCCACCGATGTCATGTTCCCAGTCCACAGGGTTCCAGAACCAAGGCTCAGTCAGGTTCCCAGGGCACAGTATTCCACAATCTAAACAGATGTCATGTTCCCAGGCCACAGTTTTCCAGAATCACGTCTGAGTCATGTTCCCAGGCCACAGGGATCCAGAATCAAACCTCAGTCATGTTGCCATGACATAGGGTAACACCATCAAACCTCAGTCATATTCCCAGGCCACAATTTTCCAGAATGAAGCCTGAGTCATGTTCCCAGGCCGAAGGGATCCAGAATCAAACCTCAGTCATATTCCCAGGCCACAGGTTTCCAGAATCCACCGATGTCTTGTTCCCAGGCCACAGGGTTCCAGAATCAATCCTCAGTCAGGTTCCCAGTCTACAGGGTTCCAGAATAAAACCTCAGTCATGTTCCAAGTCCACAGGGTTCCAGAATGAATCCTCACTTAGGTTCCCAGGCCACAGGGTTCAAGAATAAAACCTCAGTCATGTTCCCAGTCCACAGGGTTCCAGAACCTAGGCTCAGTCAGATTCCCAAGGCACAGTATTCCACAATCTACACAGATGTCATGTTCCCAGGCCACAGTTTTCCAGAAACACGCCTCAGTTATGTTCCCAGGCCACAGGGATCCTGAATCAAACCTCAGTCATGTTGCCAGGCCATAGGGTACCACCATCAAACCTCAGTCATATTCCCAGGCCACAAGTTTCCAGAATCAAACCGATGTCATGTTCCCAGGCAACAGGTTTCCACAATCTAACATCAGTCATGTTCCCAGGCCAATGGTTTCCAGAATCAAACCTCAGTTATATTCCCAGGCCACAGGGTTCCATAATCAACCCGATATCATGTTCCCTGGCCACATTCTTCCATAATCAAACCTCAGTCATGTTGCCAGGCCATAGGTTTCCACCATCAAACCTCAGACATGTTCCCAGGCCACAGGGTTCTAGAATAAAACCGTTCTCATGTTCCCAGGCAACACGGTTCCAGAATCCAAACCAATGTCATGTTCCCAGGCCACAGGATTCCACAATCTAACCTCAGTCATGTTCCCAGGTCAATGGTTTCCAGAATCAAACCTCAGTCATATTCCCAGGGCACAGGGTTCCAGAATCCACCGATGTCATGTTCCCAGGCCACAGGGTTCCAGAATCAATAATCAGTTATGTTCCCAGGCTACAGGGTTCCAGAATAAAACCTCCGTCATGTTCCCAGTCCACAGGGTTCCAGAGCCAAGGCTCAGTCAGTTTCCCAGGGCACAGTATTCCACAATCTAAACAGATGTCATGTTCCCAGGCCACAGTTTTCCAGAATCACGCCTCAGTCATGTTCCCAGACCACAGAGATCCAGAATCAAACCTCATTCATGTTGCCAGGCCATAGGGTACCACCATCAAACCTCAGTCATATTCCCAGGCCACAAGTTTCCAGAATCAAACCGATGTCACGTTCCCAGGCCACAGGTTTCCACAATCTATCATCAGTCATGTTCCCAGGCCACAGGATTCCAGAAGCAAACCTCAGTCTTGTTCCCAGGACACAGGTTTCCAGAATCAACCAGATATCATGTTCCCTGGCCACAGTCTTCCAGAATCAAACCTCAGTCATGTTCCAGGCCACAGGGTTCCAGAACCTAGAATCAGTCAGGTTCCCAGGGCACAGTATTCCACAATCTACACAGATGTCATGTTCCCAGGCCACATTTTTCCAGAAACACGCCTCAGTTATGTTCCCAGGCCACAGGGATCCTGAATCAAATCTCAGTCATGTTGCCAGGCCATAGCGTACCACCATCAAACCTCAGTCATATTCCCAGGCCAAAATTTTCCAGAATCAAACCGATGTCATGTTCCCAGGCCGCAGGTTTCCACAATCTAACATCAGTCATGTTCCCAGGCCACAGGATTCCAGAATCAAACCTCAGTCATATTCCCAGGCCACAGGGTTCCAGAATCAACCCGATATCATGTTCCCTGGCCACATTCTTCCATAATCAAACCTCAGTCATGTTGCCAGGCCATAGGTTTCCACCATCAAACCTCAGACATGTTCCCAGGCCACAGGGTTCTAGAATAAAACCGTTCTCATGTTCCCAGGCCACAGGGTTCCAGAATCCACCGATGACATGTTCCCAGGCAAAAGGGATCCAGAATCAATCCTCAGTTAGGTTCCCAGGCTACAGGGTTCCAGAATAAAATCTCAGTCATGTTCCCAGTCCACAGGGTTCCAGAACCAAGGCTCAGTCAGGTTCCCAGGGCAAAGTATTCCACAATCTAAACAGATGTCATGTTCCCAGGCCACAGTTTTCCAGAATCACGCCTCAGTCATGTACCCAGGCCACAGGGATCCAGAATCAAACCTCAGTCATGTTGCCAGGCCATAGGGTTCCAGAATCAAGGCTCAGTCAGGTTCCCAGGGCACAGTATTCCACAATCTAAACAGATGTCATGTTCCCAAGCCAGAATTTTCAAGAATCACGCCTCAGTCATGTTCCCAGGCCACAGGGATCAAGAATCAAACCTCAGTCATGTTGCCAGGCCACAGGTTTCCACCATCAAACCTTAGACATGTTCCCAGTCCACAAGGCTCCAGAATAAAACCGTTCTCATGTTCCCAGGCCTCAGGGTACCAGAATCCACCGATGACATGTTCCCAGGCAAAAGGGTTCCAGAATCAATTCTCAGTTAGGTTCCCAGGCTACAGGGTTCCAGAATAAAACCTCAGTCATGTTCCCAGTCCACAGGGTTCCAGAACCTAGGCTCAGTCAGGTTCCCAGGGCACAGTATTCCACAACGTAAACAGATGTCATTTTCCCAAGCCACAGTTTTCTAGAATCTCGCCTCAGACTTGTTCCCAGGCCACAGGGATGCAGAATCAAACCTCAGTCATGTTGCCAGGCCACAGGTTTCCACCATCAAACCTCAGACATGTTCCCAGGCCACAGGGTTCCAGAATAAAACCGTTCTCATGTTCCCAGGCCACAGGATTCCACAAGCAAACCTCAGTCTTTTTCCCAGGCCACAGGGTTCCAGAATCCACCGATGTCATGTTCCCAGGCCACAGGGTTCCAGAATCAATCCTCAGTTATGTTCCCAGGCTACAGGGTTCCAGAATAAAACCTCAGTCATGTTCCCAGTCCACAGGGTTCCAGAACCAAAGCTCAGCCAGTTTCCCAGGGCAGAGTATTCCACAATCTAAACAGATGTCATGTTCCCCGCCACAGTTTTCCAGAATCACGCCTCAGTCATGTTCCCAGGCCACAGGGATCCAGAATCAAACCTCAGTCATGTTGCCAGGCCGTAGGTTACCACCAGCAAACCTCAGTCATATTACCAGGCCACAAGTTTCCAGAATCAAACCGATGTCATGTTCCCAGGCCACAGGGTTCCAGAATCCACCGATGTCATATTCCCAGTCCACAGGGTTCCAGAACCAAGGCTCAGTCAGGTTCCCAGGGCACAGTATTCCACAATCTAAACAGATGTCATGTTCCCAGGCCACAGTTTTCCAGAATCACGTCTGAGTCATGTTCCCAGGCCACAGTGATCCAGAATCAAACCTCAGTCATGTTGCCATGACATAGGGTACCACCATCAAACCTCAGTCATATTCCCAGGCCACAATTTTCCAGAATCAAGCCTGAGTCATGTTCCCAGGCCGAAGGGATCCAGAATCAAACCTCAGTCATATTCCCAGGCCACAGGTTTCCAGAATCCACCGATGTCTTGTTCCCAGGCCACAGGTTTCCAGAATCAATCCTCAGTCAGGTTCCCAGTGTACAGGGTTCCAGAATAAAACCTCAGTCATGTTCCAAGTCCACAGGGTTCCAGAATGAATCCTCAGTTAGGTTCCCAGGCTACAGGGTTCAAGAATAAAACCTCAGTCATGTTCCCAGTCCACAGTGTTCCAGAACCTAGGCTCATTCAGATTCCCAGGGCACAGTATTCCACAATCTACACAGATGTCATGTTCCCAGGCCACAGTTTTCCAGAAACGCGCCTCAGTTATGTTCCCAGGCCACAGGGATCCTGAATCAAACCTCAGTCATGTTGCCAGGCCATAGGGTACCACCATCAAACCTCAGTCATATTCCCAGGCCACAAGTTTCCAGAATCAAACCGATGTCATGTTCCCAGGCAACAGGTTTCCACAATCTAACATCAGTCATGTTCCCAGGCCAATGGTTTCCAGAATCAAACCTCAGTCATATTCCCAGGCCACAGGGTTCCAGAATCAACCCGATATCATGTTCCCTGGCCACATTCTTCCATAAACAAACCTCAGTCATGTTGCCAGGCCACAGGTTTCCACCATCAAACCTCAGACATGTTCCCAGGCCACAGGGTTCTAGAATAAAACCGTTCTCATGTTCCCAGGCCACAGGGTTCCAGAATCCACCGATGACATGTTTCCAGGCAACAGGGATCCAGAATCAATCCTCAGTTAGGTTCCCAGGCTACAGGGTTCCAGAATAAAACCTCAGTCATGTTCCCAGTCCACAGGGTTCCAGAACCAAGGCTCAGTCAGGTTCCCAGGGCAAAGTATTCCACAATCTAAACAGATGACATGTTCCCAGGCCACAGTTTTCCAGAATCCACCGATGTCTTGTTCCCAGGCCACAGGGTTCCAGAATCAATCCTCAGTCAGGTTCCCAGGCTACAGGGTTCCAGAATAAAACCTCAGTCATGTTCCAAGTCCACAGGGTTCCAGAATGAATCCTCAGTTAGGTTCCCAGTCTACAGGGTTCAAGAATAAAACCTCAGTCATGTTCCCAGTCCACAGTGTTCCAGAACCTAGGCTCAGTCAGATTCCCAGGGCACAGTATTCCACAATCTAAACAGATGTCATGTTCCCAAGCCACAGTTCTCCAGAATCTCGCCTCAGTCATGTTCCCAGGCCACAGGGATCCAGAATCAAACCTCAGTCATGTTCCCAGGCCATAGGGTACCACCATCAAACCTCAGTCATATTCCCACGCCTCAGGCTTCCAGAATCAAACGGATTTCATGTTCCCAGGCAACACGGTTCCAGAATCCAAACCAATGTCATGTTCCCAGGCCACAGGATTCCACAATCTAACCTCAGTCATGTTCCCAGGTCAATGGTTTCCAGAATCAAACATCAGTCATATTCCCAGGGCACAGGGTTCCAGAATCCACCGATGTCATATTCCCAGACCACAGGGTCCCAGAATCATTACTCAGTTATGTTCCCAGGCTACAGGGTTCCAGAATAAAACCTCCGTCATGTTCCCAGTCCACAGGGTTCCAGAGCCAAGGCTCAGTCAGTTTCCCAGGGCATAGTATTCCACAATCTAAACAGATGTCATGTTCCCAGGCCACAGTTTTCCAGAATCACGCCTCAGTCATGTTCCCAGACCACAGAGATCCAGAATCAAACCTCAGTCATGTTGCCAGGCCATAGCGTACCACCATCAAACCTCTGTCATATTCCCAGGCCACAAGTTTCCAGAATCAAACCGATGTCACGTTCCCAGGCCACAGGTTTCCACAATCTATCATCAGTCATGTTCCCAGGCCACAGGATTCCAGAAGCAAACCTCAGTATTGTTCCCAGGACACAGGTTTCCAGAATCAACCAGATATCATGTTCCCTGGCCACAGTCTTCCAGAATCAAACCTCAGTCATGTTCCAGGCCACAGGGTTCCAGAACCTAGAATCAGTCAGGTTCCCAGGGCACAGTATTCCACAATCTACACAGATGTCATGTTCCCAGGCCACAGTTTTCCAGAAACACGCCTCAGTTATGTTCCCAGGCCACAGGGATCCTGAATCAAACCTCAGTCATGTTGCCAGGCCATAGGGTACCACCATCAAACCTCAGTCATATTCCCAGGCCACAAGTTTCCAGAATCAAACCGATGTCATGTTCCCAGGCAACAGGTTTCCACAATCTAACATCAGTCATGTTCCCAGGCCACAGGATTCCAGAATCAAACCTCAGTCATATTCCCAGGCCACAGGGTTCCAGAATCAACCCGATATCATGTTCCCTGGCCACATTCTTCCATAAACAAACCTCAGTCATGTTGCCAGGCCACAGGTTTCCACCATCAAACCTCAGACATGTTCCCAGGCCACAGGTTTCTAGAATAAAACCGTTCTCATGTTCCCAGGCCACAGGTTTCCAGAATCCACCGATGACATGTTTCCAGGCAACAGGAATCCAGAATCAATCCTCAGTTAGGTTCCCAGGCTACAGGGTTCCAGAATAAAACCTCAGTCATGTTCCCAGTCCACAGGGTTCCAGAACCAAGGCTCAGTCAGGTTCCCAGGGCAAAGTATTCCACAATCTAAACAGATGACATGTTCCCAGCCACAGTTTTCCAGAATCCACCGATGTCTTGTTCCCAGGCCACAGGGTTCCAGAATCAATCCTCAGTCAGGTTCCCAGTCTACAGGGTTCCAGAATAAAACCTCAGTCATGTTCCAAGTCCACAGGGTTCCAGAATGAATCCTCAGTTAGGTTCCCAGTCTACAGGGTTCAAGAATAAAACCTCAGTCATGTTCCCAGTCCACAGTGTTCCAGAACCTAGGCTCAGTCAGATTCCCAGGGCACAGTATTCCACAATCTAAACAGATGTCATGTTCCCAAGCCACAGTTCTCCAGAATCTCGCCTCAGTCATGTTCCCAGGCCACAGGGATCCAGAATCAAACCTCCGTCATGTTCCCAGGCCATAGGGTACCACCATCAAACCTCAGTCATATTCCCACGCCTCAGGCTTCCAGAATCAAACGGATTTCATGTTCCCAGGCAACACGGTTCCAGAATCCAAACCAATGTCATGTTCCCAGGCCACAGGATTCCACAATCTAACCGCAGTCATGTTCCCAGGTCAATGGTTTCCAGAATCAAACATCAGTCATATTCCCAGGGCACAGGGTTCCAGAATCCACCGATGTCATATTCCCAGACCACAGGGTCCCAGAATCATTACTCAGTTATGTTCCCAGGCTACAGGGTTCCAGAATAAAACCTCCGTCATGTTCCCAGTCCACAGGGTTCCAGAGCCAAGGCTCAGTCAGTTTCCCAGGGCATAGTATTCCACAATCTAAACAGATGTCATGTTCCCAGGCCACAGTTTTCCAGAATCACGCCTCAGTCATGTTCCCAGACCACAGAGATCCAGAATCAAACCTCAGTCATGTTGCCAGGCCATAGCGTACCACCATCAAACCTCTGTCATATTCCCAGGCCACAAGTTTCCAGAATCAAACCGATGTCACGTTCCCAGGCCACAGGTTTCCACAATCTATCATCAGTCATGTTCCCAGGCCACAGGATTCCAGAAGCAAACCTCAGTATTGTTCCCAGGACACAGGTTTCCAGAATCAACCAGATATCATGTTCCCTGGCCACAGTCTTCCAGAATCAAACCTCAGTCATGTTCCAGGCCACAGGGTTCCAGAACCTAGAATCAGTCAGGTTCCCAGGGCACAGTATTCCACAATCTACACAGATGTCATGTTCCCAGGCCACAGTTTTCCAGAAACACTCCTCAGTTATGTTCCCAGGCCACAGGGATCCTGAATCAAACCTCAGTCATGTTGCCAGTCCATAGGGTACCACCATCAAACCTCAGTCATATTCCCAGGCCACAAGTTTCCAGAATCAAACCGATGTCATGTTCCCAGGCCGCAGGTTTCCACAATCTACCATCAGTCATGTTCCCAGGCCACAGGATTCCAGAATCAAACCTCAGTCATATTCCCAGGCCACAGGGTTCCAGAATCAACCCGATATCATGTTCCCTGGCCACATTCTTCCATAATCAAACCTCAGTCATGTTGCCAGGCCACAGGTTTCCACCATCAAACCTCAGACATGTTCCCAGGCCACAGGGTTCTAGAATAAAACCGTTTTCATATTCCCAGGCCACAGGGTTCCAGAATCCACCGATGACATGTTCCCAGGCAACAGGGATCCAGAATCAATCCTCAGTTAGGTTCCCAGGCTACAGGGTTCAGAATAAATCCTCAGTCATGTTCCCAGTCCACAGGGTTCCAGAACTAAGGCTCAGTCAGGTTCCCAGGGCAAAGTATTCCACAATCTAAACAGATGTCATGTTCCCAGGCCACAGTTTTCCAGAATCACGCCTCAGTCATGTACCCAGGCCACAGGGATCCAGAATCAAACCTCAGTCATGTTGCCAGGCCATAGGGTTCCAGAATCAAGGCTCAGTCAGGTTCCCAGGGCACAGTATTCCACAATCTAAACAGATGTCATGTTCCCAAGCCACAATTTTCCAGAATCACGCCTCAGTCATGTTCCCAGGCCACAGGGATCAAGAATCAAACCTCAGTCATGTTGCCAGGCCACAGGTTTCCACCATCAAACCTTAGACATGTTCCCAGTCCACAAGGCTCCAGAATAAAACCGTTCTCATGTTTCCAGGCCTCAGGGTACCAGAATCCACCGATGACATGTTCCCAGGCAAAAGGGTTCCAGAATCAATCCTCAGTTAGGTTCCCAGGCTACAGGGTTCCAGAATAAAACCTCAGTCATGTTCCCAGTCCACAGGGTTCCAGAACCTAGGCTCAGTCAGGTTCCCAGGGCACAGTATTCCACAATGTAAACAGATGTCATTTTCCCAAGCCACAGTTTTCCAGAATCTCGCCTCAGACTTGTTCCCAGGCCACAGGGATGCAGAATCAAACCTCAGTCATGTTGCCAGGCCACAGGTTTCCACCATCAAACCTCAGACATGTTCCCAGGACACAGGGTTCCAGAATAAAACCGTTCTCATGTTCCCAGGCCACAGGATTCCACAAGCAATCCTCAGTCTTTTTCCCAGGCCACAGGGTTCCCGAATCCACCGATGACATGTTCCCAGGCAACAGGGTTCCAGAGTCAATCCTCAGTCAGGTTCCCAGGCTACAGGGTTACAGAATAAAACCTCAGTCATGTTCCCAGTACACAGGGTTCCAGAACCTAGGCTCAGTCAGATTCCCAGGGCACCTTATTCCACAATCTAAACAGATGTCATGTTCCCAGGCCACAATTTTCCAGAATCACGCCTCAGTCATGTACCCAGGCCACAGGGATTCAGAATCAAACTTCAGTCATGTTGCCAGGCCATAGGGTACCACCATCAAACCTCAGTCATATTCCCAGGCCACAGTTTTCCAGAATCAAGCCTGAGTCATGTTCCTAGGCCGAAGGGATCCAGAATCAAACCTCAGTCATATTCCCAGGCCACAGGTTTCCAGAATCCACCGATGTCTTGTTCCCAGGCCACAGGGTTCCAGAATCAATCCTCAGTCAGGTTCCCAGTCTACAGGGTTCCAGAATAAAACCTCAGTCATGTTCCAAGTCCACAGGGTTCCAGAATGAATCCTCAGTTAGGTTCCCAGGCTACAGGGTTCAAGAATAAAACCTCAGTCATGTTCCCAGTCCACAGTGTTCCAGAACCTAGGCTCAGTCAGATTCCCAGGGCACAGTATTCCACAATCTAAACAGATGTCATGTTCCCAAGCCACAGTTCTCCAGAATCTCGCCTCAGTCATGTTCCCAGGCCACAGGGATCCAGAATCAAACCTCAGTCATGTTCCCAGGCCATAGGGTACCACCATCAAACCTCAGTCATATTCCCACGCCTCAGGCTTCCAGAATCAAACGGATTTCATGTTCCCAGGCAACACGGTTCCAGAATCCAAACCAATGTCATGTTCCCAGGCCACAGGATTCCACAATCTAACCTCAGTCATGTTCCCAGGTCAATGGTTTCCAGAATCAAACCTCAGTCATATTCCCAGGGCACAGGGTTCCAGAATCCACCGATGTCATGTTCCCAGGCCACAGGGTTCCATCATCAATACTCAGTTATGTTCCCAGGCTACAGGGTTCCAGAATAAAACCTCCATCATGTTCCCAGTCCACAGGGTTCCAGAGCCAAGGCTCAGTCAGTTTCCCAGGGCATAGTATTCCACAATCTAAACAGATGTCATGTTCCCAGGCCACAGTTTTCCAGAATCACGCCTCAGTCATGTTCCCAGACCACAGAGATCCAGAATCAAACCTCAGTCATGTTGCCAGGCCACAGGGTACCACCATCAAACCTCAGTCATATTCCCAGGCCACAAGTTTCCAGAATCAAAACCGATGTCACGTTCCCAGGCCACAGGTTTCCACAATCTATCATCAGTCATGTTCCCAGGCCAATGGTTTCCAGAATCAAACCTCAGTCATATTCCCAGGCCACAGTGTTCTAGAATCCAACCGATGTCGTGTTCCCAGGCCACAGGATTCCACAAGCAAACCTCAGTCGTGTTCCCAGGACACAGGTTTCCAGAATCAACCAGATATCATGTTCCCTGGCCACAGTCTTCCAGAATCAAACCTCAGTCATGTTCCAGGCCACAGGGTTCCAGAACCTAGAATCAGTCAGGTTCCCAGGGCACAGTATTCCACAATCTACACAGATGTCATGTTCCCAGGCCACAGTTTTCCAGAAACACGCCTCAGTTATGTTCCCAGGCCACAGGGATCCTGAATCAAATCTCAGTCATGTTGCCAGGCCATAGGGTACCACCATCAAACCTCAGTCATATTCCCAGGCCACAAGTTTCCAGAATCAAACCGATGTCATGTTCCCAGGCCGCAGGTTTCCACAATCTAACATCAGTCATGTTCCCAGGCCACAGGATTCCAGAATCAAACCTCAGTCATATTCCCAGGCCACAGGGTTCCAGAATCAACCCGATATCATGTTCCCTGGCCACATTCTTCCATAATCAAACCTCAGTCATGTTGCCAGGCCACAGGTTTCCACCATCAAACCTCAGACATGTTCCCAGGCCACAGGGTTCCAGAATCCACCGATGACATGTTCCCAGGCAACAGGGATCCAGAATCAATCCTCAGTTAGGTTCCCAGGCTACAGGGTTCCAGAATAAAACCTCAGTCATGTTCCCAGTCCACAGGGTTCCAGAACCAAGGCTCAGTCAGGTTCCCAGGGCAAAGTATTCCACAATCTAAACAGATGTCATGTTCCCAGGCCACAGTTTTCCAGAATCACGCCTCAGTCATGTACCCAGGCCAGAGGGATCCAGAATCAAACCTCAGTCATGTTGCCAGGCCATAGCGTTCCAGAATCAAGGCTCAGTCAGGTTCCCAGGGCACAGTATTCCACAATCTAAACAGATGTCATGTTCCCAAGCCACAATTTTCCAGAATCACGCCTCAGTCATGTTCCCAGGCCACAGGGATCAAGAATCAAACCTCAGTCATGTTGCCAGGCCACAGGTTTCCACCATCAAACCTTAGACATGTTCCCAGTCCACAAGGCTCCAGAATAAAACCGTTCTCATGTTTCCAGGCCTCAGGGTACCAGAATCCACCGATGACATGTTCCCAGGAAAAAGGGTTCCAGAATGAATCCTCAGTTAGGTTCCCAGGCTACAGGGTTCCAGAATAAAACCTCAGTCATGTTCCCAGTCCACAGGGTTCCAGAACCTAGGCTCAGTCAGGTTCCCAGGGCACAGTATTCCACAATGTAAACAGATGTCATTTTCCCAAGCCACAGTTTTCCAGAATCTCGCCTCAGACTTGTTCCCAGGCCACAGGGATGCAGAATCAAACCTCAGTCATGTTGCCAGGCCACAGGTTTCCACCATCAAACTTCAGACATGTTCCCAGGCCACAGGGTTCCAGAATAAAACCGTTCTCATGTTCCCAGGCCACAGGATTCCACAAGCAAACCTCAGTCTTTTTCCCAGGCCACAGGGTTCCAGAATCCACCGATGACATGTTCCCAGGCAACAGGGTTCCAGAGTCAATCCTCAGTTAGGTTCCCAGGCTACAGGGTTCCAGAATAAAACCTCAGTCATGTTCCCAGTCCACAGGGTTCCAGAACCAAGGCTCAGTCAGTTTCCCAGGGCACAGTATTCCACAATCTAAACAGATGTCATGTTACCAGGCCACAGTTTTCCAGAATCACACTTCAGTCATGTTCCAAGGCCACAGTGATCCAGAATCAAACCTCAGTCATGTTGCCAGGCCATACGGTATCACTATCAAACCTCAGTCATATTCCCAGGCCACAAGTTTCCAGAATCAAACCGATGTCATGTTCCCAGGCCACAGGTTTCCACAATCTAACATCAGTCATGTTCCCAGGCCACAGGATTCCAGAAGCAAACCTCAGTCTTGTTCCCAGGACACAGGTTTCCAGAATCAACCCGATATCATGTTCCCTGGCCACAGTCTTCCAGAATCAAACCTCAGTCAGGTTACCAGGACACAGGTTTCCACCATCAAACCTCAGACATGTTCCCAGGCCACAGGTTTCCAGAATAAAACCGTTCTCATGTTCCCAGGCCACAGGTTTCCAGAATAAAACCGTTCTCATGTTCCCAGGCAAAAAGATTCCAGAATCCACCGATGACATGTTCCCAGGCAACAGGGTTCCAAAATCAATCCTCAGTCAGGTTCCCAGGCTACAGGGTTCCAGAATAAAACCTCAGTCATGTTCCAAGTCCACAGGGTTCCAGAATCAATCCTCAGTTAGGTTCCCAGGCTACAGGGTTCCAGAATAAAACCTCAGTCATATTCCCAGTCCACAGGGTTCCAGAACCTAGGCTCAGTTAGATTCTCAGGGCACAGTATTCCACAATCTAAACAGATGTCATGTTCCCAAGCCACAATTTTCCAGAATCACGCCTCAGTCATGTACCCAGGCCACAGGGATCCAGAATCAAACTTCAGTCATGTTGCCAGGCCATAGGGTACCACCATCAAACCTCAGTCATATTCCCAGGCCACAGGCTACCAGAATCAAACGGATTTCATGTTCCCAGGCAACAGGGTTCCAGAATCCAAACCGATGTCATGTTCCCAGGCCACAGGATTCCACAATCTAACCTCAGTCATGTTCCCTGGTCAAAGGTTTCCAGAATCAAACCTCAGTCATATTCCCAGGCCACAGGGTTCCAGAATCCACCGATGTCATGTTCCCAGGCCACAGGGTTACAGAATCAATCCTCAGTTATGTTCCCAGGCTACAGGTATCCAGAATAAAACCTCAGTCATGTTCCCAGTCCACAGGGTTCCAGAACCAAGGCTCAGTCACGTTCCCAGGGCACAGTATTCCACAATCTACACAGATGTCATGTTCCCAGTCCACAGTTTTCCAGAAACACGCCTCAGTTATGTTCCCAGGCCACAGGGAACCTGAATAAAACCTCAGTCATGTTGCCAGGCCATAGGGAACCACCATCAAACCTCAGTCATATTCCCAGGCCACAAGTTTCCAGAATCAAACCGATGTCATGTTCCCAGGCAACAGGTTTCCACAATCTAACATCAGTCATGTTCCCAGGCCAATGGTTTCCAGAATCAAACCTCAGTCATATTCCCAGGCCACAGGGTTCCAGAATCAACCCGATATCATGTTCCCTGGCCACATTCTTCCATAAACAAACCTCAGTCATGTTGCCAGGCCACAGGTTTCCACCATCAAACCTCAGACATGTTCCCAGGCCACAGGGTTCTAGAATAAAACCGTTCTCATGTTCCAAGGCCACAGGGTCCCAGAATCCACCGATGGCATGTTCCCAGGCAACAGGGATCCAGAATCTATCCTCAGTTAGATTCCCAGGCTACAGGGTTCCAGAATAAAACCTCATTCATGTTCCAAGTACACAGGGTTCCAGAATGAATCCTCAGTTAGGTTCCCAGGCTACAGGGTTCCAGAATAAAACCTCAGTCATGTTCCCAGGCCACAGAGTTCCAGAATCCACCGATGTCATGTTCCCAGTCCACAGGGTTCCAGAATCAATCCTCAGTTATGTTCCCAGGCTACAGGGTTCCAGAATAAAACCTCAGTCATGTTCCCAGTCCACAGGGTTCCAATACCAAGGCTCAGTCAGGTTCCCAGGGCACAGTATTCCACAATCTAAACAGATGTCATGTTCCCAGGCCACAGTTTTCCAGAATCACGCCTCCGTCATGTACCCAGGCCACAGGGATCCAGAATCAAACCTCAGTCAGGTTGCCAGGCCATAGGGTACCACCATCAAACCTGAGTCATATTCCCAGGCCACAGGCTTCCAGAATCAAACGGATTTCATGTTCCCAGGCCACAGGGTTCCAGAATCCAACCGATGTCGTGTTCCCAGGCCACAGGTTTCCACAAGAAAACCTCAGTCGTGTTCCCAGGACACAGCTTTCCAGAATCAACCCGGTATCATGTTCCCTGGCGACAGTCTTCCAGAATCTAACCTCAGTCATGTTGCCAGGCCACAGGTTTCCACCATCAAACCTCAGACATGTTCCCAGGCCACAGGGTTCCAGAATAAAACCGTTCTCATGTTCCCAGGCAAAAAGATTCCAGAATCCACCGATGACATGTTCCCAGGCAACAGGGTTCCAGAATCAATCCTCAGTCAGGTTCCCAGGCTACAGGGTTCCAGAATAAAACCTCAGTCATGTTCCAAGTCCACAGGGTTCCAGAATCAATCCTCAGTTAGGTTCCCAGGCTACAGGGTTCCAGAATAAAATCTCAGTCATGTTCCCAGTCCACAGGGTTCCAGAACCTAGGCTCAGTTAGATTCTCAGGGCACAGTATTCCACAATCTAATCAGATGTCATGTTCCCAGGCCACAGTTTTCCAGAATCACACTTCAGTCATGTTCCAAGGCCACAGGGATCCAGAATCAAACCTCAGTCATGTTGCCAGGCCATACGGTATCACCATCAAACCTCAGTCATATTCCCAGGCCACAAGTTTCCAGAATCAAACCGATGTCATGTTCCCAGGCCACAGGTTTCCACAATCTAACATCAGTCATGTTCCCAGGCCACAGGATTCCAGAAGCAAACCTCAGTCTTGTTCCCAGGACACAGGTTTCCAGAATCAACCCGATATCATGTTCCCTGGCCACAGACTTCCAGAATCAAACCTCAGTCATGTTACCAGGCCACAGGTTTCCACCATCAAACCTCATACATGTTCCCAGGCCACAGGGTTCCAGAATAAAACCGTTCTCATGTTCCCAGGCCACAGGGTTCCAGAATAAAACCGTTCTCATGTTCCCAGGGCACAGGTTTCCAGAATCCACCGATGACATGTTCCCAGGCAACAGGGTTCCACAATGAATCCTCAGTTAGGTTCCCAGGCTACAGGGTTCCAGAATAAAACCTCAGTCATGTTCCAAGTCCACAGGGTTCCAGAATCAATCCTCTGTTAGGTTCCCAGGCTACAGGTTTCCAGAATAAAACCTCAGTCATGTTCCCAGTCCACAGGGTTCCAGAACCTAGGCTCAGTCAGATTCCCAGGGCACCTTATTCCACAATCTAAACAGATGTCATGTTCCCAAGCCACAGTTTTCCAGAATCTCACCTCAGTCATGTTCCCAGGCCACAAGGATCCAGAATCAAACCTCAGTCATGTTGCCAGGCCATAGGGTACCAGCATCAAACCTCAGTCATATTCCCAGGCCACAGGCTTCCAGAATCAAACGGATTTCATGTTCCCAGGCAACAGGTTTCCAGAATCCAAACCGATGTCATGTTCCCAGGCCACAAGATTCCACAATCTAACCTCAGTCTTGTTCCCCGGCAAATGGCTTCCAGAATCAAACCTCAGTCATATTCCCAGGCCACAGGGTTCCAGAATCCACCGATGTCATGTTCCCAGGCCACAGGGTTACAGAATCAATCCTCAGTTATGTTCCCAGGCTACAGGTATCCAGAATAAAACCTCAGTCATGTTCCCAGTCCACAGGGTTCCAGAACCAAGGCTCAGTCAGGTTCCCAGGGCACAGTATTCCACAATCTACACAGATGTCATGTTCCCAGGCCACAGTTTTCCAGAAACACGCCTCAGTTATGTTCCCAGGCACAGGGATCCTGAATCAAACCTCAGTCATGTTGCCAGGCCATAGGGTACCACCATCAAACCTCAGTCATATTCCCAGGCCACAAGTTTCCAGAATCAAACCGATGTCATATTCCCAGGCAACAGGTTTCCACAATCTAACATCAGTCATGTTCCCAGGCCAATGGTTTCCAGAATCAAACCTCAGTCATATTCCCAGGCCACAGGGTTCCAGAATCAACCCGATATCATGTTCCCTGGCCACATTCTTCCATAAACAAACCTCAGTCATGTTGCCAGGCCACAGGTTTCCACCATCAAACCTCAGACATGTTCCCAGGCCACAGGGTTCTAGAATAAAACCGTTCTCATGTTCCCAGGCCACAGGGTCCCAGAATCCACCGATGACATGTTCCCAGGCAACAGGGATCCAGAATCAATCCTCAGTTAGGTTCCCAGGCTACAGGGTTCCAGAATAAAACCTCATTCATGTTCCAAGTCCACAGGGTTCCAGAATGAATCCTCAGTTAGGTTCCCAGGCTACAGGGTTCCAGAATAAAACCTCAGTCATGTTCCCAGGCCACAGAGTTTCAGAATCCACCGATGTCATGTTCCCAGTCCACAGGGTTCCAGAATCAATCCTCAGTTATGTTCCCAGGCTACAGGGTTCCAGAATAAAACCTCAGTCATGTTCCCAGTCCACAGGGTTCCAGAACCAAGGCTCATTCAGTTTCCCAGGGCACATTATTCCACAATCTAAATAGATGTCATGTTCCCAGGCCACAGTTTTCCAGAATCACACTTCAGTCATGTTCCAAGGCCACAGGGATCCAGAATCAAACCTCAGTCATTTTGCCAGGATATACGGTATCACCATCAAACCTCAGTCATATTCCCAGGCCACAAGTTTCCAGAATCAAACCGATGTCATGTTCCCAGGCCACAGGTTTCCACAATCTAACATCAGTCATGTTCCCAGGCCACAGGATTCCAGAAGCAAACCTCAGTCTTGTTCCCAGGACACAGGTTTCCAGAATCAACCCGATATCATGTTCCCTGGCCACAGTCTTCCAGAATCAAACCTCAGTCATGTTACCAGGCCACAGGTTTCCACCATCAAACCTCAGACATGTTCCCAGGCCACAGGGTTCCAGAATAAAACCGTTCTCATGTTCCCAGGCCACAGGTTTCCAGAATAAAACCGTTCTCATGTTCCCAGGCAAAAAGATTCCAGAATCCACCGATGACATGTTCCCAGGCAACAGGGTTCCAGAATCAATCCTCAGTCAAGTTCCCAGGCTACAGGGTTCCAGAATAAAACCTCAGTCATGTTCCAAGTCCACAGGGTTCCAGAATCAATCCTCAGTTAGGTTCCCAGGACACAGGGTTCCAGAATAAAACCGTTCTCATGTTCCCAGGCCACAGGATTTCACAAGCAAACCTCAGTCTTTTTCCCAGGCCACAGGGTTCCAGAATCCACCGATGTCATGTTCCCAGGCCACAGGGTTCCAGAATCAATCCTCAGTTATGTTCCCAGGCTACAGGGTTCCAGAATAAAACCTCAGTCATGTTCCCAGTCCACAGGGTTCCAGAACAAAAGCTCAGCCAGTTTCCCAGGGCAGAGTATTCCACAATCTAAACAGATGTCATGTTCCCCGCCACAGTTTTCCAGAATCACGCCTCAGTCATGTTCCCAGGCCACAGGGATCCAGAATCAAACCTCAGTCATGTTGCCAGGCCATAGGGTACCACCAGCAAACCTCAGTCATATTACCAGGCCACAAGTTTCCAGAATCAAACCGATGTCATGTTCCCAGGCCACAGGGTTCCAGAATCCACCGATGTCATGTTCCCAGTCCACAGGGTTCCAGAACCAAGGCTCAGTCAGGTTCCCAGGGCACAGTATTCCACAATCTAAACAGATGTCATGTTCCCAGGCCACAGTTTTCCAGAAACACGCCTCAGTCATGTTGCCAGCCCACAGGGTCCCACCATCAAATCTCAGTCATATTCCCAGACCACAATTTTCCAGAATGAAGCCTGAGTCATGTTCCCAGGCCGAAGGGATCCAGAATCAAACCTCAGTCATATTCCCAGGCCACAGGTTTCCAGAATCCACCGATGTCTTGTTCCCAGGCCACAGGGTTCCAGAATCAATCCTCAGTCAGGTTCCCAGTCTACAGGGTTCCAGAATAAAACCTCAGTCATGTTCCAAGTCCACAGGGTTCCAGAATGAATCCTCACTTAGGTTCCCAGGCCACAGGGTTCAAGAATAAAACCTCAGTCATGTTCCCAGTCCACAGTGTTCCAGAACCTAGGCTCAGTCAGATTCCCAGGGCACAGTATTCCACAATCTACACAGATGTCATGTTCCCAGGCCACAGTTTTCCAGAAACACGCCTCAGTTATGTTCCCAGGCCACAGGGATCCTGAATCAAACCTCAGTCATGTTGCCAGGCCATAGGGTACCACCATCAAACCTCAGTCATATTCCCAGGCCACAAGTTTCCAGAATCAAACCGATGTCATGTTCCCAGGCAACAGGTTTCCACAATCTAACATCAGTCATGTTCCCAGGCCAATGGTTTCCAGAATCAAACCTCAGTCATATTCCCAGGCCACAGGGTTCCAGAATCAACCCGATATCATGTTCCCTGGCCACATTCTTCCATAATCAAACCTCAGTCATGTTGCCAGGCCATAGGTTTCCACCATCAAACCTCAGACATGTTCCCAGGCCACAGGGTTCTAGAATAAAACCGTTCTCATGTTCCCAGGCAACACGGTTCCAGAATCCAAACCAATGTCATGTTCCCAGGCCACAGGATTCCACAATCTAACCTCAGTCATGTTCCCAGGTCAATGGTTTCGAGAATCAAACCTCAGTCATATTCCCAGGGAACAGGGTTCCAGAATCCACCGATGTCATGTTCCCAGGCCACAGGGTTCCAGAATCAATACTCAGTTATGTTCCCAGGTTACAGGGTTCCAGAATAAAACCTCAGTCATTTTCCCAGTCCACAGGGTTCCAGAACCAAGGCTCAGTCAGGTTCCCATGGCACAGTATTCCACAATCTACACAGATGTCATGTTCCCAGGCCACAGTTTTCCAGAATCACGCCTCAGTCATGTACCCAGGCCACAGGGATCCAGAATCAAACCTCAGTCATGTTACCAGGCCATAGGGTACCACCATCAAACCTCAGTCATATTCCCAGGCCACAAGTTTCCAGAATCAAACCGATGTCATGTTCCCAGGCAACAGGTGTCCACAATCTAACATCAGTCATGTTCCCAGGCCAATGGTTTCCAGAATCAAACCTCAGTCATATTCCCAGGCCACAGGGTTCCAGAATCAACCCGATATCATGTTCCCTGGCCACATTCTTCCATAAACAAACCTCAGTCATGTTGCCAGGCCACAGGTTTCCACCATCAAACCTCAGACATGTTCCCAGGCCACAGGGTTCCAGAATAAAACCGTTCTCATGTTCCCAGGCCACAGGGTTCCAGAATCCACCGATGACATGTTCCCAGGCAACAGGGATCCAGAATCAATCCTCAGTTAGGGTCCCAGGCTACAGGGTTCCAGAATAAAACCTCAGTCATGTTCCCAGTCCACAGGGTTCCAGAACCAAGGCTCAGTCAGGTTCCCAGGGCAAAGTATTCCACAGTCTAAACAGATGTCATGTTCCCAGGCCACAGTTTTCCGGAATCACGCCTCAGTCATGTACCCAGGCCACAGTGATCGAGAATCAAACCTCAGTCATGTTGCCAGGACATAGGGTTCCAGAATCAAGGCTCAGTCAGGTTCCCAGGGCACGGTATTCCACAATCTAAACAGATGTCATGTTCCCAAGCCACAATTTTCCAGAATCACGCCTCAGTCATGTTCCCAGGCCACAGGGATCAAGAATCAAACCTCAGTCATGTTGCCAGGCCACAGGTTTCCACCATCAAACCTTAGACATGTTCCCAGTCCACAAGGCTCCAGAATAAAACCGTTCTCATGTTTCCAGGCCTCAGGGTACCAGAATCCACCGATGACATGTTCCCAGGCAAAAGGGTTCCAGAATCAATCCTCAGTTAGGTTCCCAGGCTACAGGGTTCCAGAATAAAACCTCAGTCATGTTCCCAGTCCACAGGGTTCCAGAACCTAGGCTCAGTCAGGTTCCCAGGGCACAGTATTCCACAATCTAAACAGATGTCATTTTCCCAAGCCACAGTTTTCCAGAATCTCGCCTCAGACTTGTTCCCAGGCCACAGGGATGCAGAATCAAACCTCAGTCATGTTGCCAGGCCACAGGTTTCCACCATCAAACTTCAGACATGTTCCCAGGCCACAGGGTTCCAGAATAAAACCGTTCTCATGTTCCCAGGCCACAGGATTCCACAAGCAAACCTCAGTCTTTTTCCCAGGCCACAGGGTTCCAGAATCCACCGATGACATGTTCTCAGGCAACAGGGTTTCAGAGTCAATCCTCAGTTAGGTTCCCAGGCTACAGGGTTCCAGAATAAAACCTCAGTCATGTTCCACGTCCACAGGGTTCCAGAATCAATTCTCAGTTAGGTTCCCAGGCTACAGGGTTCCCGAATAATACCTCAGTCATGTTCCCTGTCCACAGGGTTCCACAACCAAGGCTCAGTCAGGTTCCCAGGGCACAGTATTCCACAATCTAAACAGATGTCATGTTCCCAGGCCCCAGTTTTCCAGAATCAGGTTTGAGTCATTATTCCAGGCCACAGGGATCCAGAATCAAACCTCAGTCATGTTGCCATGCCATAGGGTACCACCATCAAACCTCAGTCATATTCCCAGGCACATTTTTCCAGAATCACGCCTGAGTCATGTTCTCAGGCCACAGGGATCCAGAATCAAACCTCAGTCATGTTGCCAGGCCATAGGCTAACATCATCAAACCTCAGTCATATTCCCAGGCCACAGGATTCCAGAATCAAACCGATTTCATGTTCCCAGGCAACAGGGTACCAGAATCCAAAACGATGTCATGTTCCTAGGCCACAGGATTCCACAATCAAACCTCAGTCATGTTCCCAGGCAAATGGCTTCCAGAATCAAACCTCAGTCATGTTGCCAGGCCACAGGTTTCCACCATCAAACCTTAGACATGTTCCCAGTCCACAAGGCTCCAGAATAAAACCGTTCTCATGTTTCCAGGCCTCAGGGTACCAGAATCCACCGATGACATGTTCCCAGGCAAAAGGGTTCCAGAATCAATCCTCAGTTAGGTTCCCAGGCTACAGGGTTCCAGAATAAAACCTCAGTCATGTTCCCAGTCCACAGGGTTCCAGAACCAAGGCTCAGTCAGTTTCCCAGGGCACAGTATTCCACAATCTAAACAGATGTCATGTTCCCAGGCCACAGTTTTCCAGAATCACACTTCAGTCATGTTCCAAGGCCACAGGGATCCAGAATCAAACCTCAGTCATGTTGCCAGGCCATACGGTATCACCATCAACCTCAGTCATATTACCAGGCAACAAGTTTCCAGAATCAAACCGATGTCATGTTCCCAGGCCACAGGTTTCCACAATCTAACATCAGTCATGTTCCCAGGCCACAGGATTCCAGAAGCAAACCTCAGTCTTGTTCCCAGGACACAGGTTTCCAGAATCAACCCGATATCATGTTCCCTGGCCACAGTCTTCCAGAATCAAACCTCAGTCATGTTACCAGGCCACAGGTTTCCACCATCAAACCTCAGACATGTTCCCAGGCCACAGGGTTCCAGAATAAAACCGTTCTCATGTTCCCAGGCCACAGGGTTCCAGAATAAAACTATTCTCATGTTCCCAGGCAAAAAGATTCCAGAATCCACCGATGACATGTTCCCAGGCAACAGGGTTCCAGAATCAATCCTCAGTCAGGTTCCCAGGCTACAGGGTTCCAGAATAAAACCTCAGTCATGTTCCAAGTCCACAGGGTTCCAGAATCAATCCTCAGTTAGGTTCCCAGGCTACAGGGTTCCAGAATAAAACCTCAGTCATGTTCCCAGTCCACAGGGTTCCAGAACCTAGGCTCAGTTAGATTCTCAGGGCACATTATTCCACAATCTAAACAGATGTCATGTTCCCAAGCCACAATTTTCCAGAATCACGCCTCAGTCATGTACCCAGGCCACAGGGATCCAGAATCAAACTTCAGTCATGTTCCCAGGTCAAAGGTTTCCAGAATCAAACCTCAGTCATATTCCCAGGCCACAGGGTTCCAGAATCCACCGATGTCATGTTCCCAGGCCACAGGGTTACAGAATCAATCCTCAGTTATGTTCCCAGGCTACAGGTATCCAGAATAAAACCTCAGTCATGTTCCCAGTCCACAGGATTCCAGAACCAAGGCTCAGTCACGTTCCCAGGGCACAGTATTCCACAATCTACACAGATGTCATGTTCCCAGTCCACAGTTTTCCAGAAACACGCCTCAGTTATGTTCCCAGGCCACAGGGAACCTGAATCAAACCTCAGTCATGTTGCCAGGCCATAGGGAACCACCATCAAACCTCAGTCATATTCCCAGGCCACAAGTTTCCAGAATCAAACCGATGTCATGTTCCCAGGCAACAGGTTTCCACAATCTAACATCAGTCATGTTCCCAGGCCAATGGTTTCCAGAAACAAACCTCAGTCATATTCCCAGGCCACAGGGTTCCAGAATCAACCCGATATCATGTTCCCTGGCCACATTCTTCCATAAACAAACCTCAGTCATGTTGCCAGGCCACAGGTTTCCACCATCAAACCTCAGACATGTTCCCAGGCCACAGGGTCCCAGAATCCACCGATGACATGTTCCCAGGCAACAGGGATCCTGAATCAATCCTCAGTTAGGTTCCCAGGCTACAGGGTTCCAGAATAAAACCTCATTCATGTTCCAAGTCCACAGGGTTCCAGAATGAATCCTCAGTTAGGTTCCCAGGCTACAGGGTTCCAGAATAAAACCTCAGTCATGTTCCCAGGCCACAGAGTTCCAGAAATCACCGATGTCATGTTCCCAGTCCTCAGGGTTCCAGAATCAATCCTCAGTTATGTTCCCAGGCTACAGGGTTCCAGAATGAAACCTCAGTCATGTTCCCAGTCCACAGGGTTCCAAAACCAAGGCTCAGTCAGGTTCCCAGGGCACAGTATTCCACAATCTAAACAGATGTCATGTTCCCAGGCCACAGTTTTCCAGAATCACGCCTCAGTCATGTACCCAGGCCACAGGGATCCAGAATCAAACCTCAGTCATGTTGCCAGGCCATAGGGTACCACCATCAAACCTGAGTCATATTCCCAGGCCACAGGCTTCCAGAATCAAACGGATTTCATGTTCCCAGGCCACAGGGTTCCAGAATCCAACCGATGTCGTGTTCCCAGGCCACAGGTTTCCCAAGAAAACCTCAGTCGTGTTCCCAGGACACAGCTTTCCAGAATCAACCCGGTATCATGTTCCCTGGGGACAGTCTTCCAGAATCTAACCTCAGTCATGTTGCCAGGACACAGGTTTCCACCATCAAACCTCAGACATGTTCCCAGGCCACAGGGTTCCAGAATAAAACCGTTCTCATGTTCCCAGGCCACAGGGTTCCAGAATCCACCGATGACATGTTCCCAGGCAACAGGGTTCCAGAATCAATCCTCAGTCAGGTTCCCAGGCTACAGGGTTCCAGAATAAAACCTCAGTCATGTTCCCAGTCCACAGGGTTCCAGAACCTAGGCTCAGTCAGATTCCCAGGGCACCTTATTCCACAATCTAAACAGATGTCATTTTCCCAAGCCACAGTTTTCCAGAATCTCACCTCAGTCATGTTCCCAGGCCACAAGGATCCAGAATCAAACCTCAGTCATGTTGCCAGGCCATAGGGTACCAGCATCAAACCTCAGTCATATTCCCAGGCCACAGGCTTCCAGAATCAAACGGATTTCATGTTCCCAGGCAACAGGTTTCCAGAATCCAAACCGATGTCATGTTCCCAGGCCACAAGATTCCACAATCTAACCTCAGTCTTGTTCCCCGGCAAATGGCTTCCAGAATCAAACCTCAGTCATATTCCCAGGCCACAGGGTTCCAGAATCCACCGATGTCATGTTCCCAGGCCACAGGGTTACAGAATCAATCCTCAGTTATGTTCCCAGGCTACAGGTATCCAGAATAAAACCTCAGTCATGTTTCCAGTCCACAGGGTTCCAGAACCAAGGCTCAGTCAGGTTCCCAGGGCACAGTATTCCACAATCTACACAGATGTCATGTTCCCAGGCCACAGTTTTCCAGAAACACGCCTCAGTTATGTTCCCAGGCACAGGGATCCTGAATCAAACCTCAGTCATGTTGCCAGGCCATAGGGTACCACCATCAAACCTCAGTCATATTCCCAGGCCACAAGTTTCCAGAATCAAACCGATGTCATATTCCCAGGCAACAGGTTTCCACAATCTAACATCAGTCATGTTCCCAGGCCAATGGTTTCCAGAATCAAACCTCAGTCATATTCCCAGGCCACAGGGTTCCAGAATCAACCCGATATCATGTTCCCTGGCCACATTCTTCCATAAACAAACCTCAGTCATGTTGCCAGGCCACAGGTTTCCACCATCAAACCTCAGACATGTTCCCAGGCCACAGGGTTCTAGAATAAAACCGTTCTCATGTTCCCAGGCCACAGGGTCCCAGAATCAATCCTCAGTTAGGTTCCCAGGCTACAGGGTTCCAGAATAAAACCTCATTCATGTTCCAAGTCCACAGGGTTCCAGAATGAATCCTCAGTTAGGTTCCCAGGCTACAGGGTTCCAGAATAAAACCTCAGTCATGTTCCCAGGCCACAGAGTTTCAGAATCCACCGATGTCATGTTCCCAGTCCACAGGGTTCCAGAATCAATCCTCAGTTATGTTCCCAGGCTACAGGGTTCCAGAATAAAACCTCAGTCATGTTCCCAGTCCACAGGGTTCCAGAACCAAGGCTCATTCAGTTTCCCAGGGCACATTATTCCACAATCTAAATAGATGTCATGTTCCCAGGCCACAGTTTTCCAGAATCACACTTCAGTCATGTTCCAAGGCCACAGGGATCCAGAATCAAACCTCAGTCATTTTGCCAGGATATACGGTATCACCATCAAACCTCAGTCATATTCCCAGGCCACAAGTTTCCAGAATCAAACCGATGTCATGTTCCCAGGCCACAGGTTTCCACAATCTAACATCAGTCATGTTCCCAGGCCACAGGATTCCAGAAGCAAACCTCAGTCTTGTTCCCAGGACACAGGTTTCCAGAATCAACCCGATATCATGTTCCCTGGCCACAGTCTTCCAGAATCAAACCTCAGTCATGTTACCAGGCCACAGGTTTCCACCATCAAACCTCAGACATGTTCCCAGGCCACAGGGTTCCAGAATAAAACCGTTCTCATGTTCCCAGGCCACAGGTTTCCAGAATAAAACCGTTCTCATGTTCCCAGGCAAAAAGATTCCAGAATCCACCGATGACATGTTCCCAGGCAACAGGGTTCCAGAATCAATCCTCAGTCAAGTTCCCAGGCTACAGGGTTCCAGAATAAAACCTCAGTCATGTTCCAAGTCCACAGGGTTCCAGAATCAATCCTCAGTTAGGTTCCCAGGACACAGGGTTCCAGAATAAAACCGTTCTCATGTTCCCAGGCCACAGGATTTCACAAGCAAACCTCAGTCTTTTTCCCAGGCCACAGGGTTCCAGAATCCACCGATGTCATGTTCCCAGGCCACAGGGTTCCAGAATCAATCCTCAGTTATGTTCCCAGGCTACAGGGTTCCAGAATAAAACCTCAGTCATGTTCCCAGTCCACAGGGTTCCAGAACAAAAGCTCAGCCAGTTTCCCAGGGCAGAGTATTCCACAATCTAAACAGATGTCATGTTCCCCGCCACAGTTTTCCAGAATCACGCCTCAGTCATGTTCCCAGGCCACAGGGATCCAGAATCAAACCTCAGTCATGTTGCCAGGCCATAGGGTACCACCAGCAAACCTCAGTCATATTACCAGGCCACAAGTTTCCAGAATCAAACCGATGTCATGTTCCCAGGCCACAGGGTTCCAGAATCCACCGATGTCATGTTCCCAGTCCACAGGGTTCCAGAACCAAGGCTCAGTCAGGTTCCCAGGGCACAGTATTCCACAATCTAAACAGATGTCATGTTCCCAGGCCACAGTTTTCCAGAAACACGCCTCAGTCATGTTGCCAGCCCACAGGGTCCCACCATCAAATCTCAGTCATATTCCCAGACCACAATTTTCCAGAATGAAGCCTGAGTCATGTTCCCAGGCCGAAGGGATCCAGAATCAAACCTCAGTCATATTCCCAGGCCACAGGTTTCCAGAATCCACCGATGTCTTGTTCCCAGGCCACAGGGTTCCAGAATCAATCCTCAGTCAGGTTCCCAGTCTACAGGGTTCCAGAATAAAACCTCAGTCATGTTCCAAGTCCACAGGGTTCCAGAATGAATCCTCACTTAGGTTCCCAGGCCACAGGGTTCAAGAATAAAACCTCAGTCATGTTCCCAGTCCACAGTGTTCCAGAACCTAGGCTCAGTCAGATTCCCAGGGCACAGTATTCCACAATCTACACAGATGTCATGTTCCCAGGCCACAGTTTTCCAGAAACACGCCTCAGTTATGTTCCCAGGCCACAGGGATCCTGAATCAAACCTCAGTCATGTTGCCAGGCCATAGGGTACCACCATCAAACCTCAGTCATATTCCCAGGCCACAAGTTTCCAGAATCAAACCGATGTCATGTTCCCAGGCAACAGGTTTCCACAATCTAACATCAGTCATGTTCCCAGGCCAATGGTTTCCAGAATCAAACCTCAGTCATATTCCCAGGCCACAGGGTTCCAGAATCAACCCGATATCATGTTCCCTGGCCACATTCTTCCATAATCAAACCTCAGTCATGTTGCCAGGCCATAGGTTTCCACCATCAAACCTCAGACATGTTCCCAGGCCACAGGGTTCTAGAATAAAACCGTTCTCATGTTCCCAGGCAACACGGTTCCAGAATCCAAACCAATGTCATGTTCCCAGGCCACAGGATTCCACAATCTAACCTCAGTCATGTTCCCAGGTCAATGGTTTCGAGAATCAAACCTCAGTCATATTCCCAGGGAACAGGGTTCCAGAATCCACCGATGTCATGTTCCCAGGCCACAGGGTTCCAGAATCAATACTCAGTTATGTTCCCAGGTTACAGGGTTCCAGAATAAAACCTCAGTCATTTTCCCAGTCCACAGGGTTCCAGAACCAAGGCTCAGTCAGGTTCCCATGGCACAGTATTCCACAATCTACACAGATGTCATGTTCCCAGGCCACAGTTTTCCAGAATCACGCCTCAGTCATGTACCCAGGCCACAGGGATCCAGAATCAAACCTCAGTCATGTTACCAGGCCATAGGGTACCACCATCAAACCTCAGTCATATTCCCAGGCCACAAGTTTCCAGAATCAAACCGATGTCATGTTCCCAGGCAACAGGTGTCCACAATCTAACATCAGTCATGTTCCCAGGCCAATGGTTTCCAGAATCAAACCTCAGTCATATTCCCAGGCCACAGGGTTCCAGAATCAACCCGATATCATGTTCCCTGGCCACATTCTTCCATAAACAAACCTCAGTCATGTTGCCAGGCCACAGGTTTCCACCATCAAACCTCAGACATGTTCCCAGGCCACAGGGTTCCAGAATAAAACCGTTCTCATGTTCCCAGGCCACAGGGTTCCAGAATCCACCGATGACATGTTCCCAGGCAACAGGGATCCAGAATCAATCCTCAGTTAGGGTCCCAGGCTACAGGGTTCCAGAATAAAACCTCAGTCATGTTCCCAGTCCACAGGGTTCCAGAACCAAGGCTCAGTCAGGTTCCCAGGGCAAAGTATTCCACAGTCTAAACAGATGTCATGTTCCCAGGCCACAGTTTTCCGGAATCACGCCTCAGTCATGTACCCAGGCCACAGGGATCGAGAATCAAACCTCAGTCATGTTGCCAGGACATAGGGTTCCAGAATCAAGGCTCAGTCAGGTTCCCAGGGCACGGTATTCCACAATCTAAACAGATGTCATGTTCCCAAGCCACAATTTTCCAGAATCACGCCTCAGTCATGTTCCCAGGCCACAGGGATCAAGAATCAAACCTCAGTCATGTTGCCAGGCCACAGGTTTCCACCATCAAACCTTAGACATGTTCCCAGTCCACAAGGCTCCAGAATAAAACCGTTCTCATGTTTCCAGGCCTCAGGGTACCAGAATCCACCGATGACATGTTCCCAGGCAAAAGGGTTCCAGAATCAATCCTCAGTTAGGTTCCCAGGCTACAGGGTTCCAGAATAAAACCTCAGTCATGTTCCCAGTCCACAGGGTTCCAGAACCTAGGCTCAGTCAGGTTCCCAGGGCACAGTATTCCACAATCTAAACAGATGTCATTTTCCCAAGCCACAGTTTTCCAGAATCTCGCCTCAGACTTGTTCCCAGGCCACAGGGATGCAGAATCAAACCTCAGTCATGTTGCCAGGCCACAGGTTTCCACCATCAAACTTCAGACATGTTCCCAGGCCACAGGGTTCCAGAATAAAACCGTTCTCATGTTCCCAGGCCACAGGATTCCACAAGCAAACCTCAGTCTTTTTCCCAGGCCACAGGGTTCCAGAATCCACCGATGACATGTTCTCAGGCAACAGGGTTTCAGAGTCAATCCTCAGTTAGGTTCCCAGGCTACAGGGTTCCAGAATAAAACCTCAGTCATGTTCCACGTCCACAGGGTTCCAGAATCAATTCTCAGTTAGGTTCCCAGGCTACAGGGTTCCCGAATAATACCTCAGTCATGTTCCCTGTCCACAGGGTTCCACAACCAAGGCTCAGTCAGGTTCCCAGGGCACAGTATTCCACAATCTAAACAGATGTCATGTTCCCAGGCCCCAGTTTTCCAGAATCAGGTTTGAGTCATTATTCCAGGCCACAGGGATCCAGAATCAAACCTCAGTCATGTTGCCATGCCATAGGGTACCACCATCAAACCTCAGTCATATTCCCAGGCACATTTTTCCAGAATCACGCCTGAGTCATGTTCTCAGGCCACAGGGATCCAGAATCAAACCTCAGTCATGTTGCCAGGCCATAGGCTAACATCATCAAACCTCAGTCATATTCCCAGGCCACAGGATTCCAGAATCAAACCGATTTCATGTTCCCAGGCAACAGGGTACCAGAATCCAAAACGATGTCATGTTCCTAGGCCACAGGATTCCACAATCAAACCTCAGTCATGTTCCCAGGCAAATGGCTTCCAGAATCAAACCTCAGTCATATTCCCAGGCCACAGGGTTCCAGAATCCACCGATGTCATGTTCCCAGGGCACAGGGTTCCAGAATCAATCCTCAGTTATGTTCACAGGCTACAGGGTTCCAGAATAAAACCTCAGTCATGTTCCCAGTCCACAGGGTTCCAGAACCAAGGCTCAGTCAGTTTCCCAGGGCACAGTATTCCACAATCTAAACAGATGTCATGTTCCCAGGCCACAGTTTTCCAGAATCACACTTCAGTCATGTTCCAAGGCCACAGGGATCCAGAATCAAACCTCAGTCATGTTGCCAGGCCATACGGTATCACCATCAACCTCAGTCATATTACCAGGCAACAAGTTTCCAGAATCAAACCGATGTCATGTTCCCAGGCCACAGGTTTCCACAATCTAACATCAGTCATGTTCCCAGGCCACAGGATTCCAGAAGCAAACCTCAGTCTTGTTCCCAGGACACAGGTTTCCTGAATCAACCCGATATCATGTTCCCTGGCCACAGTCTTCCAGAATCAAACCTCAGTCATGTTACCAGGCCACAGGTTTCCACCATCAAACCTCAGACATGTTCCCAGGCCACAGGGTTCCAGAATAAAACCGTTCTCATGTTCCCAGGCCACAGGGTTCCAGAATAAAACCATTCTCATGTTCCCAGGCAAAAAGATTCCAGAATCCACCGATGACATGTTCCCAGGCAACAGGGTTCCAGAATCAATCCTCAGTCAGGTTCCCAGGCTACAGGGTTCCAGAATAAAACCTCAGTCATGTTCCAAGTCCACAGGGTTCCAGAATCAATCCTCAGTTAGGTTCCCAGGCTACAGGGTTCCAGAATAAAACCTCAGTCATGTTCCCAGTCCACAGGGTTCCAGAACCTAGGCTCAGTTAGATTCTCAGGGCACATTATTCCACAATCTAAACAGATGTCATGTTCCCAAGCCACAATTTTCCAGAATCACGCCTCAGTCATGTACCCAGGCCACAGGGATCCAGAATCAAACTTCAGTCATGTTCCCAGGTCAAAGGTTTCCAGAATCAAACCTCAGTCATATTCCCAGGCCACAGGGTTCCAGAATCCACCGATGTCATGTTCCCAGGCCACAGGGTTACAGAATCAATCCTCAGTTATGTTCCCAGGCTACAGGTATCCAGAATAAAACCTCAGTCATGTTCCCAGTCCACAGGATTCCAGAACCAAGGCTCAGTCACGTTCCCAGGGCACAGTATTCCACAATCTACACAGATGTCATGTTCCCAGTCCACAGTTTTCCAGAAACACGCCTCAGTTATGTTCCCAGGCCACAGGGAACCTGAATCAAACCTCAGTCATGTTGCCAGGCCATAGGGAACCACCATCAAACCTCAGTCATATTCCCAGGCCACAAGTTTCCAGAATCAAACCGATGTCATGTTCCCAGGCAACAGGTTTCCACAATCTAACATCAGTCATGTTCCCAGGCCAATGGTTTCCAGAAACAAACCTCAGTCATATTCCCAGGCCACAGGGTTCCAGAATCAACCCGATATCATGTTCCCTGGCCACATTCTTCCATAAACAAACCTCAGTCATGTTGCCAGGCCACAGGTTTCCACCATCAAACCTCAGACATGTTCCCAGGCCACAGGGTCCCAGAATCCACCGATGACATGTTCCCAGGCAACAGGGATCCTGAATCAATCCTCAGTTAGGTTCCCAGGCTACAGGGTTCCAGAATAAAACCTCATTCATGTTCCAAGTCCACAGGGTTCCAGAATGAATCCTCAGTTAGGTTCCCAGGCTACAGGGTTCCAGAATAAAACCTCAGTCATGTTCCCAGGCCACAGAGTTCCAGAAATCACCGATGTCATGTTCCCAGTCCTCAGGGTTCCAGAATCAATCCTCAGTTATGTTCCCAGGCTACAGGGTTCCAGAATAAAACCTCAGTCATGTTCCCAGTCCACAGGGTTCCAAAACCAAGGCTCAGTCAGGTTCCCAGGGCACAGTATTCCACAATCTAAACAGATGTCATGTTCCCAGGCCACAGTTTTCCAGAATCACGCCTCAGTCATGTACCCAGGCCACAGGGATCCAGAATCAAACCTCAGTCATGTTGCCAGGCCATAGGGTACCACCATCAAACCTGAGTCATATTCCCAGGCCACAGGCTTCCAGAATCAAACGGATTTCATGTTCCCAGGCCACAGGGTTCCAGAATCCAACCGATGTCGTGTTCCCAGGCCACAGGTTTCCCAAGAAAACCTCAGTCGTGTTCCCAGGACACAGCTTTCCAGAATCAACCCGGTATCATGTTCCCTGGGGACAGTCTTCCAGAATCTAACCTCAGTCATGTTGCCAGGACACAGGTTTCCACCATCAAACCTCAGACATGTTCCCAGGCCACAGGGTTCCAGAATAAAACCGTTCTCATGTTCCCAGGCCACAGGGTTCCAGAATCCACCGATGACATGTTCCCAGGCAACAGGGTTCCAGAATCAATCCTCAGTCAGGTTCCCAGGCTACAGGGTTCCAGAATAAAACCTCAGTCATGTTCCCAGTCCACAGGGTTCCAGAACCTAGGCTCAGTCAGATTCCCAGGGCACCTTATTCCACAATCTAAACAGATGTCATTTTCCCAAGCCACAGTTTTCCAGAATCTCACCTCAGTCATGTTCCCAGGCCACAAGGATCCAGAATCAAACCTCAGTCATGTTGCCAGGCCATAGTGTACCAGCATCAAACCTCAGTCATATTCCCAGGCCACAGGCTTCCAGAATCAAACGGATTTCATGTTCCCAGGCAACAGGTTTCCAGAATCCAAACCGATGTCATGTTCCCAGGCCACAAGATTCCACAATCTAACCTCAGTCATGTTCCCCGGCAAATGGCTTCCAGAATCAAACCTCAGTCATATTCCCAGGCCACAGGGTTCCAGAATCCACCGATGTCATGTTCCCAGGCCACAGGGTTACAGAATCAATCCTCAGTTATATTCCCAGGCTACAGGTATCCAGAATAAAACCTCAGTCATGTTCCCAGTCCACAGGGTTCCAGAACCAAGGCTCAGTCAGGTTCCCAGGGCACAGTATTCCACAATCTACACAGATGTCATGTTCCCAGGCCACAGTTTTCCAGAAACACGCCTCAGTTATGTTCCCAGGCACAGGGATCCTGAATCAAACCTCAGTCATGTTGCCAGGCCATAGGGTACCACCATCAAACCTCAGTCATATTCCCAGGCCACAAGTTTCCAGAATCAAACCGATGTCATATTCCCAGGCAACAGGTTTCCACAATCTAACATCAGTCATGTTCCCAGGCCAATGGTTTCCAGAATCAAACCTCAGTCATATTCCCAGGCCACAGGGTTCCAGAATCAACCCGATATCATGTTCCCTGGCCACATTCTTCCATAAACAAACCTCAGTCATGTTGCCAGGCCACAGGTTTCCACCATCAAACCTCAGACATGTTCCCAGGCCACAGGGTTCTAGAATAAAACCGTTCTCATGTTCCCAGGCCACAGGGTCCCAGAATCCACCGATGACATGTTCCCAGGCAACAGGGATCCAGAATCAATCCTCAGTTAGGTTCCCAGGCTACAGGGTTCCAGAATAAAACCTCATTCATGTTCCAAGTCCACAGGGTTCCAGAATGAATCCTCAGTTAGGTTCCCAGGCTACAGGGTTCCAGAATAAAACCTCAGTCATGTTCCCAGGCCACAGAGTTCCAGAATCCACCGATGTCATGTTCCCAGTCCACAGGGTTCCACAATCAATCCTCAGTTAGGTTCCCAGTCTACAGGGTGCCAGAATAAAACCTCAGTCATGTTCCAAGTCCACAGGGTTCCAGAATCAATCCTCTGTTAGGTTCCCAGGCTACAGGGTTCCAGAATAAAACCTCAGTCATGTTCCCAGTCCACAGGGTTCCAGAACCTAGGCTCAGTCAGATTCCCAGGGCACCTTATTCCACAATCTAAAGAGATGTCATGTTCCCAAGCCACAGTTTTCCAGAATCTCACCTCAGTCATGTTCCCAGGCCACAAGGATACAGAATCAAACCTCAGTCATGTTGCCAGGCCATAGGGTACCAGCATCAAACCTCAGTCATATTCCCAGGCCACAGGCTTCCAGAATCAAACGGATTTCATGTTCCCAGGCAACAGGTTTCCAGAATCCAAACCGATGTCATGTTCCCAGGCCACAAGATTCCACAATCTAACCTCAGTCATGTTCCCCGGCAAATGGCTTCCAGAATCAAACCTCAGTCATATTCCCAGGCCACAGGGTTCCAGAATCCACCGATGTCATGTTCCCAGGCCACAGGGTTACAGAATCAATCCTCAGTTATGTTCCCAGGCTACAGGTATCCAGAATAAAACCTCAGTCATGTTCCCAGTCCACAGGGTTCCAGAACCAAGGCTCAGTCAGGTTCCCAGGGCACAGTATTCCACAATCTACACAGATGTCATGTTCCCAGGCCACAGTTTTCCAGAAACACGCCTCAGTTATGTTCCCAGGCACAGGGATCCTGAATCAAACCTCAGTCATGTTGCCAGGCCATAGGGTACCACCATCAAACCTCAGTCATATTCCCAGGCCACAAGTTTCCAGAATCAAACCGATGTCATGTTCCCAGGCAACAGGTTTCCACAATCTAACATCAGTCATGTTCCCAGGCCAATGGTTTCCAGAATCAAACCTCAGTCATATTCCCAGGCCACAGGGTTCCAGAATCAACCCGATATCATGTTCCCTGGCCACATTCTTCCATAAACAAACCTCAGTCATGTTGCCAGGCCACAGGTTTCCACCATCAAACCTCAGACATGTTCCCAGGCCACAGGGTTCTAGAATAAAACCGTTCTCATGTTCCCAGGCCACAGGGTCCCAGAATCCACCGATGACATGTTCCCAGGCAACAGGGATCCAGAATCAATCCTCAGTTAGGTTCCCAGGCTACAGGGTTCCAGAATAAAACCTCATTCATGTTCCAAGTCCACAGGGTTCCAGAATGAATCCTCAGTTAGGTTCCCAGGCTACAGGGTTCCAGAATAAAACCTCAGTCATGTTCCCAGGCCACAGAGTTCCAGAATCCACCGATGTCATGTTCCCAGTCCACAGGGTTCCACAATCAATCCTCAGTTAGGTTCCCAGTCTACAGGGTGCCAGAATAAAACCTCAGTCATGTTCCAAGTCCACAGGGTTCCAGAATCAATCCTCTGTTAGGTTCCCAGGCTACAGGGTTCCAGAATAAAACCTCAGTCATGTTCCCAGTCCACAGGGTTCCAGAACCTAGGCTCAGTCAGATTCCCAGGGCACCTTATTCCACAATCTAAAGAGATGTCATGTTCCCAAGCCACAGTTTTCCAGAATCTCACCTCAGTCATGTTCCCAGGCCACAAGGATCCAGAATCAAACCTCAGTCATGTTGCCAGGCCATAGGGTACCAGCATCAAACCTCAGTCATATTCCCAGGCCACAGGCTTCCAGAATCAAACGGATTTCATGTTCCCAGGCAACAGGTTTCCAGAATCCAAACCGATGTCATGTTCCCAGGCCACAAGATTCCACAATCTAACCTCAGTCATGTTCCCCGGCAAATGGCTTCCAGAATCAAACCTCAGTCATATTCCCAGGCCACAGGGTTCCAGAATCCACCGATGTCATGTTCCCAGGCCACAGGGTTACAGAATCAATCCTCAGTTATGTTCCCAGGCTACAGGTATCCAGAATAAAACCTCAGTCATGTTCCCAGTCCACAGGGTTCCAGAACCAAGGCTCAGTCAGGTTCCCAGGGCACAGTATTCCACAATCTACACAGATGTCATGTTCCCAGGCCACAGTTTTCCAGAAACACGCCTCAGTTATGTTCCCAGGCACAGGGATCCTGAATCAAACCTCAGTCATGTTGCCAGGCCATAGGGTACCACCATCAAACCTCAGTCATATTCCCAGGCCACAAGTTTCCAGAATCAAACCGATGTCATGTTCCCAGGCAACAGGTTTCCACAATCTAACATCAGTCATGTTCCCAGGCCAATGGTTTCCAGAATCAAACCTCAGTCATATTCCCAGGCCACAGGGTTCCAGAATCAACCCGATATCATGTTCCCTGGCCACATTCTTCCATAAACAAACCTCAGTCATGTTGCCAGGCCACAGGTTTCCACCATCAAACCTCAGACATGTTCCCAGGCCACAGGGTTCTAGAATAAAACCGTTCTCATGTTCCCAGGCCACAGGGTCCCAGAATCCACCGATGACATGTTCCCAGGCAACAGGGATCCAGAATCAATCCTCAGTTAGGTTCCCAGGCTACAGGGTTCCAGAATAAAACCTCATTCATGTTCCAAGTCCACAGGGTTCCAGAATGAATCCTCAGTTAGGTTCCCAGGCTACAGGGTTCCAGAATAAAACCTCAGTCATGTTCCCAGGCCACAGAGTTCCAGAATCCACCGATGTCATGTTCCCAGTCCACAGGGTTCCACAATCAATCCTCAGTTAGGTTCCCAGGCTACAGGGTGCCAGAATAAAACCTCAGTCATGTTCCAAGTCCACAGGGTTCCAGAATCAATCCTCTGTTAGGTTCCCAGGCTACAGGGTTCCAGAATAAAACCTCAGTCATGTTCCCAGTCCACAGGGTTCCAGAACCTAGGCTCAGTCAGATTCCCAGGGCACCTTATTCCACAATCTAAAGAGATGTCATGTTCCCAAGCCACAGTTTTCCAGAATCTCACCTCAGTCATGTTCCCAGGCCACAAGGATCCAGAATCAAACCTCAGTCATGTTGCCAGGCCATAGGGTACCAGCATCAAACCTCAGTCATATTCCCAGGCCACAGGCTTCCAGAATCAAACGGATTTCATGTTCCCAGGCAACAGGTTTCCAGAATCCAAACCGATGTCATGTTCCCAGGCCACAAGATTCCACAATCTAACCTCAGTCATGTTCCCCGGCAAATGGCTTCCAGAATCAAACCTCAGTCATATTCCCAGGCCACAGGGTTCCAGAATCCACCGATGTCATGTTCCCAGGCCACAGGGTTACAGAATCAATCCTCAGTTATGTTCCCAGGCTACAGGTATCCAGAATAAAACCTCAGTCATGTTCCCAGTCCACAGGGTTCCAGAACCAAGGCTCAGTCAGGTTCCCAGGGCACAGTATTCCACAATCTACACAGATGTCATGTTCCCAGGCCACAGTTTTCCAGAAACACGCCTCAGTTATGTTCCCAGGCACAGGGATCCTGAATCAAACCTCAGTCATGTTGCCAGGCCATAGGGTACCACCATCAAACCTCAGTCATATTCCCAGGCCACAAGTTTCCAGAATCAAACCGATGTCATGTTCCCAGGCAACAGGTTTCCACAATCTAACATCAGTCATGTTCCCAGGCCAATGGTTTCCAGAATCAAACCTCAGTCATATTCCCAGGCCACAGGGTTCCAGAATCAACCCGATATCATGTTCCCTGGCCACATTCTTCCATAAACAAACCTCAGTCATGTTGCCAGGCCACAGGTTTCCACCATCAAACCTCAGACATGTTCCCAGGCCACAGGGTTCTAGAATAAAACCGTTCTCATGTTCCCAGGCCACAGGGTCCCAGAATCCACCGATGACATGTTCCCAGGCAACAGGGATCCAGAATCAATCCTCAGTTAGGTTCCCAGGCTACAGGGTTCCAGAATAAAACCTCATTCATGTTCCAAGTCCACAGGGTTCCAGAATGAATCCTCAGTTAGGTTCCCAGGCTACAGGGTTCCAGAATAAAACCTCAGTCATGTTCCCAGGCCACAGAGTTCCAGAATCCACCGATGTCATGTTCCCAGTCCACAGGGTTCCAGAATCAATCCTCAGTTATGTTCCCAGGCTACAGGGTTCCAGAATAAAACCTCAGTCATGTTCCCAGTCCACAGGGTTGCAGAACCAAGGCTCAGTCAGTTTCCCAGGGCACAGTATTCCACAATCTAAACAGATGTCATGTTCCCAGGCCACAGTTTTCCAGAATCACACTTCAGTCATGTTCCAAGGCCACAGGGATCCAGAATCAAACCTCAGTCATGTTGCCAGGATATACGGTATCACCATTAAACCTCAGTCATATTCCCAGGCCACAAGTTTCCAGAATCAAACCGATGTCATGTTCCCAGGCCACAGGTTTCCACAATCTAACATCAGTCATGTTACCAGGCCACAGGATTCCAGAAGCAAACCTCAGTCTTGTTCCCAGGACACAGGTTTCCAGAATCAACCCGATATCATGTTCCCTGGCCACAGTCTTCCAGAATCAAACCTCAGTCATGTTACCAGGACACAGGTTTCCACCATTAAACCTCAGACATGTTCCCAGGCCACAGGGTTCCAGAATAAAACCGTTCTCATGTTCCCAGGCCACAGGGTTCCAGAATCCACCGATGACATGTTCCCAGGCAACAGGGATCCAGAATCAATCCTCAGTTAGGTTCCCAGGCTACAGGGTTCCAGAATAAAACCTCATTCATGTTCCAAGTCCACAGGGTTCCAGAATGAATCCTCAGTTAGGTTCCCAGGCTACAGGGTTCCAGAATAAAACCTCAGTCATGTTCCCAGGCCACAGAGTTCCAGAATCCACCGATGTCATGTTCCCAGTCCACAGGGTTCCACAATCAATCCTCAGTTAGGTTCCCAGTCTACAGGGTGCCAGAATAAAACCTCAGTCATGTTCCAAGTCCACAGGGTTCCAGAATCAATCCTCTGTTAGGTTCCCAGGCTACAGGGTTCCAGAATAAAACCTCAGTCATGTTCCCAGTCCACAGGGTTCCAGAACCTAGGCTCAGTCAGATTCCCAGGGCACCTTATTCCACAATCTAAAGAGATGTCATGTTCCCAAGCCACAGTTTTCCAGAATCTCACCTCAGTCATGTTCCCAGGCCACAAGGATCCAGAATCAAACCTCAGTCATGTTGCCAGGCCATAGGGTACCAGCATCAAACCTCAGTCATATTCCCAGGCCACAGGCTTCCAGAATCAAACGGATTTCATGTTCCCAGGCAACAGGTTTCCAGAATCCAAACCGATGTCATGTTCCCAGGCCACAAGATTCCACAATCTAACCTCAGTCATGTTCCCCGGCAAATGGCTTCCAGAATCAAACCTCAGTCATATTCCCAGGCCACAGGGTTCCAGAATCCACCGATGTCATGTTCCCAGGCCACAGGGTTACAGAATCAATCCTCAGTTATGTTCCCAGGCTACAGGTATCCAGAATAAAACCTCAGTCATGTTCCCAGTCCACAGGGTTCCAGAACCAAGGCTCAGTCAGGTTCCCAGGGCACAGTATTCCACAATCTACACAGATGTCATGTTCCCAGGCCACAGTTTTCCAGAAACACGCCTCAGTTATGTTCCCAGGCACAGGGATCCTGAATCAAACCTCAGTCATGTTGCCAGGCCATAGGGTACCACCATCAAACCTCAGTCATATTCCCAGGCCACAAGTTTCCAGAATCAAACCGATGTCATGTTCCCAGGCAACAGGTTTCCACAATCTAACATCAGTCATGTTCCCAGGCCAATGGTTTCCAGAATCAAACCTCAGTCATATTCCCAGGCCACAGGGTTCCAGAATCAACCCGATATCATGTTCCCTGGCCACATTCTTCCATAAACAAACCTCAGTCATGTTGCCAGGCCACAGGTTTCCACCATCAAACCTCAGACATGTTCCCAGGCCACAGGGTTCTAGAATAAAACCGTTCTCATGTTCCCAGGCCACAGGGTCCCAGAATCCACCGATGACATGTTCCCAGGCAACAGGGATCCAGAATCAATCCTCAGTTAGGTTCCCAGGCTACAGGGTTCCAGAATAAAACCTCATTCATGTTCCAAGTCCACAGGGTTCCAGAATGAATCCTCAGTTAGGTTCCCAGGCTACAGGGTTCCAGAATAAAACCTCAGTCATGTTCCCAGGCCACAGAGTTCCAGAATCCACCGATGTCATGTTCCCAGTCCACAGGGTTCCAGAATCAATCCTCAGTTATGTTCCCAGGCTACAGGGTTCCAGAATAAAACCTCAGTCATGTTCCCAGTCCACAGGGTTGCAGAACCAAGGCTCAGTCAGTTTCCCAGGGCACAGTATTCCACAATCTAAACAGATGTCATGTTCCCAGGCCACAGTTTTCCAGAATCACACTTCAGTCATGTTCCAAGGCCACAGGGATCCAGAATCAAACCTCAGTCATGTTGCCAGGATATACGGTATCACCATTAAACCTCAGTCATATTCCCAGGCCACAAGTTTCCAGAATCAAACCGATGTCATGTTCCCAGGCCACAGGTTTCCACAATCTAACATCAGTCATGTTACCAGGCCACAGGATTCCAGAAGCAAACCTCAGTCTTGTTCCCAGGACACAGGTTTCCAGAATCAACCCGATATCATGTTCCCTGGCCACAGTCTTCCAGAATCAAACCTCAGTCATGTTACCAGGACACAGGTTTCCACCATTAAACCTCAGACATGTTCCCAGGCCACAGGGTTCCAGAATAAAACCGTTCTCATGTTCCCAGGCCACAGGGTTCCAGAATCCACCGATGACATGTTCCCAGGCAACAGGGATCCAGAATCAATCCTCAGTTAGGGTCCCAGGCTACAGGGTTCCAGAATAAAACCTCAGTCATGTTCCCAGTCCACAGGGTTCCAGAACCAAGGCTCAGTCAGGTTCCCAGGGCAAAGTATTCCACAGTCTAAACAGATGTCATGTTCCCAGGCCACAGTTTTCCGGAATCACGCCTCAGTCATGTACCCAGGCCACAGGGATCGAGAATCAAACCTCAGTCATGTTGCCAGGACATAGGGTTCCAGAATCAAGGCTCAGTCAGGTTCCCAGGGCACGGTATTCCACAATCTAAACAGATGTCATGTTCCCAAGCCACAATTTTCCAGAATCACGCCTCAGTCATGTTCCCAGGCCACAGGGATCAAGAATCAAACCTCAGTCATGTTGCCAGGCCACAGGTTTCCACCATCAAACCTTAGACATGTTCCCAGTCCACAAGGCTCCAGAATAAAACCGTTCTCATGTTTCCAGGCCTCAGGGTACCAGAATCCACCGATGACATGTTCCCAGGCAAAAGGGTTCCAGAATCAATCCTCAGTTAGGTTCCCAGGCTACAGGGTTCCAGAATAAAACCTCAGTCATGTTCCCAGTCCACAGGGTTCCAGAACCTAGGCTCAGTCAGGTTCCCAGGGCACAGTATTCCACAATCTAAACAGATGTCATTTTCCCAAGCCACAGTTTTCCAGAATCTCGCCTCAGACTTGTTCCCAGGCCACAGGGATGCAGAATCAAACCTCAGTCATGTTGCCAGGCCACAGGTTTCCACCATCAAACTTCAGACATGTTCCCAGGCCACAGGGTTCCAGAATAAAACCGTTCTCATGTTCCCAGGCCACAGGATTCCACAAGCAAACCTCAGTCTTTTTCCCAGGCCACAGGGTTCCAGAATCCACCGATGACATGTTCTCAGGCAACAGGGTTCCAGAGTCAATCCTCAGTTAGGTTCCCAGGCTACAGGGTTCCAGAATAAAACCTCAGTCATGTTCCACGTCCACAGGGTTCCAGAATCAATTCTCAGTTAGGTTCCCAGGCTACAGGGTTCCCGAATAATACCTCAGTCATGTTCCCTGTCCACAGGGTTCCACAACAAAGGCTCAGTCAGGTTCCCAGGGCACAGTATTCCACAATCTAAACAGATGTCATGTTCCCAGGCCCCAGTTTTCCAGAATCAGGTTTGAGTCATTATTCCAGGCCACAGGGATCCAGAATCAAACCTCAGTCATGTTGCCATGCCATAGGGTACCACCATCAAACCTCAGTCATATTCCCAGGCACATTTTTCCAGAATCACGCCTGAGTCATGTTCTCAGGCCACAGGGATCCAGAATCAAACCTCAGTCATGTTGCCAGGCCATAGGCTAACATCATCAAACCTCAGTCATATTCCCAGGCCACAGGATTCCAGAATCAAACCGATTTCATGTTCCCAGGCAACAGGGTACCAGAATCCAAAACGATGTCATGTTCCTAGGCCACAGGATTCCACAATCAAACCTCAGTCATGTTCCCAGGCAAATGGCTTCCAGAATCAAACCTCAGTCATATTCCCAGGCCACAGGGTTCCAGAATCCACCGATGTCATGTTCCCAGGGCACAGGGTTCCAGAATCAATCCTCAGTTATGTTCACAGGCTACAGGGTTCCAGAATAAAACCTCAGTCATGTTCCCAGTCCACAGGGTTCCAGAACCAAGGCTCAGTCAGTTTCCCAGGGCACAGTATTCCACAATCTAAACAGATGTCATGTTCCCAGGCCACAGTTTTCCAGAATCACACTTCAGTCATGTTCCAAGGCCACAGGGATCCAGAATCAAACCTCAGTCATGTTGCCAGGCCATACGGTATCACCATCAACCTCAGTCATATTACCAGGCAACAAGTTTCCAGAATCAAACCGATGTCATGTTCCCAGGCCACAGGTTTCCACAATCTAACATCAGTCATGTTCCCAGGCCACAGGATTCCAGAAGCAAACCTCAGTCTTGTTCCCAGGACACAGGTTTCCAGAATCAACCCGATATCATGTTCCCTGGCCACAGTCTTCCAGAATCAAACCTCAGTCATGTTACCAGGCCACAGGTTTCCACCATCAAACCTCAGACATGTTCCCAGGCCACAGGGTTCCAGAATAAAACCGTTCTCATGTTCCCAGGCCACAGGGTTCCAGAATAAAACCATTCTCATGTTCCCAGGCAAAAAGATTCCAGAATCCACCGATGACATGTTCCCAGGCAACAGGGTTCCAGAATCAATCCTCAGTCAGGTTCCCAGGCTACAGGGTTCCAGAATAAAACCTCAGTCATGTTCCAAGTCCACAGGGTTCCAGAATCAATCCTCAGTTAGGTTCCCAGGCTACAGGGTTCCAGAATAAAACCTCAGTCATGTTCCCAGTCCACAGGGTTCCAGAACCTAGGCTCAGTTAGATTCTCAGGGCACATTATTCCACAATCTAAACAGATGTCATGTTCCCAAGCCACAATTTTCCAGAATCACGCCTCAGTCATGTACCCAGGCCACAGGGATCCAGAATCAAACTTCAGTCATGTTCCCAGGTCAAAGGTTTCCAGAATCAAACCTCAGTCATATTCCCAGGCCACAGGGTTCCAGAATCCACCGATGTCATGTTCCCAGGCCACAGGGTTACAGAATCAATCCTCAGTTATGTTCCCAGGCTACAGGTATCCAGAATAAAACCTCAGTCATGTTCCCAGTCCACAGGATTCCAGAACCAAGGCTCAGTCACGTTCCCAGGGCACAGTATTCCACAATCTACACAGATGTCATGTTCCCAGTCCACAGTTTTCCAGAAACACGCCTCAGTTATGTTCCCAGGCCACAGGGAACCTGAATCAAACCTCAGTCATGTTGCCAGGCCATAGGGAACCACCATCAAACCTCAGTCATATTCCCAGGCCACAAGTTTCCAGAATCAAACCGATGTCATGTTCCCAGGCAACAGGTTTCCACAATCTAACATCAGTCATGTTCCCAGGCCAATGGTTTCCAGAAACAAACCTCAGTCATATTCCCAGGCCACAGGGTTCCAGAATCAACCCGATATCATGTTCCCTGGCCACATTCTTCCATAAACAAACCTCAGTCATGTTGCCAGGCCACAGGTTTCCACCGTCAAACCTCAGACATGTTCCCAGGCCACAGGGTCCCAGAATCCACCGATGACATGTTCCCAGGCAACAGGGATCCTGAATCAATCCTCAGTTAGGTTCCCAGGCTACAGGGTTCCAGAATAAAACCTCATTCATGTTCCAAGTCCACAGGGTTCCAGAATGAATCCTCAGTTAGGTTCCCAGGCTACAGGGTTCCAGAATAAAACCTCAGTCATGTTCCCAGGCCACAGAGTTCCAGAAATCACCGATGTCATGTTCCCAGTCCTCAGGGTTCCAGAATCAATCCTCAGTTATGTTCCCAGGCTACAGGGTTCCAGAATAAAACCTCAGTCATGTTCCCAGTCCACAGGGTTCCAAAACCAAGGCTCAGTCAGGTTCCCAGGGCACAGTATTCCACAATCTAAACAGATGTCATGTTCCCAGGCCACAGTTTTCCAGAATCACGCCTCAGTCATGTACCCAGGCCACAGGGATCCAGAATCAAACCTCAGTCATGTTGCCAGGCCATAGGGTACCACCATCAAACCTGAGTCATATTCCCAGGCCACAGGCTTCCAGAATCAAACGGATTTCATGTTCCCAGGCCACAGGGTTCCAGAATCCAACCGATGTCGTGTTCCCAGGCCACAGGTTTCCCAAGAAAACCTCAGTCGTGTTCCCAGGACACAGCTTTCCAGAATCAACCCGGTATCATGTTCCCTGGGGACAGTCTTCCAGAATCTAACCTCAGTCATGTTGCCAGGACACAGGTTTCCACCATCAAACCTCAGACATGTTCCCAGGCCACAGGGTTCCAGAATAAAACCGTTCTCATGTTCCCAGGCCACAGGGTTCCAGAATCCACCGATGACATGTTCCCAGGCAACAGGGTTCCAGAATCAATCCTCAGTCAGGTTCCCAGGCTACAGGGTTCCAGAATAAAACCTCAGTCATGTTCCCAGTCCACAGGGTTCCAGAACCTAGGCTCAGTCAGATTCCCAGGGCACCTTATTCCACAATCTAAACAGATGTCATTTTCCCAAGCCACAGTTTTCCAGAATCTCACCTCAGTCATGTTCCCAGGCCACAAGGATCCAGAATCAAACCTCAGTCATGTTGCCAGGCCATAGTGTACCAGCATCAAACCTCAGTCATATTCCCAGGCCACAGGCTTCCAGAATCAAACGGATTTCATGTTCCCAGGCAACAGGTTTCCAGAATCCAAACCGATGTCATGTTCCCAGGCCACAAGATTCCACAATCTAACCTCAGTCATGTTCCCCGGCAAATGGCTTCCAGAATCAAACCTCAGTCATATTCCCAGGCCACAGGGTTCCAGAATCCACCGATGTCATGTTCCCAGGCCACAGGGTTACAGAATCAATCCTCAGTTATATTCCCAGGCTACAGGTATCCAGAATAAAACCTCAGTCATGTTCCCAGTCCACAGGGTTCCAGAACCAAGGCTCAGTCAGGTTCCCAGGGCACAGTATTCCACAATCTACACAGATGTCATGTTCCCAGGCCACAGTTTTCCAGAAACACGCCTCAGTTATGTTCCCAGGCACAGGGATCCTGAATCAAACCTCAGTCATGTTGCCAGGCCATAGGGTACCACCATCAAACCTCAGTCATATTCCCAGGCCACAAGTTTCCAGAATCAAACCGATGTCATATTCCCAGGCAACAGGTTTCCACAATCTAACATCAGTCATGTTCCCAGGCCAATGGTTTCCAGAATCAAACCTCAGTCATATTCCCAGGCCACAGGGTTCCAGAATCAACCCGATATCATGTTCCCTGGCCACATTCTTCCATAAACAAACCTCAGTCATGTTGCCAGGCCACAGGTTTCCACCATCAAACCTCAGACATGTTCCCAGGCCACAGGGTTCTAGAATAAAACCGTTCTCATGTTCCCAGGCCACAGGGTCCCAGAATCCACCGATGACATGTTCCCAGGCAACAGGGATCCAGAATCAATCCTCAGTTAGGTTCCCAGGCTACAGGGTTCCAGAATAAAACCTCATTCATGTTCCAAGTCCACAGGGTTCCAGAATGAATCCTCAGTTAGGTTCCCAGGCTACAGGGTTCCAGAATAAAACCTCAGTCATGTTCCCAGGCCACAGAGTTCCAGAATCCACCGATGTCATGTTCCCAGTCCACAGGGTTCCACAATCAATCCTCAGTTAGGTTCCCAGTCTACAGGGTGCCAGAATAAAACCTCAGTCATGTTCCAAGTCCACAGGGTTCCAGAATCAATCCTCTGTTAGGTTCCCAGGCTACAGGGTTCCAGAATAAAACCTCAGTCATGTTCCCAGTCCACAGGGTTCCAGAACCTAGGCTCAGTCAGATTCCCAGGGCACCTTATTCCACAATCTAAAGAGATGTCATGTTCCCAAGCCACAGTTTTCCAGAATCTCACCTCAGTCATGTTCCCAGGCCACAAGGATCCAGAATCAAACCTCAGTCATGTTGCCAGGCCATAGGGTACCAGCATCAAACCTCAGTCATATTCCCAGGCCACAGGCTTCCAGAATCAAACGGATTTCATGTTCCCAGGCAACAGGTTTCCAGAATCCAAACCGATGTCATGTTCCCAGGCCACAAGATTCCACAATCTAACCTCAGTCATGTTCCCCGGCAAATGGCTTCCAGAATCAAACCTCAGTCATATTCCCAGGCCACAGGGTTCCAGAATCCACCGATGTCATGTTCCCAGGCCACAGGGTTACAGAATCAATCCTCAGTTATGTTCCCAGGCTACAGGTATCCAGAATAAAACCTCAGTCATGTTCCCAGTCCACAGGGTTCCAGAACCAAGGCTCAGTCAGGTTCCCAGGGCACAGTATTCCACAATCTACACAGATGTCATGTTCCCAGGCCACAGTTTTCCAGAAACACGCCTCAGTTATGTTCCCAGGCACAGGGATCCTGAATCAAACCTCAGTCATGTTGCCAGGCCATAGGGTACCACCATCAAACCTCAGTCATATTCCCAGGCCACAAGTTTCCAGAATCAAACCGATGTCATGTTCCCAGGCAACAGGTTTCCACAATCTAACATCAGTCATGTTCCCAGGCCAATGGTTTCCAGAATCAAACCTCAGTCATATTCCCAGGCCACAGGGTTCCAGAATCAACCCGATATCATGTTCCCTGGCCACATTCTTCCATAAACAAACCTCAGTCATGTTGCCAGGCCACAGGTTTCCACCATCAAACCTCAGACATGTTCCCAGGCCACAGGGTTCTAGAATAAAACCGTTCTCATGTTCCCAGGCCACAGGGTCCCAGAATCCACCGATGACATGTTCCCAGGCAACAGGGATCCAGAATCAATCCTCAGTTAGGTTCCCAGGCTACAGGGTTCCAGAATAAAACCTCATTCATGTTCCAAGTCCACAGGGTTCCAGAATGAATCCTCAGTTAGGTTCCCAGGCTACAGGGTTCCAGAATAAAACCTCAGTCATGTTCCCAGGCCACAGAGTTCCAGAATCCACCGATGTCATGTTCCCAGTCCACAGGGTTCCACAATCAATCCTCAGTTAGGTTCCCAGGCTACAGGGTGCCAGAATAAAACCTCAGTCATGTTCCAAGTCCACAGGGTTCCAGAATCAATTCTCTGTTAGGTTCCCAGGCTACAGGGTTCCAGAATAAAACCTCAGTCATGTTCCCAGTCCACAGGGTTCCAGAACCTAGGCTCAGTCAGATTCCCAGGGCACCTTATTCCACAATCTAAAGAGATGTCATGTTCCCAAGCCACAGTTTTCCAGAATCTCACCTCAGTCATTTTCCCAGGCCACAAGGATCCAGAATCAAACCTCAGTCATGTTGCCAGGCCATAGGGTACCAGCATCAAACCTCAGTCATATTCCCAGGCCACAGGCTTCCAGAATCAAACGGATTTCATGTTCCCAGGCAACAGGTTTCCAGAATCCAAACCGATGTCATGTTCCCAGGCCACAAGATTCCACAATCTAACCTCAGTCATGTTCCCCGGCAAATGGCTTCCAGAATCAAACCTCAGTCATATTCCCAGGCCACAGGGTTCCAGAATCCACCGATGTCATGTTCCCAGGCCACAGGGTTACAGAATCAATCCTCAGTTATGTTCCCAGGCTACAGGTATCCAGAATAAAACCTCAGTCATGTTCCCAGTCCACAGGGTTCCAGAACCAAGGCTCAGTCAGGTTCCCAGGGCACAGTATTCCACAATCTACACAGATGTCATGTTCCCAGGCCACAGTTTTCCAGAAACACGCCTCAGTTATGTTCCCAGGCACAGGGATCCTGAATCAAACCTCAGTCATGTTGCCAGGCCATAGGGTACCACCATCAAACCTCAGTCATATTCCCAGGCCACAAGTTTCCAGAATCAAACCGATGTCATGTTCCCAGGCAACAGGTTTCCACAATCTAACATCAGTCATGTTCCCAGGCCAATGGTTTCCAGAATCAAACCTCAGTCATATTCCCAGGCCACAGGGTTCCAGAATCAACCCGATATCATGTTCCCTGGCCACATTCTTCCATAAACAAACCTCAGTCATGTTGCCAGGCCACAGGTTTCCACCATCAAACCTCAGACATGTTCCCAGGCCACAGGGTTCTAGAATAAAACCGTTCTCATGTTCCCAGGCCACAGGGTCCCAGAATCCACCGATGACATGTTCCCAGGCAACAGGGATCCAGAATCAATCCTCAGTTAGGTTCCCAGGCTACAGGGTTCCAGAATAAAACCTCATTCATGTTCCAAGTCCACAGGGTTCCAGAATGAATCCTCAGTTAGGTTCCCAGGCTACAGGGTTCCAGAATAAAACCTCAGTCATGTTCCCAGGCCACAGAGTTCCAGAATCCACCGATGTCATGTTCCCAGTCCACAGGGTTCCAGAATCAATCCTCAGTTATGTTCCCAGGCTACAGGGTTCCAGAATAAAACCTCAGTCATGTTCCCAGTCCACAGGGTTGCAGAACCAAGGCTCAGTCAGTTTCCCAGGGCACAGTATTCCACAATCTAAACAGATGTCATGTTCCCAGGCCACAGTTTTCCAGAATCACACTTCAGTCATGTTCCAAGGCCACAGGGATCCAGAATCAAACCTCAGTCATGTTGCCAGGATATACGGTATCACCATTAAACCTCAGTCATATTCCCAGGCCACAAGTTTCCAGAATCAAACCGATGTCATGTTCCCAGGCCACAGGTTTCCACAATCTAACATCAGTCATGTTACCAGGCCACAGGATTCCAGAAGCAAACCTCAGTCTTGTTCCCAGGACACAGGTTTCCAGAATCAACCCGATATCATGTTCCCTGGCCACAGTCTTCCAGAATCAAACCTCAGTCATGTTACCAGGACACAGGTTTCCACCATTAAACCTCAGACATGTTCCCAGGCCACAGGGTTCCAGAATAAAACCGTTCTCATGTTCCCAGGCCACAGGGTTCCAGAATCCACCGATGACATGTTCCCAGGCAACAGGGATCCAGAATCAATCCTCAGTTAGGGTCCCAGGCTACAGGGTTCCAGAAAAAAACCTCAGTCATGTTCCCAGTCCACAGGGTTCCAGAACCAAGGCTCAGTCAGGTTCCCAGGGCAAAGTATTCCACAGTCTAAACAGATGTCATGTTCCCAGGCCACAGTTTTCCGGAATCACGCCTCAGTCATGTACCCAGGCCACAGGGATCGAGAATCAAACCTCAGTCATGTTGCCAGGACATAGGGTTCCAGAATCAAGGCTCAGTCAGGTTCCCAGGGCACGGTATTCCACAATCTAAACAGATGTCATGTTCCCAAGCCACAATTTTCCAGAATCACGCCTCAGTCATGTTCCCAGGCCACAGGGATCAAGAATCAAACCTCAGTCATGTTGCCAGGCCACAGGTTTCCACCATCAAACCTTAGACATGTTCCCAGTCCACAAGGCTCCAGAATAAAACCGTTCTCATGTTTCCAGGCCTCAGGGTACCAGAATCCACCGATGACATGTTCCCAGGCAAAAGGGTTCCAGAATCAATCCTCAGTTAGGTTCCCAGGCTACAGGGTTCCAGAATAAAACCTCAGTCATGTTCCCAGTCCACAGGGTTCCAGAACCTAGGCTCAGTCAGGTTCCCAGGGCACAGTATTCCACAATCTAAACAGATGTCATTTTCCCAAGCCACAGTTTTCCAGAATCTCGCCTCAGACTTGTTCCCAGGCCACAGGGATGCAGAATCAAACCTCAGTCATGTTGCCAGGCCACAGGTTTCCACCATCAAACTTCAGACATGTTCCCAGGCCACAGGGTTACAGAATAAAACCGTTCTCATGTTCCCAGGCCACAGGATTCCACAAGCAAACCTCAGTCTTTTTCCCAGGCCACAGGGTTCCAGAATCCACCGATGACATGTTCTCAGGCAACAGGGTTCCAGAGTCAATCCTCAGTTAGGTTCCCAGGCTACAGGGTTCCAGAATAAAACCTCAGTCATGTTCCACGTCCACAGGGTTCCAGAATCAATTCTCAGTTAGGTTCCCAGGCTACAGGGTTCCCGAATAATACCTCAGTCATGTTCCCTGTCCACAGGGTTCCACAACAAAGGCTCAGTCAGGTTCCCAGGGCACAGTATTCCACAATCTAAACAGATGTCATGTTCCCAGGCCCCAGTTTTCCAGAATCAGGTTTGAGTCATTATTCCAGGCCACAGGGATCCAGAATCAAACCTCAGTCATGTTGCCATGCCATAGGGTACCACCATCAAACCTCAGTCATATTCCCAGGCACATTTTTCCAGAATCACGCCTGAGTCATGTTCTCAGGCCACAGGGATCCAGAATCAAACCTCAGTCATGTTGCCAGGCCATAGGCTAACATCATCAAACCTCAGTCATATTCCCAGGCCACAGGATTCCAGAATCAAACCGATTTCATGTTCCCAGGCAACAGGGTACCAGAATCCAAAACGATGTCATGTTCCTAGGCCACAGGATTCCACAATCAAACCTCAGTCATGTTCCCAGGCAAATGGCTTCCAGAATCAAACCTCAGTCATATTCCCAGGCCACAGGGTTCCAGAATCCACCGATGTCATGTTCCCAGGGCACAGGGTTCCAGAATCAATCCTCAGTTATGTTCACAGGCTACAGGGTTCCAGAATAAAACCTCAGTCATGTTCCCAGTCCACAGGGTTCCAGAACCAAGGCTCAGTCAGTTTCCCAGGGCACAGTATTCCACAATCTAAACAGATGTCATGTTCCCAGGCCACAGTTTTCCAGAATCACACTTCAGTCATGTTCCAAGGCCACAGGGATCCAGAATCAAACCTCAGTCATGTTGCCAGGCCATACGGTATCACCATCAACCTCAGTCATATTACCAGGCAACAAGTTTCCAGAATCAAACCGATGTCATGTTCCCAGGCCACAGGTTTCCACAATCTAACATCAGTCATGTTCCCAGGCCACAGGATTCCAGAAGCAAACCTCAGTCTTGTTCCCAGGACACAGGTTTCCAGAATCAACCCGATATCATGTTCCCTGGCCACAGTCTTCCAGAATCAAACCTCAGTCATGTTACCAGGCCACAGGTTTCCACCATCAAACCTCAGACATGTTCCCAGGCCACAGGGTTCCAGAATAAAACCGTTCTCATGTTCCCAGGCCACAGGGTTCCAGAATAAAACCATTCTCATGTTCCCAGGCAAAAAGATTCCAGAATCCACCGATGACATGTTCCCAGGCAACAGGGTTCCAGAATCAAGCCTCAGTCAGGTTCCCAGGCTACAGGGTTCCAGAATAAAACCTCAGTCATGTTCCAAGTCCACAGGGTTCCAGAATCAATCCTCAGTTAGGTTCCCAGGCTACAGGGTTCCAGAATAAAACCTCAGTCATGTTCCCAGTCCACAGGGTTCCAGAACCTAGGCTCAGTTAGATTCTCAGGGCACATTATTCCACAATCTAAACAGATGTCATGTTCCCAAGCCACAATTTTCCAGAATCACGCCTCAGTCATGTACCCAGGCCACAGGGATCCAGAATCAAACTTCAGTCATGTTCCCAGGTCAAAGGTTTCCAGAATCAAACCTCAGTCATATTCCCAGGCCACAGGGTTCCAGAATCCACCGATGTCATGTTCCCAGGCCACAGGGTTACAGAATCAATCCTCAGTTATGTTCCCAGGCTACAGGTATCCAGAATAAAACCTCAGTCATGTTCCCAGTCCACAGGATTCCAGAACCAAGGCTCAGTCACGTTCCCAGGGCACAGTATTCCACAATCTACACAGATGTCATGTTCCCAGTCCACAGTTTTCCAGAAACACGCCTCAGTTATGTTCCCAGGCCACAGGGAACCTGAATCAAACCTCAGTCATGTTGCCAGGCCATAGGGAACCACCATCAAACCTCAGTCATATTCCCAGGCCACAAGTTTCCAGAATCAAACCGATGTCATGTTCCCAGGCAACAGGTTTCCACAATCTAACATCAGTCATGTTCCCAGGCCAATGGTTTCCAGAAACAAACCTCAGTCATATTCCCAGGCCACAGGGTTCCAGAATCAACCCGATATCATGTTCCCTGGCCACATTCTTCCATAAACAAACCTCAGTCATGTTGCCAGGCCACAGGTTTCCACCATCAAACCTCAGACATGTTCCCAGGCCACAGGGTCCCAGAATCCACCGATGACATGTTCCCAGGCAACAGGGATCCTGAATCAATCCTCAGTTAGGTTCCCAGGCTACAGGGTTCCAGAATAAAACCTCATTCATGTTCCAAGTCCACAGGGTTCCAGAATGAATCCTCAGTTAGGTTCCCAGGCTACAGGGTTCCAGAATAAAACCTCAGTCATGTTCCCAGGCCACAGAGTTCCAGAAATCACCGATGTCATGTTCCCAGTCCTCAGGGTTCCAGAATCAATCCTCAGTTATGTTCCCAGGCTACAGGGTTCCAGAATAAAACCTCAGTCATGTTCCCAGTCCACAGGGTTCCAAAACCAAGGCTCAGTCAGGTTCCCAGGGCACAGTATTCCACAATCTAAACAGATGTCATGTTCCCAGGCCACAGTTTTCCAGAATCACGCCTCAGTCATGTACCCAGGCCACAGGGATCCAGAATCAAACCTCAGTCATGTTGCCAGGCCATAGGGTACCACCATCAAACCTGAGTCATATTCCCAGGCCACAGGCTTCCAGAATCAAACGGATTTCATGTTCCCAGGCCACAGGGTTCCAGAATCCAACCGATGTCGTGTTCCCAGGCCACAGGTTTCCCAAGAAAACCTCAGTCGTGTTCCCAGGACACAGCTTTCCAGAATCAACCCGGTATCATGTTCCCTGGGGACAGTCTTCCAGAATCTAACCTCAGTCATGTTGCCAGGACACAGGTTTCCACCATCAAACCTCAGACATGTTCCCAGGCCACAGGGTTCCAGAATAAAACCGTTCTCATGTTCCCAGGCCACAGGGTTCCAGAATCCACCGATGACATGTTCCCAGGCAACAGGGTTCCAGAATCAATCCTCAGTCAGGTTCCCAGGCTACAGGGTTCCAGAATAAAACCTCAGTCATGTTCCCAGTCCACAGGGTTCAAGAACCTAGGCTCAGTCAGATTCCCAGGGCACCTTATTCCACAATCTAAACAGATGTCATTTTCCCAAGCCACAGTTTTCCAGAATCTCACCTCAGTCATGTTCCCAGGCCACAAGGATCCAGAATCAAACCTCAGTCATGTTGCCAGGCCATAGTGTACCAGCATCAAACCTCAGTCATATTCCCAGGCCACAGGCTTCCAGAATCAAACGGATTTCATGTTCCCAGGCAACAGGTTTCCAGAATCCAAACCGATGTCATGTTCCCAGGCCACAAGATTCCACAATCTAACCTCAGTCATGTTCCCCGGCAAATGGCTTCCAGAATCAAACCTCAGTCATATTCCCAGGCCACAGGGTTCCAGAATCCACCGATGTCATGTTCCCAGGCCACAGGGTTACAGAATCAATCCTCAGTTATATTCCCAGGCTACAGGTATCCAGAATAAAACCTCAGTCATGTTCCCAGTCCACAGGGTTCCAGAACCAAGGCTCAGTCAGGTTCCCAGGGCACAGTATTCCACAATCTACACAGATGTCATGTTCCCAGGCCACAGTTTTCCAGAAACACGCCTCAGTTATGTTCCCAGGCACAGGGATCCTGAATCAAACCTCAGTCATGTTGCCAGGCCATAGGGTACCACCATCAAACCTCAGTCATATTCCCAGGCCACAAGTTTCCAGAATCAAACCGATGTCATATTCCCAGGTAACAGGTTTCCACAATCTAACATCAGTCATGTTCCCAGGCCAATGGTTTCCAGAATCAAACCTCAGTCATATTCCCAGGCCACAGGGTTCCAGAATCAACCCGATATCATGTTCCCTGGCCACATTCTTCCATAAACAAACCTCAGTCATGTTGCCAGGCCACAGGTTTCCACCATCAAACCTCAGACATGTTCCCAGGCCACAGGGTTCTAGAATAAAACCGTTCTCATGTTCCCAGGCCACAGGGTCCCAGAATCCACCGATGACATGTTCCCAGGCAACAGGGATCCAGAATCAATCCTCAGTTAGGTTCCCAGGCTACAGGGTTCCAGAATAAAACCTCATTCATGTTCCAAGTCCACAGGGTTCCAGAATGAATCCTCAGTTAGGTTCCCAGGCTACAGGGTTCCAGAATAAAACCTCAGTCATGTTCCCAGGCCACAGAGTTCCAGAATCCACCGATGTCATGTTCCCAGTCCACAGGGTTCCACAATCAATCCTCAGTTAGGTTCCCAGTCTACAGGGTGCCAGAATAAAACCTCAGTCATGTTCCAAGTCCACAGGGTTCCAGAATCAATCCTCTGTTAGGTTCCCAGGCTACAGGGTTCCAGAATAAAACCTCAGTCATGTTCCCAGTCCACAGGGTTCCAGAACCTAGGCTCAGTCAGATTCCCAGGGCACCTTATTCCACAATCTAAAGAGATGTCATGTTCCCAAGCCACAGTTTTCCAGAATCTCACCTCAGTCATGTTCCCAGGCCACAAGGATCCAGAATCAAACCTCAGTCATGTTGCCAGGCCATAGGGTACCAGCATCAAACCTCAGTCATATTCCCAGGCCACAGGCTTCCAGAATCAAACGGATTTCATGTTCCCAGGCAACAGGTTTCCAGAATCCAAACCGATGTCATGTTCCCAGGCCACAAGATTCCACAATCTAACCTCAGTCATGTTCCCCGGCAAATGGCTTCCAGAATCAAACCTCAGTCATATTCCCAGGCCACAGGGTTCCAGAATCCACCGATGTCATGTTCCCAGGCCACAGGGTTACAGAATCAATCCTCAGTTATGTTCCCAGGCTACAGGTATCCAGAATAAAACCTCAGTCATGTTCCCAGTCCACAGGGTTCCAGAACCAAGGCTCAGTCAGGTTCCCAGGGCACAGTATTCCACAATCTACACAGATGTCATGTTCCCAGGCCACAGTTTTCCAGAAACACGCCTCAGTTATGTTCCCAGGCACAGGGATCCTGAATCAAACCTCAGTCATGTTGCCAGGCCATAGGGTACCACCATCAAACCTCAGTCATATTCCCAGGCCACAAGTTTCCAGAATCAAACCGATGTCATGTTCCCAGGCAACAGGTTTCCACAATCTAACATCAGTCATGTTCCCAGGCCAATGGTTTCCAGAATCAAACCTCAGTCATATTCCCAGGCCACAGGGTTCCAGAATCAACCCGATATCATGTTCCCTGGCCACATTCTTCCATATACAAACCTCAATCATGTTGCCAGGCCACAGGTTTCCACCATCAAACCTCAGACATGTTCCCAGGCCACAGGGTTCTAGAATAAAACCGTTCTCATGTTCCCAGGCCACAGGGTCCCAGAATCCACCGATGACATGTTCCCAGGCAACAGGGATCCAGAATCAATCCTCAGTTAGGTTCCCAGGCTACAGGGTTCCAGAATAAAACCTCATTCATGTTCCAAGTCCACAGGGTTCCAGAATGAATCCTCAGTTAGGTTCCCAGGCTACAGGGTTCCAGAATAAAACCTCAGTCATGTTCCCAGGCCACAGAGTTCCAGAATCCACCGATGTCATGTTCCCAGTCCACAGGGTTCCACAATCAATCCTCAGTTATGTTCCCAGGCTACAGGGTTCCAGAATAAAACCTCAGTCATGTTCCAAGTCCACAGGGTTCCAGAATCAATCCTCTGTTAGGTTCCCAGGCTACAGGGTTCCAGAATAAAACCTCAGTCATGTTCCCAGTCCACAGGGTTCCAGAACCTAGGCTCAGTCAGATTCCCAGGGCACCTTATTCCACAATCTAAAGAGATGTCATGTTCCCAAGCCACAGTTTTCCAGAATCTCACCTCAGTCATGTTCCCAGGCCACAAGGATCCAGAATCAAACCTCAGTCATGTTGCCAGGCCATAGGGTACCAGCATCAAACCTCAGTCATATTCCCAGGCCACAGGCTTCCAGAATCAAACGGATTTCATGTTCCCAGGCAACAGGTTTCCAGAATCCAAACCGATGTCATGTTCCCAGGCCACAAGATTCCACAATCTAACCTCAGTCATGTTCCCCGGCAAATGGCTTCCAGAATCAAACCTCAGTCATATTCCCAGGCCACAGGGTTCCAGAATCCACCGATGTCATGTTCCCAGGCCACAGGGTTACAGAATCAATCCTCAGTTATGTTCCCAGGCTACAGGTATCCAGAATAAAACCTCAGTCATGTTCCCAGTCCACAGGGTTCCAGAACCAAGGCTCAGTCAGGTTCCCAGGGCACAGTATTCCACAATCTACACAGATGTCATGTTCCCAGGCCACAGTTTTCCAGAAACACGCCTCAGTTATGTTCCCAGGCACAGGGATCCTGAATCAAACCTCAGTCATGTTGCCAGGCCATAGGGTACCACCATCAAACCTCAGTCATATTCCCAGGCCACAAGTTTCCAGAATCAAACCGATGTCATGTTCCCAGGCAACAGGTTTCCACAATCTAACATCAGTCATGTTCCCAGGCCAATGGTTTCCAGAATCAAACCTCAGTCATATTCCCAGGCCACAGGGTTCCAGAATCAACCCGATATCATGTTCCCTGGCCACATTCTTCCATAAACAAACCTCAGTCATGTTGCCAGGCCACAGGTTTCCACCATCAAACCTCAGACATGTTCCCAGGCCACAGGGTTCTAGAATAAAACCGTTCTCATGTTCCCAGGCCACAGGGTCCCAGAATCCACCGATGACATGTTCCCAGGCAACAGGGATCCAGAATCAATCCTCAGTTAGGTTCCCAGGCTACAGGGTTCCAGAATAAAACCTCATTCATGTTCCAAGTCCACAGGGTTCCAGAATGAATCCTCAGTTAGGTTCCCAGGCTACAGGGTTCCAGAATAAAACCTCAGTCATGTTCCCAGGCCACAGAGTTCCAGAATCCACCGATGTCATGTTCCCAGTCCACAGGGTTCCAGAATCAATCCTCAGTTATGTTCCCAGGCTACAGGGTTCCAGAATAAAACCTCAGTCATGTTCCCAGTCCACAGGGTTGCAGAACCAAGGCTCAGTCAGTTTCCCAGGGCACAGTATTCCACAATCTAAACAGATGTCATGTTCCCAGGCCACAGTTTTCCAGAATCACACTTCAGTCATGTTCCAAGGCCACAGGGATCCAGAATCAAACCTCAGTCATGTTGCCAGGATATACGGTATCACCATCAAACCTCAGTCATATTCCCAGGCCACAAGTTTCCAGAATCAAACCGATGTCATGTTCCCAGGCCACAGGTTTCCACAATCTAACATCAGTCATGTTACCAGGCCACAGGATTCCAGAAGCAAACCTCAGTCTTGTTCCCAGGACACAGGTTTCCAGAATCAACCCGATATCATGTTCCCTGGCCACAGTCTTCCAGAATCAAACCTCAGTCATGTTACCAGGACACAGGTTTCCACCATTAAACCTCAGACATGTTCCCAGGCCACAGGGTTCCAGAATAAAACCATTCTCATGTTCCCAGGCCACAGGGTTCCAGAATAAAACCGTTCTCATGTTCCCAGGGCATAGGTTTCCAGAATCCACCGATGACATGTTCCCAGGCAACAGGGTTCCACAATCAATCCTCAGTTAGGTTCCCAGGCTACAGGGTTCCAGAATAAAACCTCAGTCATGTTCCAAGTCCACAGGGTTCCAGAATCAATCCTCTGTTAGGTTCCCAGGCTACAGGGTTCCAGAATAAAACCTCAGTCATGTTCCCAGTCCACAGGGTTCCAGAACCTAGGCTCAGTCAGATTCCCAGGGCACCTTATTCCACAATCTAAACAGATGTCATGTTCCCAAGCCACAGTTTTCCAGAATCTCACCTCAGTCATGTTCCCAGGCCACAAGTATCCAGAATCAAACCTCAGTCATGTTGCCAGGCCATAGGGTACCAGCATCAAACCTCAGTCATATTCCCAGGCCACAGGCTTCCAGAATCAAACGGATTTCATGTTCCCAGGCAACAGGTTTCCAGAATCCAAACCGATGTCATGTTCCCAGGCCACAAGACACCACAATCTAACCTCAGTCATGTTCCCCAGCAAATGGCGTCCAGAATCAAACCTCAGTCTTGTTCCCAGGACACAGGTTTCCAGAATCAAACCTCAGACATGTTCCCAGGCCACAGGGTTCCAGAATCCCCCGATGTCATGTTCCCAGGCCACAGGGTTACAGAATCAAACCTCAGTTATGTTCCCAGGCTACAGGTATCCAGAATAAAACCTCAGTCATGTTCCCAGTCCACAGGGTTCCAGAACCAAGGCTCAGTCAGGTTCCCAGGGCACAGTATTCCATAATCTACACAGATGTCATGTTCCCAGGCCACAGTTTTCCAGAAACACGCCTCAGTTATGTTCCCAGGCCACAGGGATCCTGAATCAAACCTCAGTCATGTTGCCAGGCCATAGGGTACCACCATCAAACCTCAGTCATATTCCCAGGCCACAAGTTTCCAGAATCAAACCGATGTCATGTTCCCAGGCAACAGGTTTCCACAATCTAACATCAGTCATGTTCCCAGGCCAATGGTTTCCAGAATCAAACCTCAGTCATATTCCCAGGCCACAGGGTTCCAGAATCAACCCGATATCATGTTCCCTGGCCACATTCTTCCATAAACAAACCTCAGTCATGTTGCCAGGCCACAGGTTTCCACCATCAAACCTCAGACATGTTCCCAGGCCACAGGGTTCTAGAATAAAACCGTTCTCATGTTCCCAGGCCACAGGGTCCCAGAATCCACCGATGACATGTTCCCAGGCAACAGGGATCCAGAATCAATCCTCAGTTAGGTTCCCAGGCTAAAGGGTTCCAGAATAAAACCTCATTCATGTTCCAAGTCCACAGGGTTCCAGAATGAATCCTCAGTTAGGTTCCCAGGCTACAGGGTTCCAGAATAAAACCTCAGTCATGTTCCCAGGCCACAGAGTTCCAGAATCCACCGATGTCATGTTCCCAGTCCACAGGGTTCAAGAATCAATCCTCAGTTATGTTCCCAGGCTACAGGGTTCCAGAATAAAACCTCAGTCATGTTCCCAGTCCACAGGGTTCCAAAACCAAGGCTCAGTCAGGTTCCCAGGGCACAGTATTCCACAATCTAAACAGATGTCATGTTCCCAGGCCACAGTTTTCCAGAATCACGCCTCAGTCATGTACCCAGGCCACAGGGATCCAGAATCAAACCTCAGTCATGTTGCCAGGCCATAGGGTACCACCATCAAACCTGAGTCATATTCCCAGGCCACAGGCTTCCAGAATCAAACGGATTTCATGTTCCCAGGCCACAGGGTTCCAGAATCCAACCGATGTCGCGTTCCCAGGCCACAGGTTTCCACAAGCAAACCTCAGTCGTGTTCCCAGGACACAGCTTTCCAGAATCAACCCGGTATCATGTTCCCTGGCGACAGTCTTCCAGAATCTAACCTCAGTCATGTTGCCAGGCCACAGGTTTCCACCATCAAACCTCAGACATGTTCCCAGGCCACAGGGTTCCAGAATAAAACCGTTCTCATGTTCCCAGGCAAAAAGATTCCAGAATCCACCGATGACATGTTCCCAGGCAACAGGGTTCCAGAATCAATCCTCAGTCAGGTTCCCAGGCTACAGGGTTCCAGAATAAAACCTCAGTCATGTTCCAAGTCCACAGGGTTCCAGAATCGATCCTCAGTTAGGTTCCCAGGCTACAGGGTTCCAGAATAAAACCTCAGTCATGTTCCCAGTCCACAGGGTTCCAGAACCTAGGCTCAGTTAGATTCTCAGGGCACAGTATTCCAGAATCTAAACACATGTCAGGTTCCCAAGCCACAATTTTCCAGAATCACGCCTCAGTCATGTACCCAGGCCACAGGGATCCAGAATCAAACTTCAGTCATGTTGCCAGGCCATAGGGTACCACCATCAAACCTCGGTCATATTCCCAGGCCTCAGGCTACCAGAATCAAACGGATTTCATGTTCCCAGGCAACAGGGTTCCAGAATCCAAACCGATGTCATGTTCCCAGGCCACAGGATTCCACAATCTAACCTCAGTCATGTTCCCAGGTCAAAGGTTTCCAGAATCAAACCTCAGTCATATTCCCAGGCCACAGGGTTCCAGAATCCAACGATGTCATGTTCCCAGGCCACAGGGTTACAGAATCAATCCTCAGTTATGTTCCCAGGCTACAGGTATCCAGAATAAAACCTCAGTCATGTTTCCAGTCCACAGGGTTACAGAACCAAGGCTCAGTCACGTTCCCAGGGCACAGTATTCCACAATCTACACAGATGTCATGTTCCCAGGCCACAGTTTTCCAGAAACACGCCTCAGTTTTGTTCCCAGGCCACAGGGATCCTGAATCAAACCTCAGTCATGTTGCCAGGCCATAGGGTACCACCATCAAACCTCAGTCATATTCCCAGGCCACAAGTTTCCAGAATCAAACTGATGTCATGTTCCCAGGCAACAGGTTTCCACAATCTAACATCAGTCATGTTCCCAGGCCAATGGTTTCCAGAATCAAACCTCAGTCATATTCCCAGGCCACAGGGTTCCAGAATCAACCCGATATCATGTTCCCTGGCCACATTCTTCCATAATCAAACCTCAGTCATGTTGCCAGGCCATAGGTTTCCACCATCAAACTTCAGACATGTTCCCAGTCCACAGGGTTCTAGAATAAAACCGTTCTCATCATCCCAGGCCACAGGGTTCCAGAATCCACCGATGACATGTTCCCAGGCAACAGGGATCCAGAATCAATCCTCAGTTAGGTTCCCAGCCTACAGGGTTCCAGAATAAAACCTCAGTCATGTTCCCAGTACACAGGGTTCCAGAACCTAGGCTCAGTTAGATTCTCAGGGCACAGTACTCCACAATCTAAACAGATGTCATGTTCTCAGGCCACAGTTTTCCAGAATCACACTTCAGTCATGTTCCAAGGCCACAGGGATCCAGAATCAAACCTCAGTCATGTTGCCAGGCCATACGGTATCACCATCAAACCTCAGTCATATTCCCAGGCCACAAGTTTCCAGAATCAAACCGATGTCATGTTCCCAGGCCACAGGTTTCCACAATCTAACATCAGTCATGTTCCCAGGCCACAGGATTCCAGAAGCAAACCTCAGTCTTGTTCCCAGGACACAGGTTTCCAGAATCAACCCGATATCATGTTCCCTGGCCACAGTCTTCCAGAATCAAACCTCAGTCAAGTTACCAGGCCACAGGTTTCCACCATCAAACCTCAGACATGTTCCCAGGCCACAGGGTTCCACAATAAAACCGTTCTCATGTTCCCAGGCCACAGGTTTCCAGAATAAAACCGTTCTCATGTTCCCAGGGCACAGGGTTCCAGAATCCACCGATGACATGTTCCCAGGCAACAGGGTTCCACAATCAATCCTCAGTTAGGTTCCCAGGCTACAGGGTTCCAGAATAAAACCTCAGTCATGTTCCAAGTCCACAGGGTTCCAGAATCAATCCTCTGTTAGGTTCCCAGGCTACAGGGTTCCAGAATAAATCCTCAGTCATGTTCCCAGTCCACAGGGTTCCAGAACCTAGGCTCAGTCATATTCCCAGGGCACCTTATTCCACAATCTAAACAGATGTCATGTTCCCAAGCCACAGTTTTCCAGAATCTCACCTCAGTCATGTTCCCAGGCCACAAGGATCCAGAATCAAACCTCAGTCATGTTGCCAGGCCATAGGATACCAGCATCAAACCTCAGTCATATTCCCAGGCCGCAGGCTTCCAGAATCAAACGGATTTCATGTTCCCAGGCAACAGGTTTCCAGAATCCAAACCGATGTCATGTTCCCAGGCCACAAGATACCACAATCTAACCTTAGTCATGTTCCCCGGCAAATGGCTTCCAGAATCAAACCTCAGTCATATTCCCAGGCCACAGGGTTCCAGAATCCACCGATGTCATGTTCCCAGGCCACAGGGTTACAGAATCAATCCTCAGTTATGTTCCCAGGCTACAGGTATCCAGAATAAAACCTCAGTCATGTTCCCAATCCACAGGGTTCCAGAACCAAGGCTCAGTCAGGTTCCCAGGGCACAGTATTCCACAATCTACACAGATGTCATGTTCCCAGGCCACAGTTTTCCAGAAACACGCCTCAGTTATGTTCCCAGGCCACAGGGATCCTGAATCAAACCTCAGTCATGTTGCCAGGCCATAGGGTACCACCATCAAACCTCAGTCATATTCCCAGGCCACAAGTTTCCAGAATCAAACCGATGTCATGTTCCCAGGCAACAGGTTTCCACAATCTAACATCAGTCATGTTCCCAGGCCAATGGTTTCCAGAATCAAACCTCAGTCATATTCCCAGGCCACAGGGTTCCAGAATCAACCCGATATCATGTTCCCTGGCCACATTCTTCCATAAACAAACCTCAGTCATGTTGCCAGGCCACAGGTTTCCACCATCAAACCTCAGACATGTTCCCAGGCCACAGGGTTCCAGAATAAAACCGTTCTCATGTTCCCAGGCAAAAAGATTCCAGAATCCACCGATGACATGTTCCCAGGCAACAGGGTTCCAGAATCAATCCTCAGTCAGGTTCCCAGGCTACAGGGTTCCAGAATAAAACCTCAGTCATGTTCCAAGTCCACAGGGTTCCAGAATCGATCCTCAGTTAGGTTCCCAGGCTACAGGGTTCCAGAATAAAACCTCAGTCATGTTCCCAGTCCACAGGGTTCCAGAACCTAGGCTCAGTTAGATTCTCAGGGCACATTATTCCAGAATCTAAACACATGTCAGGTTCCCAAGCCACAATTTTCCAGAATCACGCCTCAGTCATGTACCCAGGCCACAGGGATCCAGAATCAAACTTCAGTCATGTTGCCAGGCCATAGGGTACCACCATCAAACCTCAGTCATATTCCCAGGCCTCAGGCTACCAGAATCAAACGGATTTCATGTTCCCAGGCAACAGGGTTCCAGAATCCAAACCGATGTCATGTTCCCAGGCCACAGGATTCCACAATCTAACCTCAGTCATGTTCCCAGGTCAAAGGTTTCCAGAATCAAACCTCAGTCATATTCCCAGGCCACAGGGTTCCAGAATCCAACGATGTCATGTTCCCAGGCCACAGGGTTACAGAATCAATCCTCAGTTATGTTCCCAGGCTACATGTATCCAGAATGAAACCTCAGTCATGTTCCCAGTCCACAGGGTTACAGAACCAAGGCTCAGTCACGTTCCCAGGGCACAGTATTCCACAATCTACACAGATGTCATGTTCCCAGGCCACAGTTTTCCAGAAACACGCCTCAGTTATGTTCCCAGGCCACAGGGATCCTGAATCAAACCTCAGTCATGTTGCCAGGCCATAGGGTACCACCATCAAACCTCAGTCATATTCCCAGGCCACAAGTTTCCAGAATCAAACCGATGTCATGTTCCCAGGCAACAGGTTTCCACAATCTAACATCAGTCATGTTCCCAGGCCAATGGTTTCCAGAATCAAACCTCAGTCATATTCCCAGGCCACAGGGTTCCAGAATCAACCCGATATCATGTTCCCTGGCCACATTCTTCCATAATCAAACCTCAGTCATGTTGCCAGGCCATAGGTTTCCACCATCAAACTTCAGACATGTTCCCAGTCCACAGGGTTCTAGAATAAAACCGTTCTCATGATCCCAGGCCACAGGGTTCCAGAATCCACCGATGACATGTTCCCAGGCAACAGGGATCCAGAATCAATCCTCAGTTAGGTTCCCAGCCTACAGGGTTCCAGAATAAAACCTCAGTCATGTTCCCAGTACACAGGGTTCCAGAACCTAGGCTCAGTTAGATTCTCAGGGCACAGTACTCCACAATCTAAACAGATGTCATGTTCTCAGGCCACAGTTTTCCAGAATCACACTTCAGTCATGTTCCAAGGCCACAGGGATCCAGAATCAAACCTCAGTCATGTTGCCAGGCCATACCGTATCACCATCAAACCTCAGTCATATTCCCAGGCCACAAGTTTCCAGAATCAAACCGATGTCATGTTCCCAGGCCACAGGTTTCCACAATCTAACATCAGTCATGTTCCCAGGCCACAGGATTCCAGAAGCAAACCTCAGTCTTGTTCCCAGGACACAGGTTTCCAGAATCAACCCGATATCATGTTCCCTGGCCACAGTCTTCCAGAATCAAACCTCAGTCAAGTTACCAGGCCACAGGTTTCCACCATCAAACCTCAGACATGTTCCCAGGCCACAGGGTTCCAGAATAAAACCGTTCTCATGTTCCCAGGCCACAGGTTTCCAGAATAAAACCGTTCTCATGTTCCCAGGGCACAGGGTTCCAGAATCCACCGATGACATGTTCCCAGGCAACAGGGTTCCACAATCAATCCTCAGTTAGGTTCCCAGGCTACAGGGTTCCAGAATAAAACCTCAGTCATGTTCCAAGTCCACAGGGTTCCAGAATCAATCCTCTGTTAGGTTCCCAGGCTACAGGGTTCCAGAATAAATCCTCAGTCATGTTCCCAGTCCACAGGGTTCCAGAACCTAGGCTCAGTCATATTCCCAGGGCACCTTATTCCACAATCTAAACAGATGTCATGTTCCCAAGCCACAGTTTTCCAGAATCTCACCTCAGTCATGTTCCCAGGCCACAAGGATCCAGAATCAAACCTCAGTCATGTTGCCAGGCCATAGGATACCAGCATCAAACCTCAGTCATATTCCCAGGCCACAGGCTTCCAGAATCAAACGGATTTCATGTTCCCAGGCAACAGGTTTCCAGAATCCAAACCGATGTCATGTTCCCAGGCCACAAGATACCACAATCTAACCTTAGTCATGTTCCCCGGCAAATGGCTTCCAGAATCAAACCTCAGTCATATTCCCAGGCCACAGGGTTCCAGAATCCACCGATGTCATGTTCCCAGGCCACAGGGTTACAGAATCAATCCTCAGTTATGTTCCCAGGCTACAGGTATCCAGAATAAAACCTCAGTCATGTTCCCAATCCACAGGGTTCCAGAACCAAGGCTCAGTCAGGTTCCCAGGGCACAGTATTCCACAATCTACACAGATGTCATGTTCCCAGGCCACAGTTTTCCAGAAACACGCCTCAGTTATGTTCCCAGGCCACAGGGATCCTGAATCAAACCTCAGTCATGTTGCCAGGCCATAGGGTACCACCATCAAACCTCAGTCATATTCCCAGGCCACAAGTTTCCAGAATCAAACCGATGTCATGTTCCCAGGCAACAGGTTTCCACAATCTAACATCAGTCATGTTCCCAGGCCAATGGTTTCCAGAATCAAACCTCAGTCATATTCCCAGGCCACAGGGTTCCAGAATCAACCCGATATCATGTTCCCTGGCCACATTCTTCCATAAACAAACCTCAGTCATGTTGCCAGGCCACAGGTTTCCACCATCAAACCTCAGACATGTTCCCAGGCCACAGGGTTCCAGAATAAAACCGTTCTCATGTTCCCAGGCCACAGGGTCCCAGAATCCACCGATGACATGTTCCCAGGCAACAGGGATCCAGAATCAATCCTCAGTTAGGTTCCCAGGCTACAGGGTTCCAGAATAAAACCTCATTCATGTTCCAAGTCCACAGGGTTCCAGAATGAATCCTCAGTTAGGTTCCCAGGCTACAGGGTTCCAGAATAAAACCTCAGTCATGTTCCCAGGCCACAGAGTTCCAGAATCCACCGATGTCATGTTCCCAGTCCACAGGGTTCCAGAATCAATCCTCAGTTATGTTCCCAGGCTACAGGGTTGCAGAATAAAACCTCAGTCATGTTCCCAGTCCACAGGGTTCCAAAACCAAGGCTCAGTCAGGTTCCCAGGGCACAGTATTCCACAATCTAAACAGATGTCATGTTCCCAGGCCACAGTTTTCCAGAATCACGCCTCAGTCATGTACCCAGGCCACAGGGATCCAGAATCAAACCTCAGTCATGTTGCCAGGCCATAGGGTACCACCATCAAACCTGAGTCATATTCCCAGGCCACAGGCTTCCAGAATCAAACGGATTTCATGTTCCCAGGCCACAGGGTTCCAGAATCCAACCGATGTCGTGTTCCCAGGCCACAGGATTCCACAAGCAAACCTCAGTCGTGTTCCCAGGACACAGCTTTCCAGAATCAACCCGGTATTATGTTCCCTGGCGACAGTCTTCCAGAATCTAACCTCAGTCATGTTGCCAGGCCACAGGTTTCCACCATCAAACCTCAGACATGTTCCCAGGCCACAGGGTTCCAGAATAAAACCGTTCTCATGTTCCCAGGCAAAAAGATTCCAGAATCCACCGATGACATGTTCCCAGGCAACAGGGTTCCAGAATCAATCCTCAGTCAGGTTCCCAGGCTACAGGGTTCCAGAATAAAACCTCAGTCATGTTCCAAGTCCACACGGTTCCAGGATCAATCCTCAGTTAGGTTCCCAGGCTACAGGGTTCCAGAATAAAACCTCAGTCATGTTCCCAGTCCACAGGGTTCCAGAACCTAGGCTCAGTTAGATTCTCAGGGCACAGTATTCCAGAATCTAAACACATGTCATGTTCCCAAGCCACAATTTTCCAGAATCACGCCTCAGTCATGTACCCAGGCCACAGGGATCCAGAATCAAACTTCAGTCATGTTGCCAGGCCATAGGGTACCACCATCAAACCTCAGTCATATTCCCAGGCCACAGGCTACCAGAATCAAACGGATTTCATGTTCCCAGGCAACAGGGTTCCAGAATCCAAACCGATGTCATGTTCCCAGGCCATAGGATTCCACAATCTAACCTCAGTCATGTTCCCAGGTCAAAGGTTTCCAGAATCAAACCTCAGTCATATTCCCAGGCCACAGGGTTCCAGAATCCACCGATGTCATGTTCCCAGGCCACAGGGTTACAGAATCAATCCTCACTTATGTTCCCAGGCTACAGGTATCCAGAATAAAACCTCAGTCATGTTCCCAGTCCACAGGGTTCCAGAACCAAGGCTCAGTCACATTCCCAGGGCACAGTATTCCACAATCTACACAGATGTCATGTTCCCAGGCCACAGTTTTCCAGAAACACGCCTCAGTTATGTTCCCAGGCCACAGGGATCCTGAATCAAACCTCAGTCATGTTGCCAGGCCATAGGGTACCACCATCAAACCTCAGTCATATTCCCAGGCCACAAGTTTCCAGAATCAAACCGATGTCATGTTCCCAGGCAACAGGTTTCCACAATCTAACATCAGTCATGTTCCCAGGCCAATGGTTTCCAGAATCAAACCTCAGTCATATTCCCAGGTCACAGGGTTCCAGAATCAACCCGATATCATGTTCCCTGGCCACATTCTTCCATAATCAAACCTCAGTCATGTTGCCAGGCCATAGGTTTCCACCATCAAACCTCAGACATGTTCCCATGCCACAGGGTTCTAGAATAAAACCGTTCTCATGATCCCAGGCCACAGGGTTCCAGAATCCACCGATGACATGTTCCCAGGCAACAGGGATCCAGAATCAATCCTCAGTTAGGTTCCCAGCCTACAGGGTTCCAGAATAAAACCTCAGTCATGTTCCCAGTCCACAGGGTTCCAGAACCTAGGCTCAGTTAGATTCTCAGGGCACAGTACTCCACAATCTAAACAGATGTCATGTTCCCAGGCCACAGTTTTCCAGAATCACACTTCAGTCATGTTCCAAGGCCACAGGGATCCAGAATCAAACCTCAGTCATGTTGCCAGGCCATACGGTATCACCATCAAACCTCAGTCATATTCCCAGGCCACAAGTTTCCAGAATCAAACCGATGTCATGTTCCCAGGCCACAGGTTTCCACAATCTAACATCAGTCATGTTCCCAGGCCACAGGATTCCAGAAGCAAACCTCAGTCTTGTTCCCAGGACACAGGTTTCCAGAATCAACCCGATATCATGTTCCCTGGCCACAGTCTTCCAGAATCAAACCTCAGTCATGTTACCAGGCCACAGGTTTCCACCATCAAACCTCAGACATGTTCCCAGGCCACAGGGTTCCAGAATAAAACCGTTCTCATGTTTCCAGGCCACAGGGTTCCAGAATAAAACTGTTCTCATGTTCCCAGGGCACAGGGTTCCAGAATCCACCGATGACATGTTCCCAGGCAACAGGGTTCCACAATCAATCCTCATTAGGTTCCTAGGCTACAGGGTTCCAGAATAAAACCTCAGTCATGTTCCAAGTCCACAGGGTTCCAGAATCAATCCTCTGTTAGGTTCCCAGGCTACAGGGTTCCAGAATAAAACCTCAGTCATGTTCCCAGGCCACAGAGTTCCAGAATCCACCGATGTCATGTTCCCAGTCCACAGGGTTCCAGAATCAATCCTCAGTTATGTTCCCAGGCTACAGGGTTCCAGAATAAAACCTCAGTCATGTTCCCAGTCCACAGGGTTCCAAAACCAAGGCTCAGTCAGGTTCCCAGGGCACAGTATTCCACAATCTAAACAGATGTCATGTTCCCAGGCCACAGTTTTTCAGAATCACGCCTCAGTCATGTACCCAGGCCACAGGGATCCAGAATCAAACCTCAGTCATGTTGCCAGGCCATAGGGTACCACCATCAAACCTGAGTCATATTCCCAGGCCACAGGCTACCAGAATCAAACGGATTTCATGTTCCCAGGCCACAGGGTTCCAGAATCCAACCGATGTCGCGTTCCCAGGCCACAGGTTTCCACAAGCAAACCTCAGTCGTGTTCCCAGGACACAGCTTTCCAGAATCAACCAGGTATCATGTTCCCTGGCGACAGTCTTCCAGAATCTAACCTCAGTCATGTTGCCAGGCCACAGGTTTCCACCATCAAACCTCAGACATGTTCCCAGGCCACAGGGTTCCAGAATAAAACCGTTCTCATGTTCCCAGGCAAAAAGATTCCAGAATCCACCGATGACATGTTCCCAGGCAACAGGGTTCCAGAATCAATCCTCAGTCAGGTTCCCAGGCTACAGGGTTCCAGAATAAAACCTCAGTCATGTTCCAAGTCCACAGGGTTCCAGAATCAATCCTCAGTTAGGTTCCCAGGCTACAGGGTTCCAGAATAAAACCTCAGTCATGTTCCCAGTCCACAGGGTTCCCGAACATAGGCTCAGTTAGATTCTCAGGGCACAGTGTTCCAGAATCTAAACACATGTCATGTTCCCAAGCCACAATTTTCCAGAATCACGCCTCAGTCATGTACCCAGGCCACAGGGATCCAGAATCAAACTTCAGTCATGTTGCCAGGCCATAGGGTACCACCATCAAACCTCAGTCATATTCCCAGGCCACAGGCTACCAGAATCAAACGGATTTCATGTTCCCAGGCAACAGGGTTCCAGAATTCAAACCGATGTCATCTTCCCAGGCCACAGGATTCCACAATCTAACCTCAGTCATGTTCCCAGGTCAAAGGTTTCCAGAATCAAACCTCAGTCATATTCCCAGGCCAAAGGGTTCCAGAATCCACCGATGTCATGTTCCCAGGCCACAGGGTTACAGAATCAATCCTCAGTTATGTTCCCAGGCTACAGGTATCCAGAATAAAACCTCAGTCATGTTCCCAGTCCACAGGGTTCCAGAACCAAGGCTCAGTCAGGTTCCCAGGGCACAGTATTCCACAATCTACACAGATGTCATGTTCCCAGGCCACAGTTTTCCAGAAACACGCCTCAGTTATGTTCCCAGGCACAGGGATCCTGAATCAAACCTCAGTCATGTTGCCAGGCCATAGGGTACCACCATCAAACCTCAGTCATATTCCCAGGCCACAAGTTTCCAGAATCAAACCGATGTCATGTTCCCAGGCAACAGGTTTCCACAATCTAACATCAGTCATGTTCCCAGGCCAATGGTTTCCAGAATCAAACCTCAGTCATATTCCCAGGCCACAGGGTTCCAGAATCAACCCGATATCATGTTCCCTGGCCACATTCTTCCATAAACAAACCTCAGTCATGTTGCCAGGCCACAGGTTTCCACCATCAAACCTCAGACATGTTCCCAGGCCACAGGGTTCTAGAATAAAACCGTTCTCATGTTCCCAGGCCACAGGGTCCCAGAATCCACCGATGACATGTTCCCAGGCAACAGGGATCCAGAATCAATCCTCAGTTAGGTTCCCAGGCTACAGGGTTCCAGAATAAAACCTCATTCATGTTCCAAGTCCACAGGGTTCCAGAATGAATCCTGAGTTAGGTTCCCAGGCTACAGGGTTCCAGAATAAAACCTCAGTCATGTTCCCAGGCCACAGAGTTCCAGAATCCACCGATGTCATGTTCCCAGTCCACAGGGTTCCAGAATCAATCCTCAGTTATGTTCCCAGGCTACAGGGTTCCAGAATAAAACCTCAGTCATGTTCCCAGTCCACAGGGTTGCAGAACCAAGGCTCAGTCAGTTTCCCAGGGCACAGTATTCCACAATCTAAACAGATGTCATGTTCCCAGGCCACAGTTTTCCAGAATCACACTTCAGTCATGTTCCAAGGCCACAGGGATCCAGAATCAAACCTCAGTCATGTTGCCAGGATATACGGTATCACCATCAAACCTCAGTCATATTCCCAGGCCACAAGTTTCCAGAATCAAACCGATGTCATGTTCCCAGGCCACAGGTTTCCACAATCTAACATCAGTCATGTTACCAGGCCACAGGATTCCAGAAGCAAACCTCAGTCTTGTTCCCAGGACACAGGTTTCCAGAATCAACCCGATATCATGTTCCCTGGCCACAGTCTTCCAGAATCAAACCTCAGTCATGTTACCAGGACACAGGTTTCCACCATTAAACCTCAGACATGTTCCCAGGCCACAGGGTTCCAGAATAAAACCGTTCTCATGTTCCCAGGCCACAGGGTTCCAGAATAAAACCGTTCTCATGTTCCCAGGGCATAGGTTTCCAGAATCCACCGATGACATGTTCCCAGGCAACAGGGTTCCACAATCAATCCTCAGTTAGGTTCCCAGGCTACAGGGTTCCAGAATAAAACCTCAGTCATGTTCCAAGTCCACAGGGTTCCAGAATCAATCCTCTGTTAGGTTCCCAGGCTACAGGGTTCCAGAATAAAACCTCAGTCATGTTCCCAGTCCACAGGGTTCCAGAACCTAGGCTCAGTCAGATTCCCAGGGCACCTTATTCCACAATCTAAACAGATGTCATGTTCCCAAGCCACAGTTTTCCAGAATCTCACCTCAGTCATGTTCCCAGGCCACAAGGATCCAGAATCAAACCTCAGTCATGTTGCCAGGCCATAGGGTACCAGCATCAAACCTCAGTCATATTCCCAGGCCACAGGCTTCCAGAATCAAACGGATTTCATGTTCCCAGGCAACAGGTTTCCAGAATCCAAACCGATGTCATGTTCCTAGGCCACAAGATTCCACAATCTAACCTCAGTCATGTTCCCCGGCAAATGGCTTCCAGAATCAAACCTCAGTCATATTCCCAGGCCACAGGGTTCCAGAATCCACCGATGTCATGTTCCCAGGCCACAGGGTTACAGAATCAATCCTCAGTTATGTTCCCAGGCTACAGGTATCCAGAATAAAACCTCAGTCATGTTCCCAGTCCACAGGGTTCCAGAACCAAGGCTCAGTCAGGTTCCCAGGGCACAGTATTCCATAATCTACACAGATGTCATGTTCCCAGGCCACAGTTTTCCAGAAACACGCCTCAGTTATGTTCCCAGGCCACAGGGATCCTGAATCAAACCTCAGTCATGTTGCCAGGCCATAGGGTACCACCATCAAACCTCAGTCATATTCCCAGGCCACAAGTTTCCAGAATCAAACCGATGTCATGTTCCCAGGCAACAGGTTTCCACAATCTAACATCAGTCATGTTCCCAGGCCAATGGTTTCCAGAATCAAACCTCAGTCATATTCCCAGGCCACAGGGTTCCAGAATCAACCCGATATCATGTTCCCTGGCCACATTCTTCCATAAACAAACCTCAGTCATGTTGCCAGGCCACAGGTTTCCACCATCAAACCTCAGACATGTTCCCAGGCCACAGGGTTCTAGAATAAAACCGTTCTCATGTTCCCAGGCCACAGGGTCCCAGAATCCACCGATGACATGTTCCCAGGCAACAGGGATCCAGAATCAATCCTCAGTTAGGTTCCCAGGCTAAAGGGTTCCAGAATAAAATCTCATTCATGTTCCAAGTCCACAGGGTTCCAGAATGAATCCTCAGTTAGGTTCCCAGGCTACAGGGTTCCAGAATAAAACCTCAGTCATGTTCCCAGGCCACAGAGTTCCAGAATCCACCGATGTCATGTTCCCAGTCCACAGGGTTCAAGAATCAATCCTCAGTTATGTTCCCAGGCTACAGGGTTCCAGAATAAAACCTCAGTCATGTTCCCAGTCCACAGGGTTCCAAAACCAAGGCTCAGTCAGGTTCCCAGGGCACAGTATTCCACAATCTAAACAGATGTCATGTTCCCAGGCCACAGTTTTCCAGAATCACGCCTCAGTCATGTACCCAGGCCACAGGGATCCAGAATCAAACCTCAGTCATGTTGCCAGGCCATAGGGTACCACCATCAAACCTGAGTCATATTCCCAGGCCACAGGCTTCCAGAATCAAACGGATTTCATGTTCCCAGGCCACAGGGTTCCAGAATCCAACCGATGTCGCGTTCCCAGGCCACAGGTTTCCACAAGCAAACCTCAGTCGTGTTCCCAGGACACAGCTTTCCAGAATCAACCCGGTATCATGTTCCCTGGCGACAGTCTTCCAGAATCTAACCTCAGTCATGTTGCCAGGCCACAGGTTTCCACCATCAAACCTCAGACATGTTCCCAGGCCACAGGGTTCCAGAATAAAACCGTTCTCATGTTCCCAGGCAAAAAGATTCCAGAATCCACCGATGACATGTTCCCAGGCAACAGGGTTCCAGAATCAATCCTCAGTCAGGTTCCCAGGCTACAGGGTTCCAGAATAAAACCTCAGTCATGTTCCACGTCCACAGGGTTCCAGAATCGATCCTCAGTTAGGTTCCCAGGCTACAGGGTTCCAGAATAAAACCTCAGTCATGTTCCCAGTCCACAGGGTTCCAGAACCTAGGCTCAGTTAGATTCTCAGGGCACAGTATTCCAGAATCTAAACACATGTCAGGTTCCCAAGCCACAATTTTCCAGAATCACGCCTCAGTCATGTACCCAGGCCACAGGGATCCAGAATCAAACTTCAGTCATGTTGCCAGGCCATAGGGTACCACCATCAAACCTCAGTCATATTCCCAGGCCTCAGGCTACCAGAATCAAACGGATTTCATGTTCCCAGGCAACAGGGTTCCAGAATCCAAACCGATGTCATGTTCCCAGGCCACAGGATTCCACAATCTAACCTCAGTCATGTTCCCAGGTCAAAGGTTTCCAGAATCAAACCTCAGTCATATTCCCAGGCCACAGGGTTCCAGAATCCACCGATGTCATGTTCCCAGGCCACAGGGTTACAGAATCAATCCTCAGTTATGTTCCCAGGCTACAGGTATCCAGAATAAAACCTCAGTCATGTTCCCAGTCCACAGGGTTACAGAACCAAGGCTCAGTCACGTTCCCAGGGCACAGTATTCCACAATCTACACAGATGTCATGTTCCCAGGCCACAGTTTTCCAGAAACACGCCTCAGTTATGTTCCCAGGCCACAGGGATCCTGAATCAAACCTCAGTCATGTTGCCAGGCCATAGGGTACCACCATCAAACCTCAGTCATATTCCCAGGCCACAAGTTTCCAGAATCAAACCGATGTCATGTTCCCAGGCAACAGGTTTCCACAATCTAACATCAGTCATGTTCCCAGGCCAATGGTTTCCAGAATCAAACCTCAGTCATATTCCCAGGCCACAGGGTTCCAGAATCAAACCGATATCATGTTCCCTGGCCACATTCTTCCATAATCAAACCTCAGTCATGTTGCCAGGCCATAGGTTTCCACCATCAAACTTCAGACATGTTCCCAGTCCACAGGGTTCTAGAATAAAACCGTTCTCATGATCCCAGGCCACAGGGTTCCAGAATCCACCGATGACATGTTCCCAGGCAACAGGGATCCAGAATCAATCCTCAGTTAGGTTCCCAGCCTACAGGGTTCCAGAATAAAACCTCAGTCATGTTCCCAGTACACAGGGTTCCAGAACCTAGGCTCAGTTAGATTCTCAGGGCACAGTACTCCACAATCTAAACAGATGTCATGTTCTCTGGCCACAGTTTTCCAGAATCACACTTCAGTCATGTTCCAAGGCCACAGGGATCCAGAATCAAACCTCAGTCATGTTGCCAGGCCATACGGTATCACCATCAAACCTCAGTCATATTCCCAGGCCACAAGTTTCCAGAATCAAACCGATGTCATGTTCCCAGGCCACAGGTTTCCACAATCTAACATCAGTCATGTTCCCAGGCCACAGGATTCCAGAAGCAAACCTCAGTCTTGTTCCCAGGACACAGGTTTCCAGAATCAACCCGATATCATGTTCCCTGGCCACAGTCTTCCAGAATCAAACCTCAGTCAAGTTACCAGGCCACAGGTTTCCACCATCAAACCTCAGACATGTTCCCAGGCCACAGGGTTCCAGAATAAAACCGTTCTCATGTTCCCAGGCCACAGGGTTCAAGAATAAAACCGTTCTCATGTTCCCAGGGCACAGGGTTCCAGAATCCACCGATGACATGTTCCCAGGCAACAGGGTTCCACAATCAATTCTCAGTTAGGTTCCCAGGCTACAGGGTTCCAGAATAAAACCTCAGTCATGTTCCAAGTCCACAGGGTTCCAGAATCAATCCTCTGTTAGGTTCCCAGGCTACAGGGTTCCAGAATAAATCCTCAGTCATGTTCCCAGTCCACAGGGTTCCAGAACCTAGGCTCAGTCAGATTCCCAGGGCACCTTATTCCACAATCTAAACAGATGTCATGTTCCCAAGCCACAGTTTTCCAGAATCTCACCTCAGTCATGTTCCCAGGCCACAAGGATCCAGAATCAAACCTCAGTCATGTTGCCAGGCCATAGGATACCAGCATCAAACCTCAGTCATATTCCCAGGCCACAGGCTTCCAGAATCAAACGGATTTCATGTTCCCAGGCAACAGGTTTCCAGAATCCAAACCGATGTCATGTTCCCAGGCCACAAGATACCACAATCTAACCTTAGTCATGTTCCCCGGCAAATGGCTTCCAGAATCAAACCTCAGTCATATTCCCAGGCCACAGGGTTCCAGAATCCACCGATGTCATGTTCCCAGGCCACAGGGTTACAGAATCAATCCTCAGTTATGTTCCCAGGCTACAGGTATCCAGAATAAAACCTCAGTCATGTTCCCAGTCCACAGGGTTCCAGAACCTAGGCTCAGTTAGATTCTCAGGGCACAGTATTCCAGAATCTAAACACATGTCATGTTCCCAAGCCACAATTTTCCAGAATCACGCCTCAGTCATGTACCCAGGCCACAGGGATCCAGAATCAAACTTCAGTCATATTGCCAGGCCATAGGGTACCACCATCAAACCTCAGTCATATTCCCAGGCCACAGGCTACCAGAATCAAACGGATTTCATGTTCCCAGGCAACAGGGTTCCAGAATCCAAACCGATGTCATGTTCCCAGGCCATAGGATTCCACAATCTAACCTCAGTCATGTTCCCAGGTCAAAGGTTTCCAGAATCAAACCTCAGTCATATTCCCAGGCCACAGGGTTCCAGAATCCACCGATGTCATGTTCCCAGGCCACAGGGTTACAGAATCAATCCTCACTTATGTTCCCAGGCTACAGGTATCCAGAATAAAACCTCAGTCATGTTCCCAGTCCACAGGGTTCCAGAACCAAGGCTCAGTCACATTCCCAGGGCACAGTATTCCACAATCTACACAGATGTCATGTTCCCAGGCCACAGTTTTCCAGAAACACGCCTCAGTTATGTTCCCAGGCCACAGGGATCCTGAATCAAACCTCAGTCATGTTGCCAGGCCATAGGGTACCACCATCAAACCTCAGTCATATTCCCAGGCCACAAGTTTCCAGAATCAAACCGATGTCATGTTCCCAGGCAACAGGTTTCCACAATCTAACATCAGTCATGTTCCCAGGCCAATGGTTTCCAGAATCAAACCTCAGTCATATTCCCAGGTCACAGGGTTCCAGAATCAACCCGATATCATGTTCCCTGGCCACATTCTTCCATAATCAAACCTCAGTCATGTTGCCAGGCCATAGGTTTCCACCATCAAACCTCAGACATGTTCCCATGCCACAGGGTTCTAGAATAAAACCGTTCTCATGATCCCAGGCCACAGGGTTCCAGAATCCACCGATGACATGTCCCCAGGCAACAGGGATCCAGAATCAATCCTCAGTTAGGTTCCCAGCCTACAGGGTTCCAGAATAAAACCTCAGTCATGTTCCCAGTCCACAGGGTTCCAGAACCTAGGCTCAGTTAGATTCTCAGGGCACAGTACTCCACAATCTAAACAGATGTCATGTTCCCAGGCCACAGTTTTCCAGAATCACACTTCAGTCATGTTCCAAGGCCACAGGGATCCAGAATCAAACCTCAGTCATGTTGCCAGGCCATACGGTATCACCATCAAACCTCAGTCATATTCCCAGGCCACAAGTTTCCAGAATCAAACCGATGTCATGTTCCCAGGCCACAGGTTTCCACAATCTAACATCAGTCATGTTCCCAGGCCACAGGATTCCAGAAGCAAACCTCAGTCTTGTTCCCAGGACACAGGTTTCCAGAATCAACCCGATATCATGTTCCCTGGCCACAGTCTTCCAGAATCAAACCTCAGTCATGTTACCAGGCCACAGGTTTCCACCATCAAACCTCAGACATGTTCCCAGGCCACAGGGTTCCAGAATAAAACCGTTCTCATGTTTCCAGGCCACAGGGTTCCAGAATAAAACTGTTCTCATGTTCCCAGGGCACAGGGTTCCAGAATCCACCGATGACATGTTCCCAGGCAACAGGGTTCCACAATCAATCCTCATTTAGGTTCCTAGGCTACAGGGTTCCAGAATAAAACCTCAGTCATGTTCCAAGTCCACAGGGTTCCAGAATCAATCCTCTGTTAGGTTCCCAGGCTACAGGGTTCCAGAATAAAACCTCAGTCATGTTCCCAGGCCACAGAGTTCCAGAATCCACCGATGTCATGTTCCCAGTCCACAGGGTTCCAGAATCAATCCTCAGTTATGTTCCCAGGCTACAGGGTTCCAGAATAAAACCTCAGTCATGTTCCCAGTCCACAGGGTTCCAAAACCAAGGCTCAGTCAGGTTCCCAGGGCACAGTATTCCACAATCTAAACAGATGTCATGTTCCCAGGCCACAGTTTTTCAGAATCACGCCTCAGTCATGTACCCAGGCCACAGGGATCCAGAATCAAACCTCAGTCATGTTGCCAGGCCATAGGGTACCACCATCAAACCTGAGTCATATTCCCAGGCCACAGGCTTCCAGAATCAAACGGATTTCATGTTCCCAGGCCACAGGGTTCCAGAATCCAACCGATGTCGCGTTCCCAGGCCACAGGTTTCCACAAGCAAACCTCAGTCGTGTTCCCAGAACACAGCTTTCCAGAATCAACCAGGTATCATGTTCCCTGGCGACAGTCTTCCAGAATCTAACCTCAGTCATGTTGCCAGGCCACAGGTTTCCACCATCAAACCTCAGACATGTTCCCAGGCCACAGGGTTCCAGAATAAAACCGTTCTCATGTTCCCAGGCAAAAAGATTCCAGAATCCACCGATGACATGTTCCCAGGCAACAGGGTTCCAGAATCAATCCTCAGTCAGGTTCCCAGGCTACAGGGTTCCAGAATAAAACCTCAGTCATGTTCCAAGTCCACAGGGTTCCAGAATCAATCCTCAGTTAGGTTCCCAGGCTACAGGGTTCCAGAATAAAACCTCAGTCATGTTCCCAGTCCACAGGGTTCCCGAACATAGGCTCAGTTAGATTCTCAGGGCACAGTGTTCCAGAATGTAAACACATGTCATGTTCCCAAGCCACAATTTTCCAGAATCACGCCTCAGTCATGTACCCAGGCCACAGGGATCCAGAATCAAACTTCAGTCATGTTGCCAGGCCATAGGGTACCACCATCAAACCTCAGTCATATTCCCAGGCCACAGGCTACCAGAATCAAACGGATTTCATGTTCCCAGGCAACAGGGTTCCAGAATTCAAACCGATGTCATGTTCCCAGGCCACAGGATTCCACAATCTAACCTCAGTCATGTTCCCAGGTCAAAGGTTTCCAGAATCAAACCTCAGTCATATTCCCAGGCCAAAGGGTTCCAGAATCCACCGATGTCATGTTCCCAGGCCACAGGGTTACAGAATCAATCCTCAGTTATGTTCCCAGGCTACAGGTATCCAGAATAAAACCTCAGTCATGTTCCCAGTCCACAGGGTTCCAGAACCAAGGCTCAGTCAGGTTCCCAGGGCACAGTATTCCACAATCTACACAGATGTCATGTTCCCAGGCCACAGTTTTCCAGAAACACGCCTCAGTTATGTTCCCAGGCACAGGGATCCTGAATCAAACCTCAGTCATGTTGCCAGGCCATAGGGTACCACCATCAAACCTCAGTCATATTCCCAGGCCACAAGTTTCCAGAATCAAACCGATGTCATGTTCCCAGGCAACAGGTTTCCACAATCTAACATCAGTCATGTTCCCAGGCCAATGGTTTCCAGAATCAAACCTCAGTCATATTCCCAGGCCACAGGGTTCCAGAATCAACCCGATATCATGTTCCCTGGCCACATTCTTCCATAAACAAACCTCAGTCATGTTGCCAGGCCACAGGTTTCCACCATCAAACCTCAGACATGTTCCCAGGCCACAGGGTTCTAGAATAAAACCGTTCTCATGTTCCCAGGCCACAGGGTCCCAGAATCCACCGATGACATGTTCCCAGGCAACAGGGATCCAGAATCAATCCTCAGTTAGGTTCCCAGGCTACAGGGTTCCAGAATAAAACCTCATTCATGTTCCAAGTCCACAGGGTTCCAGAATGAATCCTCAGTTAGGTTCCCAGGCTACAGGGTTCCAGAATAAAACCTCAGTCATGTTCCCAGGCCACAGAGTTCCAGAATCCACCGATGTCATGTTCCCAGTCCACAGGGTTCCAGAATCAATCCTCAGTTATGTTCCCAGGCTACAGGGTTCCAGAATAAAACCTCAGTCATGTTCCCAGTCCACAGGGTTGCAGAACCAAGGCTCAGTCAGTTTCCCAGGGCACAGTATTCCACAATCTAAACAGATGTCATGTTCCCAGGCCACAGTTTTCCAGAATCACACTTCAGTCATGTTCCAAGGCCACAGGGATCCAGAATCAAACCTCAGTCATGTTGCCAGGATATACGGTATCACCATCAAACCTCAGTCATATTCCCAGGCCACAAGTTTCCAGAATCAAACCGATGTCATGTTCCCAGGCCACAGGTTTCCACAATCTAACATCAGTCATGTTACCAGGCCACAGGATTCCAGAAGCAAACCTCAGTCTTGTTCCCAGGACACAGGTTTCCAGAATCAACCCGATATCATGTTCCCTGGCCACAGTCTTCCAGAATCAAACCTCAGTCATGTTACCAGGACACAGGTTTCCACCATTAAACCTCAGACATGTTCCCAGGCCACAGGGTTCCAGAATAAAACCGTTCTCATGTTCCCAGGCCACAGGGTTCCAGAATAAAACCGTTCTCATGTTCCCAGGGCATAGGTTTCCAGAATCCACCGATGACATGTTCCCAGGCAACAGGGTTCCACAATCAATCCTCAGTTAGGTTCCCAGGCTACAGGGTTCCAGAATAAAACCTCAGTCATGTTCCAAGTCCACAGGGTTCCAGAATCAATCCTCTGTTAGGTTCCCAGGCTACAGGGTTCCAGAATAAAACCTCAGTCATGTTCCCAGTCCACAGGGTTCCAGAACCTAGGCTCAGTCAGATTCCCAGGGCACCTTATTCCACAATCTAAACAGATGTCATGTTCCCAAGCCACAGTTTTCCAGAATCTCACCTCAGTCATGTTCCCAGGCCACAAGGATCCAGAATCAAACCTCAGTCATGTTGCCAGGCCATAGGGTACCAGCATCAAACCTCAGTCATATTCCCAGGCCACAGGCTTCCAGAATCAAACGGATTTCATGTTCCCAGGCAACAGGTTTCCAGAATCCAAACCGATGTCATGTTCCTAGGCCACAAGATTCCACAATCTAACCTCAGTCATGTTCCCCGGCAAATGGCTTCCAGAATCAAACCTCAGTCATATTCCCAGGCCACAGGGTTCCAGAATCCACCGATGTCATGTTCCCAGGCCACAGGGTTACAGAATCAATCCTCAGTTATGTTCCCAGGCTACAGGTATCCAGAATAAAACCTCAGTCATGTTCCCAGTCCACAGGGTTCCAGAACCAAGGCTCAGTCAGGTTCCCAGGGCACAGTATTCCATAATCTACACAGATGTCATGTTCCCAGGCCACAGTTTTCCAGAAACACGCCTCAGTTATGTTCCCAGGCCACAGGGATCCTGAATCAAACCTCAGTCATGTTGCCAGGCCATAGGGTACCACCATCAAACCTCAGTCATATTCCCAGGCCACAAGTTTCCAGAATCAAACCGATGTCATGTTCCCAGGCAACAGGTTTCCACAATCTAACATCAGTCATGTTCCCAGGCCAATGGTTTCCAGAATCAAACCTCAGTCATATTCCCAGGCCACAGGGTTCCAGAATCAACCCGATATCATGTTCCCTGGCCACATTCTTCCATAAACAAACCTCAGTCATGTTGCCAGGCCACAGGTTTCCACCATCAAACCTCAGACATGTTCCCAGGCCACAGGGTTCTAGAATAAAACCGTTCTCATGTTCCCAGGCCACAGGGTCCCAGAATCCACCGATGACATGTTCCCAGGCAACAGGGATCCAGAATCAATCCTCAGTTAGGTTCCCAGGCTAAAGGGTTCCAGAATAAAATCTCATTCATGTTCCAAGTCCACAGGGTTCCAGAATGAATCCTCAGTTAGGTTCCCAGGCTACAGGGTTCCAGAATAAAACCTCAGTCATGTTCCCAGGCCACAGAGTTCCAGAATCCACCGATGTCATGTTCCCAGTCCACAGGGTTCAAGAATCAATCCTCAGTTATGTTCCCAGGCTACAGGGTTCCAGAATAAAACCTCAGTCATGTTCCCAGTCCACAGGGTTCCAAAACCAAGGCTCAGTCAGGTTCCCAGGGCACAGTATTCCACAATCTAAACAGATGTCATGTTCCCAGGCCACAGTTTTCCAGAATCACGCCTCAGTCATGTACCCAGGCCACAGGGATCCAGAATCAAACCTCAGTCATGTTGCCAGGCCATAGGGTACCACCATCAAACCTGAGTCATATTCCCAGGCCACAGGCTTCCAGAATCAAACGGATTTCATGTTCCCAGGCCACAGGGTTCCAGAATCCAACCGATGTCGCGTTCCCAGGCCACAGGTTTCCACAAGCAAACCTCAGTCGTGTTCCCAGGACACAGCTTTCCAGAATCAACCCGGTATCATGTTCCCTGGCGACAGTCTTCCAGAATCTAACCTCAGTCATGTTGCCAGGCCACAGGTTTCCACCATCAAACCTCAGACATGTTCCCAGGCCACAGGGTTCCAGAATAAAACCGTTCTCATGTTCCCAGGCAAAAAGATTCCAGAATCCACCGATGACATGTTCCCAGGCAACAGGGTTCCAGAATCAATCCTCAGTCAGGTTCCCAGGCTACAGGGTTCCAGAATAAAACCTCAGTCATGTTCCACGTCCACAGGGTTCCAGAATCGATCCTCAGTTAGGTTCCCAGGCTACAGGGTTCCAGAATAAAACCTCAGTCATGTTCCCAGTCCACAGGGTTCCAGAACCTAGGCTCAGTTAGATTCTCAGGGCACAGTATTCCAGAATCTAAACACATGTCAGGTTCCCAAGCCACAATTTTCCAGAATCACGCCTCAGTCATGTACCCAGGCCACAGGGATCCAGAATCAAACTTCAGTCATGTTGCCAGGCCATAGGGTACCACCATCAAACCTCAGTCATATTCCCAGGCCTCAGGCTACCAGAATCAAACGGATTTCATGTTCCCAGGCAACAGGGTTCCAGAATCCAAACCGATGTCATGTTCCCAGGCCACAGGATTCCACAATCTAACCTCAGTCATGTTCCCAGGTCAAAGGTTTCCAGAATCAAACCTCAGTCATATTCCCAGGCCACAGGGTTCCAGAATCCACCGATGTCATGTTCCCAGGCCACAGGGTTACAGAATCAATCCTCAGTTATGTTCCCAGGCTACAGGTATCCAGAATAAAACCTCAGTCATGTTCCCAGTCCACAGGGTTACAGAACCAAGGCTCAGTCACGTTCCCAGGGCACAGTATTCCACAATCTACACAGATGTCATGTTCCCAGGCCACAGTTTTCCAGAAACACGCCTCAGTTATGTTCCCAGGCCACAGGGATCCTGAATCAAACCTCAGTCATGTTGCCAGGCCATAGGGTACCACCATCAAACCTCAGTCATATTCCCAGGCCACAAGTTTCCAGAATCAAACCGATGTCATGTTCCCAGGCAACAGGTTTCCACAATCTAACATCAGTCATGTTCCCAGGCCAATGGTTTCCAGAATCAAACCTCAGTCATATTCCCAGGCCACAGGGTTCCAGAATCAACCCGATATCATGTTCCCTGGCCACATTCTTCCATAATCAAACCTCAGTCATGTTGCCAGGCCATAGGTTTCCACCATCAAACTTCAGACATGTTCCCAGTCCACAGGGTTCTAGAATAAAACCGTTCTCATGATCCCAGGCCACAGGGTTCCAGAATCCACCGATGACATGTTCCCAGGCAACAGGGATCCAGAATCAATCCTCAGTTAGGTTCCCAGCCTACAGGGTTCCAGAATAAAACCTCAGTCATGTTCCCAGTACACAGGGTTCCAGAACCTAGGCTCAGTTAGATTCTCAGGGCACAGTACTCCACAATCTAAACAGATGTCATGTTCTCTGGCCACAGTTTTCCAGAATCACACTTCAGTCATGTTCCAAGGCCACAGGGATCCAGAATCAAACCTCAGTCATGTTGCCAGGCCATACGGTATCACCATCAAACCTCAGTCATATTCCCAGGCCACAAGTTTCCAGAATCAAACCGATGTCATGTTCCCAGGCCACAGGTTTCCACAATCTAACATCAGTCATGTTCCCAGGCCACAGGATTCCAGAAGCAAACCTCAGTCTTGTTCCCAGGACACAGGTTTCCAGAATCAACCCGATATCATGTTCCCTGGCCACAGTCTTCCAGAATCAAACCTCAGTCAAGTTACCAGGCCACAGGTTTCCACCATCAAACCTCAGACATGTTCCCAGGCCACAGGGTTCCAGAATAAAACCGTTCTCATGTTCCCAGGCCACAGGGTTCCAGAATAAAACTGTTCTCATGTTCCCAGGGCACAGGGTTCCAGAATCCACCGATGACATGTTCCCAGGCAACAGGGTTCCACAATCAATCCTCAGTTAGGTTCCCAGGCTACAGGGTTCCAGAATAAAACCTCAGTCATGTTCCAAGTCAACAGGGTTCCAGAATCAATCCTCTGTTAGGTTCCCAGGCTACAGGGTTCCAGAATAAATCCTCAGTCATGTTCCCAGTCCACAGGGTTCCAGAACCTAGGCTCAGTCAGATTCCCAGGGCACCTTATTCCACAATCTAAACAGATTTCATGTTCCCAAGCCACAGTTTTCCAGAATCTCACCTCAGTCATGTTCCCAGGCCACAAGGATCCAGAATCAAACCTCAGTCATGTTGCCAGGCCATAGGATACCAGCATCAAACCTCAGTCATATTCCCAGGCCACAGGCTTCCAGAATCAAACGGATTTCATGTTCCCAGGCAACAGGTTTCCAGAATCCAAACCGATGTCATGTTCCCAGGCCACAAGATACCACAATCTAACCTTAGTCATGTTCCCCGGCAAATGGCTTCCAGAATCAAACCTCAGTCATATTCCCAGGCCACAGGGTTCCAGAATCCACCGATGTCATGTTCCCAGGCCACAGGGTTACAGAATCAATCCTCAGTTATGTTCCCAGGCTACAGGTATCCAGAATAAAACCTCAGTCATGTTCCCAATCCACAGGGTTCCAGAACCAAGGCTCAGTCAGGTTCCCAGGGCACAGTATTCCACAATCTACACAGATGTCATGTTCCCAGGCCACAGTTTTCCAGAATCACGCCTCAGTTATGTTCCCAGGCCACAGGGATCCTGAATCAAACCTCAGTCATGTTGCCAGGCCATAGGGTACCACCATCAAACCTCAGTCATATTCCCAGGCCACAAGTTTCCAGAATCAAACCGATGTCATGTTCCCAGGCAACAGGTTTCCACAATCTAACATCAGTCATGTTCCCAGGCCAATGGTTTCCAGAATCAAACCTCAGTCATATTCCCAGGCCACAGGGTTCCAGAATCAACCCGATATCATGTTCCCTGGCCACATTCTTCCATAAACAAACCTCAGTCATGTTGCCAGGCCACAGGTTTCCACCATCAAACCTCAGACATGTTCCCAGGCCACAGGGTTCCAGAATAAAACCGTTCTCATGTTCCCAGGCCACAGGGTCCCAGAATCCACCGATGACATGTTCCCAGGCAACAGGGATCCAGAATCAATCCTCAGTTAGGTTCCCAGGCTACAGGGTTCCAGAATAAAACCTCATTCATGTTCCAAGTCCACAGGGTTCCAGAATGAATCCTCAGTTAGGTTCCCAGGCTACAGGGATCCAGAATAAAACCTCAGTCATGTTCCCAGGCCACAGAGTTCCAGAATCCACCGATGTCATGTTCCCAGTCCACAGGGTTCCAGAATCAATCCTCAGTTATGTTCCCAGGCTACAGGGTTCCAGAATAAAACCTCAGTCATGTTCCCAGTCCACAGGGTTCCAAAACCAAGGCTCAGTCAGGTTCCCAGGGCACAGTATTCCACAATCTAAACAGATGTCATGTTCCCAGGCCACAGTTTTCCAGAATCACGCCTCAGTCATGTACCCAGGCCACAGGGATCCAGAATCAAACCTCAGTCATGTTGCCAGGCCATAGGGTACCACCATCAAACCTGAGTCATATTCCCAGGCCACAGGCTTCCAGAATCAAACGGATTTCATGTTCCCAGGCCACAGGGTTCCAGAATCCAACCGATGTCGTGTTCCCAGGCCACAGGATTCCACAAGCAAACCTCAGTCGTGTTCCCAGGACACAGCTTTCCAGAATCAACCCGGTATTATGTTCCCTGGCGACAGTCTTCCAGAATCTAACCTCAGTCATGTTGCCAGGCCACAGGTTTCCACCATCAAACCTCAGACATGTTCCCAGGCCACAGGGTTCCAGAATAAAACCGTTCTCATGTTCCCAGGCAAAAAGATTCCAGAATCCACCGATGACATGTTCCCAGGCAACAGGGTTCCAGAATCAATCCTCAGTCAGGTTCCCAGGCTACAGGGTTCCAGAATAAAACCTCAGTCATGTTCCAAGTCCACAGGGTTCCAGAACCTAGGCTCAGTTAGATTCTCAGGGCACAGTATTCCAGAATCTAAACACATGTCATGTTCCCAAGCCACAATTTTCCAGAATCACGCCTCAGTCATGTACCCAGGCCACAGGGATCCAGAATCAAACTTCAGTCATATTGCCAGGCCATAGGGTACCACCATCAAACCTCAGTCATATTCCCAGGCCACAGGGTTCCAGAATCCACCGATGTCATGTTCCCAGGCCACAGGGTTACAGAATCAATCCTCACTTATGTTCCCAGGCTACAGGTATCCAGAATAAAACCTCAGTCATGTTCCCAGTCCACAGGGTTCCAGAACCAAGGCTCAGTCACGTTCCCAGGGCACAGTATTCCACAATCTACACAGATGTCATGTTCCCAGGCCACAGTTTTCCAGAAACACGCCTCAGTTATGTTCCCAGGCCACAGGGATCCTGAATCAAACCTCAGTCATGTTGCCAGGCCATAGGGTACCACCATCAAACCTCAGTCATATTCCCAGGCCACAAGTTTCCAGAATCAAACCGATGTCATGTTCCCAGGCAACAGGTTTCCACAATCTAACATCAGTCATGTTCCCAGGCCAATGGTTTCCAGAATCAAACCTCAGTCATATTCCCAGGTCACAGGGTTCCAGAATCAACCCGATATCATGTTCCCTGGCCACAGTCTTCCAGAATCAAACCTCAGTCATGTTACCAGGACACAGGTTTCCACCATTAAACCTCAGACATGTTCCCAGGCCACAGGGTTCCAGAATAAAACCGTTCTCATGTTCCCAGGCCACAGGTTTCCAGAATAAAACCGTTCTCATGTTCCCAGGGCATAGGTTTCCAGAATCCACCGATGACATGTTCCCAGGCAACAGGGTTCCACAATCAATCCTCAGTTAGGTTCCCAGGCTACAGGGTTCCAGAATAAAACCTCAGTCATGTTCCAAGTCCACAGGGTTCCAGAATCAATCCTCTGTTAGGTTCCCAGGCTACAGGGTTCCAGAATAAAACCTCAGTCATGTTCCCAGTCCACAGGGTTCCAGAACCTAGGCTCAGTCAGATTCCCAGGGCACCTTATTCCACAATCTAAACAGATGTCATGTTCCCAAGCCACAGTTTTCCAGAATCTCACCTCAGTCATGTTCCCAGGCCACAAGGATCCAGAATCAAACCTCAGTCATGTTGCCAGGCCATAGGGTACCAGCATCAAACCTCAGTCATATTCCCAGGCCACAGGCTTCCAGAATCAAACGGATTTCATGTTCCCAGGCAACAGGTTTCCAGAATCCAAACCGATGTCATGTTCCTAGGCCACAAGATTCCACAATCTAACCTCAGTCATGTTCCCCGGCAAATGGCTTCCAGAATCAAACCTCAGTCATATTCCCAGGCCACAGGGTTCCAGAATCCACCGATGTCATGTTCCCAGGCCACAGGGTTACAGAATCAATCCTCAGTTATGTTCCCAGGCTACAGGTATCCAGAATAAAACCTCAGTCATGTTCCCAGTCCACAGGGTTCCAGAACCAAGGCTCAGTCAGGTTCCCAGGGCACAGTATTCCATAATCTACACAGATGTCATGTTCCCAGGCCACAGTTTTCCAGAAACACGCCTCAGTTATGTTCCCAGGCCACAGGGATCCTGAATCAAACCTCAGTCATGTTGCCAGGCCATAGGGTACCACCATCAAACCTCAGTCATATTCCCAGGCCACAAGTTTCCAGAATCAAACCGATGTCATGTTCCCAGGCAACAGGTTTCCACAATCTAACATCAGTCATGTTCCCAGGCCAATGGTTTCCAGAATCAAACCTCAGTCATATTCCCAGGCCACAGGGTTCCAGAATCAACCCGATATCATGTTCCCTGGCCACATTCTTCCATAAACAAACCTCAGTCATGTTGCCAGGCCACAGGTTTCCACCATCAAACCTCAGACATGTTCCCAGGCCACAGGGTTCTAGAATAAAACCGTTCTCATGTTCCCAGGCCACAGGGTCCCAGAATCCACCGATGACATGTTCCCAGGCAACAGGGATCCAGAATCAATCCTCAGTTAGGTTCCCAGGCTAAAGGGTTCCAGAATAAAATCTCATTCATGTTCCAAGTCCACAGGGTTCCAGAATGAATCCTCAGTTAGGTTCCCAGGCTACAGGGTTCCAGAATAAAACCTCAGTCATGTTCCCAGGCCACAGAGTTCCAGAATCCACCGATGTCATGTTCCCAGTCCACAGGGTTCAAGAATCAATCCTCAGTTATGTTCCCAGGCTACAGGGTTCCAGAATAAAACCTCAGTCATGTTCCCAGTCCACAGGGTTCCAAAACCAAGGCTCAGTCAGGTTCCCAGGGCACAGTATTCCACAATCTAAACAGATGTCATGTTCCCAGGCCACAGTTTTCCAGAATCACGCCTCAGTCATGTACCCAGGCCACAGGGATCCAGAATCAAACCTCAGTCATGTTGCCAGGCCATAGGGTACCACCATCAAACCTGAGTCATATTCCCAGGCCACAGGCTTCCAGAATCAAACGGATTTCATGTTCCCAGGCCACAGGGTTCCAGAATCCAACCGATGTCGCGTTCCCAGGCCACAGGTTTCCACAAGCAAACCTCAGTCGTGTTCCCAGGACACAGCTTTCCAGAATCAACCCGGTATCATGTTCCCTGGCGACAGTCTTCCAGAATCTAACCTCAGTCATGTTGCCAGGCCACAGGTTTCCACCATCAAACCTCAGACATGTTCCCAGGCCACAGGGTTCCAGAATAAAACCGTTCTCATGTTCCCAGGCAAAAAGATTCCAGAATCCACCGATGACATGTTCCCAGGCAACAGGGTTCCAGAATCAATCCTCAGTCACGTTCCCAGGCTACAGGGTTCCAGAATAAAACCTCAGTCATGTTCCACGTCCACAGGGTTCCAGAATCGATCCTCAGTTAGGTTCCCAGGCTACAGGGTTCCAGAATAAAACCTCAGTCATGTTCCCAGTCCACAGGGTTCCAGAACCTAGGCTCAGTTAGATTCTCAGGGCACAGTATTCCAGAATCTAAACACATGTCAGGTTCCCAAGCCACAATTTTCCAGAATCACGCCTCAGTCATGTACCCAGGCCACAGGGATCCAGAATCAAACTTCAGTCATGTTGCCAGGCCATAGGGTACCACCATCAAACCTCAGTCATATTCCCAGGCCTCAGGCTACCAGAATCAAACGGATTTCATGTTCCCAGGCAACAGGGTTCCAGAATCCAAACCGATGTCATGTTCCCAGGCCACAGGATTCCACAATCTAACCTCAGTCATGTTCCCAGGTCAAAGGTTTCCAGAATCAAACCTCAGTCATATTCCCAGGCCACAGGGTTCCAGAATCCACCGATGTCATGTTCCCAGGCCACAGGGTTACAGAATCAATCCTCACTTATGTTCCCAGGCTACAGGTATCCAGAATAAAACCTCAGTCATGTTCCCAGTCCACAGGGTTACAGAACCAAGGCTCAGTCACGTTCCCAGGGCACAGTATTCCACAATCTACACAGATGTCATGTTCCCAGGCCACAGTTTTCCAGAAACACGCCTCAGTTATGTTCCCAGGCCACAGGGATCCTGAATCAAACCTCAGTCATGTTGCCAGGCCATAGGGTACCACCATCAAACCTCAGTCATATTCCCAGGCCACAAGTTTCCAGAATCAAACCGATGTCATGTTCCCAGGCAACAGGTTTCCACAATCTAACATCAGTCATGTTCCCAGGCCAATGGTTTCCAGAATCAAACCTCAGTCATATTCCCAGGCCACAGGGTTCCAGAATCAACCCGATATCATGTTCCCTGGCCACATTCTTCCATAATCAAACCTCAGTCATGTTGCCAGGCCATAGGTTTCCACCATCAAACTTCAGACATGTTCCCAGTCCACAGGGTTCTAGAATAAAACCGTTCTCATGATCCCAGGCCACAGGGTTCCAGAATCCACCGATGACATGTTCCCAGGCAACAGGGATCCAGAATCAATCCTCAGTTAGGTTCCCAGCCTACAGGGTTCCAGAATAAAACCTCAGTCATGTTCCCAGTACACAGGGTTCCAGAACCTAGGCTCAGTTAGATTCTCAGGGCACAGTACTCCACAATCTAAACAGATGTCATGTTCTCTGGCCACAGTTTTCCAGAATCACACTTCAGTCATGTTCCAAGGCCACAGGGATCCAGAATCAAACCTCAGTCATGTTGCCAGGCCATACGGTATCACCATCAAACCTCAGTCATATTCCCAGGCCACAAGTTTCCAGAATCAAACCGATGTCATGTTCCCAGGCCACAGGTTTCCACAATCTAACATCAGTCATGTTCCCAGGCCACAGGATTCCAGAAGCAAACCTCAGTCTTGTTCCCAGGACACAGGTTTCCAGAATCAACCCGATATCATGTTCCCTGGCCACAGTCTTCCAGAATCAAACCTCAGTCAAGTTACCAGGCCACAGGTTTCCACCATCAAACCTCAGACATGTTCCCAGGCCACAGGGTTCCAGAATAAAACCGTTCTCATGTTCCCAGGCCACAGGGTTCCAGAATAAAACCGTTCTCATGTTCCCAGGGCACAGGGTTCCAGAATCCACCGATGACATGTTCCCAGGCAACAGGGTTCCACAATCAATCCTCAGTTAGGTTCCCAGGCTACAGGGTTCCAGAATAAAACCTCAGTCATGTTCCAAGTCAACAGGGTTCCAGAATCAATCCTCTGTTAGGTTCCCAGGCTACAGGGTTCCAGAATAAATCCTCAGTCATGTTCCCAGTCCACAGGGTTCCAGAACCTAGGCTCAGTCAGATTCCCAGGGCACCTTATTCCACAATCTAAACAGATGTCATGTTCCCAAGCCACAGTTTTCCAGAATCTCACCTCAGTCATGTTCCCAGGCCACAAGGATCCAGAATCAAACCTCAGTCATGTTGCCAGGCCATAGGATACCAGCATCAAACCTCAGTCATATTCCCAGGCCACAGGCTTCCAGAATCAAACGGATTTCATGTTCCCAGGCAACAGGTTTCCAGAATCCAAACCGATGTCATGTTCCCAGGCCACAAGATACCACAATCTAACCTTAGTCATGTTCCCCGGCAAATGGCTTCCAGAATCAAACCTCAGTCATATTCCCAGGCCACAGGGTTCCAGAATCCACCGATGTCATGTTCCCAGGCCACAGGGTTACAGAATCAATCCTCAGTTATGTTCCCAGGCTACAGGTATCCAGAATAAAACCTCAGTCATGTTCCCAATCCACAGGGTTCCAGAACCAAGGCTCAGTCAGGTTCCCAGGGCACAGTATTCCACAATCTACACAGATGTCATGTTCCCAGGCCACAGTTTTCCAGAATCACGCCTCAGTTATGTTCCCAGGCCACAGGGATCCTGAATCAAACCTCAGTCATGTTGCCAGGCCATAGGGTACCACCATCAAACCTCAGTCATATTCCCAGGCCACAAGTTTCCAGAATCAAACCGATGTCATGTTCCCAGGCAACAGGTTTCCACAATCTAACATCAGTCATGTTCCCAGGCCAATGGTTTCCAGAATCAAACCTCAGTCATATTCCCAGGCCACAGGGTTCCAGAATCAACCCGATATCATGTTCCCTGGCCACATTCTTCCATAAACAAACCTCAGTCATGTTGCCAGGCCACAGGTTTCCACCATCAAACCTCAGACATGTTCCCAGGCCACAGGGTTCCAGAATAAAACCGTTCTCATGTTCCCAGGCCACAGGGTCCCAGAATCCACCGATGACATGTTCCCAGGCAACAGGGATCCAGAATCAATCCTCAGTTAGGTTCCCAGGCTACAGGGTTCCAGAATAAAACCTCATTCATGTTCCAAGTCCACAGGGTTCCAGAATGAATCCTCAGTTAGGTTCCCAGGCTACAGGGATCCAGAATAAAACCTCAGTCATGTTCCCAGGCCACAGAGTTCCAGAATCCACCGATGTCATGTTCCCAGTCCACAGGGTTCCAGAATCAATCCTCAGTTATGTTCCCAGGCTACAGGGTTCCAGAATAAAACCTCAGTCATGTTCCCAGTCCACAGGGTTCCAAAACCAAGGCTCAGTCAGGTTCCCAGGGCACAGTATTCCACAATCTAAACAGATGTCATGTTCCCAGGCCACAGTTTTCCAGAATCACGCCTCAGTCATGTACCCAGGCCACAGGGATCCAGAATCAAACCTCAGTCATGTTGCCAGGCCATAGGGTACCACCATCAAACCTGAGTCATATTCCCAGGCCACAGGCTTCCAGAATCAAACGGATTTCATGTTCCCAGGCCACAGGGTTCCAGAATCCAACCGATGTCGTGTTCCCAGGCCACAGGATTCCACAAGCAAACCTCAGTCGTGTTCCCAGGACACAGCTTTCCAGAATCAACCCGGTATTATGTTCCCTGGCGACAGTCTTCCAGAATCTAACCTCAGTCATGTTGCCAGGCCACAGGTTTCCACCATCAAACCTCAGACATGTTCCCAGGCCACAGGGTTCCAGAATAAAACCGTTCTCATGTTCCCAGGCAAAAAGATTCCAGAATCCACCGATGACATGTTCCCAGGCAACAGGGTTCCAGAATCAATCCTCAGTCAGGTTCCCAGGCTACAGGGTTCCAGAATAAAACCTCAGTCATGTTCCAAGTCCACACGGTTCCAGGATCAATCCTCAGTTAGGTTCCCAGGCTACAGGGTTCCAGAATAAAACCTCAGTCATGTTCCCAGTCCACAGGGTTCCAGAACCTAGGCTCAGTTAGATTCTCAGGGCACAGTATTCCAGAATCTAAACACATGTCATGTTCCCAAGCCACAATTTTCCAGAATCACGCCTCAGTCATGTACCCAGGCCACAGGGATCCAGAATCAAACTTCAGTCATATTGCCAGGCCATAGGGTACCACCATCAAACCTCAGTCATATTCCCAGGCCACAGGGTTCCAGAATCCACCGATGTCATGTTCCCAGGCCACAGGGTTACAGAATCAATCCTCACTTATGTTCCCAGGCTACAGGTATCCAGAATAAAACCTCAGTCATGTTCCCAGTCCACAGGGTTCCAGAACCAAGGCTCAGTCACGTTCCCAGGGCACAGTATTCCACAATCTACACAGATGTCATGTTCCCAGGCCACAGTTTTCCAGAAACACGCCTCAGTTATGTTCCCAGGCCACAGGGATCCTGAATCAAACCTCAGTCATGTTGCCAGGCCATAGGGTACCACCATCAAACCTCAGTCATATTCCCAGGCCACAAGTTTCCAGAATCAAACCGATGTCATGTTCCCAGGCAACAGGTTTCCACAATCTAACATCAGTCATGTTCCCAGGCCAATGGTTTCCAGAATCAAACCTCAGTCATATTCCCAGGTCACAGGGTTCCAGAATCAACCCGATATCATGTTCCCTGGCCACATTCTTCCATAATCAAACCTCAGTCATGTTACCAGGACACAGGTTTCCACCATTAAACCTCAGACATGTTCCCAGGCCACAGGGTTCCAGAATAAAACCGTTCTCATGTTCCCAGGCCACAGGGTTCCAGAATAAAACCGTTCTCATGTTCCCAGGGCATAGGTTTCCAGAATCCACCGATGACATGTTCCCAGGCAACAGGGTTCCACAATCAATCCTCAGTTAGGTTCCCAGGCTACAGGGTTCCAGAATAAAACCTCAGTCATGTTCCAAGTCCACAGGGTTCCAGAATCAATCCTCTGTTAGGTTCCCAGGCTACAGGGTTCCAGAATAAAACCTCAGTCATGTTCCCAGTCCACAGGGTTCCAGAACCTAGGCTCAGTCAGATTCCCAGGGCACCTTATTCCACAATCTAAACAGATGTCATGTTCCCAAGCCACAGTTTTCCAGAATCTCACCTCAGTCATGTTCCCAGGCCACAAGGATCCAGAATCAAACCTCAGTCATGTTGCCAGGCCATAGGGTACCAGCATCAAACCTCAGTCATATTCCCAGGCCACAGGCTTCCAGAATCAAACGGATTTCATGTTCCCAGGCAACAGGTTTCCAGAATCCAAACCGATGTCATGTTCCTAGGCCACAAGATTCCACAATCTAACCTCAGTCATGTTCCCCGGCAAATGGCTTCCAGAATCAAACCTCAGTCATATTCCCAGGCCACAGGGTTCCAGAATCCACCGATGTCATGTTCCCAGGCCACAGGGTTCCAGAATCAATCCTCAGTTATGTTCCCAGGCTACAGGTATCCAGAATAAAACCTCAGTCATGTTCCCAGTCCACAGGGTTCCAGAACCAAGGCTCAGTCAGGTTCCCAGGGCACAGTATTCCATAATCTACACAGATGTCATGTTCCCAGGCCACAGTTTTCCAGAAACACGCCTCAGTTATGTTCCCAGGCCACAGGGATCCTGATTCAAACCTCAGTCATGTTGCCATGCCATAGGGTACCACCATCAAACCTCAGTCATATTCCCAGGCCACAAGTTTCCAGAATCAAACCGATGTCATGTTCCCAGGCAACAGGTTTCCACAATCTAACATCAGTCATGTTCCCAGGCCAATGGTTTCCAGAATCAAACCTCAGTCATATTCCCAGGCCACAGGGTTCCAGAATCAACCCGATATCATGTTCCCTGGCCACATTCTTCCATAAACAAACCTCAGTCATGTTGCCAGGCCACAGGTTTCCACCATCAAACCTCAGACATGTTCCCAGGCCACAGGGTTCTAGAATAAAACCGTTCTCATGTTCCCAGGCCACAGGGTCCCAGAATCCACCGATGACATGTTCCCAGGCAACAGGGATCCAGAATCAATCCTCAGTTAGGTTCCCAGGCTAAAGGGTTCCAGAATAAAATCTCATTCATGTTCCAAGTCCACAGGGTTCCAGAATGAATCCTCAGTTAGGTTCCCAGGCTACAGGGTTCCAGAATAAAACCTCAGTCATGTTCCCAGGCCACAGAGTTCCAGAATCCACCGATGTCATGTTCCCAGTCCACAGGGTTCAAGAATCAATCCTCAGTTATGTTCCCAGGCTACAGGGTTCCAGAATAAAACCTCAGTCATGTTCCCAGTCCACAGGGTTCCAAAACCAAGGCTCAGTCAGGTTCCCAGGGCACAGTATTCCACAATCTAAACAGATGTCATGTTCCCAGGCCACAGTTTTCCAGAATCACGCCTCAGTCATGTACCCAGGCCACAGGGATCCAGAATCAAACCTCAGTCATGTTGCCAGGCCATAGGGTACCACCATCAAACCTGAGTCATATTCCCAGGCCACAGGCTTCCAGAATCAAACGGATTTCATGTTCCCAGGCCACAGGGTTCCAGAATCCAACCGATGTCGCGTTCCCAGGCCACAGGTTTCCACAAGCAAACCTCAGTCGTGTTCCCAGGACACAGCTTTCCAGAATCAACCCGGTATCATGTTCCCTGGCGACAGTCTTCCAGAATCTAACCTCAGTCATGTTGCCAGGCCACAGGTTTCCACCATCAAACCTCAGACATGTTCCCAGGCCACAGGGTTCCAGAATAAAACCGTTCTCATGTTCCCAGGCAAAAAGATTCCAGAATCCACCGATGACATGTTCCCAGGCAACAGGGTTCCAGAATCAATCCTCAGTCAGGTTCCCAGGCTACAGGGTTCCAGAATAAAACCTCAGTCATGTTCCACGTCCACAGGGTTCCAGAATCGATCCTCAGTTAGGTTCCCAGGCTACAGGGTTCCAGAATAAAACCTCAGTCATGTTCCCAGTCCACAGGGTTCCAGAACCTAGGCTCAGTTAGATTCTCAGGGCACAGTATTCCAGAATCTAAACACATGTCAGGTTCCCAAGCCACAATTTTCCAGAATCACGCCTCAGTCATGTACCCAGGCCACAGGGATCCAGAATCAAACTTCAGTCATGTTGCCAGGCCATAGGGTACCACCATCAAACCTCAGTCATATTCCCAGGCCTCAGGCTACCAGAATCAAACGGATTTCATGTTCCCAGGCAACAGGGTTCCAGAATCCAAACCGATGTCATGTTCCCAGGCCACAGGATTCCACAATCTAACCTCAGTCATGTTCCCAGGTCAAAGGTTTCCAGAATCAAACCTCAGTCATATTCCCAGGCCACAGGGTTCCAGAATCCAACGATGTCATGTTCCCAGGCCACAGGGTTACAGAATCAATCCTCAGTTATGTTCCCAGGCTACAGGTATCCAGAATAAAACCTCAGTCATGTTCCCAGTCCACAGGGTTACAGAACCAAGGCTCAGTCACGTTCCCAGGGCACAGTATTCCACAATCTACACAGATGTCATGTTCCCAGGCCACAGTTTTCCAGAAACACGCCTCAGTTATGTTCCCAGGCCACAGGGATCCTGAATCAAACCTCAGTCATGTTGCCAGGCCATAGGGTACCACCATCAAACCTCAGTCATATTCCCAGGCCACAAGTTTCCAGAATCAAACCGATGTCATGTTCCCAGGCAACAGGTTTCCACAATCTAACATCAGTCATGTTCCCAGGCCAATGGTTTCCAGAATCAAACCTCAGTCATATTCCCAGGCCACAGGGTTCCAGAATCAACCCGATATCATGTTCCCTGGCCACATTCTTCCATAATCAAACCTCAGTCATGTTGCCAGGCCATAGGTTTCCACCATCAAACCTCAGACATGTTCCCAGGCCACAGGGTTCTAGAATAAAACCGTTCTCATGTTCCCAGGCAACAGGGATCCAGAATCAATCCTCAGTTAGGTTCCCAGGCTACAGGGTTCCAGAATAAAACCTCAGTCATGTTCCCAGTCCACAGGGTTCCAGAACCTAGGCTCAGTCAGGTTCCCAGGGCAAAGTATTCCACAATCTAAACAGATGTCATGTTGCCATGCCATAGGGTACCACCATCAAACCTCAGTCATATTGCCAGGCACATTTTTCCAGAATCACGCCTGAGTCATGTTCTCAGGCCACAGGGATACAGAATCAAACCTCAGTCATGTTGCCAGGCCATAGGCTAACATCATCAAACCTCAGTCATATTCCCAGGCCACAGGATTCCAGAATCAAACCGATTTCATGTTCCCAGGCAACAGGGTACCAGAATCCAAAACGATGTCATGTTCCTAGGCCACAGGATTCCACAATCTAACCTTAGTCATGTTCTCAGGCAAATGGCTTCCAGAATCAAACCTCAGTCATATTCCCAGGCCACAGGGTTCCAGATTCCACCGATGTCATGTTCCCAGGGCACAGGGTTCCAGAATCAATCCTCAGTTATGTTCACAGGCTACAGAGTTCCAGAATAAAACCTCAGTCATGTTCCCAGTCCACAGGTTTCCAGAACCAAGGCTCAGTCAGGTTCCCAGGGCACAGTATTCCACAATTTAAACAGATGTCATGTTCCCAGGCCACAGTTTTCCAGAATCACACTTCAGTCATGTTCCAAGGCCACAGGGATCCAGAATCAAACCTCAGTCATGTTGCCAGGCCATACGGTATCACCATCAAACCTCAGTCATATTCCCAGGCCACAAGTTTCCAGAATCAAACCGATGTCATGTTCCCAGGCCACAGGTTTCCACAATCTAACATCAGTCATGTTCCCAGGCCACAGGATTCCAGAAGCAAACCTCAGTCTTGTTCCCAGGACACAGGTTTCCAGAATCAACCCGATATCATGTTCCCTGGCCACAGTCTTCCAGAATCAAACCTCAGTCATGTTACCAGGCCACAGGTTTCCACCATCAAACCTCAGACATGTTCCCAGGCCACAGGGTTCCAGAATAAAACCGTTCTCATGTTCCCAGGCCACAGGATTACAGAATAAAACCGTTCTCATGTTCCCAGGGCACAGGGTTCCAGAATCCACCGATGACATGTTCCCAGGCAACAGGGTTCCACAATCAATCCTCAGTTAGGTTCCCAGGCTACAGGGTTCCAGAATAAAACCTCAGTCATGTTCCAAGTCCACAGGGTTCCAGAATCAATCCTCTGTTAGGTTCCCAGGCCACAGGCTTCCAGAATCAAACGGATTTCATGTTCCCAGGCAACAGGTTTCCAGAATCCAAACCGATGTCATGTTCCCAGGCCACAAGACACCACAATCTAACCTCAGTCATGTTCCCCAGCAAATGGCGTCCAGAATCAAACCTCAGTCATATTCCCAGGCCACAGGGTTCCAGAATCCACCGATGTCATGTTCCCAGGCCACAGGGTTACAGAATCAATCCTCAGTTATGTTCCCAGGCTACAGGTATCCAGAATAAAACCTCAGTCATGTTCCCAGTCCACAGGGTTCCAGAACCAAGGCTCAGTCAGGTTCCCAGGGCACAGTATTCCACAATCTACACAGATGTCATGTTCCCAGGCCACAGTTTTCCAGAAACACGCCTCAGTTATGTTCCCAGGCCACAGGGATCCTGAATCAAACCTCAGTCATGTTGCCAGGCCATAGGGTACCACCATCAAACCTCAGTCATATTCCCAGGCCACAAGTTTCCAGAATCAAACCGATGTCATGTTCCCAGGCAACAGGTTTCCACAATCTAACATCAGTCATGTTCCCAGGCCAATGGTTTCCAGAATCAAACCTCAGTCATATTCCCAGGGCACAGGGTTCCAGAATCAACCCGATATCATGTTCCCTGGCCACATTCTTCCATAAACAAACCTCAGTCATGTTGCCAGGCCACAGGTTTCCACCATCAAACCTCAGACATGTTCCCAGGCCACAGGGTTCCAGAATAAAACCGTTCTCATGTTCCCAGGCCACAGGGTCCCAGAATCCACCGATGACATGTTCCCAGGCAACAGGGATCCAGAATCAATCCTCAGTTAGGTTCCCAGGCTACAGGGTTCCAGAATAAAACCTCATTCATGTTCCAAGTCCACAGGGTTCCAGAATGAATCCTCAGTTAGGTTCCCAGTCTACAGGGTTCCAGAATAAAACCTCAGTCATATTCCCAGGCCACAGAGTTCCAGAATCCACCGATGTCATGTTCCCAGTCCACAGGGTTCCAGAATCAATCCTCAGTTATGTTCCCAGGCTACAGGGTTCCAGAATAAAACCTCAGTCATGTTCCCAGTCCACAGGGTTCCAAAACCATGGCTCAGTCAGGTTCCCAGGGCACAGTATTCCACAATCTAAACAGATGTCCTGTTCCCAGGCCACAGTTTTCCAGAATCACGCCTCAGTCATGTACCCAGGCCACAGGGATCCAGAATCAAACCTCAGTCATGTTGCCAGGCCATAGGGTACCACCATCAAACCTGAGTCATATTCCCAGGCCACAGGCTTCCAGAATCAAACGGATTTCATGTTCCCAGGCCACAGGGTTCCAGAATCCAACCGATGTCGTGTTCCCAGGCCACAGGTTTCCACAAGCAAACCTCAGTCGTGTTCCCAGGACACAGCTTTCCAGAATCAACCCGGTATCATGTTCCCTGGCGACAGCCTTCCAGAATCTAACCTCAGTCATGTTGCCAGGCCACAGGTTTCCACCATCAAACCTCAGACATGTTCCCAGGCCACAGGGTTCCAGAATAAAACCGTTCTCATGTTCCCAGGCAAAAAGATTCCAGAATCCACCGATGACATGTTCCCAGGCAACAGGGTTCCAGAATCAATCCTCAGTCAGGTTCCCAGGCTACAGGGTTCCAGAATAAAACCTCAGTCATGTTCCAAGTCCACAGGGTTCCAGAATCGATCCTCAGTTAGGTTCCCAGGCTACAGGGTTCCAGAATAAAACCTCAGTCATGTTCCCAGTCCACAGGGTTCCAGAACCTAGGCTCAGTTAGATTCTCAGGGCACAGTATTCCAGAATCTAAACACATGTCAGGTTCCCAAGCCACAATTTTCCAGAATCACGCCTCAGTCATGTACCCAGGCCACAGGGATCCAGAATCAAACTTCAGTCATGTTGCCAGGCCATAGGGTACCACCATCAAACCTCAGTCATATTCCCAGGCCTCAGGCTACCAGAATCAAACGGATTTCATGTTCCCAGGCAACAGGGTTCCAGATTCCAAACCGATGTCATGTTCCCAGGCCACAGGATTCCACAATCTAACCTCAGTCATGTTCCCAGGTCAAAGGTTTCCAGAATCAAACCTCAGTCATATTCCCAGGCCACAGGGTTCCAGAATCCACCGATGTCATGTTCCCAGGCCACAGGGTTACAGAATCAATCCTCAGTTATGTTCCCAGGCTACAGGTATCCAGAATAAAACCTCAGTCATGTTCCCAGTCCACAGGGTTACAGAACCAAGGCTCAGTCACGTTCCCAGGGCACAGTATTCCACAATCTACACAGATGTCATGTTCCCAGGCCACAGTTTTCCAGAAACACGCCTCAGTTATGTTCCCAGGCCACAGGGATCCTGAATCAAACCTCAGTCATGTTGCCAGGCCATAGGGTACCACCATCAAACCTCAGTCATATTCCCAGGCCACAAGTTTCCAGAATCAAACCGATGTCATGTTCCCAGGCAACAGGTTTCCACAATCTAACATCAGTCATGTTCCCAGGCCAATGGTTTCCAGAATCAAACCTCAGTCATATTCCCAGGCCACAGGGTTCCAGAATCAACCCGATATCATGTTCCCTGGCCACATTCTTCCATAAACAAACCTCAGTCATGTTGCCAGGCCATAGGTTTCCACCATCAAACTTCAGACATGTTCCCAGTCCACAGGGTTCTAGAATAAAACCGTTCTCATGATCCCAGGCCACAGGGTTCCAGAATCCAACGATGACATGTTCCCAGGCAACAGGGATCCAGAATCAATCCTCAGTTAGGTTCCCAGCCTACAGGGTTCCAGAATAAAACCTCAGTCATGTTCCCAGTACACAGGGTTCCAGAACCTAGGCTCAGTTAGATTCTCAGGGCACAGTACTCCACAATCTAAACAGATGTCATGTTCTCAGGCCACAGTTTTCCAGAATCACACTTCAGTCATGTTCCAAGGCCACAGGGATCCAGAATCAAACCTCAGTCATGTTGCCAGGCCATACGGTATCACCATCAAACCTCAGTCATATTCCCAGGCCACAAGTTTCCAGAATCAAACCGATGTCATGTTCCCAGGCCACAGGTTTCCACAATCTAACATCAGTCATGTTCCCAGGCCACAGGATTCCAGAAGCAAACCTCAGTCTTGTTCCCAGGACACAGGTTTCCAGAATCAACCCGATATCATGTTCCCTGGCCACAGTCTTCCAGAATCAAACCTCAGTCAAGTTACCAGGCCACAGGTTTCCACCATCAAACCTCAGACATGTTCCCAGGCCACAGGGTTCCAGAATAAAACCGTTCTCATGTTCCCAGGCCACAGGGTTCCAGAATAAAACCGTTCGCATGTTCCCAGGGCACAGGGATCCAGAATCCACCGATGACATGTTCCCAGGCAACAGGGTTCCACAATCAATCCTCAGTTAGGTTCCCAGGCTACAGGGTTCCAGAATAAAACCTCAGTCATGTTCCAAGTCCACAGGGTTCCAGAATCAATCCTCTGTTAGGTTCCCAGGCTACAGGGTTCCAGAATAAATCCTCAGTCATGTTCCCAGTCCACAGGGTTCCAGAACCTAGGCTCAGTCATATTCCCAGGGCACCTTATTCCACAATCTAAACAGATGTCATGTTCCCAAGCCACAGTTTTCCAGAATCTCACCTCAGTCATGTTCCCAGGCCACAAGGATCCAGAATCAAACCTCAGTCATGTTGCCAGGCCATAGGATACCAGCATCAAACCTCAGTCATATTCCCAGGCCACAGGCTTCCAGAATCAAACGGATTTCATGTTCCCAGGCAACAGGTTTCCAGAATCCAAACCGATGTCATGTTCCCAGGCCACAAGATACCACAATCTAACCTTAGTCATGTTCCCCGGCAAATGGCTTCCAGAATCAAACCTCAGTCATATTCCCAGGCCACAGGGTTCCAGAATCCACCGATGTCATGTTCCCAGGCCACAGGGTTCCAGAATCAATCCTCAGTTATGTTCCCAGGCTACAGGTATCCAGAATAAAACCTCAGTCATGTTCCCAATCCACAGGGTTCCAGAACCAAGGCTCAGTCAGGTTCCCAGGGCACAGTATTCCACAATCTACACAGATGTCATGTTCCCAGGCCACAGTTTTCCAGAATCACGCCTCAGTTATGTTCCCAGGCCACAGGGATCCTGAATCAAACCTCAGTCATGTTGCCAGGCCATAGGGTACCACCATCAAACCTCAGTCATATTCCCAGGCCACAAGTTTCCAGAATCAAACCGATGTCATGTTCCCAGGCAACAGGTTTCCACAATCTAACATCAGTCATGTTCCCAGGCCAATGGTTTCCAGAATCAAACCTCAGTCATATTCCCAGGCCACAGGGTTCCAGAATCAACCCGATATCATGTTCCCTGGCCACATTCTTCCATAAACAAACCTCAGTCATGTTGCCAGGCCACAGGTTTCCACCATCAAACCTCAGACATGTTCCCAGGCCACAGGGTTCCAGAATAAAACCGTTCTCATGTTCCCAGGCCACAGGGTCCCAGAATCCACCGATGACATGTTCCCAGGCAACAGGGATCCAGAATCAATCCTCAGTTAGGTTCCCAGGCTACAGGGTTCCAGAATAAAACCTCATTCATGTTCCAAGTCCACACGGTTCCAGAATGAATCCTCAGTTAGGTTCCCAGGCTACAGGGTTCAAGAATAAAACCTCAGTCATATTCCCAGGCCACAGAGTTCCAGAATCCACCGATGTCATGTTCCCAGTCCACAGGGTTCCAGAATCAATCCTCAGTTATGTTCCCAGGCTACAGGGTTCCAGAATAAAAACTCAGTCATGTTCCCAGTCCACAGGGTTCCAAAACCAAGGCTCAGTCAGGTTCCCAGGGCACAGTATTCCACAATCTAAACAGATGTCATGTTCCCAGGCCACAGTTTTCCAGAATCACGCCTCAGTCATGTACCCAGTCCACAGGGATCCAGAATGAAACCTCAGTCAAGTTGCCAGGCCATAGGGTACCACCATCAAACCTGAGTCATATTCCCAGGCCACAGGCTTCCAGAATCAAACGGATTTCATGTTCCCAGGCCACAGGGTTCCAGAATCCAACCGATGTCGTGTTCCCAGGCCACAGGATTCCACAAGCAAACCTCAGTCGTGTTCCCAGGACACAGCTTTCCAGAATCAACACGGTATCATGTTCCCTGGCGACAGTCTTCAAGAATCTAACCTCAGTCATGTTGCCAGGCCACAGGTTTCCACCATCAAACCTCAGACATGTTCCCAGGCCACAGGGTTCCAGAATAAAACCGTTCTCATGTTCCCAGGCAAAAAGATTCCAGAATCCACCGATGACATGTTCCCAGGCAACAGGGTTCCAGAATCAATCCTCAGTCAGGTTCCCAGGCTACAGGGTTCCAGAATAAAACCTCAGTCATGTTCCAAGTCCACAGGGTTCCAGAATCGATCCTCAGTTAGGTTCCCAGGCTACAGGGTTCCAGAATAAAACCTCAGTCATGTTCCCAGTCCACAGGGTTCCAGAACCTAGGCTCAGTTAGATTCTCAGGGCACAGTATTCCAGAATCTAAACACATGTCAGGTTCCCAAGCCACAATTTTCCAGAATCACGCCTCAGTCATGTACCCAGGCCACAGGGATCCAGAATCAAACTTCAGTCATGTTGCCAGGCCATAGGGTACCACCATCAAACCTCAGTCATATTCCCAGGCCTCAGGCTACCAGAATCAAACGGATTTCATGTTCCCAGGCAACAGGGTTCCAGAATCCAAACCGATGTCATGTTCCCAGGCCACAGGATTCCACAATCTAACCTCAGTCATGTTCCCAGGTCAAAGGTTTCCAGAATCAAACCTCAGTCATATTCCCAGGCCACAGGGTTCCAGAATCCACCGATGTCATGTTCCCAGGCCACAGGGTTACAGAATCAATCCTCAGTTATGTTCCCAGGCTACAGGTATCCAGAATAAAACCTCAGTCATGTTCCCAGTCCACAGGGTTACAGAACCAAGGCTCAGTCACGTTCCCAGGGCACAGTATTCCACAATCTACACAGATGTCATGTTCCCAGGCCACAGTTTTCCAGAAACACGCCTCAGTTATGTTCCCAGGCCACAGGGATCCTGAATCAAACCTCAGTCATGTTGCCAGGCCATAGGGTACCACCATCAAACCTCAGTCATATTCCCAGGCCACAAGTTTCCAGAATCAAACCGATGTCATGTTCCCAGGCAACAGGTTTCCACAATCTAACATCAGTCATGTTCCCAGGCCAATGGTTTCCAGAATCAAACCTCAGTCATATTCCCAGGCCACAGGGTTCCAGAATCAACCCGATATCATGTTCCCTGGCCACATTCTTCCATAATCAAACCTCAGTCATGTTGCCAGGCCATAGGTTTCCACCATCAAACTTCAGACATGTTCCCAGTCCACAGGGTTCTAGAATAAAACCGTTCTCATGATCCCAGGCCACAGGGTTCCAGAATCCACCGATGACATGTTCCCAGGCAACAGGGATCCAGAATCAATCCTCAGTTAGGTTCCCAGCCTACAGGGTTCCAGAATAAAACCTCAGTCATGTTCCCAGTACACAGGGTTCCAGAACCTAGGCTCAGTTAGATTCTCAGGGCACAGTACTCCACAATCTAAACAGATGTCATGTTCTCAGGCCACAGTTTTCCAGAATCACACTTCAGTCATGTTCCAAGGCCACAGGGATCCAGAATCAAACCTCAGTCATGTTGCCAGGCCATACGGTATCACCATCAAACCTCAGTCATATTCCCAGGCCACAAGTTTCCAGAATCAAACCGATGTCATGTTCCCAGGCCACAGGTTTCCACAATCTAACATCAGTCATGTTCCCAGGCCACAGGATTCCAGAAGCAAACCTCAGTCTTGTTCCCAGGACACAGGTTTCCAGAATCAACCCGATATCATGTTCCCTGGCCACAGTCTTCCAGAATCAAACCTCAGTCAAGTTACCAGGCCACAGGTTTCCACCATCAAACCTCAGACATGTTCCCAGGCCACAGGGTTCCAGAATAAAACCGTTCTCATGTTCCCAGGCCACAGGGTTCCAGAATAAAACCGTTCGCATGTTCCCAGGGCACAGGGATCCAGAATCCACCGATGACATGTTCCCAGGCAACAGGGTTCCACAATCAATCCTCAGTTAGGTTCCCAGGCTACAGGGTTCCAGAATAAAACCTCAGTCATGTTCCAAGTCCACAGGGTTCCAGAATCAATCCTCTGTTAGGTTCCCAGGCTACAGGGTTCCAGAATAAATCCTCAGTCATGTTCCCAGTCCACAGGGTTCCAGAACCTAGGCTCAGTCATATTCCCAGGGCACCTTATTCCACAATCTAAACAGATGTCATGTTCCCAAGCCACAGTTTTCCAGAATCTCACCTCAGTCATGTTCCCAGGCCACAAGGATCCAGAATCAAACCTCAGTCATGTTGCCAGGCCATAGGATACCAGCATCAAACCTCAGTCATATTCCCAGGCCACAGGCTTCCAGAATCAAACGGATTTCATGTTCCCAGGCAACAGGTTTCCAGAATCCAAACCGATGTCATGTTCCCAGGCCACAAGATACCACAATCTAACCTTAGTCATGTTCCCCGGCAAATGGCTTCCAGAATCAAACCTCAGTCATATTCCCAGGCCACAGGGTTCCAGAATCCACCGATGTCATGTTCCCAGGCCACAGGGTTCCAGAATCAATCCTCAGTTATGTTCCCAGGCTACAGGTATCCAGAATAAAACCTCAGTCATGTTCCCAATCCACAGGGTTCCAGAACCAAGGCTCAGTCAGGTTCCCAGGGCACAGTATTCCACAATCTACACAGATGTCATGTTCCCAGGCCACAGTTTTCCAGAATCACGCCTCAGTTATGTTCCCAGGCCACAGGGATCCTGAATCAAACCTCAGTCATGTTGCCAGGCCATAGGGTACCACCATCAAACCTCAGTCATATTCCCAGGCCACAAGTTTCCAGAATCAAACCGATGTCATGTTCCCAGGCAACAGGTTTCCACAATCTAACATCAGTCATGTTCCCAGGCCAATGGTTTCCAGAATCAAACCTCAGTCATATTCCCAGGCCACAGGGTTCCAGAATCAACCCGATATCATGTTCCCTGGCCACATTCTTCCATAAACAAACCTCAGTCATGTTGCCAGGCCACAGGTTTCCACCATCAAACCTCAGACATGTTCCCAGGCCACAGGGTTCCAGAATAAAACCGTTCTCATGTTCCCAGGCCACAGGGTACCAGAATCCACCGATGACATGTTCCCAGGCAACAGGGATCCAGAATCAATCCTCAGTTAGGTTCCCAGGCTACAGGGTTCCAGAATAAAACCTCATTCATGTTCCAAGTCCACAGGGTTCCAGAATGAATCCTCAGTTAGGTTCCCAGGCTACAGGGTTCCAGAATAAAACCTCAGTCATATTCCCAGGCCACAGAGTTCCAGAATCCACCGATGTCATTTTCCCAGTCCACAGGGTTCCAGAATCAATCCTCAGTTATGTTCCCAAGCTACAGGGTTCCAGAATAAAAACTCAGTCATGTTCCCAGTCCACAGGGTTCCAAAACCAAGGCTCAGTCAGGTTCCCAGGGCACAGTATTCCACAATCTAAACAGATGTCATGTTCCCAGGCCACAGTTTTCCAGAATCACGCCTCAGTCATGTACCCAGTCCACAGGGATCCAGAATGAAACCTCAGTCAAGTTGCCAGGCCATAGGGTACCACCATCAAACCTGAGTCATATTCCCAGGCCACAGGCTTCCAGAATCAAACGGATTTCATGTTCCCAGGCCACAGGGTTCCAGAATCCAACCGATGTCGTGTTCCCAGGCCACAGGATTCCACAAGCAAACCTCAGTCGTGTTCCCAGGACACAGCTTTCCAGAATCAACACGGTATCATGTTCCCTGGCGACAGTCTTCAAGAATCTAACCTCAGTCATGTTGCCAGGCCACAGGTTTCCACCATCAAACCTCAGACATGTTCCCAGGCCACAGGGTTCCAGAATAAAACCGTTCTCATGTTCCCAGGCAAAAAGATTCCAGAATCCACCGATGACATGTTCCCAGGCAACAGGGTTCCAGAATCAATCCTCAGTCAGGTTCCCAGGCTACAGGGTTCCAGAATAAAACCTCAGTCATGTTCCAAGTCCACAGGGTTCCAGAATCGATCCTCAGTTAGGTTCCCAGGCTACAGGGTTCCAGAATAAAACCTCAGTCATGTTCCCAGTCCACAGGGTTCCAGAACCTAGGCTCAGTTAGATTCTCAGGGCACAGTATTCCAGAATCTAAACACATGTCAGGTTCCCAAGCCACAATTTTCCAGAATCACGCCTCAGTCATGTACCCAGGCCACAGGGATCCAGAATCAAACTTCAGTCATGTTGCCAGGCCATAGGGTACCACCATCAAACCTCAGTCATATTCCCAGGCCACAGGCTACCAGAATCAAACGGATTTCATGTTCCCAGGCAACAGGGTTCCAGAATCCAAACCGATGTCATGTTCCCAGGCCATAGGATTCCACAATCTAACCTCAGTCATTTTCCCAGGTCAAAGGTTTCCAGAATCAAACCTCAGTCATATTCCCAGGCCACAGGGTTCCAGAATCCACCGATGTCATGTTCCCAGGCCACAGGGTTACAGAATCAATCCTCACTTATGTTCCCAGGCTACAGGTATCCAGAATAAAACCTCAGTCATGTTCCCAGTCCACAGGGTTCCAGAACCAAGGCTCAGTCACGTTCCCAGGGCACAGTATTCCACAATCTACACAGATGTCATGTTCCCAGGCCACAGTTTTCCAGAAACACGCCTCAGTTATGTTCCCAGGCCACAGGGATCCTGAATCAAACCTCAGTCATGTTGCCAGGCCATAGGGTACCACCATCAAACCTCAGTCATATTCCCAGGCCACAAGTTTCCAGAATCAAACCGATGTCATGTTCCCAGGCAACAGGTTTCCACAATCTAACATCAGTCATGTTCCCAGGCCAATGGTTTCCAGAATCAAACCTCAGTCATATTCCCAGGCCACAGGGTTCCAGAATCAACCCGATATCATGTTCCCTGGCCACATTCTTCCATAATCAAACCTCAGTCATGTTGCCAGGCCATAGGTTTCCACCATCAAACCTCAGACATGTTCCCAGTCCACAGGGTTCTAGAATAAAACCGTTCTCATGATCCCAGGCCACAGGGTTCCAGAATCCACCGATGACATGTTCCCAGGCAACAGGGATCCAGAATCAATCCTCAGTTAGGTTCCCAGCCTACAGGGTTCCAGAATAAAACCTCAGTCATGTTCCCAGTCCACAGGGTTCCAGAACCTAGGCTCAGTTAGATTCTCAGGGCACAGTACTCCACAATCTAAACAGATGTCATGTTCCCAGGCCACAGTTTTCCAGAATCACACTTCAGTCATGTTCCAAGGCCACAGGGATCCAGAATCAAACCTCAGTCATGTTGCCAGGCCATACGGTATCACCATCAAACCTCAGTCATATTCCCAGGCCACAAGTTTCCAGAATCAAACCGATGTCATGTTCCCAGGCCACAGGTTTCCACAATCTAACATCATTCATGTTCCCAGGCCACAGGATTCCAGAAGCAAACCTCAGTCTTGTTCCCAGGACACAGGTTTCCAGAATCAACCCGATATCATGTTCCCTGGCCACAGTCTTCCAGAATCAAACCTCAGTCATGTTACCAGGCCACAGGTTTCCACCATCAAACCTCAGACATGTTCCCAGGCCACAGGGTTCCAGAATAAACCTTTCTCATGTTTCCAGGCCACAGGGTTCCAGAATAAAACTGTTCTCATGTTCCCAGGGCACAGGGTTCCAGAATCCACCGATGACATGTTCCCAGGCAACAGGGTTCCACAATCAATCCTCAGTTAGGTTCCTAGGCTACAGGGTTCCAGAATAAAACCTCAGTCATGTTCCAAGTCCACAGGGTTCCAGAATCAATCCTCTGTTAGGTTCCCAGGCTACAGGGTTCCAGAATAAAACCTCAGTCATGTTCCCAGGCCACAGAGTTCCAGAATCCACCGATGTCATGTTCCCAGTCCACAGGGTTCCAGAATCAATCCTCAGTTATGTTCCCAGGCTACAGGGTTCCAGAATAAAACCTCAGTCATGTTCCCAGTCCACAGGGTTCCAGAACCTAGGCTCAGTCATATTCCCAGGGCACCTTATTCCACAATCTAAACAGATGTCATGTTCCCAAGCCACAGTTTTCCAGAATCTCACCTCAGTCATGTTCCCAGGCCACAAGGATCCAGAATCAAACCTCAGTCATGTTGCCAGGCCATAGGATACCAGCATCAAACCTCAGTCATATTCCCAGGCCACAGGCTTCCAGAATCAAACGGATTTCATGTTCCCAGGCAACAGGTTTCCAGAATCCAAACCGATGTCATGTTCCCAGGCCACAAGATACCACAATCTAACCTTAGTCATGTTCCCCGGCAAATGGCTTCCAGAATCAAACCTCAGTCATATTCCCAGGCCACAGGGTTCCAGAATCCACCGATGTCATGTTCCCAGGCCACAGGGTTCCAGAATCAATCCTCAGTTATGTTCCCAGGCTACAGGTATCCAGAATAAAACCTCAGTCATGTTCCCAATCCACAGGGTTCCAGAACCAAGGCTCAGTCAGGTTCCCAGGGCACAGTATTCCACAATCTACACAGATGTCATGTTCCCAGGCCACAGTTTTCCAGAATCACGCCTCAGTTATGTTCCCAGGCCACAGGGATCCTGAATCAAACCTCAGTCATGTTGCCAGGCCATAGGGTACCACCATCAAACCTCAGTCATATTCCCAGGCCACAAGTTTCCAGAATCAAACCGATGTCATGTTCCCAGGCAACAGGTTTCCACAATCTAACATCAGTCATGTTCCCAGGCCAATGGTTTCCAGAATCAAACCTCAGTCATATTCCCAGGCCACAGGGTTCCAGAATCAACCCGATATCATGTTCCCTGGCCACATTCTTCCATAAACAAACCTCAGTCATGTTGCCAGGCCACAGGTTTCCACCATCAAACCTCAGACATGTTCCCAGGCCACAGGGTTCCAGAATAAAACCGTTCTCATGTTCCCAGGCCACAGGGTCCCAGAATCCACCGATGACATGTTCCCAGGCAACAGGGATCCAGAATCAATCCTCAGTTAGGTTCCCAGGCTACAGGGTTCCAGAATAAAACCTCATTCATGTTCCAAGTCCACAGGGTTCCAGAATGAATCCTCAGTTAGGTTCCCAGGCTACAGGGTTCCAGAATAAAACCTCAGTCATGTTCCCAGGCCACAGAGTTCCAGAATCCACCGATGTCATGTTCCCAGTCCACAGGGTTCCAGAATCAATCCTCAGTTATGTTCCCAGGCTACAGGTATCCAGAATAAAACCTCAGTCATGTTCCCAGTCCACAGGGTTCCAAAACCAAGGCTCAGTCAGGTTCCCAGGGCACAGTATTCCACAATCTAAACAGATGTCATGTTCCCAGGCCACAGTTTTCCAGAATCACGCCTCAGTCATGTACCCAGGCCACAGGGATCCAGAATCAAACCTCAGTCATGTTGCCAGGCCATAGGGTACCACCATCAAACCTGAGTCATATTCCCAGGCCACAGGCTTCCAGAATCCAACGGATTTCATGTTCCCAGGCCACAGGGTTCCAGAATCCAACCGATGTCGTGTTCCCAGGCCACAAGATTCCACAAGCAAACCTCAGTCGTGTTCCCAGGACACAGCTTTCCAGAATCAACCCGGTATCATGTTCTCTGGCGACAGTCTTCCAGAATCTAACCTCAGTCATGTTGCCAGGCCACAGGTTTCCACCATCAAACCTCAGACATGTTCCCAGGCCACAGGGTTCCAGAATAAAACCGTTCTCATGTTCCCAGGCAAAAAGATTCCAGAATCCACCGATGACATGTTCCCAGGCAACAGGGTTCCAGAATCAATCCTCAGTCAGGTTCCCAGGCTACAGGGTTCCAGAATAAAACCTCAGTCATGTTCCAAGTCCACACGGTTCCAGGATCAATCCTCAGTTAGGTTCCCAGGCTACAGGGTTCCAGAATAAAACCTCAGTCATGTTCCCAGTCCACAGGGTTCCAGAACTTGGGCTCAGTTAGATTCTCAGGGCACAGTATTCCAGAATCTAAACACATGTCATGTTCCCAAGCCACAATTTTCCAGAATCACGCCTCAGTCATGTACCCAGGCCACAGGGATCCAGAATCAAACTTCAGTCATATTGCCAGGCCATAGGGTACCACCATCAAACCTCAGTCATATTCCCAGGCCACAGGCTACCAGAATCAAACGGATTTCATGTTCCCAGGCAACAGGGTTCCAGAATCCAAACCGATGTCATGTTCCCAGGCCATAGGATTCCACAATCTAACCTCAGTCATGTTCCCAGGTCAAAGGTTTCCAGAATCAAACCTCAGTCATATTCCCAGGCCACAGGGTTCCAGAATCCACCGATGTCATGTTCCCAGGCCACAGGGTTACAGAATCAATCCTCACTTATGTTCCCAGGCTACAGGTATCCAGAATAAAACCTCAGTCATGTTCCCAGTCCACAGGGTTCCAGAACCAAGGCTCAGTCACGTTCCCAGGGCACAGTATTCCACAATCTACACAGATGTCATGTTCCCAGGCCACAGTTTTCCAGAAACACGCCTCAGTTATGTTCCCAGGCCACAGGGATCCTGAATCAAACCTCAGTCATGTTGCCAGGCCATAGGGTACCACCATCAAACCTCAGTCATATTCCCAGGCCACAAGTTTCCAGAATCAAACCGATGTCATGTTCCCAGGCAACAGGTTTCCACAATCTAACATCAGTCATGTTCCCAGGCCAATGGTTTCCAGAATCAAACCTCAGTCATATTCCCAGGCCACAGGGTTCCAGAATCAACCCGATATCATGTTCCCTGGCCACATTCTTCCATAATCAAACCTCAGTCATGTTGCCAGGCCATAGGTTTCCACCATCAAACCTCAGACATGTTCCCAGTCCACAGGGTTCTAGAATAAAACCGTTCTCATGATCCCAGGCCACAGGGTTCCAGAATCCACCGATGACATGTTCCCAGGCAACAGGGATCCAGAATCAATCCTCAGTTAGGTTCCCAGCCTACAGGGTTCCAGAATAAAACCTCAGTCATGTTCCCAGTCCACAGGGTTCCAGAACCTAGGCTCAGTTAGATTCTCAGGGCACAGTACTCCACAATCTAAACAGATGTCATGTTCCCAGGCCACAGTTTTCCAGAATCACACTTCAGTCATGTTCCAAGGCCACAGGGATCCAGAATCAAACCTCAGTCATGTTGCCAGGCCATACGGTATCACCATCAAACCTCAGTCATATTCCCAGGCCACAAGTTTCCAGAATCAAACCGATGTCATGTTCCCAGGCCACAGGTTTCCACAATCTAACATCATTCATGTTCCCAGGCCACAGGATTCCAGAAGCAAACCTCAGTCTTGTTCCCAGGACACAGGTTTCCAGAATCAACCCGATATCATGTTCCCTGGCCACAGTCTTCCAGAATCAAACCTCAGTCATGTTACCAGGCCACAGGTTTCCACCATCAAACCTCAGACATGTTCCCAGGCCACAGGGTTCCAGAATAAAACTGTTCTCATGTTCCCAGGGCACAGGGTTCCAGAATCCACCGATGACATGTTCCCAGGCAACAGGGTTCCACAATCAATCCTCAGTTAGGTTCCTAGGCTACAGGGTTCCAGAATAAAACCTCAGTCATGTTCCAAGTCCACAGGGTTCCAGAATCAATCCTCTGTTAGGTTCCCAGGCTACAGGGTTCCAGAATAAAACCTCAGTCATGTTCCCAGGCCACAGAGTTCCAGAATCCACCGATGTCATGTTCCCAGTCCACAGGGTTCCAGAATCAATCCTCAGTTATGTTCCCAGGCTACAGGGTTCCAGAATAAAACCTCAGTCATGTTCCCAGTCCACAGGGTTCCAAAACCAAGGCTCAGTCAGGTTCCCAGGGCACAGTATTCCACAATCTAAACAGATGTCATGTTCCCAGGCCACAGTTTTTCAGAATCACGCCTCAGTCATGTACCCAGGCCACAGGGATCCAGAATCAAACCTCAGTCATGTTGCCAGGCCATAGGGTACCACCATCAAACCTGAGTCATATTCCCAGGCCACAGGCTTCCAGAATCAAACGGATTTCATGTTCCCAGGCCAAAGGGTTCCAGAATCCAACCGATGTCGCGTTCCCAGGCCACAGGTTTCCACAAGCAAACCTCAGTCGTGTTCCCAGGACACAGCTTTCCAGAATCAACCCGGTATCATGTTCCCTGGCGACAGTCTTCCAGAATTTAACCTCAGTCATGTTGCCAGGCCACAGGTTTCCACCATCAAACCTCAGACATGTTCCCAGGCCACAGGGTTCCAGAATAAAACCGTTCTCATGTTCCCAGGCAAAAAGATTCCAGAATCCACCGATGACATGTTCCCAGGCAACAGGGTTCCAGAATCAATCCTCAGTCAGGTTCCCAGGCTACAGGGTTCCAGAATAAAACCTCAGTCATGTTCCAAGTCCACAGGGTTCCAGAATCAATCCTCAGTTAGGTTCCCAGGCTACAGGGTTCCAGAATAAAACCTCAGTCATGTTCCCAGTCCACAGTGTTCCCGAACATAGGCTCAGTTAGATTCTCAGGGCACAGTATTCCAGAATCTAAACACATGTCATGTTCCCAAGCCACAATTTTCCAGAATCACGCCTCAGTCATGTACCCAGGCCACAGGGATCCAGAATCAAACTTCAGTCATGTTGCCAGGCCATAGGGTACCACCATCAAACCTCAGTCATATTCCCAGGCCACAGGCTACCAGAATCAAACGGATTTCATGTTCCCAGGCAACAGGGTTCCAGAATTCAAACCGATGTCATGTTCCCAGGCCACAGGATTCCACAATCTAACCTCAGTCATGTTCCCAGGTCAAAGGTTTCCAGAATCAAACCTCAGTCATATTCCCAGGCCACAGGGTTCCAGAATCCACCGATGTCATGTTCCCAGGCCACAGGGTTACAGAATCAATCCTCAGTTATGTTCCCAGGCTACAGGTATCCAGAATAAAACCTCAGTCATGTTCCCAGTCCACAGGGTTCCAGAACCAAGGCTCAGTCACGTTCCCAGGGCACAGTATTCCACAATCTACACAGATGTCATGTTCCCAGGCCACAGTTTTCCAGAAACACGCCTCAGTTATGTTCCCAGGCCACAGGGATCCTGAATCAAACCTCAGTCATGTTGCCAGGCCATAGGGTACCACCATCAAACCTCAGTCATATTCCCAGGCCACAAGTGTCCAGAATCAAACCGATGTCATGTTCCCAGGCAACAGGTTTCCACAATCTAACATCAGTCATGTTCCCAGGCCAATGGTTTCCAGAATCAAACCTCAGTCATATTCCCAGGCCACAGGGTTCCAGAATCAACCCGATATCATGATCCCTGGCCACATTCTTCCATAATCAAACCTCAGTCATGTTGCCAGGCCATAGGTTTCCACCATCAAACCTCAGACATGTTCCCAGTCCACAGGGTTCTAGAATAAAACCGTTCTCATGTTCCCAGGCAACAGGGATCCAGAATCAATCCTCAGTTAGGTTCCCAGGCTACAGGGTTCCAGAATAAAACCTCAGTCATGTTCCCAGTGCACAGGGTTCCAGAACCAAGGCTCAGTCAGGTTCCCAGGGCAAAGTATTCCACAATCTAAACAGATGTCATGTTCCCAGGCCACAGTTTTCCAGAATCACGCCTCAGTCATGTACCCAGGCCACAGGGATCCAGAATCAAACCTCAGTCATGTTGCCAGGCCATAGGGTTCCAGAATCAAGGCTCAGTCAGGTTCCCAGGGCACAGTATTCCACAATCTAAACAGATGTCATGTTCCCAAGCCACAATTTTCCAGAATCACGCCTCAGTCATGTTCCCAGGCCACAGGGATCAAGAATCAAACCTCAGTCATGTTGCCAGGCCACAGGTTTCCACCATCAAACCTTAGACATGTTCCCAGTCCCCAAGGCTCCAGAATAAAACCGTTCTCATGTTTCTAGGCCTCAGGGTACCAGAATCCACCGATGACATGTTCCCAGGCAAAAGGGTTCCAGAATCAATCCTCAGTTAGGTTCCCAGGCTACAGGGTCCCAGAATAAAACCTCAGTCATGTTCCCAGTCCACAGGGTTCCAGAACCTAGGCTCAGTCAGGTTCCCAGGGCACAGTATTCCACAATCTGAACAGATGTCATTTTCCCAAGCCACAGTTTTCCATAATCTCGCCTCAGACTTGTTCCCAGGCCACAGGGATGCAGAATCAAACCTCAGTCATGTTGCCAGGCCACAGGTTTCCACCATCAAACCTCAGACATGTTCCCAGGCCACAGGGTTCCAGAATAAAACCGTTCTCATGTTCCCAGGCCACAGGATTCCACAAGCAAACCTCAGTCTTTTTCCCAGGCCACAGGGTTCCAGAATCCACTGATGACATGTTCCCAGGCAACAGGGTTCCAGAGTCAATCCTCAGTTAGGTTCCCAGGCTACAGGGTTCCAGAATAAAACCTCAGTCATGTTCCACGTCCACAGGGTTCCAGAATCAATCCTCAGTTAGGTTCCCAGGCTACAGGGTTCCAGAATAATACCTCAGTCATGTTCCCTTTCCACAGGGTTCCACAACCAAGGCTCAGTCAGGTTCCCAGGGCACAGTATTCCACAATCTAAACAGATGTCATGTTCCCAGGCCCCAGTTTTCCAGAATCAGGTCTGAGTCATTATTCCAGGCCACAGGGATCCAGAATCAAACCTCAGTCATGTTGCCATGCCATAGGGTACCACCATCAAACCTCAGTCATATTCCCAGGCACATTTTTCCAGAATCACGCCTGAGTCATGTTCTCAGGCCACAGGGATCCAGAATCAAACCTCAGTCATGTTGCCAGGCCATAGGCTAACATCATCAAACCTCAGTCATATTCCCAGGCCACAGGATTCCAGAATCAAACCGATTTCATGTTCCCAGGCAACAGGGTACCAGAATCCAAAACGATGTCATGTTCCTAGGCCACAGGATTCCACAATCTAACCTCAGTCATGTTCCCAGGCAAATGGCTTCCAGAATCAAACCTCAGTCATATTCCCAGGCCACAGGGTTCCAGATTCCACCGATGTCATGTTCCCAGGGCACAGGGTTCCAGAATCAATCCTCAGTTATGTTCACAGGCTACAGGGTTCCAGAATAAAACCTCAGTCATGTTCCCAGTCCACAGGGTTCCAGAACCAAGGCTCAGTCAGGTTCCCAGGGCACAGTATTCCACAATTTAAACAGATGTCATGTTCCCAGGCCACAGTTTTCCAGAATCACACTTCAGTCATGTTCCAAGGCCACAGGGATCCAGAATCAAACCTCAGTCATGTTGCCAGGCCATACGGTATCACCATCAAACCTCAGTCATATTCCCAGGCCACAAGTTTCCAGAATCAAACGGATTTCATGTTCCCAGGCAACAGGTTTCCACAATCTAACATCAGTCATGTTCCCAGGCCACAGGATTCCAGAAGCAAACCTCAGTCATATTCCCAGGACACAGGTTTCCAGAATCAACCCGATATCATGTTCCCTGGCGACAGCCTTCCAGAATCTAACCTCAGTCATGTTGCCAGGCCACAGGTTTCCACCATCAAACCTCAGACATGTTCCCAGGCCACAGGGTTCCAGAATAAAACCGTTCTCATGTTCCCAGGCAAAAAGTTTCCAGAATCCACCGATGACATGTTCCCAGGCAACAGGGTTCCAGAATCAATCCTCAGTCCGGTTCCCAGGCTACAGGGTTCCAGAATAAAACCTCAGACATGTTCCCAGGCCACAGGGTTCCAGAATAAAACCGTTCTCATGTTCCCAGGCAAAAAGATTCCAGAATCCACCGATGACATGTTCCCAGGCAACAGGGTTCCAGAATCAATCCTCAGACATGTTCCCAGGCCACAGGTTTCCAGAATAAAACCGTTCTCATGTTCCCAGGCCACAGGATTCCAGAAAAAAACCGTTCTCATGTTCCCAGGGCACAGGGTTCCAGAATCCACCGATGACAGGTTCCCAGGCAACAGGGTTCCACAATCAATCCTCAGTTAGGTTCCCAGGCTACAGGGTTCCAGAATAAAACCTCAGTCATGTTCCAAGTCCACAGGGTTCCAGAATCAATCCTCTGTTAGGTTCCCAGGCTACAGGGTTCCAGAATAAAACCTCAGTCATGTTCCCAGTCCACAGGGTTCGAGAACCTAGGCTCAGTCAGATTCCCAGGGCACCTTATTCCACAATCTAAACAGATGTCATGTTCCCAAGCCACAGTTTTCCAGAATCTCACCTCAGTCATGTTCCCAGGCCACAAGGATCCAGAATCAAACCTCAGTCATGTTGCCAGGCCATAGGGTACCAGCATCAAACCTCAGTCATATTCCCAGGCCACAGGCTTCCAGAATCAAACGGATTTCATGTTCCCAGGCAACAGGTTTCCAGAATCCAAACCGATGTCATGTTCCCAGGCCACAAGACACCACAATCTAACCTCAGTCATGTTCCCCAGCAAATGGCGTCCAGAATCAAACCTCAGTCATATTCCCAGGCCACAGGGTTCCAGAATCCACCGATGTCATGTTCCCAGGCCACAGGGTTACAGAATCAATCCTCAGTTATGTTCCCAGACTACAGGTATCCAGAATAAAACCTCAGTCATGTTCCCAGTCCACAGGGTTCCAGAACCAAGGCTCAGTCAGGTTCCCAGGGCACAGTATTCCACAATCTACACAGATGTCATGTTCCCAGGCCACAGTTTTCCAGAAACACGCCTCAGGTATGTTCCCAGGCCACAGGGATCCTGAATCAAACCTCAGTCATGTTGCCAGGCCATAGGGTACCACCATCAAACCTCAGTCATATTCCCAGGCCACAAGTTTCCAGAATCAAACCGATGTCATGTTCCCAGGCAACAGGTTTCCACAATCTAACATCAGTCATGTTCCCAGGCCAATGGTTTCCAGAATCAAACGTCAGTCATATTCCCAGGCCACAGGGTTCCAGAATCAACCCGATATCATGTTCCCTGGCCACATTCTTCCATAAACACACCTCAGTCATGTTGCCAGGCCACAGGTTTCCACCATCAAACCTCAGACATGTTCCCAGGCCACAGGGTTCTAGAATAAAACCGTTCTCATGTTCCCAGGCCACAGGGGCCCAGAATCCACCAATGACATGTTCCCAGGTAACAGGGATCCAGAATCAATCCTCAGTTAGGTTCCCAGGCTACAGGGTTCCAGAATAAAACCTCAGTCATGTTCCAAGTCCACAGGGTTCCAGAATGAATCCTCAGTTAGGTTCCCAGGCTACAGGGTTCCAGAATAAAACCTCAGTCATGTTCCCAGGCCACAGAGTTCCAGAATCCACCGATGTCATGTTCCCAGTCCACAGGGTTCCAGAATCAATCCTCAGTTATGTTCCCAGGCTACAGGGTTCCAGAATAAAACCTCAGTCATGTTCCCAGTCCACAGGGTTCCAAAACCAAGGCTCAGTCAGGTTCCCAGGGCACAGTATTCCACAATCTAAACAGATGTCATGTTCCCAGGCCACAGTTTTCCAGAATCACGCCTCAGTCATGTACCCAGGCCACAGGGATCCAGAATCAAACCTCAGTCATGTTGCCAGGCCATAGGGTACCACCATCAAACCTGAGTCATATTCCCAGGCCACAGGCTTCCAGAATCAAACGGATTTCATGTTCCCAGACCACAGGGTTCCAGAATCCAACCGATGTCGTGTTCCCAGGCCACAGGTTTCCACAAGCAAACCTCAGTCGTGTTCCCAGGACACAGCTTTCCAGAATCAACCCGGTATCATGTTCCCTGGCGACAGTCTTCCAGAATCTAACCTCAGTCATGTTGCCAGGCCACAGGTTTCCACCATCAAACCTCAGACATGTTCCCAGGCCACAGGGTTCCAGAATAAAACCGTTCTCATGTTCCCAGGCAAAAAGATTCCAGAATCCACCGATGACATGTTCCCAGGCAACAGGGTTCCAGAATCAATCCTCAGTCAGGTTCCCAGGCTACAGGGTTCCAGAATAAAACCTCAGTCATGTTCGAGGTCCACAGGGTTCCAGAATCAATCCTCTGTTAGGTTCCCAGGCTACAGGGTTCCAGAATAAAACCTCAGTCATGTTCCCAGTCCACAGGGTTCCAGAACCTAGGCTCAGTTAGATTCTCAGGGCTCAGTATTCCAGAATCTAAACACATGTCATGTTCCCAAGCCACAATTTTCCAGAATCACGCCCCAGTCATGTACCCAGGCCACAGGGATCCAGAATCAAACTTCAGTCATGTTGCCAGGCCATAGGGTACCACCATCAAACCTCAGTCATATTCCCAGGCCACAGGCTACCAGAATCAAACGGATTTCATGTTCCCAGGCAACAGGGTTCCAGAATCCAAACCGATGTCATGTTCCCAGGCCACAGGATTCCACAATCTAACCTCAGTCATGTTCCCAGGTCAAAGGTTTCCAGAATCAAACCTCAGTCATATTCCCAGGCCACAGGGTTCCAGAATCCACCGATGTCATGTTCCCAGGCCACAGGGTTACAGAATCAATCCTCAGTTATGTTCCCAGGCTACAGGTATCCAGAATAAAACCTCAGTCATGTTCCCAGTCCACAGGGTTCCAGAACCAAGGCTCAGTCACGTTCCCAGGGCACAGTATTCCACAATCTACACAGATGTCATGTTCCCAGGCCACAGTTTTCCAGAAACACGCCTCAGTTATGTTCCCAGGCCACAGGGATCCTGAATCAAACCTCAGTCATGTTGCCAGGCCATAGGGTACCACCATCAAACCTCAGTCATATTCCCAGGCCACAAGTTTCCAGAATCAAACCGATGTCATGTTCCCAGGCAACAGGTTTCCACAATCTAACATCAGTCATGTTCCCAGGCCAATGGTTTCCAGAATCAAACCTCAGTCATATTCCCAGGCCACAGGGTTCCAGAATCAACCCGATATCATGTTCCCTGGCCACATTCTTCCATAATCAAACCTCAGTCATGTTGCCAGGCCACAGGTTTCCACCATCAAACCTCAGACATGTTCCCAGGCCACAGGGTTCTAGAATAAAATTGTTCTCATGATCCCAGGCCACAGGGTTCCAGAATCCACCGATGACATGTTCCCAGGCAACAGGGATCCAGAATCAATCCTCAGTTAGGTTCCCAGGCTACAGGGTTCCAGAATAAAACCTCAGTCATGTTCCAAGTCCACAGGGTTCCAGAATGAATCCTCAGTTAGGTTCCCAGGCTACAGGGTTCCAGAATAAAACCTCAGTCATGTTCCCAGGCCACAGAGTTCCAGAATCCACCGATGTCATGTTCCCAGTCCACAGGGTTCCAGAATCAATCCTCAGTTATGTTCCCAGGCTACAGGGTTCCAGAATAAAACCTCAGTCATGTTCCCAGTCCACAGGGTTCCAAAACCAAGGCTCAGTCAGGTTCCCAGGGCACAGTATTCCACAATCTAAACAGATGTCATGTTCCCAGGCCACAGTTTTCCAGAATCACGCCTCAGTCATGTACCCAGGCCACAGGGATCCAGAATCAAACCTCAGTCATGTTGCCAGGCCATAGGGTACCACCATCAAACCTGAGTCATATTCCCAGGCCACAGGCTTCCAGAATCAAACGGATTTCATGTTCCCAGGCCACAGGGTTCCAGAATCCAACCGATGTCGCGTTCCCAGGCCACAGGTTTCCACAAGCAAACCTCAGTCGTGTTCCCAGGACACAGCTTTCCAGAATCAACCCGGTATCATGTTCCCTGGCGACAGTCTTCCAGAATCTAACCTCAGTCATGTTGCCAGGCCACAGGTTTCCACCATCAAACCTCAGACATGTTCCCAGGCCACAGGGTTCCAGAATTAAACCGTTCTCATGTTCCCAGGCAAAAAGATTCCAGAATCCACCGATGACATGTTCCCAGGCAACAGGGTTCCAGAATCAATCCTCAGTCAGGTTCCCAGGCTACAGGGTTCCAGAATAAAACCTCAGTCATGTTCCAAGTCCACAGGGTTCCAGAATCGATCCTCAGTTAGGTTCCCAGGCTACAGGGTTCCAGAATAAAACCTCAGTCATGTTCCCAGTCCACAGGGTTCCAGAACCTAGGCTCAGTTAGATTCTCAGGGCACAGTATTCCAGAATCTAAACACATGTCAGGTTCCCAAGCCACAATTTTCCAGAATCACGCCTCAGTCATGTACCCAGGCCACAGGGATCCAGAATCAAACTTCAGTCATGTTGCCAGGCCATAGGGTACCACCATCAAACCTCAGTCATATTCCCAGGCCTCAGGCTACCAGAATCAAACGGATTTCATGTTCCCAGGCAACAGGGTTCCAGAATCCAAACCGATGTCATGTTCCCAGGCCACAGGATTCCACAATCTAACCTCAGTCATGTTCCCAGGTCAAAGGTTTCCAGAATCAAACCTCAGTCATATTCCCAGGCCACAGGGTTCCAGAATCCACCGATGTCATGTTCCCAGGCCACAGGGTTACAGAATCAATCCTCAGTTATGTTCCCAGGCTACAGGTATCCAGAATAAAACCTCAGTCATGTTCCCAGTCCACAGGGTTACAGAACCATGGCTCAGTCACGTTCCCAGGGCACAGTATTCCACAATCTACACAGATGTCATGTTCCCAGGCCACAGTTTTCCAGAAACACGCCTCAGTTATGTTCCCAGGCCACAGGGATCCTGAATCAAACCTCAGTCATGTTGCCAGGCCATAGGGTACCACCATCAAACCTCAGTCATATTCCCAGGCCACAAGTTTCCAGAATCAAACCGATGTCATGTTCCCAGGCAACAGGTTTCCACAATCTAACATCAGTCATGTTCCCAGGCCAATGGTTTCCAGAATCAAACCTCAGTCATATTCCCAGGCCACAGGGTTCCAGAATCAACCCGATATCATGTTCCCTGGCCACATTCTTCCATAATCTAACCTCAGTCATGTTGCCAGGCCATAGGTTTCCACCATCAAACCTCAGACATGTTCCCAGTCCACAGGGTTCTAGAATAAAACCGTTCTCATGATCCCAGGCCACAGGGTTCCAGAATCCACCGATGACATGTTCCCAGGCAACAGGGATCCAGAATCAATCCTCAGTTAGGTTCCCAGCCTACAGGGTTCCAGAATAAACCCTCAGTCATGTTCCCAGTACACAGGGTTCCAGAACCTAGGCTCAGTTAGATTCTCAGGGCACAGTACTCCACAATCTAAACAGATGTCATGTTCTCAGGCCACAGTTTTCCAGAATCACACTTCAGTCATGTTCCAAGGCCACAGGGATCCAGAATCAAACCTCAGTCATGTTGCCAGGCCATACGGTATCACCATCAAACCTCAGTCATATTCCCAGGCCACAAGTTTCCAGAATCAAACCGATGTCATGTTCCCAGGCCACAGGTTTCCACAATCTAACATCAGTCATGTTCCCAGGCCACAGGATTCCAGAAGCAAACCTCAGTCTTGTTCCCAGGACACAGGTTTCCAGAATCAACCCGATATCATGTTCCCTGGCCACAGTCTTCAAGAATCAAACCTCAGTCAAGTTACCAGGCCACAGGTTTCCACCATCAAACCTCAGACATGTTCCCAGGCCACAGGGTTCCAGAATAAAACCGTTCTCATGTTCCCAGGCCACAGGGTTCCAGAATAAAACCGTTCTCATGTTCCCAGGGCACAGGGTTCCAGAATCCACCGATGACATGTTCCCAGGCAACAGGGTTCCACAATCAATCCTCAGTTAGGTTCCCAGGCTACAGGGTTCCAGAATAAAACCTCAGTCATGTTCCAAGTCCACAGGGTTCCAGAATCAATCCTCTGTTAGGTTCCCAGGCTACAGGGTTCCAGAATAAAACCTCAGTCATGTTCCCAGTCCACAGGGTTCCAGAACCTAGGCTCAGTCATATTCCCAGGGCACCTTATTCCACAATCTAAACAGATGTCATGTTCCCAAGCCACAGTTTTCCAGAATCTCACCTCAGTCATGTTCCCAGGCCACAAGGATCCAGAATCAAACCTCAGTCATGTTGCCAGGCCATAGGATACCAGCATCAAACCTCAGTCATATTCCCAGGCCACAGGCTTCCAGAATCAAACGGATTTCATGTTCCCAGGCAACAGGTTTCCAGAATCCAAACCGATGTCATGTTCCCAGGCCACAAGATACCACAATCTAACCTTAGTCATGTTCCCCGGCAAATGGCTTCCAGAATCAAACCTCAGTCATATTCCCAGGCCACAGGGTTCCAGAATCCACCGATGTCATGTTCCCAGGCCACAGGGTTCCAGAATCAATCCTCAGTTATGTTCCCAGGCTACAGGTATCCAGAATAAAACCTCAGTCATGTTCCCAGTCCACAGGGTTCCAGAACCAAGGCTCAGTCAGGTTCCCAGGGCACAGTATTCCACAATCTACACAGATGTCATGTTCCCAGGCCACAGTTTTCCAGAATCACGCCTCAGTTATGTTCCCAGGCCACAGGGATCCTGAATCAAACCTCAGTCATGTTGCCAGGCCATAGGGTACCACCATCAAACCTCAGTCATATTCCCAGGCCACAAGTTTCCAGAATCAAACCGATGTCATGTTCCCAGGCAACAGGTTTCCACAATCTAACATCAGTCATGTTCCCAGGCCAATGGTTTCCAGAATGAAACCTCAGTCATATTCCCAGGCCACAGGGTTCCAGAATCAACCCGATATCATGTTCCCTGGCCACATTCTTCCATAAACAAACCTCAGTCATGTTGCCAGGCCACAGGTTTCCACCATCAAACCTCAGACATGTTCCCAGGCCACAGGGTTCCAGAATAAAACCGTTCTCATGTTCCCAGGCCACAGGGTCCCAGAATCCACCGATGACATGTTCCCAGGCAACAGGGATCCAGAATCAATCCTCAGTTAGGTTCCCAGGCTACAGGGTTCCAGAATAAAACCTCATTCATGTTCCAAGTCCACAGGGTTCCAGAATGAATCCTCAGTTAGGTTCCCAGGCTACAGGGTTCCAGAATAAAACCTCAGTCATGTTCCCAGGCCACAGAGTTCCAGAATCCACCGATGTCATGTTCCCAGTCCACAGGGTTCCAGAATCAATCCTCAGTTATGTTCCCAGGCTACAGGGTTCCAGAATAAAACCTCAGTCATGTTCCCAGTCCACAGGGTTCCAAAACCAAGGCTCAGTCAGGTTCCCAGGGCACAGTATTCCACAATCTAAACAGATGTCATGTTCCCAGGCCACAGTTTTCCAGAATCACGCCTCAGTCATGTACCCAGGCCACAGGGATCCAGAATCAAACCTCAGTCATGTTGCCAGGCCATAGGGTACCACCATCAAACCTGAGTCATATTCCCAGGCCACAGGCTTCCAGAATCAAACGGATTTCATGTTCCCAGGCCACAGGGTTCCAGAATCCAACCGATGTCGTGTTCCCAGGCCACAGGATTCCACAAGCAAACCTCAGTCGTGTTCCCAGGACACAGCTTTCCAGAATCAACCCGGTATCATGTTCCCTGGCGACAGTCTTCCAGAATCTAACCTCAGTCATGTTGCCAGGCCACAGGTTTCCACCATCAAACCTCAGACATGTTCCCAGGCCACAGGGTTCCAGAATAAAACCGTTCTCATGTTCCCAGGCAAAAAGATTCCAGAATCCACCGATGACATGTTCCCAGGCAACAGGGTTCCAGAATCAATCCTCAGTCAGGTTCCCAGGCTACAGGGTTCCAGAATAAAACCTCAGTCATGTTCCAAGTCCACACGGTTCCAGGATCAATCCTCAGTTAGGTTCCCAGGCTACAGGGTTCCAGAATAAAACCTCAGTCATGTTCCCAGTCCACAGGGTTCCAGAACCTAGGCTCAGTTAGATTCTCAGGGCACAGTATTACAGAATCTAAACACATGTCATGATCCCAAGCCACAATTTTCCAGAGTCACGCCTCAGTCATGTACCCAGGCCACAGGGATCCAGAATCAAACTTCAGTCATATTGCCAGGCCATAGGGTACCACCATCAAACCTCAGTCATATTCCCAGGCCACAGGCTACCAGAATCAAACGGATTTCATGTTCCCAGGCAACAGGGTTCCAGAATCCAAACCGATGTCATGTTCCCAGGCCATAGGATTCCACAATCTAACCTCAGTCATGTTCCCAGGTCAAAGGTTTCCAGAATCAAACCTCAGTCATATTCCCAGGCCACAGGGTTCCAGAATCCACCGATGTCATGTTCCCAGGCCACAGGGTTACAGAATCAATCCTCAGTTATGTTCCCAGGCTACAGGTATCCAGAATAAAACCTCAGTCATGTTCCCAGTCCACAGGGTTCCAGAACCAAGGCTCAGTCACGTTCCCAGGGCACAGTATTCCACAATCTACACAGATGTCATGTTCCCAGGCCACAGTTTTCCAGAAACACGCCTCAGTTATGTTCCCAGGCCACAGGGATCCTGAATCAAACCTCAGTCATGTTGCCAGGCCATAGGGTACCACCATCAAACCTCAGTCATATTCCCAGGCCACAAGTTTCCAGAATCAAACCGATGTCATGTTCCCAGGCAACAGGTTTCCACAATCTAACATCAGTCATGTTCCCAGGCCAATGGTTTCCAGAATCAAACCTCAGTCATATTCCCAGGCCACAGGGTTCCAGAATCAACCCGATATCATGTTCCCTGGCCACATTCTTCCATAATCAAACCTCAGTCATGTTGCCAGGCCATAGGTTTCCACCATCAAACCTCAGACATGTTCCCATGCCACAGGGTTCTAGAATAAAACCGTTCTCATGATCCCAGGCCACAGGGTTCCAGAATCCACCGATGACATGTTCCCAGGCAACAGGGATCCAGAATCAATCCTCAGTTAGGTTCCCAGCCTACAGGGTTCCAGAATAAAACCTCAGTCATGTTCCCAGTCCACAGGGTTCCAGAACCTAGGCTCAGTTAGATTCTCAGTGCACAGTACTCCACAATCTAAACAGATGTCATGTTCCCAGGCCACAGTTTTCCAGAATCACACTTCAGTCATGTTCCAAGGCCACAGGGATCCAGAATCAAACCTCAGTCATGTTGCCAGGCCATACGGTATCACCATCAAACCTCAGTCATATTCCCAGGCCACAAGTTTCCAGAATCAAACCGATGTCATGTTCCCAGGCCACAGGTTTCCACAATCTAACATCATTCATGTTCCCAGGCCACAGGATTCCAGAAGCAAACCTCAGTCTTGTTCCCAGGACACAGGTTTCCAGAATCAACCCGATATCATGTTCCCTGGCCACAGTCTTCCAGAATCAAACCTCAGTCATGTTACCAGGCCACAGGTTTCCACCATCAAACCTCAGACATGTTCCCAGGCCACAGGGTTCCAGAATAAAACCGTTCTCATGTTTCCAGGCCACAGGGTTCCAGAATAAAACTGTTCTCATGTTCCCAGGGCACAGGGTTCCAGAATCCACCGATGACATGTTCCCAGGCAACAGGGTTCCACAATCAATCCTCAGTTAGGTTCCTAGGCTACAGGGTTCCAGAATAAAACCTCAGTCATGTTCCAAGTCCACAGGGTTCCAGAATCAATCCTCTGTTAGGTTCCCAGGCTACAGGGTTCCAGAATAAAACCTCAGTCATGTTCCCAGGCCACAGAGTTCCAGAATCCACCGATGTCATGTTCCCAGTCCACAGGGTTCCAGAATCAATCCTCAGTTATGTTCCCAGGCTACAGGGTTCCAGAATAAAACCTCAGTCATGTTCCCAGTCCACAGGGTTCCAAAACCAAGGCTCAGTCAGGTTCCCAGGGCACAGTATTCCACAATCTAAACAGATGTCATGTTCCCAGGCCACAGTTTTTCAGAATCACGCCTCAGTCATGTACCCAGGCCACAGGGATCCAGAATCAAACCTCAGTCATGTTGCCAGGCCATAGGGTACCACCATCAAACCTGAGTCATATTCCCAGGCCACAGGCTTCCAGAATCAAACGGATTTCATGTTCCCAGGCCACAGGGTTCCAGAATCCAACCGATGTCGCGTTCCCAGGCCACAGGTTTCCACAAGCAAACCTCAGTCGTGTTCCCAGGACACAGCTTTCCAGAATCAACCAGGTATCATGTTCCCTGGCGACAGTCTTCCAGAATCTAACCTCAGTCATGTTGCCAGGCCACAGGTTTCCACCATCAAACCTCAGACATGTTCCCAGGCCACAGGGTTCCAGAATAAAACCGTTCTCATGTTCCCAGGCAAAAAGATTCCAGAATCCACCGATGACATGTTCCCAGGCAACAGGGTTCCAGAATCAATCCTCAGTCAGGTTCCCAGGCTACAGGGTTCCAGAATAAAACCTCAGTCATGTTCCAAGTCCACAGTGTTCCAGAATCAATCCTCAGTTAGGTTCCCAGGCTACAGGGTTCCAGAATAAAACCTCAGTCATGTTCCCAGTCCACAGGGTTCCCGAACATAGGCTCAGTTAGATTCTCAGGGCACAGTATTCCAGAATCTAAACACATGTCATGTTCCCAAGCCACAATTTTCCAGAATCACGCCTCAGTCATGTACCCAGGCCACAGGGATCCAGAATCAAACTTCAGTCATGTTGCCAGGCCATAGGGTACCACCATCAAACCTCAGTCATATTCCCAGGCCACAGGCTACCAGAATCAAACGGATTTCATGTTCCCAGGCAACAGGGTTCCAGAATTCAAACCGATGTCATGTTCCCAGGCCACAGGATTCCACAATCTAACCTCAGTCATGTTCCCAGGTCAAAGGTTTCCAGAATCAAACCTCAGTCATATTCCCAGGCCTCAGGGTTCCAGAATCCACCGATGTCATGTTCCCAGGCCACAGGGTTACAGAATCAATCCTCAGTTATGTTCCCAGGCTACAGGTATCCAGAATAAAACCTCAGTCATGTTCCCAGTCCACAGGGTTCCAGAACCAAGGCTCAGTCACGTTCCCAGGGCACAGTATTCCACAATCTACACAGATGTCATGTTCCCAGGCCACAGTTTTCCAGAAACACGCCTCAGTTATGTTCCCAGGCCACAGGGATCCTGAATCAAACCTCAGTCATGTTGCCAGGCCATAGGGTACCACCATCAAACCTCAGTCATATTCCCAGGCCACAAGTGTCCAGAATCAAACCGATGTCATGTTCCCAGGCAACAGGTTTCCACAATCTAACATCAGTCATGTTCCCAGGCCAATGGTTTCCAGAATCAAACCTCAGTCATATTCCCAGGCCACAGGGTTCCAGAATCAACCCGATATCATGATCCCTGGCCACATTCTTCCATAATCAAACCTCAGTCATGTTGCCAGGCCATAGGTTTCCACCATCAAACCTCAGACATGTTCCCAGTCCACAGGGTTCTAGAATAAAACCGTTCTCATGTTCCCAGGCAACAGGGATCCAGAATCAATCCTCAGTTAGGTTCCCAGGCTACAGGGTTCCAGAATAAAACCTCAGTCATGATCCCAGTCCACAGGGTTCCAGAACCAAGGCTCAGTCAGGTTCCCAGGGCAAAGTATTCGACAATCTAAACAGATGTCATGTTCCCAGGCCACAGTTTTCCAGAATCACGCCTCAGTCATGTACCCAGGCCACAGGGATCCAGAATCAAACCTCAGTCATGTTGCCAGGCCATAGGGTTCCAGAATCAAGGCTCAGTCAGGTTCCCAGGGCACAGTATTCCACAATCTAAACAGATGTCATGTTCCCAAGCCACAATTTTCCAGAATCACGCCTCAGTCATGTTCCCAGGCCACAGGGATCAAGAATCAAACCTCAGTCATGTTGCCAGGCCACAGGTTTCCACCATCAAACCTTAGACATGTTCCCAGTCCACAAGGCTCCAGAATAAAACCGTTCTCATGTTTCTAGGCCTCAGGGTACCAGAATCCACCGATGACATGTTCCCAGGCAAAAGGGTTCCAGAATCAATCCTCAGTTAGGTTCCCAGGCTACAGGGTCCCAGAATAAAACCTCAGTCATGTTCCCAGTCCACAGGGTTCCAGAACCTAGGCTCAGTCAGGTTCCCAGGGCACAGTATTCCACAATCTAAACAGATATCATTTTCCCAAGCCACAGTTTTCCATAATCTCGCCTCAGACTTGTTCCCAGGCCACAGGGATGCAGAATCAAACCTCAGTCATGTTGCCAGGCCACAGGTTTCCACCATCAAACCTCAGACATGTTCCCAGGCCACAGGGTTCCAGAATAAAACCGTTCTCATGTTCCCAGGCCACAGGATTCCACAAGCAAACCTCAGTCTTTTTCCCAGGCCACAGGGTTCCAGAATCCACTGATGACATGTTCCCAGGCAACAGGGTTCCAGAGTCAATCCTCAGTCAGGTTCCCAGGCTACAGGGTTCCAGAATAAAACCTCAGTCATGTTCCACGTCCACAGGGTTCCAGAATCAATCCTCAGTTAGGTTCCCAGGCTACAGGGTTCCAGAATAATACCTCAGTCATGTTCCCTTTCCACAGGGTTCCACAACCAAGGCTCAGTCAGGTTCCCAGGGCACAGTATTCCACAATCTAAACAGATGTCATGTTCCCAGGCCCCAGTTTTCCAGAATCAGGTCTGAGTCATTATTCCAGGCCACAGGGATCCAGAATCAAACCTCAGTCATGTTGCCATGCCATAGGGTACCACCATCAAACCTCAGTCATATTCCCAGGCACATTTTTCCAGAATCACGCCTGAGTCATGTTCTCAGGCCACAGGGATCCAGAATCAAACCTCAGTCATGTTGCCAGGCCATAGGCTAACATCATCAAACCTCAGTCATATTCCCAGGCCACAGGATTCCAGAATCAAACCGATTTCATGTTCCCAGGCAACAGGGTACCAGAATCCAAAACGATGTCATGTTCCTAGGCCACAGGATTCCACAATCTAACCTCAGTCATGTTCCCAGGCAAATGGCTTCCAGAATCAAACCTCAGTCATATTCCCAGGCCACAGGGTTCCAGATTCCACCGATGTCATGTTCCCAGGGCACAGGGTTCCAGAATCAATCCTCAGTTATGTTCACAGGCTACAGGGTTCCAGAATAAAACCTCAGTCATGTTCCCAGTCCACAGGGTTCCAGAACCAAGGCTCAGTCAGGTTCCCAGGGCACAGTATTCCACAATTTAAACAGATGTCATGTTCCCAGGCCACAGTTTTCCAGATTCACACTTCAGTCATGTTCCAAGGCCACAGGGATCCAGAATCAAACCTCAGTCATGTTGCCAGGCCATACGGTATCACCATCAAACCTCAGTCATATTCCCAGGCCACAAGTTTCCAGAATCAAACCGATGTCATGTTCCCAGGCCACAGGTTTCCACAATCTAACATCAGTCATGTTCCCAGGCCACAGGATTCCAGAAGCAAACCTCAGTCTTGTTCCCAGGACACAGGTTTCCAGAATCAACCCGATATCATGTTCCCTGGCCACAGTCTTCCAGAATCAAACCTCAGTCATGTTACCAGGCCACAGGTTTCCACCATCAAACCTCAGACATGTTCCCAGGCCACAGGGTTCCAGAATAAAACCGTTCTCATGTTCCCAGGCCACAGGATTACAGAAAAAAACCGTTCTCATGTTCCCAGGGCACAGGGTTCCAGAATCCACCGATGACAGGTTCCCAGGCAACAGGGTTCCACAATCAATCCTCAGTTAGGTTCCCAGGCTACAGGGTTCCAGAATAAAACCTCAGTCATGTTCCAAGTCCACAGGGTTCCAGAATCAATCCTCTGTTAGGTTCCCAGGCTACAGGGTTCCAGAATAAAACCTCAGTCATGTTCCCAGTCCACAGGGTTCGAGAACCTAGGCTCAGTCAGATTCCCAGGGCACCTTATTCCACAATCTAAACAGATGTCATGTTCCCAAGCCACAGTTTTCCAGAATCTCACCTCAGTCATGTTCCCAGGCCACAAGGATCCAGAATCAAACCTCAGTCATGTTGCCAGGCCATAGGGTACCAGCATCAAACCTCAGTCATATTCCCAGGCCACAGGCTTCCAGAATCAAACGGATTTCATGTTCCCAGGCAACAGGTTTCCAGAATCCAAACCGATGTCATGTTCCCAGGCCACAAGACACCACAATCTAACCTCAGTCATGTTCCCCAGCAAATGGCGTCCAGAATCAAACCTCAGTCATATTCCCAGGCCACAGGGTTCCAGAATCCACCGATGTCATGTTCCCAGGCCACAGGGTTACAGAATCAATCCTCAGTTATGTTCCCAGGCTACAGGTATCCAGAATAAAACCTCAGTCATGTTCCCAGTCCACAGGGTTCCAGAACCAAGGCTCAGTCAGGTTCCCAGGGCACAGTATTCCACAATCTACACAGATGTCATGTTCCCAGGCCACAGTTTTCCAGAAACACGCCTCAGTTATGTTCCCAGGCCACAGGGATCCTGAATCAAACCTCAGTCATGTTGCCAGGCCATAGGGTACCACCATCAAACCTCAGTCATATTCCCAGGCCACAAGTTTCCAGAATCAAACCGATGTCATGTTCCCAGGCAACAGGTTTCCACAATCTAACATCAGTCATGTTCCCAGGCCAATGGTTTCCAGAATCAAACCTCAGTCATATTCCCAGGCCACAGGGTTCCAGAATCAACCCGATATCATGTTCCCTGGCCAAATTCTTCCATAAACACACCTCAGTCATGTTGCCAGGCCACAGGTTTCCACCATCAAACCTCAGACATGTTCCCAGGCCACAGGGTTCTAGAATAAAACCGTTCTCATGTTCCCAGGCCACAGGGTCCCAGAATCCACCGATGACATGTTCCCAGGTAACAGGGATCCAGAATCAATCCTCAGTTAGGTTCCCAGGCTACAGGGTTCCAGAATAAAACCTCAGTCATGTTCCAAGTCCACAGGGTTCCAGAATGAATCCTCAGTTAGGTTCCCAGGCTACAGGGTTCCAGAATAAAACCTCAGTCATGTTCCCAGGCCACAGAGTTCCAGAATCCACCGATGTCATGTTCCCAGTCCACAGGGTTCCAGAATCAATCCTCAGTTATGTTCCCAGGCTACAGGGTTCCAGAATAAAACCTCAGTCATGTTCCCAGTCCACAGGGTTCCAAAACCAAGGCTCAGTCAGGTTCCCAGGGCACAGTATTCCACAATCTAAACAGATGTCATGTTCCCAGGCCACAGTTTTCCAGAATCACGCCTCAGTCATGTACCCAGGCCACAGGGATCCAGAATCAAACCTCAGTCATGTTGCCAGGCCATAGGGTACCACCATCAAACCTGAGTCATATTCCCAGGCCACAGGCTTCCAGAATCAAACGGATTTCATGTTCCCAGGCCACAGGGTTCCAGAATCCAACCGATGTCGTGTTCCCAGGCCACAGGTTTCCACAAGCAAACCTCAGTCGTGTTCCCAGGACACAGCTTTCCAGAATCAACCCGGTATCATGTTCCCTGGCGACAGTCTTCCAGAATCTAACCTCAGTCATGTTGCCAGGCCACAGGTTTCCACCATCAAACCTCAGACATGTTCCCAGGCCACAGGGTTCCAGAATAAAACCGTTCTCATGTTCCCAGGCAAAAAGATTCCAGAATCCACCGATGACATGTTCCCAGGCAACAGGGTTCCAGAATCAATCCTCAGTCAGGTTCCCAGGCTACAGGGTTCCAGAATAAAACCTCAGTCATGTTCGAGGTCCACAGGGTTCCAGAATCAATCCTCTGTTAGGTTCCCAGGCTACAGGGTTCCAGAATAAAACCTCAGTCATGTTCCCAGTCCACAGGGTTCCAGAACCTAGGCTCAGTTAGATTCTCAGGGCTCAGTATTCCAGAATCTAAACACATGTCATGTTCCCAAGCCACAATTTTCCAGAATCACGCCCCAGTCATGTACCCAGGCCACAGGGATCCAGAATCAAACTTCAGTCATGTTGCCAGGCCATAGGGTACCACCATCAAACCTCAGTCATATTCCCAGGTCACAGGCTACCAGAATCAAACGGATTTCATGTTCCCAGGCAACAGGGTTCCAGAATCCAAACCGATGTCATGTTCCCAGGCCACAGGATTCCACAATCTAACCTCAGTCATGTTCCCATGTCAAAGGTTTCCAGAATCAAACCTCAGTCATATTCCCAGGCCACAGGGTTCCAGAATCCACCGATGTCATGTTCCCAGGTCACAGGGTTACAGAATCAATCCTCAGTTATGTTCCCAGGCTACAGGTATCCAGAATAAAACCTCAGTCATGTTCCCAGTCCACAGGGTTCCAGAACCAAGGCTCAGTCACGTTCCCAGGGCACAGTATTCCACAATCTACACAGATGACATGTTCCCAGGCCACAGTTTTCCAGAAACACGCCTCAGTTATGTTCCCAGGCCACAGGGATCCTGAATCAAACCTCAGTCATGTTGCCAGGCCATAGGGTACCACCATCAAACCTCAGTCATATTCCCAGGCCACAAGTTTCCAGAATCAAACCGATGTCATGTTCCCAGGCAACAGGTTTCCACAATCTAACATCAGTCATGTTCCCAGGCCAATGGTTTCCAGAATCAAACCTCAGTCATATTCCCAGGCCACAGGGTTCCAGAATCAACCCGATATCATGTTCCCTGGCCACATTCTTCCATAATCAAACCTCAGTCATGTTGCCAGGCCACAGGTTTCCACCATCAAACCTCAGACATGTTCCCAGGCCACAGGGTTCTAGAATAAAATTGTTCTCATGATCCCAGGCCACAGGGTTCCAGAATCCACCGATGACATGTTCCCAGGCAACAGGGATCCAGAATCAATCCTCAGTTAGTTTCTCAGGCTACAGGGTTCCAGAATAAAACCTCAGTCATGTTCCAAGTCCACAGGGTTCCAGAATGAATCCTCAGTTAGGTTCCCAGGCTACAGGGTTCCAGAATAAAACCTCAGTCATGTTCCCAGGCCACAGAGTTCCAGAATCCACCGATATCTTGTTCCCAGTCCACAGGGTTCCAGAATCAATCCTCAGTTATGTTCCCAGGCTACAGGGTTCCAGAATAAAACCTCAGTCATGTTCCCAGTCCACAGGGTTCCAAAACCAAGGCTCAGTCAGGTTCCCAGGGCACAGTATTCCACAATCTAAACAGATGTCATGTTCCCAGGCCACAGTTTTTCAGAATCACGCCTCAGTCATGTACCCAGGCCACAGGGATCCAGAATCAAACCTCAGTCATGTTGCCAGGCCATAGGGTACCACCATCAAACCTGAGTCATATTCCCAGGCCACAGGCTTCCAGAATCAAACGGATTTCATGTTCCCAGGCCACAGGGTTCCAGAATCCAACCGATGTCGCGTTCCCAGGCCACAGGTTTCCACAAGCAAACCTCAGTCGTGTTCCCAGGACACAGCTTTCCAGAATCAACCCGGTATCATGTTCCCTGGCGACAGTCTTCCAGAATCTAACCTCAGTCATGTTGCCAGGCCACAGGTTTCCACCATCAAATCTCAGACATGTTCCCAGGCCACAGGGTTCCAGAATAAAACCGTTCTCATGTTCCCAGGCAAAAAGATTCCAGAATCCACCGATGACATGTTCCCAGGCAACAGGGTTCCAGAATCAATCCTCAGTCAGGTTCCCAGGCTACAGGGTTCCAGAATAAAACCTCAGTCATGTTCCAAGTCCACAGGGTTCCAGAATCAATCCTCAGTTAGGTTCCCAGGCTACAGGGTTCCAGAATAAAACCTCAGTCATGTTCCCAGTCCACAGGGTTCCAGAACCTAGGCTCAGTTAGATTCTCAGGGCACAGTATTCCAGAATCTAAACACATGTCATGTTCCCAAGCCACAATTTTCCAGAATCACGCCTCAGTCATGTACCCAGGCCACAGGGATCCAGAATCAAACTTCAGTCATGTTGCCAGGCCATAGGGTACCACCATCAAACCTCAGTCATATTCCCAGGCCACAGGCTACCAGAATCAAACGGATTTCATGTTCCCAGGCAACAGGGTTCCAGAATTCAAACCGATGTCATGTTCCCAGGCCACAGGATTCCACAATCTAACCTCAGTCATGTTCCCAGGTCAAAGGTTTCCAGAATCAAACCTCAGTCATATTCCCAGGCCACAGGGTTCCAGAATCCACCGATGTCATGTTCCCAGGCCACAGGGTTACAGAATCAATCCTCAGTTATGTTCCCAGGCTACAGGTATCCAGAATAAAACCTCAGTCATGTTCCCAGTCCACAGGGTTCCAGAACCAAGGCTCAGTCACGTTCCCAGGGCACAGTATTCCACAATCTACACAGATGTCATGTTCCCAGGCCACAGTTTTCCAGAAACACGCCTCAGTTATGTTCCCAGGCCACAGGGATGCTGAATCAAACCTCAGTCATGTTGCCAGGCCATAGGGAACCACCATCAAACCTCAGTCATATTCCCAGGCCACAAGTTTCCAGAATCAAACCGATGTCATGTTCCCAGGCCACAGGTTTCCACAATCTAACATCAGTCATGTTCCCAGGCCAATGGTTTCCAGAATCAAACCTCAGTCATATTCCCAGGCCACAGGGTTCCAGAATCAACCCGATATCATGTTCCCTGGCCACATTCTTCCATAATCAAACCTCAGTCATGTTGCCAGGCCATAGGTTTCCACCATCAAACCTCAGACATGTTCCCAGGCCACAGGGTTCTAGAATAAAACCGTTCTCATGTTCCCAGGCAACAGGGATCCAGAATCAATCCTCAGTTAGGTTCCCAGGCTACAGGGTTCCAGAATAAAACCTCAGTCATGTTCCCAGTCCACAGGGTTCCAGAACCAAGGCTCAGTCAGGTTCCCAGGGCAAAGTATTCCACAATCTAAACAGATGTCATGTTCCCAGGCCACAGTTTTCCAGAATCACGCCTCAGTCATGTACCCAGGCCACAGGGATCCAGAATCAAACCTCAGTCATGTTGCCAGGCCATAGGGTTCCAGAATCAAGGCTCAGTCAGGTTCCCAGGGCACAGTATTCCACAATCTAAACAGATGTCATGTTCCCAAGCCACAATTTTCCAGAATCACGCCTCAGTCATGTTCCCAGGCCACAGGGATCAAGAATCAAACCTCAGTCATGTTGCCAGGCCACAGGTTTCCACCATCAAACCTTAGACATGTTCCCAGTCCACAAGGCTCCAGAATAAAACCGTTCTCATGTTTCTAGGCCTCAGGGTACCAGAATCCACCGATGACATGTTCCCAGGCAAAAGGGTTCCAGAATCAATCCTCAGTTAGGTTCCCAGGCTACAGGGTCCCAGAATAAAACCTCAGTCATGTTCCCAGTCCACAGGGTTCCAGAACCTAGGCTCAGTCAGGTTCCCAGGGCACAGTATTCCACAATCTGAACAGATGTCATTTTCCCAAGCCACAGTTTTCCATAATCTCGCCTCAGACTTGTTCCCAGGCCACAGGGATGCAGAATCAAACCTCAGTCATGTTGCCAGGCCACAGGTTTCCACCATCAAACCTCAGACATGTTCCCAGGCCACAGGGTTCCAGAATAAAACCGTTCTCATGTTCCCAGGCCACAGGATTCCACAAGCAAACCTCAGTCTTTTCCCAGGCCACAGGGTTCCAGAATCCACCGATGACATGTTCCCAGGCAACAGGGTTCCAGAGTCAATCCTCAGTTAGGTTCCCAGGCTACAGGGTTCCAGAATAAAACCTCAGTCATGTTCCACGTCCACAGGGTTCCAGAATCAATCCTCAGTTAGGCTCCCAGGCTACAGGTTTCCAGAATAATACCTCAGTCATGTTCCCTTTCCACAGGGTTCCACAACCAAGGCTCAGTCAGGTTCCCAGGGCACAGTATTCCACAATCTAAACAGATGTCATGTTCCCAGGCCCCAGTTTTCCAGAATCAGGTCTGAGTCATTATTCCAGGCCACAGGGATCCAGAATCAAACCTCAGTCATGTTGCCATGCCATAGGGTACCACCATCAAACCTCAGTCATATTCCCAGGCACATTTTTCCAGAATCACGCCTGAGTCATGTTCTCAGGCCACAGGGATCCAGAATCAAACCTCAGTCATTTTGCCAGGCCATAGGCTAACATCATCAAACCTCAGTCATATTCCCAGGCCACAGGATTCCAGAATCAAACCGATTTCATGTTCCCAGGCAACAGGGTACCAGAATCCAAAACGATGTCATGTTCCTAGGCCACAGGATTCCACAATCTAACCTCAGTCATGTTCCCAGGCAAATGGCTTCCAGAATCAAACCTCAGTCATATTCCCAGGCCACAGGGTTCCAGATTCCACCGATGTCATGTTCCCAGGGCACAGGGTTCCAGAATCAATCCTCAGTTATGTTGACAGGCTACAGGGTTCCAGAATAAAACCTCAGTCATGTTCCCAGTCCACAGGGTTCCAAAACCAAGGCTCAGTCAGGTTCCCAGGGCACAGTATTCCACAATTTAAACAGATGTCATGTTCCCAGGCCACAGTTTTCCAGAATCACACTTCAGTCATGTTCCAAGGCCACAGGGATCCAGAATCAAACCTCAGTCATGTTGCCAGGCCATACGGTATCACCATCAAACCTCAGTCATATTCCCAGGCCACAAGTTTCCAGAATCAAACCGATGTCATGTTCCCAGGCCACAGGTTTCCACAATCTAACATCAGTCATGTTCCCAGGCCACAGGATTCCAGAAGCAAACCTCAGTCTTGTTCCCAGGACACAGGTTTCCAGAATCAACCCGATATCATGTTCCCTGGCCACAGTCTTCCAGAATCAAACCTCAGTCATGTTACCAGGCCACAGGTTTCCACCATCAAACCTCAGACATGTTCCCAGGCCACAGGGTTCCAGAATAAAACCGTTCTCATGTTCCCAGGCCACAGGATTACAGAAAAAAACCGTTCTCATGTTCCCAGGGCACAGGGTTCCAGAATCCACCGATGACAGGTTCCCAGGCAACAGGGTTCCACAATCAATCCTCAGTTAGGTTCCCAGGCTACAGGGTTCCAGAATAAAACCTCAGTCATGTTCCAAGTCCACAGGGTTCCAGAATCAATCCTCTGTTAGGTTCCCAGGCTACAGGGTTCCAGAATAAAACCTCAGTCATGTTCCCAGTCCACAGGGTTCGAGAACCTAGGCTCAGTCAGATTCCCAGGGCACCTTATTCCACAATCTAAACAGATGTCATGTTCCCAAGCCACAGTTTTCCAGAATCTCACCTCAGTCATGTTCCCAGGCCACAAGGATCCAGAATCAAACCTCAGTCATGTTGCCAGGCCATAGGGTACCAGCATCAAACCTCAGTCATATTCCCAGGCCACAGGCTTCCAGAATCAAACGGATTTCATGTTCCCAGGCAACAGGTTTCCAGAATCCAAACCGATGTCATGTTCCCAGGCCACAAGACACCACAATCTAACCTCAGTCATGTTCCCCAGCAAATGGCGTCCAGAATCAAACCTCAGTCATATTCCCAGGCCACAGGGTTCCAGAATCCACCGATGTCATGTTCCCAGGCCACAGGGTTACAGAATCAATCCTCAGTTATGTTCCCAGGCTACAGGTATCCAGAATAAAACCTCAGTCATGTTCCCAGTCCACAGGGTTCCAGAACCAAGGCTCAGTCAGGTTCCCAGGGCACAGTATTCCACAATCTACACAGATGTCATGTTCCCAGGCCACAGTTTTCCAGAAACACGCCTCAGTTATGTTCCCAGGCCACAGGGATCCTGAATCAAACCTCAGTCATGTTGCCAGGCCATAGGGTACCACCATCAAACCTCAGTCATATTCCCAGGCCACAAGTTTCCAGAATCAAACCGATGTCATGTTCCCAGGCAACAGGTTTCCACAATCTAACATCAGTCATGTTCCCAGGCCAATGGTTTCCAGAATCAAACCTCAGTCATATTCCCAGGCCACAGGGTTCCAGAATCAACCCGATATCATGTTCCCTGGCCAAATTCTTCCATAAACACACCTCAGTCATGTTGCCAGGCCACAGGTTTCCACCATCAAACCTCAGACATGTTCCCAGGCCACAGGGTTCTAGAATAAAACCGTTCTCATGTTCCCAGGCCACAGGGTCCCAGAATCCACCGATGACATGTTCCCAGGTAACAGGGATCCAGAATCAATCCTCAGTTAGGTTCCCAGGCTACAGGGTTCCAGAATAAAACCTCAGTCATGTTCCAAGTCCACAGGGTTCCAGAATGAATCCTCAGTTAGGTTCCCAGGCTACAGGGTTCCAGAATAAAACCTCAGTCATGTTCCCAGGCCACAGAGTTCCAGAATCCACCGATGTCATGTTCCCAGTCCACAGGGTTCCAGAATCAATCCTCAGTTATGTTCCCAGGCTACAGGTTTCCAGAATAAAACCTCAGTCATGTTCCCAGTCCACAGGGTTCCAGAACCTAGGCTCAGTCAGGTTCCCAGGGCACAGTATTCCACAATCTAAACAGATGTCATGTTCCCAGGCCACAGTTTTCCAGAATCACGCCTCAGTCATGTACCCAGGCCACAGGGATCCAGAATCAAACCTCAGTCATGTTGCCAGGCCATAGGGTACCACCATCAAACCTGAGTCATATTCCCAGGCCACAGGCTTCCAGAATCAAACGGATTTCATGTTCCCAGGCCACAGGGTTCCAGAATCCAACCGATGTCGTGTTCCCAGGCCACAGGTTTCCACAAGCAAACCTCAGTCGTGTTCCCAGGACACAGCTTTCCAGAATCAACCCGGTATCATGTTCCCTGGCGACAGTCTTCCAGAATCTAACCTCAGTCATGTTGCCAGGCCACAGGTTTCCACCATCAAACCTCAGACATGTTCCCAGGCCACAGGGTTCCAGAATAAAACCGTTCTCATGTTCCCAGGCAAAAAGATTCCAGAATCCACCGATGACATGTTCCCAGGCAACAGGGTTCCAGAATCAATCCTCAGTCAGGTTCCCAGGCTACAGGGTTCCAGAATAAAACCTCAGTCATGTTCGAGGTCCACAGGGTTCCAGAATCAATCCTCTGTTAGGTTCCCAGGCTACAGGTTTCCAGAATAAAACCTCAGTCATGTTCCCAGTCCACAGGGTTCCAGAACCTAGGCTCAGTTAGATTCTCAGGGCTCAGTATTCCAGAATCTAAACACATGTCATGTTCCCAAGCCACAATTTTCCAGAATCACGCCCCAGTCATGTACCCAGGCCACAGGGATCCAGAATCAAACTTCAGTCATGTTGCCAGGCCATAGGGTACCACCATCAAACCTCAGTCATATTCCCAGGCCACAGGCTACCAGAATCAAACGGATTTCATGTTCCCAGGCAACAGGGTTCCAGAATCCAAACCGATGTCATGTTCCCAGGCCACAGGATTCCACAATCTAACCTCAGTCATGTTCCCAGGTCAAAGGTTTCCAGAATCAAACCTCAGTCATATTCCCAGGCCACAGGGTTCCAGAATCCACCGATGTCATGTTCCCAGGCCACAGGGTTACAGAATCAATCCTCAGTTATGTTCCCAGGCTACAGGTATCCAGAATAAAACCTCAGTCATGTTCCCAGTCCACAGGGTTCCAGAACCAAGGCTCAGTCACGTTCCCAGGGCACAGTATTCCACAATCTACACAGATGTCATGTTCCCAGGCCACAGTTTTCCAGAAACACGCCTCAGTTATGTTCCCAGGCCACAGGGATCCTGAATCAAACCTCAGTCATGTTGCCAGGCCATAGGGTACCACCATCAAACCTCAGTCATATTCCCAGGCCACAAGTTTCCAGAATCAAACCGATGTCATGTTCCCAGGCAACAGGTTTCCACAATCTAACATCAGTCATGTTCCCAGGCCAATGGTTTCCAGAATCAAACCTCAGTCATATTCCCAGGCCACAGGGTTCCAGAATCAACCCGATATCATGTTCCCTGGCCACATTCTTCCATAATCAAACCTCAGTCATGTTGCCAGGCCACAGGTTTCCACCATCAAACCTCAGACATGTTCCCAGGCCACAGGGTTCTAGAATAAAATTGTTCTCATGATCCCAGGCCACAGGGTTCCAGAATCCACCGATGACATGTTCCCAGGCAACAGGGATCCAGAATCAATCCTCAGTTAGGTTCCCAGGCTACAGGGTTCCAGAATAAAACCTCAGTCATGTTCCAAGTCCACAGGGTTCCAGAATGAATCCTCAGTTAGGTTCCCAGGCTACAGGGTTCCAGAATAAAACCTCAGTCATGTTCCCAGGCCACAGAGTTCCAGAATCCACCGATATCATGTTCCCAGTCCACAGGGTTCCAGAATCAATCCTCAGTTATGTTCCCAGGCTACAGGGTTCCAGAATAAAACCTCAGTCATGTTCCCAGTCCACAGGGTTCCAAAACCAAGGCTCAGTCAGGTTCCCAGGGCACAGTATTCCACAATCTAAACAGATGTCATGTTCCCAGGCCACAGTTTTTCAGAATCACGCCTCAGTCATGTACCCAGGCCACAGGGATCCAGAATCAAACCTCAGTCATGTTGCCAGGCCATAGGGTACCACCATCAAACCTGAGTCATATTCCCAGGCCACAGGCTTCCAGAATCAAACGGATTTCATGTTCCCAGGCCACAGGGTTCCAGAATCCAACCGATGTCGCGTTCCCAGGCCACAGGTTTCCACAAGCAAACCTCAGTCGTGTTCCCAGGACACAGCTTTCCAGAATCAACCAGGTATCATGTTCCCTGGCGACAGTCTTCCAGAATCTAACCTCAGTCATGTTGCCAGGCCACAGGTTTCCACCATCAAACCTCAGACATGTTCCCAGGTCACAGGGTTCCAGAATAAAACCGTTCTCATGTTCCCAGGCAAAAAGATTCCAGAATCCACCGATGACATGTTCCCAGGCAACAGGGTTCCAGAATCAATCCTCAGTCAGGTTCCCAGGCTACAGGGTTCCAGAATAAAACCTCAGTCATGTTCCAAGTCCACAGGGTTCCAGAATCAATCCTCAGTTAGGTTCCCAGGCTACAGGGTTCCAGAATAAAACCTCAGTCATGTTCCCAGTCCACAGGGTTCCAGAACCTAGGCTCAGTTAGATTCTCAGGGCACAGTATTCCAGAATCTAAACACATGTCATGTTCCCAAGCCACAATTTTCCAGAATCACGCCTCAGTCATGTACCCAGGCCACAGGGATCCAGAATCAAACTTCAGTCATGTTGCCAGGCCATAGGGTACCACCATCAAACCTCAGTCATATTCCCAGGCCACAGGCTACCAGAATCAAACGGATTTCATGTTCCCAGGCAACAGGGTTCCAGAATTCAAACCGATGTCATGTTCCCAGGCCACAGGATTCCACAATCTAACCTCAGTCATGTTCCCAGGTCAAAGGTTTCCAGAATCAAACCTCAGTCATATTCCCAGGCCACAGGGTTCCAGAATCCACCGATGTCATGTTCCCAGGCCACAGGGTTACAGAATCAATCCTCAGTTATGTTCCCAGGCTACAGGTATCCAGAATAAAACCTCAGTCATGTTCCCAGTCCACAGGGTTCCAGAACCAAGGCTCAGTCACGTTCCCAGGGCACAGTATTCCACAATCTACACAGATGTCATGTTCCCAGGCCACAGTTTTCCAGAAACACGCCTCAGTTATGTTCCCAGGCCACAGGGATGCTGAATCAAACCTCAGTCATGTTGCCAGGCCATAGGGAACCACCATCAAACCTCAGTCATATTCCCAGGCCACAAGTTTCCAGAATCAAACCGATGTCATGTTCCCAGGCAACAGGTTTCCACAATCTAACATCAGTCATGTTCCCAGGCCAATGGTTTCCAGAATCAAACCTCAGTCATATTCCCAGGCCACAGGGTTCCAGAATCAACCCGATATCATGTTCCCTGGCCACATTCTTCCATAATCAAACCTCAGTCATGTTGCCAGGCCATAGGTTTCCACCATCAAACCTCAGACATGTTCCCAGGCCACAGGGTTCTAGAATAAAACCGTTCTCATGTTCCCAGGCAACAGGGATCCAGAATCAATCCTCAGTTAGGTTCCCAGGCTACAGGGTTCCAGAATAAAACCTCAGTCATGTTCCCAGTCCACAGGGTTCCAGAACCAAGGCTCAGTCAGGTTCCCAGGGCAAAGTATTCCACAATCTAAACAGATGTCATGTTCCCAGGCCACAGTTTTCCAGAATCACGCCTCAGTCATGTACCCAGGCCACAGGGATCCAGAATCAAACCTCAGTCATTTTGCCAGGCCATAGGGTTCCAGAATCAAGGCTCAGTCAGGTTCCCAGGGCACAGTATTCCACAATCTAAACAGATGTCATGTTCCCAAGCCACAATTTTCCAGAATCACGCCTCAGTCATGTTCCCAGGCCACAGGGATCAAGAATCAAACCTCAGTCATGTTGCCAGGCCACAGGTTTCCACCATCAAACCTTAGACATGTTCCCAGTCCACAAGGCTCCAGAATAAAACCGTTCTCATGTTTCTAGGCCTCAGGGTACCAGAATCCACCGATGACATGTTCCCAGGCAAAAGGGTTCCAGAATCAATCCTCAGTTAGGTTCCCAGGCTACAGGGTCCCAGAATAAAACCTCAGTCATGTTCCCAGTCCACAGGGTTCCAGAACCTAGGCTCAGTCAGGTTCCCAGGGCACAGTATTCCACAATCTGAACAGATGTCATTTTCCCAAGCCACAGTTTTCCATAATCTCGCCTCAGACTTGTTCCCAGGCCACAGGGATGCAGAATCAAACCTCAGTCATGTTGCCAGGCCACAGGTTTCCACCATCAAACCTCAGACATGTTCCCAGGCCACAGGGTTCCAGAATAAAACCGTTCTCATGTTCCCAGGCCACAGGATTCCACAAGCAAACCTCAGTCTTTTCCCAGGCCACAGGGTTCCAGAATCCACTGATGACATGTTCCCAGGCAACAGGGTTCCAGAGTCAATCCTCAGTTAGGTTCCCAGGCTACAGGGTTCCAGAATAAAACCTCAGTCATGTTCCACGTCCACAGGGTTCCAGAATCAATCCTCAGTTAGGTTCCCAGGCTACAGGGTTCCAGAATAATACCTCAGTCATGTTCCCTTTCCACAGGGTTCCACAACCAAGGCTCAGTCAGGTTCCCAGGGCACAGTATTCCACAATCTAAACAGATGTCATGTTCCCAGGCCCCAGTTTTCCAGAATCAGGTCTGAGTCATTATTCCAGGCCACAGGGATCCAGAATCAAACCTCAGTCATGTTGCCATGCCATAGGGTACCACCATCAAACCTCAGTCATATTCCCAGGCACATTTTTCCAGAATCACGCCTGAGTCATGTTCTCAGGCCACAGGGATCCAGAATCAAACCTCAGTCATGTTGCCAGGCCATAGGCTAACATCATCAAACCTCAGTCATATTCCCAGGCCACAGGATTCCAGAATCAAACCGATTTCATGTTCCCAGGCAACAGGGTACCAGAATCCAAAACGATGTCATGTTCCTAGGCCACAGGATTCCACAATCTAACCTCAGTCATGTTCCCAGGCAAATGGCTTCCAGAATCAAACCTCAGTCATATTCCCAGGCCACAGGGTTCCAGATTCCACCGATGTCATGTTCCCAGGGCACAGGGTTCCAGAATCAATCCTCAGTTATGTTCACAGGCTACAGGGTTCCAGAATAAAACCTCAGTCATGTTCCCAGTCCACAGGGTTCCAGAACCAAGGCTCAGTCAGGTTCCCAGGGCACAGTATTCCACAATTTAAACAGATGTCATGTTCCCAGGCCACAGTTTTCCAGAATCACACTTCAGTCATGTTCCAAGACCACAGGGATCCAGAATCAAACCTCAGTCATGTTGCCAGGCCATACGGTATCACCATCAAACCTCAGTCATATTCCCAGGCCACAAGTTTCCAGAATCAAACCGATGTCATGTTCCCAGGCCACAGGTTTCCACAATCTAACATCAGTCATGTTCCCAGGCCACAGGATTCCAGAAGCAAACCTCAGTCTTGTTCCCAGGACACAGGTTTCCAGAATCAACCCGATATCATGTTCCCTGGCGACAGCCTTCCAGTATCTAACCTCAGTCATGTTGCCAGGCCACAGGTTTCCACCATCAAACCTCAGACATGTTCCCAGGCCACAGGGTTCCAGAATAAAACCGTTCTCATGTTCCCAGGCAAAAAGATTCCAGAATCCACCGATGACATGTTCCCAGGCAACAGGGTTCCAGAATCAATCCTCAGTCAGGTTCCCAGGCTACAGGGTTCCATAATAAAACCTCAGTCATGTTCCAAGTCCACAGGGTTCCAGAATCAATCCTCAGTTAGGTTCCCAGGCTACAGGGTTCCAGAATAAAACCTCAGTCATGTTCCCAGTCCACAGGGTTCCCGAACATAGGCTCAGTTAGATTCTCAGGGCACAGTATTCCAGAATCTAAACACATGTCATGTTCCCAAGCCACAATTTTCCAGAATCACGCCTCAGTCATGTACCCAGGCCACAGGGATCCAGAATCAAACTTCAGTCATGTTGCCAGGCCATAGGGTACCACCATCAAACCTCAGTCATATTCCCAGGCCACAGGCTACCAGAATCAAACGGATTTCATGTTCCCAGGCAACAGGGTTCCAGAATTCAAACCGATGTCATGTTCCCAGGCCACAGGATTCCACAATCTAACCTCAGTCATGTTCCCAGGTCAAAGGTTTCCAGAATCAAACCTCAGTCATATTCCCAGGCCACAGGGTTCCAGAATCCACCGATGTCATGTTCCCAGGCCACAGGGTTACAGAATCAATCCTCAGTTATGTTCCCAGGCTACAGGTATCCAGAATAAAACCTCAGTCATGTTCCCAGTCCACAGGGTTCCAGAACCAAGGCTCAGTCACGTTCCCAGGGCACAGTATTCCACAATCTACACAGATGTCATGTTCCCAGGCCACAGTTTTCCAGAAACACGCCTCAGTTATGTTCCCAGGCCACAGGGATCCTGAATCAAACCTCAGTCATGTTGCCAGGCCATAGGGTACCACCATCAAACCTCAGTCATATTCCCAGGCCACAAGTGTCCAGAATCAAACCGATGTCATGTTCCCAGGCAACAGGTTTCCACAATCTAACATCAGTCATGTTCCCAGGCCAATGGTTTCCAGAATCAAACCTCAGTCATATTCTCAGGCCACAGGGTTCCAGAATCAACCCGATATCATGATCCCTGGCCACATTCTTCCATAATCAAACCTCAGTCATGTTGCCAGGCCATAGGTTTCCACCATCAAACCTCAGACATGTTCCCAGGCCACAGGGTTCTAGAATAAAACCGTTCTCATGTTCCCAGGTAACAGGGATCCAGAATGAATCCTCAGTTAGGTTCCCAGGCTACAGGGTTCCAGAATAAAACCTCAGTCATGTTCCCAGTCCACAGGGTTCCAGAACCAAGGCTCAGTCAGGTTCCCAGGGCAAAGTATTCCACAATCTAAACAGATGTCATGTTCCCAGGCCACAGTTTTCCAGAATCACGCCTCAGTCATGTACCCAGGCCACAGGGATCCAGAATCAAACCTCAGTCATGTTGCCAGGCCATAGGGTTCCAGAATCAAGGCTCAGTCAGGTTCCCAGGGCACAGTATTCCACAATCTAAACAGATGTCATGTTCCCAAGCCACAATTTTCCAGAATCACGCCTCAGTCATGTTCCCAGGCCACAGGGATCAAGAATCAAACCTCAGTCATGTTGCCAGGCCACAGGTTTCCACCATCAAACCTTAGACATGTTCCCAGTCCACAAGGCTCCAGAATAAAACCGTTCTCATGTTTCTAGGCCTCAGGGTACCAGAATCCACCGATGACATGTTCCCAGGCAAAAGGGTTCCAGAATCAATCCTCAGTTAGGTTCCCAGGCTACAGGGTCCCAGAATAAAACCTCAGTCATGTTCCCAGTCCACAGGGTTCCAGAACCTAGGCTCAGTCAGGTTCCCAGGGCACAGTATTCCACAATCTGAACAGATGTCATTTTCCCAAGCCACAGTTTTCCATAATCTCGCCTCAGACTTGTTCCCAGGCCACAGGGATGCAGAATCAAACCTCAGTCATGTTGCCAGGCCACAGGTTTCCACCATCAAACCTCAGACATGTTCCCAGGCCACAGGGTTCCAGAATAAAACCGTTCTCATGTTCCCAGGCCACAGGATTCCACAAGCAAACCTCAGTCTTTTCCCAGGCCACAGGGTTCCAGAATCCACTGATGACATGTTCCCAGGCAACAGGGTTCCAGAGTCAATCCTCAGTTAGGTTCCCAGGCTACAGGGTTCCAGAATAAAACCTCAGTCATGTTCCACGTCCACAGGGTTCCAGAATCAATCCTCAGTTAGGCTCCCAGGCTACAGGGTTCCAGAATAATACCTCAGTCATGTTCCCTTTCCACAGGGTTCCACAACCAAGGCTCAGTCAGGTTCCCAGGGCACAGTATTCCACAATCTAAACAGATGTCATGTTCCCAGGCCCCAGTTTTCCAGAATCAGGTCTGAGTCATTATTCCAGGCCACAGGGATCCAGAATCAAACCTCAGTCATGTTGCCATGCCATAGGGTACCACCATCAAACCTCAGTCATATTCCCAGGCACATTTTTCCAGAATCACGCCTGAGTCATGTTCTCAGGCCACAGGGATCCAGAATCAAACCTCAGTCATGTTGCCAGGCCATAGGCTAACATCATCAAACCTCAGTCATATTCCCAGGCCACAGGATTCCAGAATCAAACCGATTTCATGTTCCCAGGCAACAGGGTACCAGAATCCAAAACGATGTCATGTTCCTAGGCCACAGGATTCCACAATCTAACCTCAGTCATGTTCCCAGGCAAATGGCTTCCAGAATCAAACCTCAGTCATATTCCCAGGCCACAGGGTTCCAGATTCCACCGATGTCATGTTCCCAGGGCACAGGGTTCCAGAATCAATCCTCAGTTATGTTGACAGGCTACAGGGTTCCAGAATAAAACCTCAGTCATGTTCCCAGTCCACAGGGTTCCAAAACCAAGGCTCAGTCAGGTTCCCAGGGCACAGTATTCGACAATTTAAACAGATGTCATGTTCCCAGGCCACAGTTTTCCAGAATCACACTTCAGTCATGTTCCAAGGCCACAGGGATCCAGAATCAAACCTCAGTCATGTTGCCAGGCCATACGGTATCACCATCAAACCTCAGTCATATTCCCAGGCCACAAGTTTCCAGAATCAAACCGATGTCATGTTCCCAGGCCACAGGTTTCCACAATCTAACATCAGTCATGTTCCCAGGCCACAGGATTCCAGAAGCAAACCTCAGTCTTGTTCCCAGGACACAGGTTTCCAGAATCAACCCGATATCATGTTCCCTGGCCACAGTCTTCCAGAATCAAACCTCAGTCATGTTACCAGGCCACAGGTTTCCACCATCAAACCTCAGACATGTTCCCAGGCCACAGGGTTCCAGAATAAAACCGTTCTCATGTTCCCAGGCCACAGGATTCCAGAAAAAAAACCGTTCTCATGTTCCCAGGGCACAGGGTTCCAGAATCCACCGATGACAGGTTCCCAGGCAACAGGGTTCCACAATCAATCCTCAGTTAGGTTCCCAGGCTACAGGGTTCCAGAATAAAACCTCAGTCATGTTCCAAGTCCACAGGGTTCCAGAATCAATCCTCTGTTAGGTTCCCAGGCTACAGGGTTCCAGAATAAAACCTCAGTCATGTTCCCAGTCCACAGGGTTCGAGAACCTAGGCTCAGTCAGATTCCCAGGGCACCTTATTCCACAATCTAAACAGATGTCATGTTCCCAAGCCACAGTTTTCCAGAATCTCACCTCAGTCATGTTCCCAGGCCACAAGGATCCAGAATCAAACCTCAGTCATGTTGCCAGGCCATAGGGTACCAGCATCAAACCTCAGTCATATTCCCAGGCCACAGGCTTCCAGAATCAAACGGATTTCATGTTCCCAGGCAACAGGTTTCCAGAATCCAAACCGATGTCATGTTCCCAGGCCACAAGACACCACAATCTAACCTCAGTCATGTTCCCCAGCAAATGGCGTCCAGAATCAAACCTCAGTCATATTCCCAGGCCACAGGGTTCCAGAATCCACCGATGTCATGTTCCCAGGCCACAGGGTTACAGAATCAATCCTCAGTTATGTTCCCAGGCTACAGGTATCCAGAATAAAACCTCAGTCATGTTCCCAGTCCACAGGGTTCCACAACCAAGGCTCAGTCAGGTTCCCAGGGCACAGTATTCCACAATCTAAACAGATGTCATGTTCCCAGGCCCCAGTTTTCCAGAATCAGGTCTGAGTCATTATTCCAGGCCACAGGGATCCAGAATCAAACCTCAGTCATGTTGCCATGCCATAGGGTACCACCATCAAACCTCAGTCATATTCCCAGGCACATTTTTCCAGAATCACGCCTGAGTCATGTTCTCAGGCCACAGGGATCCAGAATCAAACCTCAGTCATGTTGCCAGGCCATAGGCTAACATCATCAAACCTCAGTCATATTCCCAGGCCACAGGATTCCAGAATCAAACCGATTTCATGTTCCCAGGCAACAGGGTACCAGAATCCAAAACGATGTCATGTTCCTAGGCCACAGGATTCCACAATCTAACCTCAGTCATGTTCCCAGGCAAATGGCTTCCAGAATCAAACCTCAGTCATATTCCCAGGCCACAGGGTTCCAGATTCCACCGATGTCATGTTCCCAGGGCACAGGGTTCCAGAATCAATCCTCAGTTATGTTCACAGGCTACAGGGTTCCAGAATAAAACCTCAGTCATGTTCCCAGTCCACAGGGTTCCAGAACCAAGGCTCAGTCAGGTTCCCAGGGCACAGTATTCCACAATTTAAACAGATGTCATGTTCCCAGGCCACAGTTTTCCAGAATCACACTTCAGTCATGTTCCAAGACCACAGGGATCCAGAATCAAACCTCAGTCATGTTGCCAGGCCATACGGTATCACCATCAAACCTCAGTCATATTCCCAGGCCACAAGTTTCCAGAATCAAACCGATGTCATGTTCCCAGGCCACAGGTTTCCACAATCTAACATCAGTCATGTTCCCAGGCCACAGGATTCCAGAAGCAAACCTCAGTCTTGTTCCCAGGACACAGGTTTCCAGAATCAACCCGATATCATGTTCCCTGGCGACAGCCTTCCAGTATCTAACCTCAGTCATGTTGCCAGGCCACAGGTTTCCACCATCAAACCTCAGACATGTTCCCAGGCCACAGGGTTCCAGAATAAAACCGTTCTCATGTTCCCAGGCAAAAAGATTCCAGAATCCACCGATGACATGTTCCCAGGCAACAGGGTTCCAGAATCAATCCTCAGTCAGGTTCCCAGGCTACAGGGTTCCATAATAAAACCTCAGTCATGTTCCAAGTCCACAGGGTTCCAGAATCAATCCTCAGTTAGGTTCCCAGGCTACAGGGTTCCAGAATAAAACCTCAGTCATGTTCCCAGTCCACAGGGTTCCCGAACATAGGCTCAGTTAGATTCTCAGGGCACAGTATTCCAGAATCTAAACACATGTCATGTTCCCAAGCCACAATTTTCCAGAATCACGCCTCAGTCATGTACCCAGGCCACAGGGATCCAGAATCAAACTTCAGTCATGTTGCCAGGCCATAGGGTACCACCATCAAACCTCAGTCATATTCCCAGGCCACAGGCTACCAGAATCAAACGGATTTCATGTTCCCAGGCAACAGGGTTCCAGAATTCAAACCGATGTCATGTTCCCAGGCCACAGGATTCCACAATCTAACCTCAGTCATGTTCCCAGGTCAAAGGTTTCCAGAATCAAACCTCAGTCATATTCCCAGGCCACAGGGTTCCAGAATCCACCGATGTCATGTTCCCAGGCCACAGGGTTACAGAATCAATCCTCAGTTATGTTCCCAGGCTACAGGTATCCAGAATAAAACCTCAGTCATGTTCCCAGTCCACAGGGTTCCAGAACCAAGGCTCAGTCACGTTCCCAGGGCACAGTATTCCACAATCTACACAGATGTCATGTTCCCAGGCCACAGTTTTCCAGAAACACGCCTCAGTTATGTTCCCAGGCCACAGGGATCCTGAATCAAACCTCAGTCATGTTGCCAGGCCATAGGGTACCACCATCAAACCTCAGTCATATTCCCAGGCCACAAGTGTCCAGAATCAAACCGATGTCATGTTCCCAGGCAACAGGTTTCCACAATCTAACATCAGTCATGTTCCCAGGCCAATGGTTTCCAGAATCAAACCTCAGTCATATTCTCAGGCCACAGGGTTCCAGAATCAACCCGATATCATGATCCCTGGCCACATTCTTCCATAATCAAACCTCAGTCATGTTGCCAGGCCATAGGTTTCCACCATCAAACCTCAGACATGTTCCCAGGCCACAGGGTTCTAGAATAAAACCGTTCTCATGTTCCCAGGTAACAGGGATCCAGAATGAATCCTCAGTTAGGTTCCCAGGCTACAGGGTTCCAGAATAAAACCTCAGTCATGTTCCCAGTCCACAGGGTTCCAGAACCAAGGCTCAGTCAGGTTCCCAGGGCAAAGTATTCCACAATCTAAACAGATGTCATGTTCCCAGGCCACAGTTTTCCAGAATCACGCCTCAGTCATGTACCCAGGCCACAGGGATCCAGAATCAAACCTCAGTCATGTTGCCAGGCCATAGGGTTCCAGAATCAAGGCTCAGTCAGGTTCCCAGGGCACAGTATTCCACAATCTAAACAGATGTCATGTTCCCAAGCCACAATTTTCCAGAATCACGCCTCAGTCATGTTCCCAGGCCACAGGGATCAAGAATCAAACCTCAGTCATGTTGCCAGGCCACAGGTTTCCACCATCAAACCTTAGACATGTTCCCAGTCCACAAGGCTCCAGAATAAAACCGTTCTCATGTTTCTAGGCCTCAGGGTACCAGAATCCACCGATGACATGTTCCCAGGCAAAAGGGTTCCAGAATCAATCCTCAGTTAGGTTCCCAGGCTACAGGGTCCCAGAATAAAACCTCAGTCATGTTCCCAGTCCACAGGGTTCCAGAACCTAGGCTCAGTCAGGTTCCCAGGGCACAGTATTCCACAATCTGAACAGATGTCATTTTCCCAAGCCACAGTTTTCCATAATCTCGCCTCAGACTTGTTCCCAGGCCACAGGGATGCAGAATCAAACCTCAGTCATGTTGCCAGGCCACAGGTTTCCACCATCAAACCTCAGACATGTTCCCAGGCCACAGGGTTCCAGAATAAAACCGTTCTCATGTTCCCAGGCCACAGGATTCCACAAGCAAACCTCAGTCTTTTCCCAGGCCACAGGGTTCCAGAATCCACTGATGACATGTTCCCAGGCAACAGGGTTCCAGAGTCAATCCTCAGTTAGGTTCCCAGGCTACAGGGTTCCAGAATAAAACCTCAGTCATGTTCCACGTCCACAGGGTTCCAGAATCAATCCTCAGTTAGGCTCCCAGGCTACAGGGTTCCAGAATAATACCTCAGTCATGTTCCCTTTCCACAGGGTTCCACAACCAAGGCTCAGTCAGGTTCCCAGGGCACAGTATTCCACAATCTAAACAGATGTCATGTTCCCAGGCCCCAGTTTTCCAGAATCAGGTCTGAGTCATTATTCCAGGCCACAGGGATCCAGAATCAAACCTCAGTCATGTTGCCATGCCATAGGGTACCACCATCAAACCTCAGTCATATTCCCAGGCACATTTTTCCAGAATCACGCCTGAGTCATGTTCTCAGGCCACAGGGATCCAGAATCAAACCTCAGTCATGTTGCCAGGCCATAGGCTAACATCATCAAACCTCAGTCATATTCCCAGGCCACAGGATTCCAGAATCAAACCGATTTCATGTTCCCAGGCAACAGGGTACCAGAATCCAAAACGATGTCATGTTCCTAGGCCACAGGATTCCACAATCTAACCTCAGTCATGTTCCCAGGCAAATGGCTTCCAGAATCAAACCTCAGTCATATTCCCAGGCCACAGGGTTCCAGATTCCACCGATGTCATGTTCCCAGGGCACAGGGTTCCAGAATCAATCCTCAGTTATGTTGACAGGCTACAGGGTTCCAGAATAAAACCTCAGTCATGTTCCCAGTCCACAGGGTTCCAAAACCAAGGCTCAGTCAGGTTCCCAGGGCACAGTATTCCACAATTTAAACAGATGTCATGTTCCCAGGCCACAGTTTTCCAGAATCACACTTCAGTCATGTTCCAAGGCCACAGGGATCCAGAATCAAACCTCAGTCATGTTGCCAGGCCATACGGTATCACCATCAAACCTCAGTCATATTCCCAGGCCACAAGTTTCCAGAATCAAACCGATGTCATGTTCCCAGGCCACAGGTTTCCACAATCTAACATCAGTCATGTTCCCAGGCCACAGGATTCCAGAAGCAAACCTCAGTCTTGTTCCCAGGACACAGGTTTCCAGAATCAACCCGATATCATGTTCCCTGGCCACAGTCTTCCAGAATCAAACCTCAGTCATGTTACCAGGCCACAGGTTTCCACCATCAAACCTCAGACATGTTCCCAGGCCACAGGGTTCCAGAATAAAACCGTTCTCATGTTCCCAGGCCACAGGATTCCAGAAAAAAAACCGTTCTCATGTTCCCAGGGCACAGGGTTCCAGAATCCACCGATGACAGGTTCCCAGGCAACAGGGTTCCACAATCAATCCTCAGTTAGGTTCCCAGGCTACAGGGTTCCAGAATAAAACCTCAGTCATGTTCCAAGTCCACAGGGTTCCAGAATCAATCCTCTGTTAGGTTCCCAGGCTACAGGGTTCCAGAATAAAACCTCAGTCATGTTCCCAGTCCACAGGGTTCGAGAACCTAGGCTCAGTCAGATTCCCAGGGCACCTTATTCCACAATCTAAACAGATGTCATGTTCCCAAGCCACAGTTTTCCAGAATCTCACCTCAGTCATGTTCCCAGGCCACAAGGATCCAGAATCAAACCTCAGTCATGTTGCCAGGCCATAGGGTACCAGCATCAAACCTCAGTCATATTCCCAGGCCACAGGCTTCCAGAATCAAACGGATTTCATGTTCCCAGGCAACAGGTTTCCAGAATCCAAACCGATGTCATGTTCCCAGGCCACAAGACACCACAATCTAACCTCAGTCATGTTCCCCAGCAAATGGCGTCCAGAATCAAACCTCAGTCATATTCCCAGGCCACAGGGTTCCAGAATCCACCGATGTCATGTTCCCAGGCCACAGGGTTACAGAATCAATCCTCAGTTATGTTCCCAGGCTACAGGTATCCAGAATAAAACCTCAGTCATGTTCCCAGTCCACAGGGTTCCAGAACCAAGGCTCAGTCAGGTTCCCAGGGCACAGTATTCCACAATCTACACAGATGTCATGTTCCCAGGCCACAGTTTTCCAGAAACACGCCTCAGTTATGTTCCCAGGCCACAGGGATCCTGAATCAAACCTCAGTCATGTTGCCAGGCCATAGGGTACCACCATCAAACCTCAGTCATATTCCCAGGCCACAAGTTTCCAGAATCAAACCGATGTCATGTTCCCAGGCAACAGGTTTCCACAATCTAACATCAGTCATGTTCCCAGGCCAATGGTTTCCAGAATCAAACCTCAGTCATATTCCCAGGCCACAGGGTTCCAGAATCAACCCGATATCATGTTCCCTGGCCACATTCTTCCATAAACACACCTCAGTCATGTTGCCAGGCCACAGGTTTCCACCATCAAACCTCAGACATGTTCCCAGGCCACAGGGTTCTAGAATAAAACCGTTCTCATGTTCCCAGGCCACAGGGTCCCAGAATCCACCGATGACATGTTCCCAGGTAACAGGGATCCAGAATCAATCCTCAGTTAGGTTCCCAGGCTACAGGGTTCCAGAATAAAACCTCAGTCATGTTCCAAGTCCACAGGGTTCCAGAATGAATCCTCAGTTAGGTTCCCAGGCTACAGGGTTCCAGAATAAAACCTCAGTCATGTTCCCAGGCCACAGAGTTCCAGAATCCACCGATGTCATGTTCCCAGTCCACAGGGTTCCAGAATCAATCCTCAGTTATGTTCCCAGGCTACAGGGTTCCAGAATAAAACCTCAGTCATGTTCCCAGTCCACAGGGTTCCAAAACCAAGGCTCAGTCAGGTTCCCAGGGCACAGTATTCCACAATCTAAACAGATGTCATGTTCCCAGGCCACAGTTTTCCAGAATCACGCCTCAGGCATGTACCCAGGCCACAGTTTTCCAGAATCACGCCTCAGTCATGTACCCAGGCCACAGGGATCCAGAATCAAACCTCAGTTATGTTGCCAGGCCATAGGGTACCACCATCAAACCTGAGTCATATTCCCAGGCCACAGGCTTCCAGAATCAAACGGATTTCATGTTCCCAGGCCACAGCGTTCCAGAATCCAACCGATGTCGTGTTCCCAGGCCACAGGTTTCCACAAGCAAACCTCAGTCGTGTTCCCAGGACACAGCTTTCCAGAATCAACCCGGTATCATGTTCCCTGGCGACAGTCTTCCAGAATCTAACCTCAGTCATGTTGCCAGGCCACAGGTTTCCACCATCAAACCTCAGACATGTTCCCAGGCCACAGGGTTCCAGAATAAAACCGTTCTCATGTTCCCAGGCAAAAAGATTCCAGAATCCACCGATGACATGTTCCCAGGCAACAGGGTTCCAGAATCAATCCTCAGTCAGGTTCCCAGGCTACAGGGTTCCAGAATAAAACCTCAGTCATGTTCGAGGTCCACAGGGTTCCAGAATCAATCCTCTGTTAGGTTCCCAGGCTACAGGGTTCCAGAATAAAACCTCAGTCATGTTCCCAGTCCACAGGGTTCCAGAACCTAGGCTCAGTCAGATTCCCAGGGCACCTTATTCCACAATCTAAACAGATGTCATGTTCCCAAGCCACAGTTTTCCAGAATCTCACCTCAGTCATGTTCCCAGGCCACAAGGATCCAGAATCAAACCTCAGTCATGTTGCCAGGCCATAGGGTACCAGCATCAAACCTCAGTCATATTCCCAGGCCACAGGCTACCAGAATCAAACGGATTTCATGTTCCCAGGCAACAGGTTTCCAGAATCCAAACCGATGTCATGTTCCCAGGCCACAAGATTCCACAATCTAACCTCAGTCATGTTCCCCGGCAAATGGCTTCCAGAATCAAACCTCAGTCATATTCCCAGGCCACAGGGTTCCAGAATCCATCGATGTCATGTTCCCAGGCCACAGGGATCCAGAATCAAACCTCAGTCATGTTGCCAGGCCATACGGTATCACCATCAAACCTCAGTCATATTCCCAGGCCACAAGTTTCCAGAATCAAACCGATGTCATGTTCCCAGGCAACAGGTTTCCACAATCTAACATCAGTCATGTTCCCAGGCCAATGGTTTCCAGAATCAAACCTCAGTCATATTCCCAGGCCACAGGGTTCCAGAATCAACCCGATATCATGTTCCCTGGCCACATTCTTCCATAAACAAACCTCAGTCATGTTGCCAGGCCACAGGTTTCCACCATCAAACCTCAGACATGTTCCCAGGCCACAGGGTTCCAGAATAAAACCGTTCTCATGTTCCCAGGCCACAGGGTCCCAGAATCCACCGATGACATGTTCCCAGGCAACAGGGATCCAGAATCAATCCTCAGTTAGGTTCCCAGGCTACAGGGTTCCAGAATAAAACCTCAGTCATGTTCCTAGTCCACAGGGTTCCAGAATGAATCCTCAGTTAGGTTCCCAGGCTACAGGGTTCCAGAATAAAACCTCAGTCATGTTCCCAGGCCACAGAGTTCCAGAATCCACCGATATCATGTTCCCAGTCCTCAGGGTTCCAGAATCAATCCTCAGTTATGTTCCCAGGCTACAGGGTTCCAGAATAAAACCTCAGTCATGTTCCCAGTCCACAGGGTTCCAAAACCAAGGCTCAGTCAGGTTCCCAGGGCACAGTATTCCACAATCTAAACAGATGTCATGTTCCCAGGCCACAGTTTTCCAGAATCACGCCTCAGTCATGTACCCAGGCCAAAGGGATCCAGAATCAAACCTCAGTCATGTTGCCAGGCCATAGGGTACCACCATCAAACCTGAGTCATATTCCCAGGCCACAGGCTTCCAGAATCAAACGGATTTCATGTTCCCAGGCCACAGGGTTCCAGAATCCAACCGATGTCGTGTTCCCAGGCCACAGGATTCCACAAGCAAACCTCAGTCGTGTTCCCAGGACACAGCTTTCCAGAATCAACCAGGTATCATGTTCCCTGGCGACAGTCTTCCAGAATCTAACCTCAGTCATGTTGCCAGGCCACAGGTTTCCACCATCAAACCTCAGACATGTTCCCAGGCCACAGGGTTCCAGAATAAAACCGTTCTCATGTTCCCAGGCAAAAAGATTCCAGAATCCACCGATGACATGTTCCCAGGCAACAGGGTTCCAGAATCAATCCTCAGTCAGGTTCCCAGGCTACAGGGTTCCAGAATAAAACCTCAGTCATGTTCCAAGTACACAGGGTTCCAGGATTAATCCTCAGTTAGGTTCCCAGGCTACAGGGTTCCAGAATAAAACCTCAGTCATGTTCCCAGTCCACAGGGTTCCAGAACCTAGGCTCAGTTAGATTCTCAGGGCACAGTATTCCAGAATCTAAACACATGTCATGTTCCCAAGCCACAATTTTCCAGAATCACGCCTCAGTCATGTACCCAGGCCACAGGGATCCAGAATCAAACTTCAGTCATGTTGCCAGGCCATAGGGTACCACCATCAAACCTCAGTCATATTCCCAGGCCACAGGCTACCAGAATCAAACGGATTTCATGTTCCCAGGCAACAGGGTTCCAGAATTCAAACCGATGTCATGTTCCCAGGCCACAGGATTCCACAATCTAACCTCAGTCATGTTCCCAGGTCAAAGGTTTCCAGAATCAAACCTCAGTCATATTCCCAGGCCACAGGGTTCCAGAATCCACCGATGTCATGTTCCCAGGCCACAGGGTTACAGAATCAATCCTCAGTTATGTTCCCAGGCTACAGGTATCCAGAATAACACCTCAGTCATGTTCCCAGTCCACAGGGTTCCAGAACCAAGGCTCAGTCACGTTCCCAGGGCACAGTATTCCACAATCTACACAGATGTCATGTTCCCAGGCCACAGTTTTCCAGAAACACGCCTCAGTTATGTTCCCAGGCCACAGGGATGCTGAATCAAACCTCAGTCATGTTGCCAGGCCATAGGGTACCACCATCAAACCTCAGTCATATTCCCAGGCCACAAGTTTCCAGAATCAAACCGATGTCATGTTCCCAGGCAACAGGTTTCCACAATCTAACATCAGTCATGTTCCCAGGCCAATGGTTTCCAGAATCAAACCTCAGTCATATTCCCAGGCCACAGGGTTCCAGAATCAACCCGATATCATGTTCCCTGGCCACATTCTTCCATAATCAAACCTCAGTCATGTTGCCAGGCCATAGGTTTCCACCATCAAACCTCAGACATGTTCCCAGGCCATAGGGTTCCAGAATCAAGGCTCAGTCAGGTTCCCAGGGCACAGTATTCCACAATCTAAACAGATGTCATGTTCCCAAGCCACAATTTTCCAGAATCACGCCTCAGTCATGTTCCCAGGCCACAGGGATCAAGAATCAAACCTCAGTCATGTTGCCAGGCCACAGGTTTCCACCATCAAACCTTAGACATGTTCCCAGTCCACAAGGCTCCAGAATAAAACCGTTCTCATGTTTCTAGGCCTCAGGGTACCAGAATCCACCGATGACATGTTCCCAGGCAAAAGGATTCCAGAATCAATCCTCAGTTAGGTTCCCAGGCTACAGGTTCCCAGAATAAAACCTCAGTCATGTTCCCAGTCCACAGGGTTCCAGAACCTAGGCTCAGTCAGGTTCCCAGGGCACAGTATTCCACAATCTGAACAGATGTCATTTTCCCAAGCCACAGTTTTCCATAATCTCGCCTCAGACTTGTTCCCAGGCCACAGGGATGCAGAATCAAACCTCAGTCATGTTGCCAGGCCACAGGTTTCCACCATCAAACCTCAGACATGTTCCCAGGCCACAGGGTTCCAGAATAAAACCGTTCTCATGTTCCCAGGCCACAGGATTCCACAAGCAAACCTCAGTCTTTTTCCCAGGCCACAGGGTTCCAGAATCCACTGATGACATGTTCCCAGGCAACAGGGTTCCAGAGTCAATCCTCAGTTAGGTTCCCAGGCTACAGGGTTCCAGAATAAAACCTCAGTCATGTTCCACGTCCACAGGGTTCCAGAATCAATCCTCAGTTATGTTCCCAGGCTACAGGGTTCCAGAATAATACCTCAGTCATGTTCCCTTTCCACAGGGTTCCACAACCAAGGCTCAGTCAGGTTCCCAGGGCACAGTATTCCACAATCTAAACAGATGTCATGTTCCCAGGCCCCAGTTTTCCAGAATCAGGTCTGAGTCATTATTCCAGGCCACAGGGATCCAGAATCAAACCTCAGTCATGTTGCCATGCCATAGGGTACCACCATCAAACCTCAGTCATATTCCCAGGCACATTTTTCCAGAATCACGCCTGAGTCATGTTCTCAGGCCACAGGGATCCAGAATCAAACCTCAGTCATGTTGCCAGGCCATAGGCTAACATCATCAAACCTCAGTCATATTCCCAGGCCACAGGATTCCAGAATCAAACCGATTTCATGTTCCCAGGCAACAGGGTACCAGAATCCAAAACGATGTCATGTTCCTAGGCCACAGGATTCCACAATCTAACCTCAGTCATGTTCCCAGGCAAATGGCTTCCAGAATCAAACCTCAGTCATATTCCCAGGCCACAGTGTTCCAGATTCCACCGATGTCATGTTCCCAGGGCACAGGGTTCCAGAATCAATCCTCAGTTATGTTCACAGGCTACAGGGTTCCAGAATAAAACCTCAGTCATGTTCCCAGTCCACAGGGTTCCAGAACCAAGGCTCAGTCAGGTTCCCAGGGCACAGTATTCCACAATTTAAACAGATGTCATGTTCCCAGGCCACAGTTTTCCAGAATCACACTTCAGTCATGTTCCCAGGCCACAGGATTCCAGAAGCAAACCTCAGTCTTGTTCCCAGGACACAGGTTTCCAGAATCAACCCGATATCATGTTCCCTGGCCACAGTCTCCCAGAATCAAACCTCAGTCATGTTACCAGGCCACAGGTTTCCACCATCAAACCTCAGACATGTTCCCAGGCCACAGGGATCCAGAATAAAACCGTTCTCATGTTCCCAGGCCACAGGGTTCCAGAATAAAACCGTTCGCATGTTCCCAGGCCACAGGGTTCCAGAATCCACCGATGACATGTTCCCAGGCAACAGGGATCCAGAATCAATCCTCAGTTAGGTTCCCAGCCTACAGGGTTCCAGAATAAAACCTCAGTCATGTTCCCAGTCCACAGGGTTCCAGAACCTAGGCTCAGTTAGATTCTCAGGGCACAGTACTCCACAATCTAAACAGATGTCATGTTCCCAGGCCACAGTTTTCCAGAATCACACTTCAGTCATGTTCCAAGGCCACAGGGATCCAGAATCAAACCTCAGTCATGTTGCCAGGCCATACGGTATCACCATCAAACCTCAGTCATATTCCCAGGCCACAAGTTTCCAGAATCAAACCGATGTCATGTTCCCAGGCCACAGGTTTCCACAATCTAACATCAGTCATGTTCCCAGGCCACAGGATTCCAGAAGCAAACCTCAGGCTTGTTCCCAGGACACAGGTTTCCAGAATCAACCCGATATCATGTTCCCTGGCCACAGTCTTCCAGAATCAAACCTCAGTCATGTTACCAGGCCACAGGTTTCCACCATCAAACCTCAGACATATTCCCAGGCCACAGGGTTCCAGAATAAAACCGTTCTCATGTTCCCAGGCCACAGGGTTCCAGAATAAAACTGTTCTCATGTTCCCAGGGCACAGGGTTCCAGAATCCACCGATGACATGTTCCCAGGCAACAGGGTTCCACAATCAATCCTCAGTTAGGTTCCTAGGCTACAGGGTTCCAGAATAAAACCTCAGTCATGTTCCAAGTCCACAGGGTTCCAGAATCAATCCTCTGTTAGGTTCCCAGGCTACAGGGTTCCAGAATAAAACCTCAGTCATGTTCCCAGTCCACAGGGTTCCAGAACCTAGGCTCAGTCAGATTCCCAGGGCACCTTATTCCACAATCTAAACAGATGTCATGTTCCCAAGCCACAGTTTTCCAGAATCTCACCTCAGTCATGTTCCCAGGCCACAAGTATCCAGAATCAAAGCTCAGTCATGTTTCCAGGCCATAGGGTACCAGCATCAAACCTCAGTCATATTCCCAGGCCACAGGCTTCCAGAATCAAACGGATTTCATGTTCCCAGGCAACAGGTTTCCAGAATCCAAACCGATGTCATGTTCCCAGGCCACAAGATACCACAATCTAACCTCAGTCATGTTCCCCGGCAAATGGCTTCCAGAATCAAACCTCAGTTATATTCCCAGGCCACAGGGTTCCAGAATCAACCCGATATCATGTTCCCTGGCCACATTCTTCCATAAACAAACCTCAGTCATGTTGCCAGGCCATAGGTTTCCACCATCAAACCTCAGACATGTTCCCAGGCCACAGGGTTCTAGAATAAAACCGTTCTCATGTTCCCAGGCCACAGGGTCCCAGAATCCACCGATGACATGTTCCCAGGTAACAGGGATCCAGAATCAATCCTCAGTTAGGTTCCCAGGCTACAGGGTTCCAGAATAAAACCTCAGTCATGTTCCAAGTCCACAGGGTTCCAGAATGAATCCTCAGTTAGGTTCCCAGGCTACAGGGTTCCAGAGTAAAACCTCAGTCATGTTCCCAGGCCACAGAGTTCCAGAATCCACCGATGTCATGTTCCCAGTCCACAGGGTTCCAGAATCAATCCTCAGTTATGTTCCCAGGCTACAGGGTTCCAGAATAAAACCTCAGTCATGTTCCCAGTCCACAGGGTTCCAAAACCAAGGCTCAGTCAGGTTCCCAGGGCACAGTATTCCACAATCTAAACAGATGTCATGTTCCCAGGCCACAGTTTTCCAGAATCACGCCTCAGTCATGTACCCAGGCCACAGGGATCCAGAATCAAACCTCAGTCATGTTGCCAGGCCATAGGGTACCACCATCAAACCTGAGTCATATTCCCAGGCCACAGGCTTCCAGAATCAAACGGATTTCATGTTCCCAGGCCACAGGGTTCCAGAATCCAACCGATGTCGTGTTCCCAGGACACAGGTTTCCACAAGCAAACCTCAGTCGTGTTCCCAGGACACAGCTTTCCAGAATCAACCCGGTATCATGTTCCCTGGCGACAGTCTTCCAGAATCTAACCTCAGTCATGTTGCCAGGCCACAGGTTTCCACCATCAAACCTCAGACATGTTCCCAGGCCACAGGGTTCCAGAATAAAACCGTTCTCATGTTCCCAGGCAAAAAGATTCCAGAATCCACCGATGACATGTTCCCAGGCCACAGGGATCCAGAATCAAACTTCAGTCATGTTGCCAGGCCATAGGGTACCACCATCAAACCTCAGTCATATTCCCAGGCCACAGGCTACCAGAATCAAACGGATTTCATGTTCCCAGGCAACAGGGTTCCAGAATTCAAACCGATGTCATGTTCCCAGGCCACAGGATTCCACAATCTAACCTCAGTCATGTTCCCAGGTCAAAGGTTTCCAGAATCAAACCTCAGTCATATTCCCAGGCCACAGGGTTCCAGAATCCACCGATGTCATGTTCCCAGGCCACAGGGTTACAGAATCAATCCTCAGTTATGTTCCCAGGCTACAGGTATCCAGAATAAAACCTCAGTCATGTTCCCAGTCCACTGGGTTCCAGAACCAAGGCTCAGTCACGTTCCCAGGGCACAGTATTCCACAATCTACACAGATGTCATGTTCCCAGGCCACAGTTTTCCAGAAACACGCCTCAGTTATGTTCCCAGGCCACAGGGATCCTGAATCAAACCTCAGTCATATTACCAGGCCATAGGGTACCACCATCAAACCTCAGTCATATTCCCAGGCCACAAGTTTCCAGAATCAAACCGATGTCATGTTCCCAGGCAACAGGTTTCCACAATCTAACATCAGTCATGTTCCCAGGCCAATGGTTTCCAGAATCAAACCTCAGTCATATTCCCAGGCCACAGGGTTCCAGAATCCAACCGATGTAGTGTTCCCAGGCCACAGGATTCCACAAGCAAACCTCAGTCGTGTTCCCAGGACACAGCTATCCAGAATCAACCCGATATCATGTTCCCAGGCGACAGTCTTCCATAATCAAACCTCAGTCATGTTGCCAGGCCACAGGTTTCCACCATCAAACCTCAGACATGTTCCCAGGCCACAGGGTTCCAGAATAAAACCGTTCTCATGATCCCAGGCCACAGGGTTCCTGAATCCACCGATGACATATTCCCAGGCAACAGGGTTCCAGAATCAATCCTCAGTTAGGTTCCCAGGCTACAGGGTTCCAGAATAAAACCTCAGTCATATTCCCAGGCCACAGGGATCCAGAATCAAACCTCAGTCATTTTGCCAGGCCATAGGGTACCACCATCAAACCTCAATCATATTCCCAGGCCACAAGTTTCCAGAATCAAACCTATGTCACGTTCCCAGGCCACAGGTTTCCACAATCTATCATCAGTCATGTTCCCAGGCCACAGGATTCCAGAAGCAAACCTCAGTCTTATTCCCAGGACACAGGTTTCCAGAATCAAACCGATATCATGTTCCCTGGCCACAGTCTTCCAGAATCAAACCTCAGTCATGTTCCAGGCCACAGGGTTCCAGAACCTAGGCTCAGTCAGGTTCCCAGGGCACAGTATTCCACAATCTAAACAGATGTCATGTTCCCAAGCCACAGTTTTCCAGAATCTCGCCTCAGTCATATTCCCAGGGCACAAGGATCCAGAATCAAACTTAAGTCATGTTGCCAGGCCATAGGGTACCACCATCAAACCTCAGTCATATTCCCAGGCCACAGGCTTCCAGAATCAAACGGATTTCATGTTCCCAGGCAACAGGTTTCAAGAATCCAAACCGATGTCATGTTCCCAGGCCACAGGATTCCACAATCTCACCTCAGTCATGTTCCCAGGCAAATGGCTTCCCGAATCAAACCTCAGTCATATTCCCAGGCCACAGGGTTCCAGAATCCACCGATGACATGTTCCCAGGCAAAAGGGTTCCAGAATCAATCCTCAGTTAGGTTCCCAGGCTACAGGTTCCCAGAATAAAACCTCAGTCATGTTCCCAGTCCACAGGGTTCCAGAACCTAGGCTCAGTCAGGTTCCCAGGGCACAGTATTCCACAATCTGAACAGATGTCATTTTCCCAAGCCACAGTTTTCCATAATCTCGCCTCAGACTTGTTCCCAGGCCACAGGGATGCAGAATCAAACCTCAGTCATGTTGCCAGGCCACAGGTTTCCACCATCAAACCTCAGACATGTTCCCAGGCCACAGGGTTCCAGAATAAAACCGTTCTCATGTTCCCAGGCCACAGGATTCCACAAGCAAACCTCAGTCTTTTTCCCAGGCCACAGGGTTCCAGAATCCACTGATGACATGTTCCCAGGCAACAGGGTTCCAGAGTCAATCCTCAGTTAGGTTCCCAGGCTACAGGGTTCCAGAATAAAACCTCAGTCATGTTCCACGTCCACAGGGTTCCAGAATCAATCCTCAGTTATGTTCCCAGGCTACAGGGTTCCAGAATAATACCTCAGTCATGTTCCCTTTCCACAGGGTTCCACAACCAAGGCTCAGTCAGGTTCCCAGGGCACAGTATTCCACAATCTAAACAGATGTCATGTTCCCAGGCCCCAGTTTTCCAGAATCAGGTCTGAGTCATTATTCCAGGCCACAGGGATCCAGAATCAAACCTCAGTCATGTTGCCATGCCATAGGGTACCACCATCAAACCTCAGTCATATTCCCAGGCACATTTTTCCAGAATCACGCCTGAGTCATGTTCTCAGGCCACAGGGATCCAGAATCAAACCTCAGTCATGTTGCCAGGCCATAGGCTAACATCATCAAACCTCAGTCATATTCCCAGGCCACAGGATTCCAGAATCAAACCGATTTCATGTTCCCAGGCAACAGGGTACCAGAATCCAAAACGATGTCATGTTCCTAGGCCACAGGATTCCACAATCTAACCTCAGTCATGTTCCCAGGCAAATGGCTTCCAGAATCAAACCTCAGTCATATTCCCAGGCCACAGGGTTCCAGATTCCACCGATGTCATGTTCCCAGGGCACAGGGTTCCAGAATCAATCCTCAGTTATGTTCACAGGCTACAGGGTTCCAGAATAAAACCTCAGTCATGTTCCCAGTCCACAGGGTTCCAGAACCAAGGCTCAGTCAGGTTCCCAGGGCACAGTATTCCACAATTTAAACAGATGTCATGTTCCCAGGCCACAGTTTTCCAGAATCACACTTCAGTCATGTTCCCAGGCCACAGGATTCCAGAAGCAAACCTCAGTCTTGTTCCCAGGACACAGGTTTCCAGAATCAACCCGATATCATGTTCCCTGGCCACAGTCTCCCAGAATCAAACCTCAGTCATGTTACCAGGCCACAGGTTTCCACCATCAAACGTCAGACATGTTCCCAGGCCACAGGGTTCCAGAATAAAACCGTTCTCATGTTCCCAGGCCACAGGGTTCCAGAATAAAACCGTTTGCATGTTCCCAGGCCACAGGGTTCCAGAATCCACCGATGACATGTTCCCAGGCAACAGGGATCCAGAATCAATCCTCAGTTAGGTTCCCAGCCTACAGGGTTCCAGAATAAAACCTCAGTCATGTTCCCAGTCCACAGGGTTCCAGAACCTAGGCTCAGTTAGATTCTCAGGGCACAGTACTCCACAATCTAAACAGATGTCATGTTCCCAGGCCACAGTTTTCCAGAATCACACTTCAGTCATGTTCCAAGGCCACAGGGATCCAGAATCAAACCTCAGTCATGTTGCCAGGCCATACGGTATCACCATCAAACCTCAGTCATATTCCCAGGCCACAAGTTTCCAGAATCAAACCGATGTCATGTTCCCAGGCCACAGGTTTCCACAATCTAACATCAGTCATGTTCCCAGGCCACAGGATTCCAGAAGCAAACCTCAGTCTTGTTCCCAGGACACAGGTTTCCAGAATCAACCCGATATCATGTTCCCTGGCCACAGTCTTCCAGAATCAAACCTCAGTCATGTTACCAGGCCACAGGTTTCCACCATCAAACCTCAGACATATTCCCAGGCCACAGGGTTCCAGAATAAAACCGTTCTCATGTTCCCAGGCCACAGGGTTCCAGAATAAAACTGTTCTCATGTTCCCAGGGCACAGGGTTCCAGAATCCACCGATGACATGTTCCCAGGCAACAGGGTTCCACAATCAATCCTCAGTTAGGTTCCTAGGCTACAGGGTTCCAGAATAAAACCTCAGTCATGTTCCAAGTCCACAGGGTTCCAGAATCAATCCTCTGTTAGGTTCCCAGGCTACAGGGTTCCAGAATAAAACCTCAGTCATGTTCCCAGTCCACAGGGTTCCAGAACCTAGGCTCAGTCAGATTCCCAGGGCACCTTATTCCACAATCTAAACAGATGTCATGTTCCCAAGCCACAGTTTTCCAGAATCTCACCTCAGTCATGTTCCCAGGCCACAAGTATCCAGAATCAAAGCTCAGTCATGTTTCCAGGCCATAGGGTACCAGCATCAAACCTCAGTCATATTCCCAGGCCACAGGCTTCCAGAATCAAACGGATTTCATGTTCCCAGGCAACAGGTTTCCAGAATCCAAACCGATGTCATGTTCCCAGGCCACAAGATACCACAATCTAACCTCAGTCATGTTCCCCGGCAAATGGCTTCCAGAATCAAACCTCAGTCATATTCCCAGGCCACAGGGTTCCAGAATCAACCCGATATCATGTTCCCTGGCCACATTCTTCCATAAACAAACCTCAGTCATGTTGCCAGGCCACAGGTTTCCACCATCAAACCTCAGACATGTTCCCAGGCCACAGGGTTCTAGAATAAAACCGTTCTCATGTTCCCAGGCCACAGGGTCCCAGAATCCACCGATGACATGTTCCCAGGTAACAGGGATCCAGAATCAATCCTCAGTTAGGTTCCCAGGCTACAGGGTTCCAGAATAAAACCTCAGTCATGTTCCAAGTCCACAGGGTTCCAGAATGAATCCTCAGTTAGGTTCCAAGGCTACAGGGTTCCAGAGTAAAACCTCAGTCATGTTCCCAGGCCACAGAGTTCCAGAATCCACCGATGTCATGTTCCCAGTCCACAGGGTTCCAGAATCAATCCTCAGTTATGTTCCCAGGCTACAGGGTTCCAGAATAAAACCTCAGTCATGTTCCCAGTCCACAGGGTTCCAAAACCAAGGCTCAGTCAGGTTCCCAGGGCACAGTATTCCACAATCTAAACAGATGTCATGTTCCCAGGCCACAGTTTTCCAGAATCACGCCTCAGTCATGTACCCAGGCCACAGGGATCCAGAATCAAACCTCAGTCATGTTGCCAGGCCATAGGGTACCACCATCAAACCTGAGTCATATTCCCAGGCCACAGGCTTCAAGAATCAAACGGATTTCATGTTCCCAGGCCACAGGGTTCCAGAATCCAACCGATGTCGTGTTCCCAGGACACAGGTTTCCACAAGCAAACCTCAGTCGTGTTCCCAGGACACAGCTTTCCAGAATCAACCCGGTATCATGTTCCCTGGCGACAGTCTTCCAGAATCTAACCTCAGTCATGTTGCCAGGCCACAGGTTTCCACCATCAAACCTCAGACATGTTCCCAGGCCACAGGGTTCCAGAATAAAACCGTTCTCATGTTCCCAGGCAAAAAGATTCCAGAATCCACCGATGACATGTTCCCAGGCCACAGGGATCCAGAATCAAACTTCAGTCATGTTGCCAGGCCATAGGGTACCACCATCAAACCTCAGTCATATTCCCAGGCCACAGGCTACCAGAATCAAACGGATTTCATGTTCCCAGGCAACAGGGTTCCAGAATTCAAACCGATGTCATGTTCCCAGGCCACAGGATTCCACAATCTAACCTCAGTCATGTTCCCAGGTCAAAGGTTTCCAGAATCAAACCTCAGTCATATTCCCAGGCCACAGGGTTCCAGAATCCACCGATGTCATGTTCCCAGGCCACAGGGTTACAGAATCAATCCTCAGTTATGTTCCCAGGCTACAGGTATCCAGAATAAAACCTCAGTCATGTTCCCAGTCCACAGGGTTCCAGAACCAAGGCTCAGTCACGTTCCCAGGGCACAGTATTCCACAATCTACACAGATGTCATGTTCCCAGGCCACAGTTTTCCAGAAACACGCCTCAGTTATGTTCCCAGGCCACAGGGATCCTGAATCAAACCTCAGTCATATTACCAGGCCATAGGGTACCACCATCAAACCTCAGTCATATTCCCAGGCCACAAGTTTCCAGAATCAAACCGATGTCATGTTCCCAGGCAACAGGTTTCCACAATCTAACATCAGTCATGTTCCCAGGCCAATGGTTTCCAGAATCAAACCTCAGTCATATTCCCAGGCCACAGGGTTCCAGAATCCAACCGATGTAGTGTTCCCAGGCCACAGGATTCCACAAGCAAACCTCAGTCGTGTTCCCAGGACACAGCTATCCAGAATCAACCCGATATCATGTTCCCAGGCGACAGTCTTCCAGAATCAAACCTCAGTCATGTTGCCAGGCCACAGGTTTCCACCATCAAACCTCAGACATGTTCCCAGGCCACAGGGTTCCAGAATAAAACCGTTCTCATGATCCCAGGCCACAGGTTTCCTGAATCCACCGATGACATATTCCCAGGCAACAGGGTTCCAGAATCAATCCTCAGTTAGGTTCCCAGGCTACAGGGTTCCAGAATAAAACCTCAGTCATATTCCCAGGCCACAGGGATCCAGAATCAAACCTCAGTCATTTTGCCAGGCCATAGGGTACCACCATCAAACCTCAATCATATTCCCAGGCCACAAGTTTCCAGAATCAAACCTATGTCACGTTCCCAGGCCACAGGTTTCCACAATCTATCATCAGTCATGTTCCCAGGCCACAGGATTCCAGAAGCAAACCTCAGTCTTATTCCCAGGACACAGGTTTCCAGAATCAAACCGATATCATGTTCCCTGGCCACAGTCTTCCAGAATCAAACCTCAGTCATGTTCCAGGCCACAGGGTTCCAGAACCTAGGCTCAGTCAGGTTCCCAGGGCACAGTATTCCACAATCTAAACAGATGTCATGTTCCCAAGCCACAGTTTTCCAGAATCTCGCCTCAGTCATATTCCCAGGGCACAAGGATCCAGAATCAAACTTAAGTCATGTTGCCAGGCCATAGGGTACCACCATCAAACCTCAGTCATATTCCCAGGCCACAGGCTTCCAGAATCAAACGGATTTCATGTTCCCAGGCAACAGGTTTCCAGAATCCAAACCGATGTCATGTTCCCAGGCCACAGGATTCCACAATCTCACCTCAGTCATGTTCCCAGGCAAATGGCTTCCCGAATCAAACCTCAGTCATATTCCCAGGCCACAGGGTTCCAGAATCCACCGATGACATGTTCCCAGGCAAAAGGGTTCCAGAATCAATCCTCAGTTAGGTTCCCAGGCTACAGGTTCCCAGAATAAAACCTCAGTCATGTTCCCAGTCCACAGGGTTCCAGAACCTAGGCTCAGTCAGGTTCCCAGGGCACAGTATTCCACAATCTGAACAGATGTCATTTTCCCAAGCCACAGTTTTCCATAATCTCGCCTCAGACTTGTTCCCAGGCCACAGGGATGCAGAATCAAACCTCAGTCATGTTGCCAGGCCACAGGTTTCCACCATCAAACCTCAGACATGTTCCCAGGCCACAGGGTTCCACAACCAAGGCTCAGTCAGGTTCCCAGGGCACAGTATTCCACAATCTAAACAGATGTCATGTTCCCAGGCCCCAGTTTTCCAGAATCAGGTCTGAGTCATTATTCCAGGCCACAGGGATCCAGAATCAAACCTCAGTCATGTTGCCATGCCATAGGGTACCACCATCAAACCTCAGTCATATTCCCAGGCACATTTTTCCAGAATCACGCCTGAGTCATGTTCTCAGGCCACAGGGATCCAGAATCAAACCTCAGTCATGTTGCCAGGCCATAGGCTAACATCATCAAACCTCAGTCATATTCCCAGGCCACAGGATTCCAGAATCAAACCGATTTCATGTTCCCAGGCAACAGGGTACCAGAATCCAAAACGATGTCATGTTCCTAGGCCACAGGATTCCACAATCTAACCTCAGTCATGTTTCCAGGCAAATGGCTTCCAGAATCAAACCTCAGTCATCTTCCCAGGCCACAGGGTTCCAGATTCCACCGATGTCATGTTCCCAGGGCACAGGGTTCCAGAATCAATCCTCAGTTATGTTCACAGGCTACAGGGTTCCAGAATAAAACCTCAGTCATGTTCCCAGTCCACAGGGTTCCAGAACCAAGGCTCAGTCAGGTTCCCAGGGCACAGTATTCCACAATTTAAACAGATGTCATGTTCCCAGGCCACAGTTTTCCAGAATCACACTTCAGTCATGTTCCCAGGCCACAGGATTCCAGAAGCAAACCTCAGTCTTGTTCCCAGGACACAGGTTTCCAGAATCAACCCGATATCATGTTCCCTGGCCACAGTCTCCCAGAATCAAACCTCAGTCATGTTACCAGGCCACAGGTTTCCACCATCAAACCTCAGACATGTTCCCAGGCCACAGGGTTCCAGAATAAAACCGTTCTCATGTTCCCAGGCCACAGGGTTCCAGAATAAAACCGTTCGCATGTTCCCAGGCCACAGGGTTCCAGAATCCACCGATGACATGTTCCCAGGCAACAGGGATCCAGAATCAATCCTCAGTTAGGTTCCCAGCCTACAGGGTTCCAGAATAAAACCTCAGTCATGTTCCCAGTCCACAGGGTTCCAGAACCTAGGCTCAGTTAGATTCTCAGGGCACAGTACTCCACAATCTAAACAGATGTCATGTTCCCAGGCCACAGTTTTCCAGAATCACACTTCAGTCATGTTCCAAGGCCACAGGGATCCAGAATCAAACCTCAGTCATGTTGCCAGGCCATACGGTATCACCATCAAACCTCAGTCATATTCCCAGGCCACAAGTTTCCAGAATCAAACCGATGTCATGTTCCCAGGCCACAGGTTTCCACAATCTAACATCAGTCATGTTCCCAGGCCACAGGATTCCAGAAGCAAACCTCAGTCTTGTTCCCAGGACACAGGTTTCCAGAATCAACCCGATATCATGTTCCCTGGCCACAGTCTTCCAGAATCAAACCTCAGTCATGTTACCAGGCCACAGGTTTCCACCATCAAACCTCAGACATATTCCCAGGCCACAGGGTTCCAGAATAAAACCGTTCTCATGTTCCCAGGCCACAGGGTTCCAGAATAAAACTGTTCTCATGTTCCCAGGGCACAGGGTTCCAGAATCCACCGATGACATGTTCCCAGGCAACAGGGTTCCACAATCAATCCTCAGTTAGGTTCCTAGGCTACAGGGTTCCAGAATAAAACCTCAGTCATGTTCCAAGTCCACAGGGTTCCAGAATCAATCCTCTGTTAGGTTCCCAGGCTACAGGGTTCCAGAATAAAACCTCAGTCATGTTCCCAGTCCACAGGGTTCCAGAACCTAGGCTCAGTCAGATTCCCAGGGCACCTTATTCCACAATCTAAACAGATGTCATGTTCCCAAGCCACAGTTTTCCAGAATCTCACCTCAGTCATGTTCCCAGGCCACAAGTATCCAGAATCAAAGCTCAGTCATGTTTCCAGGCCATAGGGTACCAGCATCAAACCTCAGTCATATTCCCAGGCCACAGGCTTCCAGAATCAAACGGATTTCATGTTCCCAGGCAACAGGTTTCCAGAATCCAAACCGATGTCATGTTCCCAGGCCACAAGATACCACAATCTAACCTCAGTCATGTTCCCCGGCAAATGGCTTCCAGAATCAAACCTCAGTCATATTCCCAGGCCACAGGGTTCCAGAATCAACCCGATATCATGTTCCCTGGCCACATTCTTCCATAAACAAACCTCAGTCATGTTGCCAGGCCACAGGTTTCCACCATCAAACCTCAGACATGTTCCCAGGCCACAGGGTTCTAGAATAAAACCGTTCTCATGTTCCCAGGCCACAGGGTCCCAGAATCCACCGATGACATGTTCCCAGGTAACAGGGATCCAGAATCAATCCTCAGTTAGGTTCCCAGGCTACAGGGTTCCAGAATAAAACCTCAGTCATGTTCCAAGTCCACAGGGTTCCAGAATGAATCCTCAGTTAGGTTCCCAGGCTACAGGGTTCCAGAGTAAAACCTCAGTCATGTTCCCAGGCCACAGAGTTCCAGAATCCACCGATGTCATGTTCCCAGTCCACAGGGTTCCAGAATCAATCCTCAGTTATGTTCCCAGGCTACAGGGTTCCAGAATAAAACCTCAGTCATGTTCCCAGTCCACAGGGTTCCAAAACCAAGGCTCAGTCAGGTTCCCAGGGCACAGTATTCCACAATCTAAACAGATGTCATGTTCCCAGGCCACAGTTTTCCAGAATCACGCCTCAGTCATGTACCCAGGCCACAGGGATCCAGAATCAAACCTCAGTCATGTTGCCAGGCCATAGGGTACCACCATCAAACCTGAGTCATATTCCCAGGCCACAGGCTTCAAGAATCAAACGGATTTCATGTTCCCAGGCCACAGGGTTCCAGAATCCAACCGATGTCGTGTTCCCAGGCCACAGGTTTCCACAAGCAAACCTCAGTCGTGTTCCCAGGACACAGCTTTCCAGAATCAACCCGGTATCATGTTCCCTGGCGACAGTCTTCCAGAATCTAACCTCAGTCATGTTGCCAGGCCACAGGTTTCCACCATCAAACCTCAGACATGTTCCCAGGCCACAGGGTTCCAGAATAAAACCGTTCTCATGTTCCCAGGCAAAAAGATTCCAGAATCCACCGATGACATGTTCCCAGGCCACAGGGATCCAGAATCAAACTTCAGTCATGTTGCCTGGCCATAGGGTACCACCATCAAACCTCAGTCATATTCCCAGGCCACAGGCTACCAGAATCAAACGGATTTCATGTTCCCAGGCAACAGGGTTCCAGAATTCAAACCGATGTCATGTTCCCAGGCCACAGGATTCCACAATCTAACCTCAGTCATGTTCCCAGGTCAAAGGTTTCCAGAATCAAACCTCAGTCATATTCCCAGGCCACAGGGTTCCAGAATCCACCGATGTCATGTTCCCAGGCCACACGGTTACAGAATCAATCCTCAGTTATGTTCCCAGGCTACAGGTATCCAGAATAAAACCTCAGTCATGTTCCCAGTCCACAGGGTTCCAGAACCAAGGCTCAGTCACGTTCCCAGGGCACAGTATTCCACAATCTACACAGATGTCATGTTCCCAGGCCACAGTTTTCCAGAAACACGCCTCAGTTATGTTCCCAGGCCACAGGGATCCTGAATCAAACCTCAGTCATATTACCAGGCCATAGGGTACCACCATCAAACCTCAGTCATATTCCCAGGCCACAAGTTTCCAGAATCAAACCGATGTCATGTTCCCAGGCAACAGGTTTCCACAATCTAACATCAGTCATGTTCCCAGGCCAATGGTTTCCAGAATCAAACCTCAGTCATATTCCCAGGCCACAGGGTTCCAGAATCCAACCGATGTAGTGTTCCCAGGCCACAGGATTCCACAAGCAAACCTCAGTCGTGTTCCCAGGACACAGCTATCCAGAATCAACCCGATATCATGTTCCCAGGCGACAGTCTTCCAGAATCAAACCTCAGTCATGTTGCCAGGCCACAGGTTTCCACCATCAAACCTCAGACATGTTCCCAGGCCACAGGGTTCCAGAATAAAACCGTTCTCATGATCCCAGGCCACAGGGTTCCTGAATCCACCGATGACATATTCCCAGGCAACAGGGTTCCAGAATCAATCCTCAGTTAGGTTCCCAGGCTACAGGGTTCCAGAATAAAACCTCAGTCATATTCCCAGGCCACAGGGATCCAGAATCAAACCTCAGTCATTTTGCCAGGCCATAGGGTACCACCATCAAACCTCAATCATATTCCCAGGCCACAAGTTTCCAGAATCAAACCTATGTCACGTTCCCAGGCCACAGGTTTCCACAATCTATCATCAGTCATGTTCCCAGGCCACAGGATTCCAGAAGCAAACCTCAGTCTTATTCCCAGGACACAGGTTTCCAGAATCAAACCGATATCATGTTCCCTGGCCACAGTCTTCCAGAATCAAACCTCAGTCATGTTCCAGGCCACAGGGTTCCAGAACCTAGGCTCAGTCAGGTTCCCAGGGCACAGTATTCCACAATCTAAACAGATGTCATGTTCCCAAGCCACAGTTTTCCAGAATCTCGCCTCAGTCATATTCCCAGGGCACAAGGATCCAGAATCAAACTTAAGTCATGTTGCCAGGCCATAGGGTACCACCATCAAACCTCAGTCATATTCCCAGGCCACAGGCTTCCAGAATCAAACGGATTTCATGTTCCCAGGCAACAGGTTTCCAGAATCCAAACCGATGTCATGTTCCCAGGCCACAGGATTCCACAATCTCACCTCAGTCATGTTCCCAGGCAAATGGCTTCCCGAATCAAACCTCAGTCATATTCCCAGGCCACAGGGTTCCAGAATCCACCGATGACATGTTCCCAGGCAAAAGGGTTCCAGAATCAATCCTCAGTTAGGTTCCCAGGCTACAGGTTCCCAGAATAAAACCTCAGTCATGTTCCCAGTCCACAGGGTTCCAGAACCTAGGCTCAGTCAGGTTCCCAGGGCACAGTATTCCACAATCTGAACAGATGTCATTTTCCCAAGCCACAGTTTTCCATAATCTCGCCTCAGACTTGTTCCCAGGCCACAGGGATGCAGAATCAAACCTCAGTCATGTTGCCAGGCCACAGGTTTCCACCATCAAACCTCAGACATGTTCCCAGGCCACAGGGTTCCAGAATAAAACCGTTCTCATGTTCCCAGGCCACAGGATTCCACAAGCAAACCTCAGTCTTTTTCCCAGGCCACAGGGTTCCAGAATCCACTGATGACATTTTCCCAGGCAACAGGGTTCCAGAGTCAATCCTCAGTTAGGTTCCCAGGCTACAGGGTTCCAGAATAAAACCTCAGTCATGTTCCACGTCCACAGGGTTCCAGAATCAATCCTCAGTTATGTTCCCAGGCTACAGGGTTCCAGAATAATACCTCAGTCATGTTCCCTTTCCACAGGGTTCCACAACCAAGGCTCAGTCAGGTTCCCAGGGCACAGTATTCCACAATCTAAACAGATGTCATGTTCCCAGGCCCCAGTTTTCCAGAATCAGGTCTGAGTCATTATTCCAGGCCACAGGGATCCAGAATCAAACCTCAGTCATGTTGCCATGCCATAGGGTACCACCATCAAACCTCAGTCATATTCCCAGGCACATTTTTCCAGAATCACGCCTGAGTCATGTTCTCAGGCCACAGGGATCCAGAATCAAACCTCAGTCATGTTGCCAGGCCATAAGCTAACATCATCAAACCTCAGTCATATTCCCAGGCCACAGGATTCCAGAATCAAACCGATTTCATGTTCCCAGGCAACAGGGTACCAGAATCCAAAACGATGTCATGTTCCTAGGCCACAGGATTCCACAATCTAACCTCAGTCATGTTTCCAGGCAAATGGCTTCCAGAATCAAACCTCAGTCATATTCCCAGGCCACAGGGTTCCAGATTCCACCGATGTCATGTTCCCAGGGCACAGGGTTCCAGAATCAATCCTCAGTTATGTTCACAGGCTACAGGGTTCCAGAATAAAACCTCAGTCATGTTCCCAGTCCACAGGGTTCCAGAACCAAGGCTCAGTCAGGTTCCCAGGGCACAGTATTCCACAATTTAAACAGATGTCATGTTCCCAGGCCACAGTTTTCCAGAATCACACTTCAGTCATGTTCCCAGGCCACAGGATTCCAGAAGCAAACCTCAGTCTTGTTCCCAGGACACAGGTTTCCAGAATCAACCCGATATCATGTTCCCTGGCCACAGTCTCCCAGAATCAAACCTCAGTCATGTTACCAGGCCACAGGTTTCCACCATCAAACCTCAGACATGTTCCCAGGCCACAGGGTTCCAGAATAAAACCGTTCTCATGTTCCCAGGCCACAGGGTTCCAGAATAAAACCGTTCGCATGTTCCCAGGCCACAGGGTTCCAGAATCCACCGATGACATGTTCCCAGGCAACAGGGATCCAGAATCAATCCTCAGTTAGGTTCCCAGCCTACAGGGTTCCAGAATAAAACCTCAGTCATGTTCCCAGTCCACAGGGTTCCAGAACCTAGGCTCAGTTAGATTCTCAGGGCACAGTACTCCACAATCTAAACAGATGTCATGTTCCCAGGCCACAGTTTTCCAGAATCACACTTCAGTCATGTTCCAAGGCCACAGGGATCCAGAATCAAACCTCAGTCATGTTGCCAGGCCATACGGTATCACCATCAAACCTCAGTCATATTCCCAGGCCACAAGTTTCCAGAATCAAACCGATGTCATGTTCCCAGGCCACAGGTTTCCACAATCTAACATCAGTCATGTTCCCAAGCCACAGGATTCCAGAAGCAAACCTCAGTCTTGTTCCCAGGACACAGGTTTCCAGAATCAACCCGATATCATGTTCCCTGGCCACAGTCTTCCAGAATCAAACCTCAGTCATGTTACCAGGCCACAGGTTTCCACCATCAAACCTCAGACATGTTCCCAGGCCACAGGGTTCCAGAATAAAACCGTTCTCATGTTCCCAGGCCACAGGGTTCCAGAATAAAACTGTTCTCATGTTCCCAGGGCACAGGGTTCCAGAATCCACCGATGACATGTTCCCAGGCAACAGGGTTCCACAATCAATCCTCAGTTAGGTTCCTAGGCTACAGGGTTCCAGAATAAAACCTCAGTCATGTTCCAAGTCCACAGGGTTCCAGAATCAATCCTCTGTTAGGTTCCCAGGCTACAGGGTTCCAGAATAAAACCTCAGTCATGTTCCCAGTCCACAGGGTTCCAGAACCTAGGCTCAGTCAGATTCCCAGGGCACCTTATTCCACAATCTAAACAGATGTCATGTTCCCAAGCCACAGTTTTCCAGAATCTCACCTCAGTCATGTTCCCAGGCCACAAGTATCCAGAATCAAAGCTCAGTCATGTTTCCAGGCCATAGGGTACCAGCATCAAACCTCAGTCATATTCCCAGGCCACAGGCTTCCAGAATCAAACGGATTTCATGTTCCCAGGCAACAGGTTTCCAGAATCCAAACCGATGTCATGTTCCCAGGCCACAAGATACCACAATCTAACCTCAGTCATGTTCCCCGGCAAATGGCTTCCAGAATCAAACCTCAGTCATATTCCCAGGCCACAGGGTTCCAGAATCAACCCGATATCATGTTCCCTGGCCACATTCTTCCATAAACAAACCTCAGTCATGTTGCCAGGCCACAGGTTTCCACCATCAAACCTCAGACATGTTCCCAGGCCACAGGGTTCTAGAATAAAACCGTTCTCATGTTCCCAGGCCACAGGGTCCCAGAATCCACCGATGACATGTTCCCAGGTAACAGGGATCCAGAATCAATCCTCAGTTAGGTTCCCAGGCTACAGGGTTCCAGAATAAAACCTCAGTCATGTTCCAAGTCCACAGGGTTCCAGAATGAATCCTCAGTTAGGTTCCCAGGCTACAGGGTTCCAGAGTAAAACCTCAGTCATGTTCCCAGGCCACAGAGTTCCAGAATCCACCGATGTCATGTTCCCAGTCCACAGGGTTCCAGAATCAATCCTCAGTTATGTTCCCAGGCTACAGGGTTCCAGAATAAAACCTCAGTCATGTTCCCAGTCCACAGGGTTCCAAAACCAAGGCTCAGTCAGGTTCCCAGGGCACAGTATTCCACAATCTAAACAGATGTCATGTTCCCAGGCCACAGTTTTCCAGAATCACGCCTCAGTCATGTACCCAGGCCACAGGGATCCAGAATCAAACCTCAGTCATGTTGCCAGGCCATAGGGTACCACCATCAAACCTGAGTCATATTCCCAGGCCACAGGCTTCCAGAATCAAACGGATTTCATGTTCCCAGGCCACAGGGTTCCAGAATCCAACCGATGTCGTGTTCCCAGGACACAGGTTTCCACAAGCAAACCTCAGTCGTGTTCCCAGGACACAGCTTTCCAGAATCAACCCGGTATCATGTTCCCTGGCGACAGTCTTCCAGAATCTAACCTCAGTCATGTTGCCAGGCCACAGGTTTCCACCATCAAACCTCAGACATGTTCCCAGGCCACAGGGTTCCAGAATAAAACCGTTCTCATGTTCCCAGGCAAAAAGATTCCAGAATCCACCGATGACATGTTCCCAGGCCACAGGGATCCAGAATCAAACTTCAGTCATGTTGCCAGGCCATAGGGTACCACCATCAAACCTCAGTCATATTCCCAGGCCACAGGCTACCAGAATCAAACGGATTTCATGTTCCCAGGCAACAGGGTTCCAGAATTCAAACCGATGTCATGTTCCCAGGCCACAGGATTCCACAATCTAACCTCAGTCATGTTCCCAGGTCAAAGGTTTCCAGAATCAAACCTCAGTCATATTCCCAGGCCACAGGGTTCCAGAATCCACCGATGTCATGTTCCCAGGCCACAGGGTTACAGAATCAATCCTCAGTTATGTTCCCAGGCTACAGGTATCCAGAATAAAACCTCAGTCATGTTCCCAGTCCACTGGGTTCCAGAACCAAGGCTCAGTCACGTTCCCAGGGCACAGTATTCCACAATCTACACAGATGTCATGTTCCCAGGCCACAGTTTTCCAGAAACACGCCTCAGTTATGTTCCCAGGCCACAGGGATCCTGAATCAAACCTCAGTCATATTACCAGGCCATAGGGTACCACCATCAAACCTCAGTCATATTCCCAGGCCACAAGTTTCCAGAATCAAACCGATGTCATGTTCCCAGGCAACAGGTTTCCACAATCTAACATCAGTCATGTTCCCAGGCCAATGGTTTCCAGAATCAAACCTCAGTCATATTCCCAGGCCACAGGGTTCCAGAATCCAACCGATGTAGTGTTCCCAGGCCACAGGATTCCACAAGCAAACCTCAGTCGTGTTCCCAGGACACAGCTATCCAGAATCAACCCGATATCATGTTCCCAGGCGACAGTCTTCCATAATCAAACCTCAGTCATGTTGCCAGGCCACAGGTTTCCACCATCAAACCTCAGACATGTTCCCAGGCCACAGGGTTCCAGAATAAAACCGTTCTCATGATCCCAGGCCACAGGGTTCCTGAATCCACCGATGACATATTCCCAGGCAACAGGGTTCCAGAATCAATCCTCAGTTAGGTTCCCAGGCTACAGGGTTCCAGAATAAAACCTCAGTCATATTCCCAGGCCACAGGGATCCAGAATCAAACCTCAGTCATTTTGCCAGGCCATAGGGTACCACCATCAAACCTCAATCATATTCCCAGGCCACAAGTTTCCAGAATCAAACCTATGTCACGTTCCCAGGCCACAGGTTTCCACAATCTATCATCAGTCATGTTCCCAGGCCACAGGATTCCAGAAGCAAACCTCAGTCTTATTCCCAGGACACAGGTTTCCAGAATCAAACCGATATCATGTTCCCTGGCCACAGTCTTCCAGAATCAAACCTCAGTCATGTTCCAGGCCACAGGGTTCCAGAACCTAGGCTCAGTCAGGTTCCCAGGGCACAGTATTCCACAATCTAAACAGATGTCATGTTCCCAAGCCACAGTTTTCCAGAATCTCGCCTCAGTCATATTCCCAGGGCACAAGGATCCAGAATCAAACTTAAGTCATGTTGCCAGGCCATAGGGTACCACCATCAAACCTCAGTCATATTCCCAGGCCACAGGCTTCCAGAATCAAACGGATTTCATGTTCCCAGGCAACAGGTTTCCAGAATCCAAACCGATGTCATGTTCCCAGGCCACAGGATTCCACAATCTCACCTCAGTCATGTTCCCAGGCAAATGGCTTCCCGAATCAAACCTCAGTCATATTCCCAGGCCACAGGGTTCCAGAATCCACCGATGACATGTTCCCAGGCAAAAGGGTTCCAGAATCAATCCTCAGTTAGGTTCCCAGGCTACAGGTTCCCAGAATAAAACCTCAGTCATGTTCCCAGTCCACAGGGTTCCAGAACCTAGGCTCAGTCAGGTTCCCAGGGCACAGTATTCCACAATCTGAACAGATGTCATTTTCCCAAGCCACAGTTTTCCATAATCTCGCCTCAGACTTGTTCCCAGGCCACAGGGATGCAGAATCAAACCTCAGTCATGTTGCCAGGCCACAGGTTTCCACCATCAAACCTCAGACATGTTCCCAGGCCACAGGGTTCCAGAATAAAACCGTTCTCATGTTCCCAGGCCACAGGATTCCACAAGCAAACCTCAGTCTTTTTCCCAGGCCACAGGGTTCCAGAATCCACTGATGACATGTTCCCAGGCAACAGGGTTCCAGAGTCAATCCTCAGTTAGGTTCCCAGGCTACAGGGTTCCAGAATAAAACCTCAGTCATGTTCCACGTCCACAGGGTTCCAGAATCAATCCTCAGTTATGTTCCCAGGCTACAGGGTTCCAGAATAATACCTCAGTCATGTTCCCTTTCCACAGGGTTCCACAACCAAGGCTCAGTCAGGTTCCCAGGGCACAGTATTCCACAATCTAAACAGATGTCATGTTCCCAGGCCCCAGTTTTCCAGAATCAGGTCTGAGTCATTATTCCAGGCCACAGGGATCCAGAATCAAACCTCAGTCATGTTGCCATGCCATAGGGTACCACCATCAAACCTCAGTCATATTCCCAGGCACATTTTTCCAGAATCACGCCTGAGTCATGTTCTCAGGCCACAGGGATCCAGAATCAAACCTCAGTCATGTTGCCAGGCCATAGGCTAACATCATCAAACCTCAGTCATATTCCCAGGCCACAGGATTCCAGAATCAAACCGATTTCATGTTCCCAGGCAACAGGGTACCAGAATCCAAAACGATGTCATGTTCCTAGGCCACAGGATTCCACAATCTAACCTCAGTCATGTTCCCAGGCAAATGGCTTCCAGAATCAAACCTCAGTCATATTCCCAGGCCACAGGGTTCCAGATTCCACCGATGTCATGTTCCCAGGGCACAGGGTTCCAGAATCAATCCTCAGTTATGTTCACAGGCTACAGGGTTCCAGAATAAAACCTCAGTCATGTTCCCAGTCCACAGGGTTCCAGAACCAAGGCTCAGTCAGGTTCCCAGGGCACAGTATTCCACAATTTAAACAGATGTCATGTTCCCAGGCCACAGTTTTCCAGAATCACACTTCAGTCATGTTCCCAGGCCACAGGATTCCAGAAGCAAACCTCAGTCTTGTTCCCAGGACACAGGTTTCCAGAATCAACCCGATATCATGTTCCCTGGCCACAGTCTCCCAGAATCAAACCTCAGTCATGTTACCAGGCCACAGGTTTCCACCATCAAACGTCAGACATGTTCCCAGGCCACAGGGTTCCAGAATAAAACCGTTCTCATGTTCCCAGGCCACAGGGTTCCAGAATAAAACCGTTTGCATGTTCCCAGGCCACAGGGTTCCAGAATCCACCGATGACATGTTCCCAGGCAACAGGGATCCAGAATCAATCCTCAGTTAGGTTCCCAGCCTACAGGGTTCCAGAATAAAACCTCAGTCATGTTCCCAGTCCACAGGGTTCCAGAACCTAGGCTCAGTTAGATTCTCAGGGCACAGTACTCCACAATCTAAACAGATGTCATGTTCCCAGGCCACAGTTTTCCAGAATCACACTTCAGTCATGTTCCAAGGCCACAGGGATCCAGAATCAAACCTCAGTCATGTTGCCAGGCCATACGGTATCACCATCAAACCTCAGTCATATTCCCAGGCCACAAGTTTCCAGAATCAAACCGATGTCATGTTCCCAGGCCACAGGTTTCCACAATCTAACATCAGTCATGTTCCCAGGCCACAGGATTCCAGAAGCAAACCTCAGTCTTGTTCCCAGGACACAGGTTTCCAGAATCAACCCGATATCATGTTCCCTGGCCACAGTCTTCCAGAATCAAACCTCAGTCATGTTACCAGGCCACAGGTTTCCACCATCAAACCTCAGACATATTCCCAGGCCACAGGGTTCCAGAATAAAACCGTTCTCATGTTCCCAGGCCACAGGGTTCCAGAATAAAACTGTTCTCATGTTCCCAGGGCACAGGGTTCCAGAATCCACCGATGACATGTTCCCAGGCAACAGGGTTCCACAATCAATCCTCAGTTAGGTTCCTAGGCTACAGGGTTCCAGAATAAAACCTCAGTCATGTTCCAAGTCCACAGGGTTCCAGAATCAATCCTCTGTTAGGTTCCCAGGCTACAGGGTTCCAGAATAAAACCTCAGTCATGTTCCCAGTCCACAGGGTTCCAGAACCTAGGCTCAGTCAGATTCCCAGGGCACCTTATTCCACAATCTAAACAGATGTCATGTTCCCAAGCCACAGTTTTCCAGAATCTCACCTCAGTCATGTTCCCAGGCCACAAGTATCCAGAATCAAAGCTCAGTCATGTTTCCAGGCCATAGGGTACCAGCATCAAACCTCAGTCATATTCCCAGGCCACAGGCTTCCAGAATCAAACGGATTTCATGTTCCCAGGCAACAGGTTTCCAGAATCCAAACCGATGTCATGTTCCCAGGCCACAAGATACCACAATCTAACCTCAGTCATGTTCCCCGGCAAATGGCTTCCAGAATCAAACCTCAGTCATATTCCCAGGCCACAGGGTTCCAGAATCAACCCGATATCATGTTCCCTGGCCACATTCTTCCATAAACAAACCTCAGTCATGTTGCCAGGCCACAGGTTTCCACCATCAAACCTCAGACATGTTCCCAGGCCACAGGGTTCTAGAATAAAACCGTTCTCATGTTCCCAGGCCACAGGGTCCCAGAATCCACCGATGACATGTTCCCAGGTAACAGGGATCCAGAATCAATCCTCAGTTAGGTTCCCAGGCTACAGGGTTCCAGAATAAAACCTCAGTCATGTTCCAAGTCCACAGGGTTCCAGAATGAATCCTCAGTTAGGTTCCAAGGCTACAGGGTTCCAGAGTAAAACCTCAGTCATGTTCCCAGGCCACAGAGTTCCAGAATCCACCGATGTCATGTTCCCAGTCCACAGGGTTCCAGAATCAATCCTCAGTTATGTTCCCAGGCTACAGGGTTCCAGAATAAAACCTCAGTCATGTTCCCAGTCCACAGGGTTCCAAAACCAAGGCTCAGTCAGGTTCCCAGGGCACAGTATTCCACAATCTAAACAGATGTCATGTTCCCAGGCCACAGTTTTCCAGAATCACGCCTCAGTCATGTACCCAGGCCACAGGGATCCAGAATCAAACCTCAGTCATGTTGCCAGGCCATAGGGTACCACCATCAAACCTGAGTCATATTCCCAGGCCACAGGCTTCAAGAATCAAACGGATTTCATGTTCCCAGGCCACAGGGTTCCAGAATCCAACCGATGTCGTGTTCCCAGGACACAGGTTTCCACAAGCAAACCTCAGTCGTGTTCCCAGGACACAGCTTTCCAGAATCAACCCGGTATCATGTTCCCTGGCGACAGTCTTCCAGAATCTAACCTCAGTCATGTTGCCAGGCCACAGGTTTCCACCATCAAACCTCAGACATGTTCCCAGGCCACAGGGTTCCAGAATAAAACCGTTCTCATGTTCCCAGGCAAAAAGATTCCAGAATCCACCGATGACATGTTCCCAGGCCACAGGGATCCAGAATCAAACTTCAGTCATGTTGCCAGGCCATAGGGTACCACCATCAAACCTCAGTCATATTCCCAGGCCACAGGCTACCAGAATCAAACGGATTTCATGTTCCCAGGCAACAGGGTTCCAGAATTCAAACCGATGTCATGTTCCCAGGCCACAGGATTCCACAATCTAACCTCAGTCATGTTCCCAGGTCAAAGGTTTCCAGAATCAAACCTCAGTCATATTCCCAGGCCACAGGGTTCCAGAATCCACCGATGTCATGTTCCCAGGCCACAGGGTTACAGAATCAATCCTCAGTTATGTTCCCAGGCTACAGGTATCCAGAATAAAACCTCAGTCATGTTCCCAGTCCACAGGGTTCCAGAACCAAGGCTCAGTCACGTTCCCAGGGCACAGTATTCCACAATCTACACAGATGTCATGTTCCCAGGCCACAGTTTTCCAGAAACACGCCTCAGTTATGTTCCCAGGCCACAGGGATCCTGAATCAAACCTCAGTCATATTACCAGGCCATAGGGTACCACCATCAAACCTCAGTCATATTCCCAGGCCACAAGTTTCCAGAATCAAACCGATGTCATGTTCCCAGGCAACAGGTTTCCACAATCTAACATCAGTCATGTTCCCAGGCCAATGGTTTCCAGAATCAAACCTCAGTCATATTCCCAGGCCACAGGGTTCCAGAATCCAACCGATGTAGTGTTCCCAGGCCACAGGATTCCACAAGCAAACCTCAGTCGTGTTCCCAGGACACAGCTATCCAGAATCAACCCGATATCATGTTCCCAGGCGACAGTCTTCCAGAATCAAACCTCAGTCATGTTGCCAGGCCACAGGTTTCCACCATCAAACCTCAGACATGTTCCCAGGCCACAGGGTTCCAGAATAAAACCGTTCTCATGATCCCAGGCCACAGGTTTCCTGAATCCACCGATGACATATTCCCAGGCAACAGGGTTCCAGAATCAATCCTCAGTTAGGTTCCCAGGCTACAGGGTTCCAGAATAAAACCTCAGTCATATTCCCAGGCCACAGGGATCCAGAATCAAACCTCAGTCATTTTGCCAGGCCATAGGGTACCACCATCAAACCTCAATCATATTCCCAGGCCACAAGTTTCCAGAATCAAACCTATGTCACGTTCCCAGGCCACAGGTTTCCACAATCTATCATCAGTCATGTTCCCAGGCCACAGGATTCCAGAAGCAAACCTCAGTCTTATTCCCAGGACACAGGTTTCCAGAATCAAACCGATATCATGTTCCCTGGCCACAGTCTTCCAGAATCAAACCTCAGTCATGTTCCAGGCCACAGGGTTCCAGAACCTAGGCTCAGTCAGGTTCCCAGGGCACAGTATTCCACAATCTAAACAGATGTCATGTTCCCAAGCCACAGTTTTCCAGAATCTCGCCTCAGTCATATTCCCAGGGCACAAGGATCCAGAATCAAACTTAAGTCATGTTGCCAGGCCATAGGGTACCACCATCAAACCTCAGTCATATTCCCAGGCCACAGGCTTCCAGAATCAAACGGATTTCATGTTCCCAGGCAACAGGTTTCCAGAATCCAAACCGATGTCATGTTCCCAGGCCACAGGATTCCACAATCTCACCTCAGTCATGTTCCCAGGCAAATGGCTTCCCGAATCAAACCTCAGTCATATTCCCAGGCCACAGGGTTCCAGAATCCACCGATGACATGTTCCCAGGCAAAAGGGTTCCAGAATCAATCCTCAGTTAGGTTCCCAGGCTACAGGTTCCCAGAATAAAACCTCAGTCATGTTCCCAGTCCACAGGGTTCCAGAACCTAGGCTCAGTCAGGTTCCCAGGGCACAGTATTCCACAATCTGAACAGATGTCATTTTCCCAAGCCACAGTTTTCCATAATCTCGCCTCAGACTTGTTCCCAGGCCACAGGGATGCAGAATCAAACCTCAGTCATGTTGCCAGGCCACAGGTTTCCACCATCAAACCTCAGACATGTTCCCAGGCCACAGGGTTCCACAACCAAGGCTCAGTCAGGTTCCCAGGGCACAGTATTCCACAATCTAAACAGATGTCATGTTCCCAGGCCCCAGTTTTCCAGAATCAGGTCTGAGTCATTATTCCAGGCCACAGGGATCCAGAATCAAACCTCAGTCATGTTGCCATGCCATAGGGTACCACCATCAAACCTCAGTCATATTCCCAGGCACATTTTTCCAGAATCACGCCTGAGTCATGTTCTCAGGCCACAGGGATCCAGAATCAAACCTCAGTCATGTTGCCAGGCCATAGGCTAACATCATCAAACCTCAGTCATATTCCCAGGCCACAGGATTCCAGAATCAAACCGATTTCATGTTCCCAGGCAACAGGGTACCAGAATCCAAAACGATGTCATGTTCCTAGGCCACAGGATTCCACAATCTAACCTCAGTCATGTTTCCAGGCAAATGGCTTCCAGAATCAAACCTCAGTCATCTTCCCAGGCCACAGGGTTCCAGATTCCACCGATGTCATGTTCCCAGGGCACAGGGTTCCAGAATCAATCCTCAGTTATGTTCACAGGCTACAGGGTTCCAGAATAAAACCTCAGTCATGTTCCCAGTCCACAGGGTTCCAGAACCAAGGCTCAGTCAGGTTCCCAGGGCACAGTATTCCACAATTTAAACAGATGTCATGTTCCCAGGCCACAGTTTTCCAGAATCACACTTCAGTCATGTTCCCAGGCCACAGGATTCCAGAAGCAAACCTCAGTCTTGTTCCCAGGACACAGGTTTCCAGAATCAACCCGATATCATGTTCCCTGGCCACAGTCTCCCAGAATCAAACCTCAGTCATGTTACCAGGCCACAGGTTTCCACCATCAAACCTCAGACATGTTCCCAGGCCACAGGGTTCCAGAATAAAACCGTTCTCATGTTCCCAGGCCACAGGGTTCCAGAATAAAACCGTTCGCATGTTCCCAGGCCACAGGGTTCCAGAATCCACCGATGACATGTTCCCAGGCAACAGGGATCCAGAATCAATCCTCAGTTAGGTTCCCAGCCTACAGGGTTCCAGAATAAAACCTCAGTCATGTTCCCAGTCCACAGGGTTCCAGAACCTAGGCTCAGTTAGATTCTCAGGGCACAGTACTCCACAATCTAAACAGATGTCATGTTCCCAGGCCACAGTTTTCCAGAATCACACTTCAGTCATGTTCCAAGGCCACAGGGATCCAGAATCAAACCTCAGTCATGTTGCCAGGCCATACGGTATCACCATCAAACCTCAGTCATATTCCCAGGCCACAAGTTTCCAGAATCAAACCGATGTCATGTTCCCAGGCCACAGGTTTCCACAATCTAACATCAGTCATGTTCCCAGGCCACAGGATTCCAGAAGCAAACCTCAGTCTTGTTCCCAGGACACAGGTTTCCAGAATCAACCCGATATCATGTTCCCTGGCCACAGTCTTCCAGAATCAAACCTCAGTCATGTTACCAGGCCACAGGTTTCCACCATCAAACCTCAGACATATTCCCAGGCCACAGGGTTCCAGAATAAAACCGTTCTCATGTTCCCAGGCCACAGGGTTCCAGAATAAAACTGTTCTCATGTTCCCAGGGCACAGGGTTCCAGAATCCACCGATGACATGTTCCCAGGCAACAGGGTTCCACAATCAATCCTCAGTTAGGTTCCTAGGCTACAGGGTTCCAGAATAAAACCTCAGTCATGTTCCAAGTCCACAGGGTTCCAGAATCAATCCTCTGTTAGGTTCCCAGGCTACAGGGTTCCAGAATAAAACCTCAGTCATGTTCCCAGTCCACAGGGTTCCAGAACCTAGGCTCAGTCAGATTCCCAGGGCACCTTATTCCACAATCTAAACAGATGTCATGTTCCCAAGCCACAGTTTTCCAGAATCTCACCTCAGTCATGTTCCCAGGCCACAAGTATCCAGAATCAAAGCTCAGTCATGTTTCCAGGCCATAGGGTACCAGCATCAAACCTCAGTCATATTCCCAGGCCACAGGCTTCCAGAATCAAACGGATTTCATGTTCCCAGGCAACAGGTTTCCAGAATCCAAACCGATGTCATGTTCCCAGGCCACAAGATACCACAATCTAACCTCAGTCATGTTCCCCGGCAAATGGCTTCCAGAATCAAACCTCAGTCATATTCCCAGGCCACAGGGTTCCAGAATCAACCCGATATCATGTTCCCTGGCCACATTCTTCCATAAACAAACCTCAGTCATGTTGCCAGGCCACAGGTTTCCACCATCAAACCTCAGACATGTTCCCAGGCCACAGGGTTCTAGAATAAAACCGTTCTCATGTTCCCAGGCCACAGGGTCCCAGAATCCACCGATGACATGTTCCCAGGTAACAGGGATCCAGAATCAATCCTCAGTTAGGTTCCCAGGCTACAGGGTTCCAGAATAAAACCTCAGTCATGTTCCAAGTCCACAGGGTTCCAGAATGAATCCTCAGTTAGGTTCCCAGGCTACAGGGTTCCAGAGTAAAACCTCAGTCATGTTCCCAGGCCACAGAGTTCCAGAATCCACCGATGTCATGTTCCCAGTCCACAGGGTTCCAGAATCAATCCTCAGTTATGTTCCCAGGCTACAGGGTTCCAGAATAAAACCTCAGTCATGTTCCCAGTCCACAGGGTTCCAAAACCAAGGCTCAGTCAGGTTCCCAGGGCACAGTATTCCACAATCTAAACAGATGTCATGTTCCCAGGCCACAGTTTTCCAGAATCACGCCTCAGTCATGTACCCAGGCCACAGGGATCCAGAATCAAACCTCAGTCATGTTGCCAGGCCATAGGGTACCACCATCAAACCTGAGTCATATTCCCAGGCCACAGGCTTCAAGAATCAAACGGATTTCATGTTCCCAGGCCACAGGGTTCCAGAATCCAACCGATGTCGTGTTCCCAGGCCACAGGTTTCCACAAGCAAACCTCAGTCGTGTTCCCAGGACACAGCTTTCCAGAATCAACCCGGTATCATGTTCCCTGGCGACAGTCTTCCAGAATCTAACCTCAGTCATGTTGCCAGGCCACAGGTTTCCACCATCAAACCTCAGACATGTTCCCAGGCCACAGGGTTCCAGAATAAAACCGTTCTCATGTTCCCAGGCAAAAAGATTCCAGAATCCACCGATGACATGTTCCCAGGCCACAGGGATCCAGAATCAAACTTCAGTCATGTTGCCTGGCCATAGGGTACCACCATCAAACCTCAGTCATATTCCCAGGCCACAGGCTACCAGAATCAAACGGATTTCATGTTCCCAGGCAACAGGGTTCCAGAATTCAAACCGATGTCATGTTCCCAGGCCACAGGATTCCACAATCTAACCTCAGTCATGTTCCCAGGTCAAAGGTTTCCAGAATCAAACCTCAGTCATATTCCCAGGCCACAGGGTTCCAGAATCCACCGATGTCATGTTCCCAGGCCACACGGTTACAGAATCAATCCTCAGTTATGTTCCCAGGCTACAGGTATCCAGAATAAAACCTCAGTCATGTTCCCAGTCCACAGGGTTCCAGAACCAAGGCTCAGTCACGTTCCCAGGGCACAGTATTCCACAATCTACACAGATGTCATGTTCCCAGGCCACAGTTTTCCAGAAACACGCCTCAGTTATGTTCCCAGGCCACAGGGATCCTGAATCAAACCTCAGTCATATTACCAGGCCATAGGGTACCACCATCAAACCTCAGTCATATTCCCAGGCCACAAGTTTCCAGAATCAAACCGATGTCATGTTCCCAGGCAACAGGTTTCCACAATCTAACATCAGTCATGTTCCCAGGCCAATGGTTTCCAGAATCAAACCTCAGTCATATTCCCAGGCCACAGGGTTCCAGAATCCAACCGATGTAGTGTTCCCAGGCCACAGGATTCCACAAGCAAACCTCAGTCGTGTTCCCAGGACACAGCTATCCAGAATCAACCCGATATCATGTTCCCAGGCGACAGTCTTCCAGAATCAAACCTCAGTCATGTTGCCAGGCCACAGGTTTCCACCATCAAACCTCAGACATGTTCCCAGGCCACAGGGTTCCAGAATAAAACCGTTCTCATGATCCCAGGCCACAGGGTTCCTGAATCCACCGATGACATATTCCCAGGCAACAGGGTTCCAGAATCAATCCTCAGTTAGGTTCCCAGGCTACAGGGTTCCAGAATAAAACCTCAGTCATATTCCCAGGCCACAGGGATCCAGAATCAAACCTCAGTCATTTTGCCAGGCCATAGGGTACCACCATCAAACCTCAATCATATTCCCAGGCCACAAGTTTCCAGAATCAAACCTATGTCACGTTCCCAGGCCACAGGTTTCCACAATCTATCATCAGTCATGTTCCCAGGCCACAGGATTCCAGAAGCAAACCTCAGTCTTATTCCCAGGACACAGGTTTCCAGAATCAAACCGATATCATGTTCCCTGGCCACAGTCTTCCAGAATCAAACCTCAGTCATGTTCCAGGCCACAGGGTTCCAGAACCTAGGCTCAGTCAGGTTCCCAGGGCACAGTATTCCACAATCTAAACAGATGTCATGTTCCCAAGCCACAGTTTTCCAGAATCTCGCCTCAGTCATATTCCCAGGGCACAAGGATCCAGAATCAAACTTAAGTCATGTTGCCAGGCCATAGGGTACCACCATCAAACCTCAGTCATATTCCCAGGCCACAGGCTTCCAGAATCAAACGGATTTCATGTTCCCAGGCAACAGGTTTCCAGAATCCAAACCGATGTCATGTTCCCAGGCCACAGGATTCCACAATCTCACCTCAGTCATGTTCCCAGGCAAATGGCTTCCCGAATCAAACCTCAGTCATATTCCCAGGCCACAGGGTTCCAGAATCCACCGATGACATGTTCCCAGGCAAAAGGGTTCCAGAATCAATCCTCAGTTAGGTTCCCAGGCTACAGGTTCCCAGAATAAAACCTCAGTCATGTTCCCAGTCCACAGGGTTCCAGAACCTAGGCTCAGTCAGGTTCCCAGGGCACAGTATTCCACAATCTGAACAGATGTCATTTTCCCAAGCCACAGTTTTCCATAATCTCGCCTCAGACTTGTTCCCAGGCCACAGGGATGCAGAATCAAACCTCAGTCATGTTGCCAGGCCACAGGTTTCCACCATCAAACCTCAGACATGTTCCCAGGCCACAGGGTTCCAGAATAAAACCGTTCTCATGTTCCCAGGCCACAGGATTCCACAAGCAAACCTCAGTCTTTTTCCCAGGCCACAGGGTTCCAGAATCCACTGATGACATTTTCCCAGGCAACAGGGTTCCAGAGTCAATCCTCAGTTAGGTTCCCAGGCTACAGGGTTCCAGAATAAAACCTCAGTCATGTTCCACGTCCACAGGGTTCCAGAATCAATCCTCAGTTATGTTCCCAGGCTACAGGGTTCCAGAATAATACCTCAGTCATGTTCCCTTTCCACAGGGTTCCACAACCAAGGCTCAGTCAGGTTCCCAGGGCACAGTATTCCACAATCTAAACAGATGTCATGTTCCCAGGCCCCAGTTTTCCAGAATCAGGTCTGAGTCATTATTCCAGGCCACAGGGATCCAGAATCAAACCTCAGTCATGTTGCCATGCCATAGGGTACCACCATCAAACCTCAGTCATATTCCCAGGCACATTTTTCCAGAATCACGCCTGAGTCATGTTCTCAGGCCACAGGGATCCAGAATCAAACCTCAGTCATGTTGCCAGGCCATAAGCTAACATCATCAAACCTCAGTCATATTCCCAGGCCACAGGATTCCAGAATCAAACCGATTTCATGTTCCCAGGCAACAGGGTACCAGAATCCAAAACGATGTCATGTTCCTAGGCCACAGGATTCCACAATCTAACCTCAGTCATGTTTCCAGGCAAATGGCTTCCAGAATCAAACCTCAGTCATATTCCCAGGCCACAGGGTTCCAGATTCCACCGATGTCATGTTCCCAGGGCACAGGGTTCCAGAATCAATCCTCAGTTATGTTCACAGGCTACAGGGTTCCAGAATAAAACCTCAGTCATGTTCCCAGTCCACAGGGTTCCAGAACCAAGGCTCAGTCAGGTTCCCAGGGCACAGTATTCCACAATTTAAACAGATGTCATGTTCCCAGGCCACAGTTTTCCAGAATCACACTTCAGTCATGTTCCCAGGCCACAGGATTCCAGAAGCAAACCTCAGTCTTGTTCCCAGGACACAGGTTTCCAGAATCAACCCGATATCATGTTCCCTGGCCACAGTCTCCCAGAATCAAACCTCAGTCATGTTACCAGGCCACAGGTTTCCACCATCAAACCTCAGACATGTTCCCAGGCCACAGGGTTCCAGAATAAAACCGTTCTCATGTTCCCAGGCCACAGGGTTCCAGAATAAAACCGTTCGCATGTTCCCAGGCCACAGGGTTCCAGAATCCACCGATGACATGTTCCCAGGCAACAGGGATCCAGAATCAATCCTCAGTTAGGTTCCCAGCCTACAGGGTTCCAGAATAAAACCTCAGTCATGTTCCCAGTCCACAGGGTTCCAGAACCTAGGCTCAGTTAGATTCTCAGGGCACAGTACTCCACAATCTAAACAGATGTCATGTTCCCAGGCCACAGTTTTCCAGAATCACACTTCAGTCATGTTCCAAGGCCACAGGGATCCAGAATCAAACCTCAGTCATGTTGCCAGGCCATACGGTATCACCATCAAACCTCAGTCATATTCCCAGGCCACAAGTTTCCAGAATCAAACCGATGTCATGTTCCCAGGCCACAGGTTTCCACAATCTAACATCAGTCATGTTCCCAAGCCACAGGATTCCAGAAGCAAACCTCAGTCTTGTTCCCAGGACACAGGTTTCCAGAATCAACCCGATATCATGTTCCCTGGCCACAGTCTTCCAGAATCAAACCTCAGTCATGTTACCAGGCCACAGGTTTCCACCATCAAACCTCAGACATGTTCCCAGGCCACAGGGTTCCAGAATAAAACCGTTCTCATGTTCCCAGGCCACAGGGTTCCAGAATAAAACTGTTCTCATGTTCCCAGGGCACAGGGTTCCAGAATCCACCGATGACATGTTCCCAGGCAACAGGGTTCCACAATCAATCCTCAGTTAGGTTCCTAGGCTACAGGGTTCCAGAATAAAACCTCAGTCATGTTCCAAGTCCACAGGGTTCCAGAATCAATCCTCTGTTAGGTTCCCAGGCTACAGGGTTCCAGAATAAAACCTCAGTCATGTTCCCAGTCCACAGGGTTCCAGAACCTAGGCTCAGTCAGATTCCCAGGGCACCTTATTCCACAATCTAAACAGATGTCATGTTCCCAAGCCACAGTTTTCCAGAATCTCACCTCAGTCATGTTCCCAGGCCACAAGTATCCAGAATCAAAGCTCAGTCATGTTTCCAGGCCATAGGGTACCAGCATCAAACCTCAGTCATATTCCCAGGCCACAGGCTTCCAGAATCAAACGGATTTCATGTTCCCAGGCAACAGGTTTCCAGAATCCAAACCGATGTCATGTTCCCAGGCCACAAGATACCACAATCTAACCTCAGTCATGTTCCCCGGCAAATGGCTTCCAGAATCAAACCTCAGTCATATTCCCAGGCCACAGGGTTCCAGAATCAACCCGATATCATGTTCCCTGGCCACATTCTTCCATAAACAAACCTCAGTCATGTTGCCAGGCCACAGGTTTCCACCATCAAACCTCAGACATGTTCCCAGGCCACAGGGTTCTAGAATAAAACCGTTCTCATGTTCCCAGGCCACAGGGTCCCAGAATCCACCGATGACATGTTCCCAGGTAACAGGGATCCAGAATCAATCCTCAGTTAGGTTCCCAGGCTACAGGGTTCCAGAATAAAACCTCAGTCATGTTCCAAGTCCACAGGGTTCCAGAATGAATCCTCAGTTAGGTTCCCAGGCTACAGGGTTCCAGAGTAAAACCTCAGTCATGTTCCCAGGCCACAGAGTTCCAGAATCCACCGATGTCATGTTCCCAGTCCACAGGGTTCCAGAATCAATCCTCAGTTATGTTCCCAGGCTACAGGGTTCCAGAATAAAACCTCAGTCATGTTCCCAGTCCACAGGGTTCCAAAACCAAGGCTCAGTCAGGTTCCCAGGGCACAGTATTCCACAATCTAAACAGATGTCATGTTCCCAGGCCACAGTTTTCCAGAATCACGCCTCAGTCATGTACCCAGGCCACAGGGATCCAGAATCAAACCTCAGTCATGTTGCCAGGCCATAGGGTACCACCATCAAACCTGAGTCATATTCCCAGGCCACAGGCTTCCAGAATCAAACGGATTTCATGTTCCCAGGCCACAGGGTTCCAGAATCCAACCGATGTCGTGTTCCCAGGACACAGGTTTCCACAAGCAAACCTCAGTCGTGTTCCCAGGACACAGCTTTCCAGAATCAACCCGGTATCATGTTCCCTGGCGACAGTCTTCCAGAATCTAACCTCAGTCATGTTGCCAGGCCACAGGTTTCCACCATCAAACCTCAGACATGTTCCCAGGCCACAGGGTTCCAGAATAAAACCGTTCTCATGTTCCCAGGCAAAAAGATTCCAGAATCCACCGATGACATGTTCCCAGGCCACAGGGATCCAGAATCAAACTTCAGTCATGTTGCCAGGCCATAGGGTACCACCATCAAACCTCAGTCATATTCCCAGGCCACAGGCTACCAGAATCAAACGGATTTCATGTTCCCAGGCAACAGGGTTCCAGAATTCAAACCGATGTCATGTTCCCAGGCCACAGGATTCCACAATCTAACCTCAGTCATGTTCCCAGGTCAAAGGTTTCCAGAATCAAACCTCAGTCATATTCCCAGGCCACAGGGTTCCAGAATCCACCGATGTCATGTTCCCAGGCCACAGGGTTACAGAATCAATCCTCAGTTATGTTCCCAGGCTACAGGTATCCAGAATAAAACCTCAGTCATGTTCCCAGTCCACAGGGTTCCAGAACCAAGGCTCAGTCACGTTCCCAGGGCACAGTATTCCACAATCTACACAGATGTCATGTTCCCAGGCCACAGTTTTCCAGAAACACGCCTCAGTTATGTTCCCAGGCCACAGGGATCCTGAATCAAACCTCAGTCATATTACCAGGCCATAGGGTACCACCATCAAACCTCAGTCATATTCCCAGGCCACAAGTTTCCAGAATCAAACCGATGTCATGTTCCCAGGCAACAGGTTTCCACAATCTAACATCAGTCATGTTCCCAGGCCAATGGTTTCCAGAATCAAACCTCAGTCATATTCCCAGGCCACAGGGTTCCAGAATCCAACCGATGTAGTGTTCCCAGGCCACAGGATTCCACAAGCAAACCTCAGTCGTGTTCCCAGGACACAGCTATCCAGAATCAACCCGATATCATGTTCCCAGGCGACAGTCTTCCAGAATCAAACCTCAGTCATGTTGCCAGGCCACAGGTTTCCACCATCAAACCTCAGACATGTTCCCAGGCCACAGGGTTCCAGAATAAAACCGTTCTCATGATCCCAGGCCACAGGGTTCCTGAATCCACCGATGACATATTCCCAGGCAACAGGGTTCCAGAATCAATCCTCAGTTAGGTTCCCAGGCTACAGGGTTCCAGAATAAAACCTCAGTCATATTCCCAGGCCACAGGGATCCAGAATCAAACCTCAGTCATGTTGCCAGGCCATAGGGTACCACCATCAAACCTCAATCATATTCCCAGGCCACAAGTTTCCAGAATCAAACCTATGTCACGTTCCCAGGCCACAGGTTTCCACAATCTATCATCAGTCATGTTCCCAGGCCACAGGATTCCAGAAGCAAACCTCAGTCTTATTCCCAGGACACAGGTTTCCAGAATCAAACCGATATCATGTTCCCTGGCCACAGTCTTCCAGAATCAAACCTCAGTCATGTTCCAGGCCACAGGGTTCCAGAACCTAGGCTCAGTCAGGTTCCCAGGGCACAGTATTCCACAATCTAAACAGATGTCATGTTCCCAAGCCACAGTTTTCCAGAATCTCGCCTCAGTCATATTCCCAGGGCACAAGGATCCAGAATCAAACTTAAGTCATGTTGCCAGGCCATAGGGTACCACCATCAAACCTCAGTCATATTCCCAGGCCACAGGCTTCCAGAATCAAACGGATTTCATGTTCCCAGGCAACAGGTTTCCAGAATCCAAACCGATGTCATGTTCCCAGGCCACAGGATTCCACAATCTCACCTCAGTCATGTTCCCAGGCAAATGGCTTCCCGAATCAAACCTCAGTCATATTCCCAGGCCACAGGGTTCCAGAATCCACCGATGTCATGTTCCCAGGCCACAGGCTTCCCGAATCAATCCTCAGTTATGTTCCCAGGCTACAGGGTTCCAGAATAAAACCTCAGTTATGTTCCCAGTCCACAGGGTTCCAGAACCAAGGCTCAGTCAGTTTCCCAGGGCACAATATTCCACAATCTAAACAGATGTCATGTTCCCAGGCCACAGTTTTCTAGAATCTCGCCTCAGTCATGTTCCCAGGTCAATGGTTTCCAGAATCAAACCTCAGTCATATTCCCAGGCCACAGGCTTCCAGAATCCTCCGATGTCATGTTCCCAGGCCACAGGGTTCCAGAATCAATCCTCAGTTATGTTCCCAGGCTACAGGGTTCCAGAATAAAACCTCAGTCATGTTCCCAGTCCACAGGGTTCCAGAACCAAGGCTCAGTCAGGTTCCCAGTGCACAGTATTCCACAATCTAAACAGATGTCATGTTCCCAGTCCACATTTTTCCAGAATCCCGCCTGAGTCATGTTCCCAGGCCACAGGGATCTAGAATCAAACCTCAGTCATGTTGCCAGGCCATAGGCTAACATCATCAAACCTCAGTCATATTCCCAGGCCACAGGATTCCAGAATCAAACCGATTTCATGTTCCCAGGCAACAGGGTACCAGAATCCAAAACGATGTCATGTTCCTAGGCCACAGGATTCCACAATCTAACCTCAGTCATGTTCCCAGGACAAAGGTTTCCAGAATCAATCCTCAGTCAGGTTCCCAGTCTACAGGGTTCCAGAATAAAACCTCAGTCATGTTCCAAGTCCACAGGGTTCCAGAATGAATCCTCAGTTAGGTTCCCAGGCTACAGGGTTCCAGAATAAAACCTCAGTCATATTCCCAGGCCACAGGGTTCCAGAATCCACCGATGTCATGTTCCCAGGCCACAGGGTTCCAGAATCAATCCTCAGTTATGTTCCCAGGCTACAGGGTTCCAGAATAAAACCTCAGTCATGTTCCCAGTCCACAGGGTTCCAAAACCAAGGCTCAGTCAGGTTCCCAAGGCACAGTATTCCACAATCTAAACAGATGTCATGTTCAGAGGCCACAGTTTTCCAGAATAACGCCTCAGTCATGTACCCAGTCCACAGGGATCCAGAATCAAACCTCAGTCATGTTGCCAGGCCTTAGGGTACCACCATCAAACCTGAGTCAAATTCCCAGGCCACAGGCTTCCAGAATCAAACGGATTTCATGTTCCCAGGCCACAGGGTTCCAGAATCCAACCGATGTCGTGTTCCCAGACCACAGGATTCCACAATCTAACCTCAGTCATGTTCCCAGGCAAATGGCTTCCAGAATCAAACCTCAGTCATATTCCCAGGCCACAGGGTTCCAGAATCCACCGATGTCATGTTCCCAGGGCACAGGGTTCTAGAATCAATCCTCAGTTATGTTCACAGGCTACAGGGTTCCAGAATAAAACCTCAGTCATGTTCCCAGTCCACAGGGTTCCAGAACCAAGGCTCAGTCAGGTTCCCAGGGCACAGTATTCCACAATTTAAACAGATGTCATGTTCCCAGGCTACAGTTTTCCAGAATCACACTTCAGTCATGTTCCAAGGCCACAGGGATCCAGAATCAAACCTCAGTCATGTTGCCAGGCCATACGGTATCACCATCAAACCTCAGTCATATTCCCAGGCCACAAGTTTCCAGAATCAAACCGATGTCATGTTCCCAGGCCACAGGTTTCCACAATCTAACATCAGTCATGTTCCCAGGCCACAGGATTCCAGAAGCAAACCTCAGTCTTGTTCCCAGGACACAGGTTTCCAGAATCAACCCGATATCATGTTCCCTGGCCACAGTCTTCCAGAATCAAACCTCAGTCATGTTACCAGGCCACAGGTTTCCACCATCAAACCTCAGACATGTTCCCAGGCCACAGGGTTCCAGAATAAAACCGTTCTCATGTTCCCAGGCCACAGGGTTCCAGAATAAAACCGTTCTCATGTTCCCAGGGCACAGGGTTCCAGAATCCACCGATGACATGTTCCCAGGCAACAGGGTTTCACAATCAATCCTCAGTTAGGTTCCCAGGCTACAGGGTTCCAGAATAAAACCTCAGTCATGTTCCAAGTCCACAGGGTTCCAGAATCAATCCTCTGTTCGGTTCCCAGGCTACAGGGTTCCAGAATAAAACCTCAGTCATGTTCCCAGTCCACAGGGTTCCAGAATCTAGGCTCAGTCAGATTCCCAATGTAGAGTATTCCACAATCTAAACAGATGTCATGTTCCCAAGCCACAGTTTTCCAGAATCACGCCTCAGTCATGTTCCCATGCCACAGGGATCCAGAATCAAACCTCAGTCATGTTGCCATGACATAGGGTACCACCATCAAACCTCAGTCATATTCCCAGGCCACAGGCTTCCAGAATAAAACGGATTTCATGTTTCCAGGCAACAGGTTTCCAGAATCCAAACCGATGTCATGTTCCCAGGCCACAAGTTTCCACAATCTAACCTCAGTCATGTTCCCCGGCAAATGGCTTCCAGAATCAAACCTCAGTCATATTCCCAGGCCACAGGGTTCCAGAATCCACCAATGTCATGTTCCCAGGCCACAGGGTTACAGAATCAATCCTCAGTTATGTTCCCAGGCTACAGGTATCCAGAATAAAACCTCAGTCATGTTCCCAGTCCACAGGGTTCCAGAACCAAAGCTCAGTCACGTTCCCAGGGCACAGTATTCCACAATCTACACAGATGTCATGTTCCCAGGCCACAGTTTTCCAGAAACACGCCTCAGTTATGTTCCCAGGCCACAGGGATCCTGAATCAAACCTCAGTCATGTTGCCAGGCCATAGGGTACCACCATCAAACCTCAGTCATATTCCCAGGCCACAAGTTTCCAGAATCAAACCGATGTCATGTTCCCAGGCAACAGGTTTCCACAATCTAACATCAGTCATGTTCCCAGGCCAATGGTTTCCAGAATCAAACCTCAGTCATATTCCCAGGCCACAGGGTTCCAGAATCAACCTGATATCATGTTCCCTGGCCACATTCTTCCATAATCAAACCTCAGTCATGTTGCCAGGCCACAGGTTTCCACCATCAAACCTCAGACATGTTCCCAGGCCACAGGGTTCTAGAATAAAACCGTTCTCATGATCCCAGGCCACAGGGTTCCAGAATCCACCGATGACATGTTCCCAGGCAACAGGGATCCAGGATCAATCCTCAGTTAGGTTCCCAGGCTACAGGGTTCCAGAATAAAACCTCAGACATGTTCCAAGTCCACAGGGTTCCAGAATGAATCCTCAGTTAGGTTCCCAGGCTACAGGGTTCCAGAATAAAACCTCAGTCATGTTCCCAGGCCACAGAGTTCCAGAATCCACCGATGTCATGTTCCCAGTCCACAGGGTTCCAGAATCAATCCTCAGTTATGTTCCCAGGCTACAGGGTTCCAGAATAAAACCTCAGTCATGTTCCCAGTCCACAGGGTTCCAAAACCAAGGCTCAGTCAGGTTCCCAGGGCACAGTATTCCACAATCTAAACAGATGTCATGTTCCCAGGCCACAGTTTTCCAGAATCACGCCTCAGTCATGTACCCAGGCCACAGGGATCCAGAATCAAACCTCAGTCATGTTGCCAGGCCATAGGGTACCACCATCAAACCTGAGTCATATTCCCAGGCCACAGGCTTCCAGAATCAAACGGATTTCATGTTCCCAGGCCACAGGGTTCCAGAATCCAACCGATGTCGTGTTCCCAGGCCACAGGTTTCCACAAGCAAACCTCAGTCGTGTTCCCAGGACACAGCTTTCCAGAATCAACCCGGTATCATGTTCCCTGGCGACAGTCTTCCAGAATCTAACCTCAGTCATGTTGCCAGGCCACAGGTTTCCACCATCAAACCTCAGACATGTTCCCAGGCCACAGGGTTCCAGAATAAAACCGTTCTCATGTTCCCAGGCAAAAAGATTCCAGAATCCACCGATGACATGTTCCCAGGCAACAGGGTTCCAGAATCAATCCTCAGTCAGGTTCCCAGGCTACAGGGTTCCAGAATAAAACCTCAGTCATGTTCCAAGTCCACAGGGTTCCAGAATCAATCCTCAGTTAGGTTCCCAGGCTACAGGGTTCCAGAATAAAACCTCAGTCATGTTCCCAGTCCACAGGGTTCCAGAACCTAGGCTCAGTTAGATTCTCAGGGCACAGTATTCCACAATCTAAACAGATGTCATGTTCCCAAGCCACAATTTTCCAGAATCACGCCTCAGTCATGTACCCAGGCCACAGGGATCCAGAATCAAACTTCAGTCATGTTGCCAGGCCATAGGGTACCACCATCAAACCTCAGTCATATTCCCAGGCCACAGGCTACCAGAATCAAACGGATTTCATGTTCCCAGGCAACAGGGTTCCAGAATCCAAACCGATGTCATGTTCCCAGGCCACAGGATTCCACAATCTAACCTCAGTCATGATCCCAGGTCAAAGGTTTCCAGAATCTAACCTCAGTCATATTCCCAGGCCACAGGGTTCCAGAATCCACCGATGTCATGTTCCCAGGCCACAGGGTTACAGAATCAATCCTCAGTTATGTTCCCAGGCTACAGGTATCCAGAATAAAACCTCAGTCATGTTCCCAGTCCACAGGGTTCCAGAACCAAGGCTCAGTCACGTTCCCAGGGCACAGTATTCCACAATCTACACAGATGTCATGTTCCCAGGCCACAGTTTTCCAGAAACACGCCTCAGTTATGTTCCCAGGCCACAGGGATCCTGAATCAAACCTCAGTCATGTTGCCAGGCCATAGGGTACCACCATCAAACCTCAGTCATATTCCCAGGCCACAAGTTTCCAGAATCAAACCGATGTCATGTTCCCAGGCAACAGGTTTCCACAATCTAACATCAGTCATGTTCCCAGGCCAATGGTTTCCAGAATCAAACCTCAGTCATATTCCCAGGCCACAGGGTTCCAGAATCAACCCGATATCATGTTCCCTGGCCACATTCTTCCATAATCAAACCTCAGTCATGTTGCCAGGCCATAGGTTTCCACCATCAAACCTCAGACATGTTCCCAGGCCACAGGGTTCTAGAATAAAACCGTTCTCATGTTCCCAGGCAACAGGGATCCAGAATCAATCCTCAGTTAGGTTCCCAGGCTACAGGGTTCCAGAATAAAACCTCAGTCATGTTCCCAGTCCACAGGGTTCCAGAACCAAGGCTCAGTCAGGTTCCCAGGGCAAAGTATTCCACAATCTAAACAGATGTCATGTTCCCCGCCACAGTTTTCCAGAATCACGCCTCAGTCATGTACCCAGGCCACAGGGATCCAGAATCAAACCTCAGTCATGTTGCCAGGCCATAGGGTACCACCATCAAACCTGAGTCATATTCCCAGTCCACAGGCTTCCAGAATCAAACGGATTTCATGTTCCCAGGCAACAGGTTTCCAGAATCCAAGCCGATGTCATGTTCCCAGGCCACAAGACACCACAATCTAACCTCAGTCATGTTCCCCAGCAAATGGCGTCCAGAATCAAACCTCAGTCATATTCCCAGGCCACAGGGTTCCAGAATCCACCGATGTCATGTTCCCAGGCCACAGGGTTCCAGAATCAATCCTCAGTTATGTTTCCAGGCTACATGGTTCCAGAATAAAACCTCAGTCAGGTTCCCAGTCCACAGGGTTCCAGAACCAAGGCTCAGTCAGGTTCCCAGGGCACAGTATTCCACAATCTAAACAGATGTCATGTTCCCAAGCCACAATTTTCCAGAATCACGCCTCAGTCATGTTCCCAGGCCACAGGGATCAAGAATCAAACCTCAGTCATGTTGCCAGGCCATAGGTTTCCACCATCAAACCTTAGACATGTTCCCAGTCCACAAGGCTCCAGAATAAAACCGTTCTCATGTTTCTAGGCCTCAGGGTACCAGAATCCACCGATGACATGTTCCCAGGCAAAAGGGTTCCAGAATCAATCCTCAGTTAGGTTCCCAGGCTACAGGGTCCCAGAATAAAACCTCAGTCATGTTCCCAGTCCACAGGGTTCCAGAACCTAGGCTCAGTCAGGTTCCCAGGGCACAGTATTCCACAATCTGAACAGATGTCATTTTCCCAAGCCACAGTTTTCCATAATCTCGCCTCAGACTTGTTCCCAGGCCACAGGGATGCAGAATCAAACCTCAGTCATGTTGCCAGGCCACAGGTTTCCACCATCAAACCTCAGACATGTTCCCAGGCCACAGGGTTCCAGAATAAAACCGTTCTCATGTTCCCAGGCCACAGGATTCCACAAGCAAACCTCAGTCTTTTTCCCAGGCCACAGGGTTCCAGAATCCACTGATGACATTTTCCCAGGCAACAGGGTTCCAGAGTCAATCCTCAGTTAGGTTCCCAGGCTACAGGGTTCCAGAATAAATCCTCAGTCATGTTCCACGTCCACAGGGTTCCAGAATCAATCCTCAGTTAGGTTCCCAGGCTACAGGGTTCCAGAATAATACCTCAGTCATGTTCCCTTTCCACAGGGTTCCACAACCAAGGCTCAGTCAGGTTCCCAGGGCACAGTATTCCACAATCTAAACAGATGTCATGTTCCCAGGCCCCAGTTTTCCAGAATCAGGTCTGAGTCATTATTCCAGGCCACAGGGATCCAGAATCAAACCTCAGTCATGTTGCCATGCCATAGGGTACCACCATCAAACCTCAGTCATATTCCCAGGCACATTTTTCCAGAATCACGCCTGAGTCATGTTCTCAGGCCACAGGGATCCAGAATCAAACCTCAGTCATGTTGCCAGGCCATAGGCTAACATCATCAAACCTCAGTCATATTCCCAGGCCACAGGATTCCAGAATCAAACCGATTTCATGTTCCCAGGCAACAGGGTACCAGAATCCAAAACGATGTCATGTTCCTAGGCCACAGGATTCCACAATCTAACCTCAGTCATGTTCCCAGGCAAATGGCTTCCAGAATCAAACCTCAGTCATATTCCCAGGCCACAGGGTTCCAGATTCCACCGATGTCATGTTCCCAGGGCACAGGGTTCCAGAATCAATCCTCAGTTATGTTCACAGGCTACAGGGTTCCAGAATAAAACCTCAGTCATGTTCCCAGTCCACAGGGTTCCAGAACCAAGGCTCAGTCAGGTTCCCAGGGCACAGTATTCCACAATTTAAACAGATGTCATGTTCCCAGGCCACAGTTTTCCAGAATCACACTTCAGTCATGTTCCAAGGCCACAGGGATCCAGAATCAAACCTCAGTCATGTTGCCAGGCCATACGGTATCACCATCAAACCTCAGTCATATTCCCAGGCCACAAGTTTCCAGAATCAAACCGATGTCATGTTCCCAGGCCACAGGTTTCCACAATCTAACATCAGTCATGTTCCCAGGCCACAGGATTCCAGAAGCAAACCTCAGTCTTGTTCCCAGGACACAGGTTTCCAGAATCAACCCGATATCATGTTCCCTGGCCACAGTCTTCCAGAATCAAACCTCAGTCATGTTACCAGGCCACAGGTTTCCACCATCAAACCTCAGACATGTTCCCAGGCCACAGGGTTCCAGAATAATACCGTTCTCATGTTCCCAGGCCACAGGATTCCAGAAAAAAACCGTTCTCATGTTCCCAGGGCACAGGGTTCCAGAATCCACCGATGACATGTTCCCAGGCAACAGGGTTCCACAATCAATCCTCAGTTAGGTTCCCAGGCTACAGGGTTCCAGAATAAAACCTCAGTCATGTTCCAAGTCCACAGGGTTCCAGAATCAATCCTCTGTTAGGTTCCCAGGCTACAGGGTTCCAGAATAAAACCTCAGTCATGTTCCCAGTCCACAGGGTTCGAGAACCTAGGCTCAGTCAGATTCCCAGGGCACCTTATTCCACAATCTAAACAGATGTCATGTTCCCAAGCCACAGTTTTCCAGAATCTCACCTCAGTCATGTTCCCAGGCCACAAGGATCCAGAATCAAACCTCAGTCATGTTGCCAGGCCATAGGGTACCAGCATCAAACCTCAGTCATATTCCCAGGCCACAGGCTTCCAGAATCAAACGGATTTCATGTTCCCAGGCAACAGGTTTCCAGAATCCAAACCGATGTCATGTTCCCAGGCCACAAGACACCACAATCTAACCTCAGTCATGTTCCCCAGCAAATGGCGTCCAGAATCAAACCTCAGTCATATTCCCAGGCCACAGGGTTCCAGAATCCACCGATGTCATGTTCCCAGGCCACAGGGTTACAGAATCAATCCTCAGTTATGTTCCCAGGCTACAGGTATCCAGAATAAAACCTCAGTCATGTTCCCAGTCCACAGGGTTCCAGAACCAAGGCTCAGTCAGGTTCCCAGGGCACAGTATTCCACAATCTACACAGATGTCATGTTCCCAGGCCACAGTTTTCCAGAATCACGCCTCAGTTATGTTCCCAGGCCACAGGGATCCTGAATCAAACCTCAGTCATGTTGCCAGGCCATAGGGTACCACCATCAAACCTCAGTCATATTCCCAGGCCACAAGTTTCCAGAATCAAACCGATGTCATGTTCCCAGGCAACAGGTTTCCACAATCTAACATCAGTCATGTTCCCAGGCCAATGGTTTCCAGAATCAAACCTCAGTCATATTCCCAGGCCACAGGGTTCCAGAATCAACCCGATATCATGTTCCCTGGCCACATTCTTCCATAAACAAACCTCAGTCATGTTGCCAGGCCACAGGTTTCCACCATCAAACCTCAGACATGTTCCCAGGCCACAGGGTTCCAGAATAAAACCGTTCTCATGTTCCCAGGCCACAGGGTCCCAGAATCCACCGATGACATGTTCCCAGGCAACAGGGATCCAGAATCAATCCTCAGTTAGGTTCCCAGGCTACAGGGTTCCAGAATAAAACCTCATTCATGTTCCAAGTCCACAGGGTTCCAGAATGAATCCTCAGTTAGGTTCCCAGGCTACAGGGTTCCAGAATAAAACCTCAGTCATGTTCCCAGGCCACAGAGTTCCAGAATCCACCGATGTCATGTTCCCAGTCCACAGGGTTCCAGAATCAATCCTCAGTTATGTTCCCAGGCTACAGGGTTCCAGAATAAAACCTCAGTCATGTTCCCAGTCCACAGGGTTCCAAAACCAAGGCTCAGTCAGGTTCCCAGGGCACAGTATTCCACAATCTAAACAGATGTCATGTTCCCAGGCCACAGTTTTCCAGAATCACGCCTCAGTCATGTACCCAGGCCACAGGGATCCAGAATCAAACCTCAGTCATGTTGCCAGGCCATAGGGTACCACCATCAAACCTGAGTCATATTCCCAGGCCACAGGCTTCCAGAATCAAACGGATTTCATGTTCCCAGGCCACAGGGTTCCAGAATCCAACCGATGTCGTGTTCCCAGGCCACAGGATTCCACAAGCAAACCTCAGTCGTGTTCCCAGGACACAGCTTTCCAGAATCAACCCGGTATCATGTTCCCTGGCGACAGTCTTCCAGAATCTAACCTCAGTCATGTTGCCAGGCCACAGGTTTCCACCATCAAACCTCAGACATGTTCCCAGGCCACAGGGTTCCAGAATAAAACCGTTCTCATGTTCCCAGGCAAAAAGATTCCAGAATCCACCGATGACATGTTCCCAGGCAACAGGGTTCCAGAATCAATCCTCAGTCAGGTTCCCAGGCTACAGGGTTCCAGAATAAAACCTCAGTCATGTTCCAAGTCCACACGGTTCCAGGATCAATCCTCAGTTAGGTTCCCAGGCTACAGGGTTCCAGAATAAAACCTCAGTCATGTTCCCAGTCCACAGGGTTCCAGAACCTAGGCTCAGTTAGATTCTCAGGGCACAGTATTCCAGAATCTAAACACATGTCATGTTCCCAAGCCACAATTTTCCAGAATCACGCCTCAGTCATGTACCCAGGCCACAGGGATCCAGAATCAAACTTCAGTCATGTTGCCAGGCCATAGGGTACCACCATCAAACCTCAGTCATATTCCCAGGCCACAGGCTACCAGAATCAAACGGATTTCATGTTCCCAGGCAACAGGGTTCCAGAATCCAAACCGATGTCATGTTCCCAGGCCATAGGATTCCACAATCTAACCTCAGTCATGTTCCCAGGTCAAAGGTTTCCAGAATCAAACCTCAGTCATATTCCCAGGCCACAGGGTTCCAGAATCCACCGATGTCATGTTCCCAGGCCACAGGGTTCCAGAATCAATCCTCAGTTATGTTCCCAGGCTACGGGTATCCAGAATAAAACCTCAGTCATGTTCCCATTCCACAGGGTTCCAGAACCAAGGCTCAGTCAGGTTCCCAGGGCACAGTATTCCACAATCTACACAGATGTCATGTTCCCAGGCCACAGTTTTCCAGAAACACGCCTCAGTTATGTTCCCAGGCCACAGGGATCCTGAATCAAACCTCAGTCATGTTGCCAGGCCATAGGGTACCACCATCAAACCTCAGTCATATTCCCAGGCCACAAGTTTCCAGAATCAAACCGATGTCATGTTCCCAGGCAACAGGTTTCCACAATCTAACATCAGTCATGTTCCCAGGCCAATGGTTTCCAGAATCAAACCTCAGTCATATTCCCAGGCCACAGGGTTCCAGAATCAACCCGATATCATGTTCCCTGGCCACATTCTTCCATAATCAAACCTCAGTCATGTTGCCAGGCCATAGGTTTCCACCATCAAACCTCAGACATGTTCCCATGCCACAGGGTTCTAGAATAAAACCGTTCTCATGATCCCAGGCCACAGGGTTCCAGAATCCACCGATGACATGTTCCCAGGCAACAGGGATCCAGAATCAATCCTCAGTTAGGTTCCCAGCCTACAGGGTTCCAGAATAAAACCTCAGTCATGTTCCCAGTCCACAGGGTTCCAGAACCTAGGCTCAGTTAGATTCTCAGGGCACAGTACTCCACAATCTAAACAGATATCATGTTCCCAGGCCACAGTTTTCCAGAATCACACTTCAGTCATGTTCCAAGGCCACAGGGATCCAGAATCAAACCTCAGTCATGTTGCCAGGCCATAAGGTATCACCATCAAACCTCAGTCATATTCCCAGGCCACAAGTTTCCAGAATCAAACCGATGTCATGTTCCCAGGCCACAGGTTTCCACAATCTAACATCAGTCATGTTCCCAGGCCACAGGATTCCAGAAGCAAACCTCAGTCTTGTTCCCAGGACACAGGTTTCCAGAATCAACCCGATATCATGTTCCCTGGCCACAGTCTTCCAGAATCAAACCTCAGTCATGTTACCAGGCCACAGGTTTCCACCATCAAACCTCAGACATGTTCCCAGGCCACAGGGTTCCAGAATAAAACCGTTCTCATGTTCCCAGGCCACAGGGTTCCAGAATAAAACTGTTCTCATGTTCCCAGGGCACAGGGTTCCAGAATCCACCGATGACATGTTCCCAGGCAACAGGGTTCCACAATCAATCCTCAGTTAGGTTCCTAGGCTACAGGGTTCCAGAATAAAACCTCAGTCATGTTCCAAGACCACAGGGTTCCAGAATCAATCCTCTGTTAGGTTCCCAGGCTACAGGGTTCCAGAATAAAACCTCAGTCATGTTCCCAGTCCACAGGGTTCCAGAACCTAGGCTCAGTCAGATTCCCAGGGCACCTTATTCCACAATCTAAACAGATGTCATGTTCCCAAGCCACAGTTTTCCAGAATCTCACCTCAGTCATGTTCCCAGGCCGCAAGTATCCAGAATCAAAGCTCAGTCATGTTTCCAGGCCATAGGGTACCAGCATCAAACCTCAGTCATATTCCCAGGCCACAGGCTTCCAGAATCAAACGGATTTCATGTTCCCAGGCAACAGGTTTCCAGAATCCAAACCGATGTCATGTTCCCAGGCCACAAGATACCACAATCTAACCTCAGTCATGTTCCCCGGCAAATGGTTTCCAGAATCAAACCTCAGTCATATTCCCAGGCCACAGGGTTCCAGAATCCAACCGATGTAGTGTTCCCAGGCCACAGGATTCCACAAGCAAACCTCAGTCGTGTTCCCAGGACACAGCTATCCAGAATCAACCCGATATCATGTTCCCAGGCGACAGTCTTCCAGAATCAAACCTCAGTCATGTTGCCAGGCCACAGGTTTCCACCATCAAACCTCAGACATGTTCCCAGGCCACAGGGTTCCAGAATAAAACCGTTCTCATGATCCCAGGCCACAGGGTTCCTGAATCCACCGATGACATATTCCCAGGCAACAGGGTTCCAGAATCAATCCTCAGTTAGGTTCCCAGGCTACAGGGTTCCAGAATAAAACCTCAGTCATGTTCCCAGGCCACAGGGATCCAGAATCAAACCTCAGTCATGTTGCCAGGCCATCGGGTACCACCATCAAACCTCAATCATATTCCCAGGCCACAAGTTTCCAGAATCAAACCTATGTCACGTTCCCAGGCCACAGGTTTCCACAATCTATCATCAGTCATGTTCCCAGGCCACAGGATTCCAGAAGCAAACCTCAGTCTTATTCCCAGGACACAGGTTTCCAGAATCAACCCGATATCATGTTCCCTGGCCACAGTCTTCCAGAATCAAACCTCAGTCATGTTCCAGGCCACAGGGTTCCAGAACCTAGGCTCAGTCAGGTTCCCAGGGCACAGTATTCCACAATCTAAACAGATGTCATGTTCCCAAGCCACAGTTTTCCAGAATCTCGCCTCAGTCATATTCCCAGGGCACAGGGATCCAGAATCAAACTTAAGTCATGTTGCCAGGCCATAGGGTACCACCATCAAACCTCAGTCATATTCCCAGGCCACAGGCTTCCAGAATCAAACGGATTTCATGTTCCCAGGCAACAGGTTTCCAGAATTCAAACCGATGTCATGTTCCCAGGCCACAGGATTCCACAATCTCACCTCAGTCATGTTCCCAGGCAAATGGCTTCCCGAATCAAACCTCAGTCATATTCCCAGGCCACAGGGTTCCAGAATCCACCGATGTCATGTTCCCAGGCCACAGGCTTCCCGAATCAATCCTCAGTTATGTTCCCAGGCTACAGGGTTCCAGAATAAAACCTCAGTTATGTTCCCAGTCCACAGGGTTCCAGAACCAAGGCTCAGTCAGGTTCCCAGTGCACAGTATTCCACAATCTAAACAGATGTCATGTTCCCAGGCCACAGTTTTCTAGAATCTCGCCTCAGTCATGTTCCCAGGTCAATGGTTTCCAGAATCAAACCTCAGTCATATTCCCAGGCCACAGGCTTCCAGAATCCTCCGATGTCATGTTCCCAGGCCACAGGGTTCCAGAATCAATCCTCAGTTATGTTCCCAGGTTACAGGGTTCCAGAATAAAACCTCAGTCATGCTCCCAGTCCACAGGGTTCCAGAACCAAGGCTCAGTCAGGTTCCCAGTGCACAGTATTCCACAATCTAAACAGATGTCATGTTCCCAGTCCACATTTTTCCAGAATCCCGCCTGAGTCATGTTCCCAGGCCACAGGGATCTAGAATCAAACCTCAGTCATGTTGCCAGGCCATAGGCTAACATCATCAAACCTCAGTCATATTCCCAGGCCACAGGATTCCAGAATCAAACCGATTTCATGTTCCCAGGCAACAGGGTACCAGAATCCAAAACGATGTCATGTTCCTAGGCCACAGGATTCCACAATCTAACCTCAGTCATGTTCCCAGGACAAAGGTTTCCAGAATCAATCCTCAGTCAGGTTCCCAGTCTACAGGGTTCCAGAATAAAACCTCAGTCATGTTCCAAGTCCACAGGGTTCCAGAATGAATCCTCAGTTAGGTTCCCAGGCTACAGGGTTCCAGAATAAAACCTCAGTCATATTCCCAGGCCACAGGGTTCCAGAATCCACCGATGTCATGTTCCCAGGCCACAGGGTTCCAGAATCAATCCTCAGTTATGTTCCCAGGCTACAAGGTTCCAGAATAAAACCTCAGTCATGTTCCCAGTCCACAGGGTTCCAAAACCAAGGCTCAGTCAGGTTCCCAAGGCACAGTATTCCACAATCTAAACAGATGTCATGTTCCCAGGCCACAGTTTTCCAGAATCACGCCTCAGTCATGTACCCAGTCCACAGGGATCCAGAATCAAACCTCAGTCATGTTGCCAGGCCATAGGGTACCACCATCAAACCTGAGTCAAATTCCCAGGCCACAGGCTTCCAGAATCAAACGGATTTCATGTTCCCAGGCCACAGGGTTCCAGAATCCAACCGATGTCGTGTTCCCAGGCCACAGGATTCCACAATCTAACCTCAGTCATGTTCCCAGGCAAATGGCTTCCAGAATCAAACCTCAGTCATATTCCCAGGCCACAGGGTTCCAGAATCCACCGATGTCATGTTCCCAGGGCACAGGGTTCTAGAATCAATCCTCAGTTATGTTCACAGGCTACAGGGTTCCAGAATAAAACCTCAGTCATGTTCCCAGTCCACAGGGTTCCAGAACCAAGGCTCAGTCAGGTTCCCAGGGCACAGTATTCCACAATTTAAACAGATGTCATGTTCCCAGGCCACAGTTTTCCAGAATCACACTTCAGTCATGTTCCAAGGCCACAGGGATCCAGAATCAAACCTCAGTCATGTTGCCAGGCCATACGGTATCACCATCAAACCTCAGTCATATTCCCAGGCCACAAGTTTCCAGAATCAAACCGATGTCATGTTCCCAGGCCACAGGTTTCCACAATCTAACATCAGTCATGTTCCCAGGCCACAGGATTCCAGAAGCAAACCTCAGTCTTGTTCCCAGGACACAGGTTTCCAGAATCAACCCGATATCATGTTCCCTGGCCACAGTCTTCCAGAATCAAACCTCAGTCATGTTACCAGGCCACAGGTTTCCACCATCAAACCTCAGACATGTTCCCAGGCCACAGGGTTCCAGAATAAAACCGTTCTCATGTTCCCAGGCCACAGGGTTCCAGAATAAAACCGTTCTCATGTTCCCAGGGCACAGGGTTCCAGAATCCACCGATGACATGTTCCCAGGCAACAGGGTTCCACAATCAATCCTCAGTTAGGTTCCCAGGCTACAGGGTTCCAGAATAAAACCTCAGTCATGTTCCAAGTCCACAGGGTTCCAGAATCAATCCTCTGTTAGGTTCCCAGGCTACAGGGTTCCAGAATAAAACCTCAGTCATGTTCCCAGGCCACAGAGTTCCAGAATCCACCGATGTCATGTTCCCAGTCCACAGGGTTCCAGAATCAATCCTCAGTTATGTTCCCAGGCTACAGGGTTCCAGAATAAAACCTCAGTCATGTTCCCAGTCCACAGGGTTCCAAAACCAAGGCTCAGTCAGGTTCCCAGGGCACAGTATTCCACAATCTAAACAGATGTCATGTTCCCAGGCCACAGTTTTCCAGAATCACGCCTCAGTCATGTACCCAGGCCACAGGGATCCAGAATCAAACCTCAGTCATGTTGCCAGGCCATAGGGTACCACCATCAAACCTGAGTCATATTCCCAGGCCACAGGCTTCCAGAATCAAACGGATTTCATGTTCCCAGGCCACAGGGTTCCAGAATCCAACCGATGTCGTGTTCCCAGGCCACAGGTTTCCACAAGCAAACCTCAGTCGTGTTCCCAGGACACAGCTTTCCAGAATCAACCCGGTATCATGTTCCCTGGCGACAGTCTTCCAGAATCTAACCTCAGTCATGTTGCCAGGCCACAGGTTTCCACCATCAAACCTCAGACATGTTCCCAGGCCACAGGGTTCCAGAATAAAACCGTTCTCATGTTCCCAGGCAAAAAGATTCCAGAATCCACCGATGACATGTTCCCAGGCAACAGGGTTCCAGAATCAATCCTCAGTCAGGTTCCCAGGCTACAGGGTTCCAGAATAAAACCTCAGTCATGTTCCAAGTCCACAGGGTTCCAGAATCAATCCTCAGTTAGGTTCCCAGGCTACAGGGTTCCAGAATAAAACCTCAGTCATGTTCCCAGTCCACAGGGTTCCAGAACCTAGGCTCAGTTAGATTCTCAGGGCACAGTATTCCACAATCTAAACAGATGTCATGTTCCCAAGCCACAATTTTCCAGAATCACGCCTCAGTCATGTACCCAGGCCACAGGGATCCAGAATCAAACTTCAGTCATTTTGCCAGGCCATAGGGTACCACCATCAAACCTCAGTCATATTCCCAGGCCACAGGCTACCAGAATCAAACGGATTTCATGTTCCCAGGCAACAGGGTTCCAGAATCCAAACCGATGTCATGTTCCCAGGCCACAGGATTCCACAATCTAACCTCAGTCATGATCCCAGGTCAAAGGTTTCCAGAATCTAACCTCAGTCATATTCCCAGGCCACAGGGTTCCAGAATCCACCGATGTCATGTTCCCAGGCCACAGGGTTACAGAATCAATCCTCAGTTATGTTCCCAGGCTACAGGTATCCAGAATAAAACCTCAGTCATGTTCCCAGTCCACAGGGTTCCAGAACCAAGGCTAAGCCACGTTCCCAGGGCACAGTATTCCACAATCTACACAGATGTCATGTTCCCAGGCCACAGTTTTCCAGAAACACGCCTCAGTTATGTTCCCAGGCCACAGGGATCCTGAATCAAACCTCAGTCATGTTACCAGGCCATAGGGTACCACCATCAAACCTCAGTCATATTCCCATGACACAAGTTTCCAGAATCAAACCGATGTCATGTTCCCAGGCAACAGGTTTCCACAATCTAACATCAGTCATGTTCCCAGGCCAATGGTTTCCGGAATCAAACCTCAGTCATATTCCCAGGCCACAGGGTTCCAGAATCAACCCGATATCATGTTCCCTGGCCACATTCTTCCATAATCAAACCTCTGTCATGTTGCCAGGCCATAGGTTTCCACCATCAAACCTCAGACATGTTCCCAGGCCACAGGGTTCTAGAATAAAACCGTTCTCATGTTCCCAGGCCACAGGGTTCCAGAATCCACCGATGACATGTTCCCAGGCAACAGGGATCCAGAATCAATCCTCAGTTAGGTTCCCAGGCTACAGGGTTCCAGAATAAAACCTCAGTCATGTTCCCAGTCCACAGGGTTCCAGAACCAAGGCTCAGTCAGGTTCCCAGGGCAAAGTATTCCACAATCTAAACAGATGTCATGTTCCCAGGCCACAGTTTTCCAGAATCACGCCTCAGTCATGTACCCAGGCCACAGGGATCCAGAATCAAACCTCAGTCATGTTGCCAGGCCATAGGGTTCCAGAATCAAGGCTCAGTCAGGTTCCCAGGGAACAGTATTCCACAATCTATACAGATGTCATTTTCCCAAGCCACAGTTTTCCAGAATCTCGCCTCAGACTTGTTCCCAGGCCACAGGGATGCAGAATCAAACCTCAGTCATGTTCCCAGGCCACAGGGTTCCAGAATAAAACCGTTCTCATGTTCCCAGGCCACAGGATTCCACAAGCAAACTTCAGTCTTTTTCCCAGTCCACAGGGTTCCAGAATCCACCGATGACATGTTCCCAGGCAACAGGGTTCCAGAGTCAATCCTCAGTTAGGTTCCCAGGCTACAGGGTTCCAGAATAAAACCTCAGTCATGTTCCAAGTCCACAGGGTTCCAGAATCAATCCTCAGTTAGGTTCCCAGGCTACAGGGTTCCCGAATAATACCTCAGTCATGTTCCCTGTCCACAGGGTTCCACAACCAAGGCTCAGTCAGGTTCCCAGGGCACAGTATTCCACAATCTAAACAGATGTCATGTTCCCAGGCCACAGTTTTCCAGAATCAGGTCTGAGTCATTATTCCAGGCCACAGGGATCCAGAATCAAACCTCAGTCATGTTGCCATGCCATAGGGTACCACCATCAAACCTCAGTCATATTCCCAGGCACATTTTTCCAGAATCACGCCTGAGTCATGTTCTCAGGCCACAGGGATCCAGAATCAAACCTCAGTCATGTTGCCAGGCCATAGGCTAACATCATCAAACCTCAGTCATATTCCCAGGCCACAGGATTCCAGAATCAAACCGATTTCATGTTCCCAGGCAACAGGGTACCAGAATCCAAAACGATGTCATGTTCATGGGCCACAGGATTCCACAATCTAAGCTCAGTCATGTTCCCAGGCAAATGGCTTCCAGAATCAAACCTCAGTCATATTCCCAGGCCACAGGGTTCCAGAATCCACCGATGTCATGTTCCCAGGGCACAGGGTTCCAGAATCAATCCTCAGTTATGTTCACAGGCTACAGGGTTCCAGAATAAAACCTCAGTCATGTTCCCAGTCCACAGGGTTCCAGAACCAAGGCTCAGTCAGGTTCCCAGGGCACAGTATTCCACAATCTAAACAGATGTCATGTTCCCAGGCCACAGTTTTCCAGAATCAGGTCTGAGTCATTATTCCAGGCCACAGGGATCCAGAATCAAACCTCAGTCATGTTGCCATGCCATAGGGTACCACCATCAAACCTCAGTCATATTCCCAGGCACATTTTTCCAGAATCACGCCTGAGTCATGTTCTCAGGCCACAGGGATCCAGAATCAAACCTCAGTCATGTTGCCAGGCCATAGGCTAAAATCATCAAACCTCAGTCATATTCCCAGGCCACAGGATTCCAGAATCAAACCGATTTCATGTTCCCAGGCAACAGGGTACCAGAATCCAAAACGATGTCATGTTCCTAGGCCACAGGATTCCACAATCTAACCTCAGTCATGTTCCCAGGCAAATGGCTTCCAGAATCAAACCTCAGTCATATTCCCAGGCCACAGGGTTCCAGATTCCACCGATGTCATGTTCCCAGGGCACAGGGTTCCAGAATCAATCCTCAGTTATGTTCACAGGCTACAGGGTTCCAGAATAAAACCTCAGTCATGTTCCCAGTCCACAGGGTTCCAGAACCAAGGCTCAGTCAGGTTCCCAGGGCACAGTATTCCACAATTTAAACAGATGTCATTTTCCCAGGCCACAGTTTTCCAGAATCACACTTCAGTCATGTTCCAAGGCCACAGGGACCCAGAATCAAACCTCAGTCATGTTGCCAGGCCATACGGTATCACCATCAAACCTCAGTCATATTCCCAGGCCACAAGTTTCCAGAATCAAACCGATGTCATGTTCCCAGGCCACAGGTTTCCACAATCTAACATCAGTCATGTTCCCAGGCCACAGGATTCCAGAAGCAAACCTCAGTCTTGTTCCCAGGACACAGGTTTCCAGAATCAACCCGATATCACGTTCCCTGGCCACAGTCTTCCAGAATCAAACCTCAGTCATGTTACCAGGCCACAGGTTTCCACCATCAAACCTCAGACATGTTCCCAGGCCACAGGGTTCCAGAATAAAACCGTTCTCATGTTCCCAGGCCACAGGATTCCAGAAAAAAACCGTTCTCATGTTCCCAGGGCACAGGGTTCCAGAATCCACCGATGACATGTTCCCAGGCAACAGGGTTCCACAATCAATCCTCAGTTAGGTTCCCAGGCTACAGGGTTCCAGAATAAAACCTCAGTCATGTTCCAAGTCCACAGTGTTCCAGAATCAATCCTCTGTTAGGTTCCCAGGCTACAGGGTTCCAGAATAAAACCTCAGTCATGTTCCCAGTCCACAGGGTTCGAGAACCTAGGCTCAGTCAGATTCCCAGGGCACCTTATTCCACAATCTAAACAGATGTCATGTTCCCAAGCCACAGTTTTCCAGAATCTCACCTCAGTCATGTTCCCAGGCCACAAGGATCCAGAATCAAACCTCAGTCATGTTGCCAGGCCATAGGGTACCAGCATCAAACCTCAGTCATATTCCCAGGCCACAGGCTTCCAGAATCAAACGGATTTCATGTTCCCAGGCAACAGGTTTCCAGAATCCAAACCGATGTCATGTTCCCAGGCCACAAGACACCACAATCTAACCTCAGTCATGTTCCCCAGCAAATGGCGTCCAGAATCAAACCTCAGTCATATTCCCAGGCCACAGGGTTCCAGAATCCACCGATGTCATGTTCCCAGGCCACAGGGTTACAGAATCAATCCTCAGTTATGTTCCCAGGCTACAGGTATCCAGAATAAAACCTCAGTCATGTTCCCAGTCCACAGGGTTCCAGAACCAAGGCTCAGTCAGGTTCCCAGGGCACAGTATTCCACAATCTACACAGATGTCATGTTCCCAGGCCACAGTTTTCCAGAAACACGCCTCAGTTATGTTCCCAGGCCACAGGGATCCTGAATCAAACCTCAGTCATGTTGCCAGGCCATAGGGTACCACCATCAAACCTCAGTCATATTCCCAGGCCACAAGTTTCCAGAATCAAACCGATGTCATGTTCCCAGGCAACAGGTTTCCACAATCTAACATCAGTCATGTTCCCAGGCCAATGGTTTCCAGAATCAAACCTCAGTCATATTCCCAGGCCACAGGGTTCCAGAATCAACCCGATATCATGTTCCCTGGCCACATTCTTCCATAAACAAACCTCAGTCATGTTGCCAGGCCACAGGTTTCCACCATCAAACCTCAGACATGTTCCCAGGCCACAGGGTTCCAGAATAAAACCGTTCTCATGTTCCCAGGCCACAGGGTCCCAGAATCCACCGATGACATGTTCCCAGGCAACAGGGATCCAGAATCAATCCTCAGTTAGGTTCCCAGGCTACAGGGTTCCAGAATAAAACCTCATTCATGTTCCAAGTCCACAGGGTTCCAGAATGAATCCTCAGTTAGGTTCCCAGGCTACAGGGTTCCAGAATAAAACCTCAGTCATGTTCCCAGGCCACAGAGTTCCAGAATCCACCGATGTCATGTTCCCAGTCCACAGGGTTCCAGAATCAATCCTCAGTTATGTTCCCAGGCTACAGGGTTCCAGAATAAAACCTCAGTCATGTTCCCAGTCCACAGGGTTCCAAAACCAAGGCTCAGTCAGGTTCCCAGGGCACAGTATTCCACAATCTAAACAGATGTCATGTTCCCAGGCCACAGTTTTCCAGAATCACGCCTCAGTCATGTACCCAGGCCACAGGGATCCAGAATCAAACCTCAGTCATGTTGCCAGGCCATAGGGTACCACCATCAAACCTGAGTCATATTCCCAGGCCACAGGCTTCCAGAATCAAACGGATTTCATGTCCCCAGGCCACAGGGTTCCAGAATCCAACCGATGTCGTGTTCCCAGGCCACAGGATTCCACAAGCAAACCTCAGTCGTGTTCCCAGGACACAGCTTTCCAGAATCAACCCGGTATCATGTTCCCTGGCGACAGTCTTCCAGAATCTAACCTCAGTCATGTTGCCAGGCCACAGGTTTCCACCATCAAACCTCAGACATGTTCCCAGGCCACAGGGTTCCAGAATAAAACCGTTCTCATGTTCCCAGGCAAAAAGTTTCCAGAATCCACCGATGACATGTTCCCAGGCAACAGGGTTCCAGAATCAATCCTCAGTCAGGTTCCCAGGCTACAGGGTTCCAGAATAAAACCTCAGTCATGTTCCAAGTCCACAGGGTTCCAGGATTAATCCTCAGTTAGGTTCCCAGGCTACAGGGTTCCAGAATAAAACCTCAGTCATGTTCCCAGTCCACAGGGTTCCAGAACCTAGGCTCAGTTAGATTCTCAGGGCACAGTATTCCAGAATCTAAACACATGTCATGTTCCCAAGCCACAATTTTCCAGAATCACGCCTCAGTCATGTACCCAGGCCACAGGGATCCAGAATCAAACCTCAGTCATGTTGCCAGGCCATAAGGTATCACCATCAAACCTCAGTCATATTCCCAGGCCACAAGTTTCCAGAATCAAACCGATGTCATGTTCCCAGGCCACAGGTTTCCACAATCTAACATCAGTCATGTTCCCAGGCCACAGGATTCCAGAAGCAAACCTCAGTCTTGTTCCCAGGACACAGGTTTCCAGAATCAACCCGATATCATGTTCCCTGGCCACAGTCTTCCAGAATCAAACCTCAGTCATGTTACCAGGCCACAGGTTTCCACCATCAAACCTCAGACATGTTCCCAGGCCACAGGGTTCCAGAATAAAACCGTTCTCATGTTCCCAGGCCACAGGGTTCCAGAATAAAACTGTTCTCATGTTCCCAGGGCACAGGGTTCCAGAATCCACCGATGACATGTTCCCAGGCAACAGGGTTCCACAATCAATCCTCAGTTAGGTTCCTAGGCTACAGGGTTCCAGAATAAAACCTCAGTCATGTTCCAAGTCCACAGGGTTCCAGAATCAATCCTCTGTTAGGTTCCCAGGCTACAGGGTTCCAGAATAAAACCTCAGTCATGTTCCCAGTCCACAGGGTTCCAGAACCTAGGCTCAGTCAGATTCCCAGGGCACCTTATTCCACAATCTAAACAGATGTCATGTTCCCAAGCCACAGTTTTCCAGAATCTCACCTCAGTCATGTTCCCAGGCCACAAGTATCCAGAATCAAAGCTCAGTCATGTTTCCAGGCCATAGGGTACCAGCATCAAACCTCAGTCATATTCCCAGGCCACAGGCTTCCAGAATCAAACGGATTTCATGTTCCCAGGCAACAGGTTTCCAGAATCCAAACCGATGTCATGTTCCCAGGCCACAAGATACCACAATCTAACCTCAGTCATGTTCCCCGGCAAATGGTTTCCAGAATCAAACCTCAGTCATATTCCCAGGCCACAGGGTTCCAGAATCCAACCGATGTAGTGTTCCCAGGCCACAGGATTCCACAAGCAAACCTCAGTCGTGTTCCCAGGACACAGCTATCCAGAATCAACCCGATATCATGTTCCCAGGCGACAGTCTTCCAGAATCAAACCTCAGTCATGTTGCCAGGCCACAGGTTTCCACCATCAAACCTCAGACATGTTCCCAGGCCACAGGGTTCCAGAATAAAACCGTTCTCATGATCCCAGGCCACAGGGTTCCTGAATCCACCGATGACATATTCCCAGGCAACAGGGTTCCAGAATCAATCCTCAGTTAGGTTCCCAGGCTACAGGGTTCCAGAATAAAACCTCAGTCATGTTCCCAGGCCACAGGGATCCAGAATCAAACCTCAGTCATGTTGCCAGGCCGTAGGGTACCACCATCAAACCTCAATCATATTCCCAGGCCACAAGTTTCCAGAATCAAACCTATGTCACGTTCCCAGGCCACAGGTTTCCACAATCTATCATCAGTCATGTTCCCAGGCCACAGGATTCCAGAAGCAAACCTCAGTCTTATTCCCAGGACACAGGTTTCCAGAATCAACCCGATATCATGTTCCCTGGCCACAGTCTTCCAGAATCAAACCTCAGTCATGTTCCAGGCCACAGGGTTCCAGAACCTAGGCTCAGTCAGGTTCCCAGGGCACAGTATTCCACAATCTAAACAGATGTCATGTTCCCAAGCCACAGTTTTCCAGAATCTCGCCTCAGTCATATTCCCAGGGCACAGGGATCCAGAATCAAACTTAAGTCATGTTGCCAGGCCATAGGGTACCACCATCAAACCTCAGTCATATTCCCAGGCCACAGGCTTCCAGAATCAAACGGATTTCATGTTCCCAGGCAACAGGTTTCCAGAATCCAAACCGATGTCATGTTCCCAGGCCACAGGATTCCACAATCTCACCTCAGTCATGTTCCCAGGCAAATGGCTTCCCGAATCAAACCTCAGTCATATTCCCAGGCCACAGGGTTCCAGAATCCACCGATGTCATGTTCCCAGGCCACAGGCTTCCCGAATCAATCCTCAGTTATGTTCCCAGGCTACAGGGTTCCAGAATAAAACCTCAGTTATGTTCCCAGTCCACAGGGTTCCAGAACCAAGGCTCAGTCAGTTTCCCAGGGCACAATATTCCACAATCTAAACAGATGTCATGTTCCCAGGCCACAGTTTTCTAGAATCTCGCCTCAGTCATGTTCCCAGGTCAATGGTTTCCAGAATCAAACCTCAGTCATATTCCCAGGCCACAGGCTTCCAGAATCCTCCGATGTCATGTTCCCAGGCCACAGGGTTCCAGAATCAATCCTCAGTTATGTTCCCAGGCTACAGGGTTCCAGAATAAAACCTCAGTCATGCTCCCAGTCCACAGGGTTCCAGAACCAAGGCTCAGTCAGGTTCCCAGTGCACAGTATTCCACAATCTAAACAGATGTCATGTTCCCAGTCCACATTTTTCCAGAATCCCGCCTGAGTCATGTTCCCAGGCCACAGGGATCTAGAATCAAACCTCAGTCATGTTGCCAGGCCATAGGCTAACATCATCAAACCTCAGTCATATTCCCAGGCCACAGGATTCCAGAATCAAACCGATTTCATGTTCCCAGGCAACAGGGTACCAGAATCCAAAACGATATCATGTTCCTAGGCCACAGGATTCCACAATCTAACCTCAGTCATGTTCCCAGGACAAAGGTTTCCAGAATCAATCCTCAGTCAGGTTCCCAGTCTACAGGGTTCCAGAATAAAACCTCAGTCATGTTCCAAGTCCACAGGGTTCCAGAATGAAGCCTCAGTTAGGTTCCCAGGCTACAGGGTTCCAGAATAAAACCTCAGTCATATTCCCAGGCCACAGGGTTCCAGAATCCACCGATGTCATGTTCCCAGGCCACAGGGTTCCAGAATCAATCCTCAGTTATGTTCCCAGGCTACAGGGTTCCAGAATAAAACCTCAGTCATGTTCCCAGTCCACAGGGTTCCAAAACCAAGGCTCAGTCAGGTTCCCAAGGCACAGTATTCCACAATCTAAACAGATGTCATGTTCCCAGGCCACAGTTTTCCAGAATCACGCCTCAGTCATGTACCCAGTCCACAGGGATCCAGAATCAAACCTCAGTCATGTTGCCAGGCCATAGGGTACCACCATCAAACCTGAGTCAAATTCCCAGGCCACAGGCTTCTAGAATCAAACGGATTTCATGTTCCCAGGCCACAGGGTTCCAGAATCCAACCGATGTCGTGTTCCCAGGCCACAGGATTCCACAATCTAACCTCAGTCATGTTCCCAGGCAAATGGCTTCCAGAATCAAACCTCAGTCATATTCCCAGGCCACAGGGTTCCAGAATCCACCGATGTCATGTTCCCAGGGCACAGGGTTCTAGAATCAATCCTCAGTTATGTTCACAGGCTACAGGGTTCCAGAATAAAACCTCAGTCATGTTCCCAGTCCACAGGGTTCCAGAACCAAGGCTCAGTCAGGTTCCCAGGGCACAGTATTCCACAATTTAAACAGATGTCATGTTCCCAGGCCACAGTTTTCCAGAATCACACTTCAGTCATGTTCCAAGGCCACAGGGATCCAGAATCAAACCTCAGTCATGTTGCCAGGCCATACGGTATCACCATCAAACCTCAGTCATATTCCCAGGCCACAAGTTTCCAGAATCAAACCGATGTCATGTTCCCAGGCCACAGGTTTCCACAATCTAACATCAGTCATGTTCCCAGGCCACAGGATTCCAGAAGCAAACCTCAGTCTTGTTCCCAGGACACAGGTTTCCAGAATCAACCCGATATCATGTTCCCTGGCCACAGTCTTCCAGAATCAAACCTCAGTCATGTTACCAGGCCACAGGTTTCCACCATCAAACCTCAGACATGTTCCCAGGCCACAGGGTTCCAGAATAAAACCGTTCTCATGTTCCCAGGCCACAGGGTTCCAGAATAAAACCGTTCTCATGTTCCCAGGGCACAGGGTTCCAGAATCCACCGATGACATGTTCCCAGGCAACAGGGTTCCACAATCAATCCTCAGTTAGGTTCCCAGGCTACAGGGTTCCAGAATAAAACCTCAGTCATGTTCCAAGTCCACAGGGTTCCAGAATCAATCCTCTGTTAGGTTCCCAGGCTACAGGGTTCCAGAATAAAACCTCAGTCATGTTCCCAGTCCACAGGGTTCCAGAATCTAGGCTCAGTCAGATTCCCAATGTAGAGTATTCCACAATCTAAACAGATGTCATGTTCCCAAGCCACAGTTTTCCAGAATCACGCCTCAGTCATGTTCCCAGGCCACAGGGATCCAGAATCAAACCTCAGTCATGTTGCCATGACATAGGGTACCACCATCAAACCTCAGTCATATTCCCAGGCCACAGGTTTCCAGAATAAAACGGATTTCATGTTTCCAGGCAACAGGTTTCCAGAATCCAAACCGATGTCATGTTCCCAGGCCACAAGTTTCCACAATCTAACCTCAGTCATGTTCCCCGGCAAATGGCTTCCAGAATCAAACCTCAGTCATATTCCCAGGCCACAGGGTTCCAGAATCCACCAATGTCATGTTCCCAGGCCACAGGGTTACAGAATCAATCCTCAGTTATGTTCCCAGGCTACAGGTATCCAGAATAAAACCTCAGTCATGTTCCCAGTCCACAGGGTTCCAGAACCAAAGCTCAGTCACGTTCCCAGGGCACAGTATTCCACAATCTACACAGATGTCATGTTCCCAGGCCACAGTTTTCCAGAAACACGCCTCAGTTATGTTCCCAGGCCACAGGGATCCTGAATCAAACCTCAGTCATGTTGCCAGGCCATAGGGTACCACCATCAAACCTCAGTCATATTCCCAGGCCACAAGTTTCCAGAATCAAACCGATGTCATGTTCCCAGGCAACAGGTTTCCACAATCTAACATCAGTCATGTTCCCAGGCCAATGGTTTCCAGAATCAAACCTCAGTCATATTCCCAGGCCACAGGGTTCCAGAATCAACCTGATATCATGTTCCCTGGCCACATTCTTCCATAATCAAACCTCAGTCATGTTGCCAGGCCACAGGTTTCCACCATCAAACCTCAGACATGTTCCCAGGCCACAGGGTTCTAGAATAAAACCGTTCTCATGATCCCAGGCCACAGGGTTCCAGAATCCACCGATGACATGTTCCCAGGCAACAGGGATCCAGAATCAATCCTCAGTTAGGTTCCCAGGCTACAGGGTTCCAGAATAAAACCTCAGACATGTTCCAAGTCCACAGGGTTCCAGAATGAATCCTCAGTTAGGTTCCCAGGCTACAGGGTTCCAGAATAAAACCTCAGTCATGTTCCCAGGCCACAGAGTTCCAGAATCCACCGATGTCATGTTCCCAGTCCACAGGGTTCCAGAATCAATCCTCAGTTATGTTCCCAGGCTACAGGGTTCCAGAATAAAACCTCAGTCATGTTCCCAGTCCACAGGGTTCCAAAACCAAGGCTCAGTCAGTTTCCCAGGGCACAGTATTCCACAATCTAAACAGATGTCATGTTCCCAGGCCACAGTTTTCCAGAATCACGCCTCAGTCATGTACCCAGGCCACAGGGATCCAGAATCAAACCTCAGTCATGTTGCCAGGCCATAGGGTACCACCATCAAACCTGAGTCATATTCCCAGGCCACAGGCTTCCAGAATCAAACGGATTTCATGTTCCCAGGCCACAGGGTTCCAGAATCCAACCGATGTCGTGTTCCCAGGCCACAGGTTTCCACAAGCAAACCTCAGTCGTGTTCCCAGGACACAGCTTTCAAGAATCAACCCGGTATCATGTTCCCTCGCGACAGTCTTCCAGAATCTAACCTCAGTCATGTTGCCAGGCCACAGGTTTCCACCATCAAACCTCAGACATGTTCCCAGGCCACAGGGTTCCAGAATAAAACCGTTCTCATGTTCCCAGGCAAAAAGATTCCAGAATCCACCGATGACATGTTCCCAGGCAACAGGGTTCCAGAATCAATCCTCAGTCAGGTTCCCAGGCTACAGGGTTCCAGAATAAAACCTCAGTCATGTTCCAAGTCCACAGGGTTCCAGAATCAATCCTCAGTTAGGTTCCCAGGCTACAGGGTTCCAGAATAAAACCTCAGTCATGTTCCCAGTCCACAGGGTTCCAGAACCTAGGCTCAGTTAGATTCTCAGGGCACAGTATTCCACAATCTAAACAGATGTCATGTTCCCAAGCCACCATTTTCCAGAATCACGCCTCAGTCATGTACCCAGGCCACAGGGATCCAGAATCAAACTTCAGTCATTTTGCCAGGCCATAGGGTACCACCATCAAACCTCAGTCATATTCCCAGGCCACAGGCTACCAGAATCAAACGGATTTCATGTTCCCAGGCAACAGGGTTCCAGAATCCAAACCGATGTCATGTTCCCAGGCCACAGGATTCCACAATCTAACCTCAGTCATGATCCCAGGTCAAAGGTTTCCAGAATCTAACCTCAGTCATATTCCCAGGCCACAGGGTTCCAGAATCCACCGATGTCATGTTCCCAGGCCACAGGGTTACAGAATCAATCCTCAGTTATGTTCCCAGGCTACAGGTATCCAGAATAAAACCTCAGTCATGTTCCCAGTCCACAGGGTTCCAGAACCAAGGCTAAGCCACGTTCCCAGGGCACAGTATTCCACAATCTACACAGATGTCATGTTCCCAGGCCACAGTTTTCCAGAAACACGCCTCAGTTATGTTCCCAGGCCACAGGGATCCTGAATCAAACCTCAGTCATGTTACCAGGCCATAGGGTACCACCATCAAACCTCAGTCATATTCCCAGGCCACAAGTTTCCAGAATCAAACCGATGTCATGTTCCCAGGCAACAGGTTTCCACAATCTAACATCAGTCATGTTCCCAGGCCAATGGTTTCCGGAATCAAACCTCAGTCATATTCCCAGGCCACAGGGTTATAGAATCAACCCGATATCATGTTCCCTGGCCACATTCTTCCATAATCAAACCTCAGTCATGTTGCCAGGCCATAGGTTTCCACCATCAAACCTCAGACATGTTCCCAGGCCACAGGGTTCTAGAATAAAACCGTTCTCATGTTCCCAGGCCACAGGGTTCCAGAATCCACCGATGACATGTTCCCAGGCAACAGGGATCCAGAATCAATCCTCAGTTAGGTTCCCAGGCTACAGGGTTCCAGAATAAAACCTCAGTCATGTTCCCAGTCCACAGGGTTCCAGAACCAAGGCTCAGTCAGGTTCCCAGGGCAAAGTATTCCACAATCTAAACAGATGTCATGTTCCCAGGCCACAGTTTTCCAGAATCACGCCTCAGTCATGTACCCAGGCCACAGGGATCCAGAATCATACCTCAGTCATGTTGCCAGGCCATAGGGTTCCAGAATCAAGGCTCAGTCAGGTTCCCAGGGAACAGTATTCCACAATCTATACAGATGTCATTTTCCCAAGCCACAGTTTTCCAGAATCTCGCCTCACACTTGTTCCCAGGCCACAGGGATGCAGAATCAAACCTCAGTCATGTTCCCAGGCCACAGGGTTCCAGAATAAAACCGTTCTCATGTTCCCAGGCCACAGGATTCCACAAGCAAACTTCAGTCTTTTTCCCAGTCCACAGGGTTCCAGAATCCACCGATGACATGTTCCCAGGCAACAGGGTTCCAGAGTCAATCCTCAGTTAGGTTCCCAGGCTACAGGGTTCCAGAATAAAACCTCAGTCATGTTCCACGTCCACAGGGTTCCAGAATCAATCCTCAGTTAGGTTCCCAGGCTACAGGGTTCCCGAATAATACCTCAGTCATGTTCCCTGTCCACAGGGTTCCACAACCAAGGCTCAGTCAGGTTCCCAGGGCACAGTATTCCACAATCTAAACAGATGTCATGTTCCCAGGCCACAGTTTTCCAGAATCAGGTCTGAGTCATTATTCCAGGCCACAGGGATCCAGAATCAAACCTCAGTCATGTTGCCATGCCATAGGGTACCACCATCAAACCTCAGTCATATTCCCAGGCACATTTTTCCAGAATCACGCCTGAGTCATGTTCTCAGGCCACAGGGATCCAGAATCAAACCTCAGTCATGTTACCAGGCCTCAGGTTTCCACCATCAAACCTCAGACATGTTCCCAGGCCACAGGGTTCCAGAATAAAAACGTTCTCATGTTCCCAAGCCACAGGGTTCCAGAATAAAACCGTTCGCATGTTCCCAGGGCACAGGGTTCCAGAATCCACCGATGACATGTTCCCAGGCAACAGGGTTCCACAATCAATCCTCAGTTAGGTTCCAAGGCTACAGGGTTCCAGAATAAAACCTCAGTCATGTTCCAAGTCCACAGGGTTCCAGAATCAATCCTCTGTTAGGTTCCCAGGCTACAGGGTTCCAGAATAAATCCTCAGTCATGTTCCCAGTCCACAGGGTTCCAGAACCTAGGCTCAGTCAGATTCCCATGGCACCTTATTCCACAATCTAAACAGATGTCATGTTCCCAAGCCACAGTTTTCCAGAATCTCACCTCAGTCATGTTCCCAGGCCACAAGGATCCAGAATCAAACCTCAGTCATGTTGCCAGGCCATAGGGTACCAGCATCAAACCTCAGTCATATTCCCAGGCCACAGGCTACCAGAATCAAACGGATTTCATGTTCCCAGGCAACAGGGTTTCAGAATCCAAACCGATGTCATGTTCCCAGGCCACAGGATTCCACAATCTAACCTCAGTCATGATCCCAGGTCAAAGGTTTCCAGAATCTAACCTCAGTCATATTCCCAGGCCACAGGGTTCCAGAATCCACCGATGTCATGTTCCCAGGCCACAGGGTTCCAGAATCAATCCTCAGTTATGTTCCCAGGCTACAGGGTTCCAGAATAAAACCTCAGTCATGTTCCCAGTCCACAGGGTTCCAGAACCAAGGCTCAGTCAGTTTCCCAGGGCACAGTATTCCACAATTTAAACAGATGTCATGTTCCCAGGCCACAGTTTTCCAGAATCACACTTCAGTCATGTTCCAAGGCCACAGGGATCCAGAATCAAACCTCAGTCATGTTGCCAGGCCATACGGTATCACCATCAAACCTCAGTCATATTCCCAGGCCACAAGTTTCCAGAATCAAACCGATGTCATGTTCCCAGGCCACAGGTTTCCACAATCTAACATCAGTCATGTTCCCAGGCCACAGGATTCCAGAAGCAAACCTCAGTCTTGTTCCCAAGACACAGGTTTCCAGAATCAACCCGATATCATGTTCCCTGGCCACAGTCTTCCAGAATCAAACCTCAGTCATGTTACCAGGCCTCAGGTTTCCACCATCAAACCTCAGACATGTTCCCAGGCCACAGGGTTCCAGAATAAAACCGTTCTCATGTTCCCAAGCCACAGGGTTCCAGAATAAAACCGTTCGCATGTTCCCAAGCCACAGGGTTCCAGAATAAAACCGTTCGCATGTTCCCAGGGCACAGGGTTCCAGAATCCACCGATGACATGTTCCCAGGCAACAGGGTTCCACAATCAATCCTCAGTTAGGTTCCAAGGCTACAGGGTTCCAGAATAAAACCTCAGTCATGTTCCAAGTCCACAGGGTTCCAGAATCAATCCTCTGTTAGGTTCCCAGGCTACAGGGTTCCAGAATAAATCCTCAGTCATGTTCCCAGTCCACAGGGTTCCAGAACCTAGGCTCAGTCAGATTCCCATGGCACCTTATTCCACAATCTAAACAGATGTCATGTTCCCAAGCCACAGTTTTCCAGAATCTCACCTCAGTCATGTTCCCAGGCCACAAGGATCCAGAATCAAACCTCAGTCATGTTGCCAGGCCATAGGGTACCAGCATCAAACCTCAGTCATATTCCCAGGCCACAGGCTACCAGAATCAAACGGATTTCATGTTCCCAGGCAACAGGGTTTCAGAATCCAAACCGATGTCATGTTCCCAGGCCACAGGATTCCACAATCTAACCTCAGTCATGATCCCAGGTCAAAGGTTTCCAGAATCTAACCTCAGTCATATTCCCAGGCCACAGGGTTCCAGAATCCACCGATGTCATGTTCCCAGGCCACAGGGTTCCAGAATCAATCCTCAGTTATGTTCCCAGGCTACAGGGTTCCAGAATAAAACCTCAGTCATGTTCCCAGTCCACAGGGTTCCAGAACCAAGGCTCAGTCAGGTTCCCAGGGCACAGTATTCCACAATCTAAACAGATGTCATGTTCCCAGGCCACAGTTTTCCAGAATCACGCCTCAGTCATATCCCCAGGCCACAGGGATCCAGAATCTAACCTCAGTCATGTTGCCAGGCCATAGGGTACCACCATCAAACCTCAGTCATATTCCCGGGCCACAAGTTTCCGGAATCAAACCGATGTCATGTTCCCAGGCCGCAGGTTTCCACAATCTAACATCAGTAATGTTCCCAGGCCACAGGATTCCAGAAGCAAACCTCAGTCTTGTTCCCAGGACACAAGTTTCCAAAATCAACCCGATATTATGTTCCCTGGCCACAGTCTTTCCCAATCAAACCTCAGTCAAGTTGCCAGGCCACAGGGTTCCAGAACCTAGGCTCAGTCAGGATCCCTGGCACAGTGTTCCACAATCTAAACAGATGTCATGTTCCCAAGCCACAGTTTTCTAGAATCTCGCCTCAGTCATGTTTCCAGGCCACAGGGATCCAGAATCAAACCTCAGTCATGTTGCCAGTCATAGGTTACCAGCATCAAACCTCAGTCATATTCCCAGGCCACAGGCTTCCAGAATCAAACGGATTTCATGTTCCCAGGCAACAGGTTTCCAGAATCCAAACCGATGTCATGTTCCCAGGCCACAAGATACCACAATCTAACCTCAGTCATGTTCCCCGGCAAATGGTTTCCAGAATCAAACCTCAGTCATATTCCCAGGCCACAGGGTTCCAGAATCCAACCGATGTAGTGTTCCCAGGCCACAGGATTCCACAAGCAAACCTCAGTCGTGTTCCCAGGACACAGCTATCCAGAATCAACCCGATATCATGTTCCCAGGCGACAGTCTTCCAGAATCAAACCTCAGTCATGTTGCCAGGCCACAGGTTTCCACCATCAAACCTCAGACATGTTCCCAGGCCACAGGGTTCCAGAATAAAACCGTTCTCATGATCCCAGGCCACAGGGTTCCTGAATCCACCGATGACATATTCCCAGGCAACAGGGTTCCAGAATCAATCCTCAGTTAGGTTCCCAGGCTACAGGGTTCCAGAATAAAACCTCAGTCATGTTCCCAGGCCACAGGGATCCAGAATCAAACCTCAGTCATGTTGCCAGGCCGTAGGGTACCACCATCAAACCTCAATCATATTCCCAGGCCACAAGTTTCCAGAATCAAACCTATGTCACGTTCCCAGGCCACAGGTTTCCACAATCTATCATCAGTCATGTTCCCAGGCCACAGGATTCCAGAAGCAAACCTCAGTCTTATTCCCAGGACACAGGTTTCCAGAATCAACCCGATATCATGTTCCCTGGCCACAGTCTTCCAGAATCAAACCTCAGTCATGTTCCAGGCCACAGGGTTCCAGAACCTAGGCTCAGTCAGGTTCCCAGGGCACAGTATTCCACAATCTAAACAGATGTCATGTTCCCAAGCCACAGTTTTCCAGAATCTCGCCTCAGTCATATTCCCAGGGCACAGGGATCCAGAATCAAACTTAAGTCATGTTGCCAGGCCATAGGGTACCACCATCAAACCTCAGTCATATTCCCAGGCCACAGGCTTCCAGAATCAAACGGATTTCATGTTCCCAGGCAACAGGTTTCCAGAATCCAAACCGATGTCATGTTCCCAGGCCACAGGATTCCACAATCTCACCTCAGTCATGTTCCCAGGCAAATGGCTTCCCGAATCAAACCTCAGTCATATTCCCAGGCCACAGGGTTCCAGAATCCACCGATGTCATGTTCCCAGGCCACAGGCTTCCCGAATCAATCCTCAGTTATGTTCCCAGGCTACAGGGTTCCAGAATAAAACCTCAGTTATGTTCCCAGTCCACAGGGTTCCAGAACCAAGGCTCAGTCAGTTTCCCAGGGCACAATATTCCACAATCTAAACAGATGTCATGTTCCCAGGCCACAGTTTTCTAGAATCTCGCCTCAGTCATGTTCCCAGGTCAATGGTTTCCAGAATCAAACCTCAGTCATATTCCCAGGCCACAGGCTTCCAGAATCCTCCGATGTCATTTTCCCAGGCCACAGGGTTCCAGAATCAATCCTCAGTTATGTTCCCAGGCTACAGGGTTCCAGAATAAAACCTCAGTCATGCTCCCAGTCCACAGGGTTCCAGAACCAAGGCTCAGTCAGGTTCCCAGTGCACAGTATTCCACAATCTAAACAGATGTCATGTTCCCAGTCCACATTTTTCCAGAATCCCGCCTGAGTCATGTTCCCAGGCCACAGGGATCTAGAATCAAACCTCAGTCATGTTGCCAGGCCATAGGCTAACATCATCAAACCTCAGTCATATTCCCAGGCCACAGGATTCCAGAATCAAACCGATTTCATGTTCCCAGGCAACAGGGTACCAGAATCCAAAACGATGTCATGTTCCTAGGCCACAGGATTCCACAATCTAACCTCAGTCATGTTCCCAGGACAAAGGTTTCCAGAATCAATCCTCAGTCAGGTTCCCAGTCTACAGGGTTCCAGAATAAAACCTCAGTCATGTTCCAAGTCCACAGGGTTCCAGAATGAATCCTCAGTTAGGTTCCCAGGCTACAGGGTTCCAGAATAAAACCTCAGTCATATTCCCAGGCCACAGGGTTCCAGAATCCACCGATGTCATGTTCCCAGGCCACAGGGTTCCAGAATCAATCCTCAGTTATGTTCCCAGGCTACAGGGTTCCAGAATAAAACCTCAGTCATGTTCCCAGTCCACAGGGTTCCAAAACCAAGGCTCAGTCAGGTTCCCAAGGCACAGTATTCCACAATCTAAACAGATGTCATGTTCCCAGGCCACAGTTTTCCAGAATCACGCCACAGTCATGTACCCAGTCCACAGGGATCCAGAATCAAACCTCAGTGATGTTGCCAGGCCATAGGGTACCACCATCAAACCTGAGTCAAATTCCCAGGCCACAGGCTTCTAGAATCAAACGGATTTCATGTTCCCAGGCCACAGGGTTCCAGAATCCAACCGATGTCGTGTTCCCAGGCCACAGGATTCCACAATCTAACCTCAGTCATGTTCCCAGGCAAATGGCTTCCAGAATCAAACCTCAGTCATATTCCCAGGCCACAGGGTTCCAGAATCCACCGATGTCATGTTCCCAGGGCACAGGGTTCTAGAATCAAATCTCAGTTATGTTCACAGGCTACAGGGTTCCAGAATAAAACCTCAGTCATGTTCCCAGTCCACAGGGTTCCAGAACCAAGGCTCAGTCAGGTTCCCAGGGCACAGTATTCCACAATTTAAACAGATGTCATGTTCCCAGGCCACAGTTTTCCAGAATCACACTTCAGTCATGTTCCAAGGCCACAGGGATCCAGAATCAAACCTCAGTCATGTTGCCAGGCCATACGGTATCACCATCAAACCTCAGTCATATTCCCAGGCCACAAGTTTCCAGAATCAAACCGATGTCATGTTCCCAGGCCACAGGTTTCCACAATCTAACATCAGTCATGTTCCCAGGCCACAGGATTCCAGAAGCAAACCTCAGTCTTGTTCCCAGGACACAGGTTTCCAGAATCAACCCGATATCATGTTCCCTGGCCACAGTCTTCCAGAATCAAACCTCAGTCATGTTACCAGGCCACAGGTTTCCACCATCAAACCTCAGACATGTTCCCAGGCCACAGGTTTCCAGAATAAAACCGTTCTCATGTTCCCAGGCCACAGGGTTCCAGAATAAAACCGTTCTCATGTTCCCAGGGCACAGGGTTCCAGAATCCACCGATGACATGTTCCCAGGCAACAGGGTTCCACAATCAATCCTCAGTTAGGTTCCCAGGCTACAGGGTTCCAGAATAAAACCTCAGTCATGTTCCAAGTCCACAGGGTTCCAGAATCAATCCTCTGTTAGGTTCCCAGGCTACAGGGTTCCAGAATAAAACCTCAGTCATGTTCCCAGTCCACAGGGTTCCAGAATCTAGGCTCAGTCAGATTCCCAATGTAGAGTATTCCACAATCTAAACAGATGTCATGTTCCCAAGCCACAGTTTTCCAGAATCACGCCTCAGTCATGTTCCCAGGCCACAGGGATCCAGAATCAAACCTCAGTCATGTTGCCATGACATAGGGAACCACCATCAAACCTCAGTCATATTCCCAGGCCACAGGCTTCCAGAATAAAACGGATTTCATGTTTCCAGGCAACAGGTTTCCAGAATCCAAACCGATGTCATGTTCCCAGGCCACAAGTTTCCACAATCTAACCTCAGTCATGTTCCCCGGCAAATGGCATCCAGAATCAAACCTCAGTCATATTCCCAGGCCACAGGGTTCCAGAATCCACCAATGTCATGTTCCCAGGCCACAGGGTTACAGAATCAATCCTCAGTTATGTTCCCAGGCTACAGGTATCCAGAATAAAACCTCAGTCATGTTCCCAGTCCACAGGGTTCCAGAACCAAAGCTCAGTCACGTTCCCAGGGCACAGTATTCCACAATCTACACAGATGTCATGTTCCCAGGCCACAGTTTTCCAGAAACACGCCTCAGTTATGTTCCCAGGCCACAGGGATCCTGAATCAAACCTCAGTCATGTTGCCAGGCCATAGGGTACCACCATCAAACCTCAGTCATATTCCCAGGCCACAAGTTTCCAGAATCAAACCGATGTCATGTTCCCAGGCAACAGGTTTCCACAATCTAACATCAGTCATGTTCCCAGGCCAATGGTTTCCAGAATCAAACCTCAGTCATATTCCCAGGCCACAGGGTTCCAGAATCAACCTGATATCATGTTCCCTGGCCACATTCTTCCATAATCAAACCTCAGTCATGTTGCCAGGCCACAGGTTTCCACCATCAAACCTCAGACATGTTCCCAGGCCACAGGGTTCTAGAATAAAACCGTTCTCATGATCCCAGGCCACAGGGTTCCAGAATCCACCGATGACATGTTCCCAGGCAACAGGGATCCAGAATCAATCCTCAGTTAGGTTCCCAGGCTACAGGGTTCCAGAATAAAACCTCAGACATGTTCCAAGTCCACAGGGTTCCAGAATGAATCCTCAGTTAGGTTCCCAGGCTACAGGGTTCCAGAATAAAACCTCAGTCATGTTCCCAGGCCACAGAGTTCCAGAATCCACCGATGTCATGTTCCCAGTCCACAGGGTTCCAGAATCAATCCTCAGTTATGTTCCCAGGCTACAGGGTTCCAGAATAAAACCTCAGTCATGTTCCCAGTCCACAGGGTTCCAAAACCAAGGCTCAGTCAGGTTCCCAGGGCACAGTATTCCCCAATCTAAACAGATGTCATGTTCCCAGGCCACAGTTTTCCAGAATCACGCTTCAGTCATGTACCCAGGCCACAGGGATCCAGAATCAAACCTCAGTCATGTTGCCAGGCCATAGGGTACCACCATCAAACCTGAGTCATATTCCCAGGCCACAGGCTTCCAGAATCAAACGGATTTCATGTTCCCAGGCCACAGGGTTCCAGAATCCAACCGATGTCGTGTTCCCAGGCCACAGGTTTCCACAAGCAAACCTCAGTCGTGTTCCCAGGACACAGCTTTCCAGAATCAACCCGGTATCATGTTCCCTCGCGACAGTCTTCCAGAATCTAACCTCAGTCATGTTGCCAGGCCACAGGTTTCCACCATCAAACCTCAGACATGTTCCCAGGCCACAGGGTTCCAGAATAAAACCGTTCTCATGTTCCCAGGCAAAAAGATTCCAGAATCCACCGATGACATGTTCCCAGGCAACAGGGTTCCAGAATCAATCCTCAGTCAGGTTCCCAGGCTACAGGGTTCCAGAATAAAACCTCAGTCATGTTCCAAGTCCACAGGGTTCCAGAATCAATCCTCAGTTAGGTTCCCAGGCTACAGGGTTCCAGAATAAAACCTCAGTCATGTTCCCAGTCCACAGGGTTCCAGAACCTAGGCTCAGTTAGATTCTCAGGGCACAGTATTCCACAATCTAAACAGATGTCATGTTCCCAAGCCACAATTTTCCAGAATCACGCCTCAGTCATGTACCCAGGCCACAGGGATCCAGAATCAAACTTCAGTCATGTTGCCAGGCCATAGGGTACCACCATCAAACCTCAGTCATATTCCCAGGCCACAGGCTACCAGAATCAAACGGATTTCATGTTCCCAGGCAACAGGGTTCCAGAATCCAAACCGATGTCATGTTCCCAGGCCACAGGATTCCACAATCTAACCTCAGTCATGATCCCAGGTCAAAGGTTTCCAGAATCTAACCTCAGTCATATTCCCAGGCCACAGGGTTCCAGAATCCACCGATGTCATGTTCCCAGGCCACAGGGTTACAGAATCAATCCTCAGTTATGTTCCCAGGCTACAGGTATCCAGAATAAAACCTCAGTCATGTTCCCAGTCCACAGGGTTCCAGAACCAAGGCTAAGCCACGTTCCCAGGGCACAGTATTCCACAATCTACACAGATGTCATGTTCCCAGGCCACAGTTTTCCAGAAACACGCCTCAGTTATGTTCCCAGGCCACAGGGATCCTGAATCAAACCTCAGTCATGTTACCAGGCCATAGGGTACCACCATCAAACCTCAGTCATATTCCCAGGCCACAAGTTTCCAGAATCAAACCGATGTCATGTTCCCAGGCAACAGTTTTCCACAATCTAACATCAGTCATGTTCCCAGGCCAATGGTTTCCGGAATCAAACCTCAGTCATATTCCCAGGCCACAGGGTTCCAGAATCAACCCGATATCATGTTCCCTGGCCACATTCTTCCATAATCAAACCTCAGTCATGTTGCCAGGCCATAGGTTTCCACCATCAAACCTCAGACATGTTCCCAGGCCACAGGGTTCTAGAATAAAACCGTTCTCATGTTCCCAGGCCACAGGGTTCCAGAATCCACCGATGACATGTTCCCAGGCAACAGGGATCCAGAATCAATCCTCAGTTAGGTTCCCAGGCTACAGGGTTCCAGAATAAAACCTCAGTCATGTTCCCAGTCCACAGGGTTCCAGAACCAAGGCTCAGTCAGGTTCCCAGGGCAACGTATTCCACAATCTAAACAGATGTCATGTTCCCAGGCCACAGTTTTCCAGAATCACGCCTCAGTCATGTACCCAGGCCACAGGGATCCAGAATCATACCTCAGTCATGTTGCCAGGCCATAGGGTTCCAGAATCAAGGCTCAGTCAGGTTCCCAGGGAACAGTATTCCACAATCTATACAGATGTCATTTTCCCAAGCCACAGTTTTCCAGAATCTCGCCTCAGACTTGTTCCCAGGCCACAGGGATGCAGAATCAAACCTCAGTCATGTTCCCAGGCCACAGGGTTCCAGAATAAAACCGTTCTCATGTTCCCAGGCCACAGGATTCCACAAGCAAACTTCAGTCTTTTTCCCAGTCCACAGGGTTCCAGAATCCACCGATGACATGTTCCCAGGCAACAGGGTTCCAGAGTCAATCCTCAGTTAGGTTCCCAGGCTACAGGGTTCCAGAATAAAACCTCAGTCATGTTCCACGTCCACAGGGTTCCAGAATCAATCCTCAGTTAGGTTCCCAGGCTACAGGGTTCCCGAATAATACCTCAGTCATGTTCCCTGTCCACAGGGTTCCACAACCAAGGCTCAGTCAGGTTCCCAGGGCACAGTATTCCACAATCTAAACAGATGTCATATTCCCAGGCCACAGTTTTCCAGAATCAGGTCTGAGTCATTATTCCAGGCCACAGGGATCCAGAATCAAACCTCAGTCATGTTGCCATGCCATAGGGTACCACCATCAAACCTCAGTCATATTCCCAGGCACATTTTTCCAGAATCACGCCTGAGTCATGTTCTCAGGCCACAGGGATCCAGAATCAAACCTCAGTCATGTTGCCAGGCCATAGGCTAACATCATCAAACCTCAGTCATATTCCCAGGCCACAGGATTCCAGAATCAAACCGATTTCATGTTCCCAGGCAACAGGGTACCAGAATCCAAAACGATGTCATTTTCATAGGCCACAGGATTCCACAATCTAAGCTCAGTCATGTTCCCAGGCAAATGGCTTCCAGAATCAAACCTCAGTCATATTCCCAGGCCACAGGGTTCCAGAATCCACCGATGTCATGTTCCCAGGGCACAGGGTTCCAGAATCAATCCTCAGTTATGTTCACAGGCTACAGGGTTCCAGAATAAAACCTCAGTCATGTTCCCAGTCCACAGGGTTCCAGAACCAAGGCTCAGTCAGTTTCCCAGGGCACAGTATTCCACAATTTAAACAGATGTCATGTTCCCAGGCCACAGTTTTCCAGAATCACACTTCAGTCATGTTCCAAGGCCACAGGGATCCAGAATCAAACCTCAGTCATGTTGCCAGGCCATACGGTATCACCATCAAACCTCAGTCATATTCCCAGGCCACAAGTTTCCAGAATCAAACCGATGTCATGTTCCCAGGCCACAGGTTTCCACAATCTAACATCAGTCATGTTCCCAGGCCACAGGATTCCAGAAGCAAACCTCAGTCTTGTTCCCAAGACACAGGTTTCCAGAATCAACCCGATATCATGTTCCCTGGCCACAGTCTTCCAGAATCAAACCTCAGTCATGTTACCAGGCCACAGGTTTCCACCATCAAACCTCAGACATGTTCCCAGGCCACAGGGTTCCAGAATAAAACCGTTCTCATGTTCCCAGGCCACAGGGTTCCAGAATAAAACCGTTCGCATGTTCCCAGGGCACAGGGTTCCAGAATCCACCGATGACATGTTCCCAGGCAACAGGGTTCCACAATCAATCCTCAGTTAGGTTCCCAGGCTACAGGGTTCCAGAATAAAACCTCAGTCATGTTCCAAGTCCACAGGGTTCCAGAATCAATCCTCTGTTAGGTTCCCAGTCTACAGGGTTCCAGAATAAATCCTCAGTCATGTTCCCAGTCCACAGGGTTCCAGAACCTAGGCTCAGTCAGATTCCCAGGGCACCTTATTCCACAATCTAAACAGATGTCATGTTCCCAAGCCACAGTTTTCCAGAATCTCACCTCAGTCATGTTCCCAGGCCACAAGGATCCAGAATCAAACCTCAGTCATGTTGCCAGGCCATAGGGTACCAGCATCAAACCTCAGTCATATTCCCAGGCCACAGGCTACCAGAATCAAACGGATTTCATGTTCCCAGGCAACAGGGTTCCAGAATCCAAACCGATGTCATATTCCCAGGCCACAGGATTCCACAATCTAACCTCAGTCATGATCCCAGGTCAAAGGTTTCCAGAATCTAACCTCAGTCATATTCCCAGGCCACAGGGTTCCAGAATCCACCGATGTCATGTTCCCAGGCCACAGGGTTACAGAATCAATCCTCAGTTATGTTCCCAGGCTACAGGTATCCAGAATAAAACCTCAGTCATGTTCCCAGTCCACAGGGTTCCAGAACCAAGGCTAAGCCACGTTCCCAGGGCACAGTATTCCACAATCTACACAGATGTCATGTTCCCAGGCCACAGTTTTCCAGAAACACGCCTCAGTTATGTTCCCAGGCCACAGGGATCCTGAATCAAACCTCAGTCATGTTGCCAGGCCATAGGGTACCACCATCAAACCTCAGTCATCTTCCCAGGCCACAAGTTTCCAGAATCAAACCGATGTCATGTTCCCAGGCAACAGGTTTCCACAATCTAACATCAGTCATGTTCCCAGGCCACAGGATTCCAGAAGCAAACCTCAGTCATATTCCCAGGCCACAGGGTTCCAGAATCAACCCGATATCATGTTCCCTGGCCACATTCTTCCATAATCAAACCTCAGTCATGTTGCCAGGCCATAGGTTTCCACCATCAAACCTCAGACATGTTCCCAGGCCACAGGGTTCTAGAATAAAACCGTTCTCATGTTCCCAGGCCACAGGGTTCCAGAATCCACCGATGACATGTTCCCAGGCAACAGGGATCCAGAATCAATCCTCAGTTAGGTTCCCAGGCTACAGGGTTCCAGAATAAAACCTCAGTCATGTTCCCAGTCCACAGGGTTGCAGAACCAAGGCTCAGTCAGGTTCCCAGGGCAAAGTATTCCACAATCTAAACAGATGTCATGTTCCCAGGCCACAGTTTTCCAGAATCACGCCTCAGTCATGTACCCAGGCCACAGGGATCCAGAATCATACCTCAGTCATGTTGCCAGGCCATAGGGTTCCAGAATCAAGGCTCAGTCAGGTTCCCAGGGAACAGTATTCCACAATCTATACAGATGTCATTTTCCCAAGCCACAGTTTTCCAGAATCTCGCCTCAGACTTGTTCCCAGGCCACAGGGATGCAGAATCAAACCTCAGTCATGTTCCCAGGCCACAGGGTTCCAGAATAAAACCGTTCTCATGTTCCCAGGCCACAGGATTCCACAAGCAAACTTCAGTCTTTTTCCCAGTCCACAGGGTTCCAGAATCCACCGATGACATGTTCCCAGGCAACAGGGTTCCAGAGTCAATCCTCAGTTAGGTTCCCAGGCTACAGGGTTCCAGAATAAAACCTCAGTCATGTTCCACGTCCACAGGGTTCCAGAATCAAACCGATTTCATGTTCCCAGGCAACAGGGTACCAGAATCCAAAACGATGTCATGTTCATAGGCCACAGGATTCCACAATCTAAGCTCAGTCATGTTCCCAGGCAAATGGCTTACAGAATCAAACCTCAGTCATATTCCCAGGCCACAGGGTTCCAGAATCCACCGATGTCATGTTCACAGGGCACAGGGTTCCAGAATCAATCCTCAGTTATGTTCACAGGCTACAGGGTTCCAGAATAAAACCTCAGTCATGTTCCCAGTCCACAGGGTTCCAGAACCAAGGCTCAGTCAGTTTCCCAGGGCACAGTATTCCACAATTTAAACAGATGTCATGTTCCCAGGCCACAGTTTTCCAGAATCACACTTCAGTCATGTTCCAAGGCCACAGGGATCCAGAATCAAACCTCAGTCATGTTGCCAGGCCATACGGTATCACCATCAAACCTCAGTCATATTCCCAGGCCACAAGTTTCCAGAATCAAACCGATGTCATGTTCCCAGGCCACAGGTTTCCACAATCTAACATCAGTCATGTTCCCAGGCCACAGGATTCCAGAAGCAAACCTCAGTCTTGTTCCCAAGACGCAGGTTTCTAGAATCAACCCGATATCATGTTCCCTGGCCACAGTCTTCCAGAATCAAACCTCAGTCATGTTACCAGGCCACAGGTTTCCACCATCAAACCTCAGACATGTTCCCAGGCCACAGGGTTCCAGAATAAAACCGTTCTCATGTTCCCAGGCCACAGGGTTCCAGAATAAAACCGTTCGCATGTTCCCAGGGCACAGGGTTCCAGAATCCACCGATGACATGTTCCCAGGCAACAGGGTTCCACAATCAATCCTCAGTTAGGTTCCAAGGCTACAGGGTTCCAGAATAAAACCTCAGTCATGTTCCAAGTCCACAGGGTTCCAGAATCAATCCTCTGTTAGGTTCCCAGGCTACAGGGTTCCAGAATAAATCCTCAGTCATGTTCCCAGTCCACAGGGTTCCAGAACCTAGGCTCAGTCAGATTCCCAGGGCACCTTATTCCACAATCTAAACAGATGTCATGTTCCCAAGCCACAGTTTTCCAGAATCTCACCTCAGTCATGTTCCCAGGCCACAAGGATCCAGAATCAAACCTCAGTCATGTTGCCAGGCCATAGGGTACCAGCATCAAACCTCAGTCATATTCCCAGGCCACAGGCTACCAGAATCAAACGGATTTCATGTTCCCAGGCAACAGGGTTCCAGAATCCAAACCGATGTCATGTTCCCAGGCCACAGGATTCCACAATCTAACCTCAGTCATGATCCCAGGTCAAAGGTTTCCAGAATCTAACCTCAGTCATATTCCCAGGCCACAGGGTTCCAGAATCCACCGATGTCATGTTCCCAGGCCACAGGGTTACAGAATCAATCCTCAGTTATGTTCCCAGGCTACAGGTATCCAGAATAAAACCTCAGTCATGTTCCCAGTCCACAGGGTTCCAGAACCAAGGCTAAGCCACGTTCCCAGGGCACAGTATTCCACAATCTACACAGATGTCATGTTCCCAGGCCACAGTTTTCCAGAAACACGCCTCAGTTATGTTCCCAGGCCACAGGGATCCTGAATCAAACCTCAGTCATGTTACCAGGCCATAGGGTACCACCATCAAACCTCAGTCATATTCCCAGGCCACAAGTTTCCAGAATCAAACCGATGTCATGTTCCCAGGCAACAGGTTTCCACAATCTAACATCAGTCATGTTCCCAGGCCAATGGTTTCCGGAATCAAACCTCAGTCATATTCCCAGGCCACAGGGTTCCAGAATCAACCCGATATCATGTTCCCTGGCCACATTCTTCCATAATCAAACCTCAGTCATTTTGCCAGGCCATAGGTTTCCACCATCAAACCTCAGACATGTTCCCAGGCCACAGGGTTCTAGAATAAAACCGTTCTCATGTTCCCAGGCCACAGGGTTCCAGAATCCACCGATGACATGTTCCCAGGCAACAGGGATCCAGAATCAATCCTCAGTTAGGTTCCCAGGCTACAGGGTTCCAGAATAAAACCTCAGTCATGTTCCCAGTCCACAGGGTTCCAGAACCAAGGCTCAGTCAGGTTCCCAGGGCAAAGTATTCCACAATCTAAACAGATGTCATGTTCCCAGGCCACAGTTTTCCAGAATCACGCCTCAGTCATGTACCCAGGCCACAGGGATCCAGAATCATACCTCAGTCATGTTGCCAGGCCATAGGGTTCCAGAATCAAGGCTCAGTCAGGTTCCCAGGGAACAGTATTCCACAATCTATACAGATGTCATTTTCCCAAGCCACAGTTTTCCAGAATCTCGCCTCAGACTTGTTCCCAGGCCACAGGGATGCAGAATCAAACCTCAGTCATGTTCCCAGGCCACAGGGTTCCAGAATAAAACCGTTCTCATGTTCCCAGGCCACAGGATTCCACAAGCAAACTTCAGTCTTTTTCCCAGTCCACAGGGTTCCAGAATAAACCGATGACATGTTCCCAGGCAACAGGGTTCCAGAGTCAATCCTCAGTTAGGTTCCCAGGCTACAGGGTTCCAGAATAAAACCTCAGTCATGTTCCACGTCCACAGGGTTCCAGAATCAATCCTCAGTTAGGTTCCCAGGCTACAGGGTTCCCGAATAATACCTCAGTCATGTTCCCTGTCCACAGGGTTCCACAACCAAGGCTCAGTCAGGTTCCCAGGGCACAGTATTCCACAATCTAAACAGATGTCATGTTCCCAGGCCACAGTTTTCCAGAATCAGGTCTGAGTCATTATTCCAGGCCACAGGGATCCAGAATCAAACCTCAGTCATGTTGCCATGCCATAGGGTACCACCATCAAACCTCAGTCATATTCCCAGGCACATTTTTCCAGAATCACGCCTGAGTCATGTTCTCAGGCCACAAGGATCCAGAATCAAACCTCAGTCATGTTGCCAGGCCATAGGCTAACATCATCAAACCTCAGTCATATTCCCAGGCCACAGGATTCCAGAATCAAACCGATTTCATGTTCCCAGGCAACAGGGTACCAGAATCCAAAACGATGTCATGTTCATAGGCCACAGGATTCCACAATCTAAGCTCAGTCATGTTCCCAGGCAAATGGCTTCCAGAATCAAACCTCAGTCATATTCCCAGGCCACAGGGTTCCAGAATCCACCGATGTCATGTTCCCAGGGCACAGGGTTCCAGAATCAATCCTCAGTTATGTTCACAGGCTACAGGGTTCCAGAATAAAACCTCAGTCATGTTCCCAGTCCACAGGGTTCCAGAACCAAGGCTCAGTCAGTTTCCCAGGGCACAGTATTCCACAATTTAAACAGATGTCATGTTCCCAGGCCACAGTTTTCCAGAATCACACTTCAGTCATGTTCCAAGGCCACAGGGATCCAGAATCAAACCTCAGTCATGTTGCCAGGCCATACGGTATCACCATCAAACCTCAGTCATATTCCCAGGCCACAAGTTTCCAGAATCAAACCGATGTCATGTTCCCAGGCCACAGGTTTCCACAATCTAACATCAGTCATGTTCCCAGGCCACAGGATTCCAGAAGCAAACCTCAGTCTTGTTCCCAAGACACAGGTTTCCAGAATCAACCCGATATCATGTTCCCTGGCCACAGTCTTCCAGAATCAAACCTCAGTCATGTTACCAGGCCACAGGTTTCCACCATCAAACCTCAGACATGTTCCCAGGCCACAGGGTTCCAGAATAAAACCGTTCTCATGTTCCCAGGCCACAGGGTTCCAGAATAAAACCGTTCGCATGTTCCCAGGGCACAGGGTTCCAGAATCCACCGATGACATGTTCCCAGGCAACAGGGTTCCACAATCAATCCTCAGTTAGGTTCCCAGGCTACAGGGTTCCAGAATAAAACCTCAGTCATGTTCCAAGTCCACAGGGTTCCAGAATCAATCCTCTGTTAGGTTCCCAGGCTACAGGGTTCCAGAATAAATCCTCAGTCATGTTCCCAGTCCACAGGGTTCCAGAACCTAGGCTCAGTCAGATTCCCAGGGCACCTTTTTCCACAATCTAAACAGATGTCATGTTCCCAAGCCACAGTTTTCCAGAATCTCACCTCAGTCATGTTCCCAGGCCACAAGGATCCAGAATCAAACCTCAGTCATGTTGCCAGGCCATAGGGTACCAGCATCAAACCTCAGTCATATTCCCAGGCCACAGGCTTCCAGAATCAAACGGATTTCATGTTCCCAGGCAACAGGTTTCCAGAATCCAAACCGATGTCATGTTCCCAGGCCACAAGATTCCACAATCTAACCTCAGTCATGTTCCCCGGCAAATGGCTTCCAGAATCAAACCTCAGTCATATTCCCAGGCCACAGGGTTCCAGAATCCACCGATGTCATGTTCCCAGGCCACAGGGTTCCAGAATCAATCCTCAGTTATGTTCCCAGGCTACAGGTATCCAGAATAAAACCTCAGTCATGTTCCCAGTCCACAGGGTTCCAGAACCAAGGCTCAGTCAGGTTCCCAGGGCACAGTATTCCACAATCTACACAGATGTCATGTTCCCAGGCCACAGTTTTCCAGAAACACGCCTCAGTTATGTTCCCAGGCCACAGGGATCCTGAATCAAACCTCAGTCATGTTGCCAGGCCATAGGGTACCACCATCAAACCTCAGTCATATTCCCAGGCCACAAGTTTCCAGAATCAAACCGATGTCATGTTCCCAGGCAACAGGTTTCCACAATCTAACATCAGTCATGTTCCCAGGCCAATGGTTTCCAGAATCAAACCTCAGTCATATTCCCAGGCCACAGGGTTCCAGAATCAACCCGATATCATGTTCCCTGGCCACATTCTTCCATAATCAAACCTCAGTCATGTTGCCAGGCCATAGGTTTCCACCATCAAACCTCAGACATGTTCCCAGGCCACAGGGTTCTAGAATAAAACCGTTCTCATGTTCCCAGGCCACAGGGTTCCAGAATCCACCGATGACATGTTCCCAGGCAACAGGGATCCAGAATCAATCCTCAGTTAGGTTCCCAGGCTACAGGGTTCCAGAATAAAACCTCAGTCATGTTCCCAGTCCACAGGGTTCCAGAACCAAGGCTCAGTCAGGTTCCCAGGGCAAAGTATTCCACAATCTAAACAGATGTCATGTTCCCAGGCCACAGTTTTCCAGAATCACGCCTCAGTCATGTACCCAGGCCACAGGGATCCAGAATCAAACCTCAGTCATGTTGCCAGGCCATAGGGTTCCAGAATCAAGGCTCAGTCAGGTTCCCAGGGCACAGTATTCCACAATCTAAACAGATGTCATGTTCCCAGGACACAGTTTTCCAGAATCACGCCTCAGTCATGTTCCCAGGCCACAGGGATCAAGAATCAAACCTCAGTCATGTTGCCAGGCCACAGGTTTCCACCATCAAACCTTAGACATGTTCCCAGTCCACAAGGCTCCAGAATAAAACCGTTCTCATGTTTCCAGGCCTCAGGGTACCAGAATCCACCAATGACATGTTCCCAGGCCAAAGGGTTCCAGAATCAATCCTCAGTTAGGTTCTCAGGCTACAGGGTTCCAGAATAAAACCTCAGTCATGTTCCCAGTCCACAGGGTTCCAGAACCTAGGCTCAGTCAGGTTCCCAGGGAACAGTATTCCACAATCTATACAGATGTCATTTTCCCAAGCCACAGTTTTCCAGAATCTCGCCTCAGACTTGTTCCCAGGCCACAGGGATGCAGAATCAAACCTCAGTCATGTTCCCAGGCCACAGGGTTCCAGAATAAAACCGTTCTCATGTTCCCAGGCCACAGGATTCCACAAGCAAACCTCAGACTTTTTCCCAGGCCACAGGGTTCCAGAATCCACCGATGACATGTTCCCAGGCAACAGGGTTCCAGAGTCAATCCTCAGTTAGGTTCCCAGGCTACAGGGTTCCAGAATAAAACCTCAGTCATGTTCCACGTCCACAGGGTTCCAGAATCAATCCTCAGTTAGGTTCCCAGGCTACAGGGTTCCCGAATAATACCTCAGTCATGTTCCCTGTCCACAGGGTTCCACAACCAAGGCTCAGTCAGGTTCCCAGGGCACAGTATTCCACAATCTAAACAGATGTCATGTTCCCAGGCCCCAGTTTTCCAGAATCAGGTCTGAGTCATTATTCCAGGCCACAGGGATCCAGAATCAAACCTCAGTCATGTTGCCATGCCATAGGGTACCACCATCAAACCTCAGTCATATTCCCAGGCACATTTTTCCAGAATCACGCCTGAGTCATGTTCTCAGGCCACAGGGATCCAGAATCAAACCTCAGTCATGTTGTCAGGCCATAGGCTAACATCATCAAACCTCAGTCATATTCCCAGGCCACAGGATTCCAGAATCAAACCGATTTCATGTTCCCAGGCAACAGGGTACCAGAATCCAAAACGATGTCATGTTCCTAGGCCACAGGATTCCACAATCTACCCTCAGTCATGTTCCCAGGCAAATGGCTTCCAGAATCAAACCTCAGTCATATTCCCAGGCCACAGGGTTCCAGAATCCACCGATGTCATGTTCCCAGGGCACAGGGTTCCAGAATCAATCCTCAGTTATGTTCACAGGCTACAGGGTTCCAGAATAAAACCTCAGTCATGTTCCCAGTCCACAGGGTTCCAGAACCAAGGCTCAGTCAGGTTCCCAGGGCACAGTATTCCACAATTTAAACAGATGTCATGTTCCCAGGCCACAGTTTTCCAGAATCACACTTCAGTCATGTTCCAAGGCCACAGGGATCCAGAATCAAACCTCAGTCATGTTGCCAGGCCATACGGTATCACCATCAAACCTCAGTCATATTCCCAGGCCACAAGTTTCCAGAATCAAACCGATGTCATGTTCCCAGGCCACAGGTTTCCACAATCTAACATCAGTCATGTTCCCAGGCCACAGGATTCCAGAAGCAAACCTCAGTCTTGTTCCCAGGACACAGGTTTCCAGAATCAACCCGATATCATGTTCCCTGGCCACAGTCTTCCAGAATCAAACCTCAGTCATGTTACCAGGCCACAGGTTTCCACCATCAAACCTCAGACATGTTCCCAGGCCACAGGTTTCCAGAATAAAACCGTTCTCATGTTCCCAGGCCACAGGGTTCCAGAATAAAACCGTTCTCATGTTCCCAGGGCACAGGGTTCCAGAATCCACCGATGACATGTTCCCAGGCAACAGGGTTCCACAATCAATCCTCAGTTAGGTTCCCAGGCTACAGGGTTCCAGAATAAAACCTCAGTCATGTTCCAAGTCCACAGGGTTCCAGAATCAATCCTCTGTTAGGTTCCCAGGCTACAGGGTTCCAGAATAAAACCTCAGTCATGTTCCCAGTCCACAGGGTTCCAGAATCTAGGCTCAGTCAGATTCCCAATGTAGAGTATTCCACAATCTAAACAGATGTCATGTTCCCAAGCCACAGTTTTCCAGAATCACGCCTCAGTCATGTTCCCAGGCCACAGGGATCCAGAATCAAACCTCAGTCATGTTGCCATGACATAGGGAACCACCATCAAACCTCAGTCATATTCCCAGGCCACAGGCTTCCAGAATAAAACGGATTTCATGTTTCCAGGCAACAGGTTTCCAGAATCCAAACCGATGTCATGTTCCCAGGCCACAAGTTTCCACAATCTAACCTCAGTCATGTTCCCCGGCAAATGGCATCCAGAATCAAACCTCAGTCATATTCCCAGGCCACAGGGTTCCAGAATCCACCAATGTCATGTTCCCAGGCCACAGGGTTACAGAATCAATCCTCAGTTATGTTCCCAGGCTACAGGTATCCAGAATAAAACCTCAGTCATGTTCCCAGTCCACAGGGTTCCAGAACCAAAGCTCAGTCACGTTCCCAGGGCACAGTATTCCACAATCTACACAGATGTCATGTTCCCAGGCCACAGTTTTCCAGAAACACGCCTCAGTTATGTTCCCAGGCCACAGGGATCCTGAATCAAACCTCAGTCATGTTGCCAGGCCATAGGGTACCACCATCAAACCTCAGTCATATTCCCAGGCCACAAGTTTCCAGAATCAAACCGATGTCATGTTCCCAGGCAACAGGTTTCCACAATCTAACATCAGTCATGTTCCCAGGCCAATGGTTTCCAGAATCAAACCTCAGTCATATTCCCAGGCCACAGGGTTCCAGAATCAACCTGATATCATGTTCCCTGGCCACATTCTTCCATAATCAAACCTCAGTCATGTTGCCAGGCCACAGGTTTCCACCATCAAACCTCAGACATGTTCCCAGGCCACAGGGTTCTAGAATAAAACCGTTCTCATGATCCCAGGCCACAGGGTTCCAGAATCCACCGATGACATGTTCCCAGGCAACAGGGATCCAGAATCAATCCTCAGTTAGGTTCCCAGGCTACAGGGTTCCAGAATAAAACCTCAGACATGTTCCAAGTCCACAGGGTTCCAGAATGAATCCTCAGTTAGGTTCCCAGGCTACAGGGTTCCAGAATAAAACCTCAGTCATGTTCCCAGGCCACAGAGTTCCAGAATCCACCGATGTCATGTTCCCAGTCCACAGGGTTCCAGAATCAATCCTCAGTTATGTTCCCAGGCTACAGGGTTCCAGAATAAAACCTCAGTCATGTTCCCAGTCCACAGGGTTCCAAAACCAAGGCTCAGTCAGGTTCCCAGGGCACAGTATTCCCCAATCTAAACAGATGTCATGTTCCCAGGCCACAGTTTTCCAGAATCACGCTTCAGTCATGTACCCAGGCCACAGGGATCCAGAATCAAACCTCAGTCATGTTGCCAGGCCATAGGGTACCACCATCAAACCTGAGTCATATTCCCAGGCCACAGGCTTCCAGAATCAAACGGATTTCATGTTCCCAGGCCACAGGGTTCCAGAATCCAACCGATGTCGTGTTCCCAGGCCACAGGTTTCCACAAGCAAACCTCAGTCGTGTTCCCAGGACACAGCTTTCCAGAATCAACCCGGTATCATGTTCCCTCGCGACAGTCTTCCAGAATCTAACCTCAGTCATGTTGCCAGGCCACAGGTTTCCACCATCAAACCTCAGACATGTTCCCAGGCCACAGGGTTCCAGAATAAAACCGTTCTCATGTTCCCAGGCAAAAAGATTCCAGAATCCACCGATGACATGTTCCCAGGCAACAGGGTTCCAGAATCAATCCTCAGTCAGGTTCCCAGGCTACAGGGTTCCAGAATAAAACCTCAGTCATGTTCCAAGTCCACAGGGTTCCAGAATCAATCCTCAGTTAGGTTCCCAGGCTACAGGGTTCCAGAATAAAACCTCAGTCATGTTCCCAGTCCACAGGGTTCCAGAACCTAGGCTCAGTTAGATTCTCAGGGCACAGTATTCCACAATCTAAACAGATGTCATGTTCCCAAGCCACAATTTTCCAGAATCACGCCTCAGTCATGTACCCAGGCCACAGGGATCCAGAATCAAACTTCAGTCATGTTGCCAGGCCATAGGGTACCACCATCAAACCTCAGTCATATTCCCAGGCCACAGGCTACCAGAATCAAACGGATTTCATGTTCCCAGGCAACAGGGTTCCAGAATCCAAACCGATGTCATGTTCCCAGGCCACAGGATTCCACAATCTAACCTCAGTCATGATCCCAGGTCAAAGGTTTCCAGAATCTAACCTCAGTCATATTCCCAGGCCACAGGGTTCCAGAATCCACCGATGTCATGTTCCCAGGCCACAGGGTTACAGAATCAATCCTCAGTTATGTTCCCAGGCTACAGGTATCCAGAATAAAACCTCAGTCATGTTCCCAGTCCACAGGGTTCCAGAACCAAGGCTAAGCCACGTTCCCAGGGCACAGTATTCCACAATCTACACAGATGTCATGTTCCCAGGCCACAGTTTTCCAGAAACACGCCTCAGTTATGTTCCCAGGCCACAGGGATCCTGAATCAAACCTCAGTCATGTTACCAGGCCATAGGGTACCACCATCAAACCTCAGTCATATTCCCAGGCCACAAGTTTCCAGAATCAAACCGATGTCATGTTCCCAGGCAACAGTTTTCCACAATCTAACATCAGTCATGTTCCCAGGCCAATGGTTTCCGGAATCAAACCTCAGTCATATTCCCAGGCCACAGGGTTCCAGAATCAACCCGATATCATGTTCCCTGGCCACATTCTTCCATAATCAAACCTCAGTCATGTTGCCAGGCCATAGGTTTCCACCATCAAACCTCAGACATGTTCCCAGGCCACAGGGTTCTAGAATAAAACCGTTCTCATGTTCCCAGGCCACAGGGTTCCAGAATCCACCGATGACATGTTCCCAGGCAACAGGGATCCAGAATCAATCCTCAGTTAGGTTCCCAGGCTACAGGGTTCCAGAATAAAACCTCAGTCATGTTCCCAGTCCACAGGGTTCCAGAACCAAGGCTCAGTCAGGTTCCCAGGGCAACGTATTCCACAATCTAAACAGATGTCATGTTCCCAGGCCACAGTTTTCCAGAATCACGCCTCAGTCATGTACCCAGGCCACAGGGATCCAGAATCATACCTCAGTCATGTTGCCAGGCCATAGGGTTCCAGAATCAAGGCTCAGTCAGGTTCCCAGGGAACAGTATTCCACAATCTATACAGATGTCATTTTCCCAAGCCACAGTTTTCCAGAATCTCGCCTCAGACTTGTTCCCAGGCCACAGGGATGCAGAATCAAACCTCAGTCATGTTCCCAGGCCACAGGGTTCCAGAATAAAACCGTTCTCATGTTCCCAGGCCACAGGATTCCACAAGCAAACTTCAGTCTTTTTCCCAGTCCACAGGGTTCCAGAATCCACCGATGACATGTTCCCAGGCAACAGGGTTCCAGAGTCAATCCTCAGTTAGGTTCCCAGGCTACAGGGTTCCAGAATAAAACCTCAGTCATGTTCCACGTCCACAGGGTTCCAGAATCAATCCTCAGTTAGGTTCCCAGGCTACAGGGTTCCCGAATAATACCTCAGTCATGTTCCCTGTCCACAGGGTTCCACAACCAAGGCTCAGTCAGGTTCCCAGGGCACAGTATTCCACAATCTAAACAGATGTCATATTCCCAGGCCACAGTTTTCCAGAATCAGGTCTGAGTCATTATTCCAGGCCACAGGGATCCAGAATCAAACCTCAGTCATGTTGCCATGCCATAGGGTACCACCATCAAACCTCAGTCATATTCCCAGGCACATTTTTCCAGAATCACGCCTGAGTCATGTTCTCAGGCCACAGGGATCCAGAATCAAACCTCAGTCATGTTGCCAGGCCATAGGCTAACATCATCAAACCTCAGTCATATTCCCAGGCCACAGGATTCCAGAATCAAACCGATTTCATGTTCCCAGGCAACAGGGTACCAGAATCCAAAACGATGTCATTTTCATAGGCCACAGGATTCCACAATCTAAGCTCAGTCATGTTCCCAGGCAAATGGCTTCCAGAATCAAACCTCAGTCATATTCCCAGGCCACAGGGTTCCAGAATCCACCGATGTCATGTTCCCAGGGCACAGGGTTCCAGAATCAATCCTCAGTTATGTTCACAGGCTACAGGGTTCCAGAATAAAACCTCAGTCATGTTCCCAGTCCACAGGGTTCCAGAACCAAGGCTCAGTCAGTTTCCCAGGGCACAGTATTCCACAATTTAAACAGATGTCATGTTCCCAGGCCACAGTTTTCCAGAATCACACTTCAGTCATGTTCCAAGGCCACAGGGATCCAGAATCAAACCTCAGTCATGTTGCCAGGCCATACGGTATCACCATCAAACCTCAGTCATATTCCCAGGCCACAAGTTTCCAGAATCAAACCGATGTCATGTTCCCAGGCCACAGGTTTCCACAATCTAACATCAGTCATGTTCCCAGGCCACAGGATTCCAGAAGCAAACCTCAGTCTTGTTCCCAAGACACAGGTTTCCAGAATCAACCCGATATCATGTTCCCTGGCCACAGTCTTCCAGAATCAAACCTCAGTCATGTTACCAGGCCACAGGTTTCCACCATCAAACCTCAGACATGTTCCCAGGCCACAGGGTTCCAGAATAAAACCGTTCTCATGTTCCCAGGCCACAGGGTTCCAGAATAAAACCGTTCGCATGTTCCCAGGGCACAGGGTTCCAGAATCCACCGATGACATGTTCCCAGGCAACAGGGTTCCACAATCAATCCTCAGTTAGGTTCCCAGGCTACAGGGTTCCAGAATAAAACCTCAGTCATGTTCCAAGTCCACAGGGTTCCAGAATCAATCCTCTGTTAGGTTCCCAGTCTACAGGGTTCCAGAATAAATCCTCAGTCATGTTCCCAGTCCACAGGGTTCCAGAACCTAGGCTCAGTCAGATTCCCAGGGCACCTTATTCCACAATCTAAACAGATGTCATGTTCCCAAGCCACAGTTTTCCAGAATCTCACCTCAGTCATGTTCCCAGGCCACAAGGATCCAGAATCAAACCTCAGTCATGTTGCCAGGCCATAGGGTACCAGCATCAAACCTCAGTCATATTCCCAGGCCACAGGCTACCAGAATCAAACGGATTTCATGTTCCCAGGCAACAGGGTTCCAGAATCCAAACCGATGTCATATTCCCAGGCCACAGGATTCCACAATCTAACCTCAGTCATGATCCCAGGTCAAAGGTTTCCAGAATCTAACCTCAGTCATATTCCCAGGCCACAGGGTTCCAGAATCCACCGATGTCATGTTCCCAGGCCACAGGGTTACAGAATCAATCCTCAGTTATGTTCCCAGGCTACAGGTATCCAGAATAAAACCTCAGTCATGTTCCCAGTCCACAGGGTTCCAGAACCAAGGCTAAGCCACGTTCCCAGGGCACAGTATTCCACAATCTACACAGATGTCATGTTCCCAGGCCACAGTTTTCCAGAAACACGCCTCAGTTATGTTCCCAGGCCACAGGGATCCTGAATCAAACCTCAGTCATGTTGCCAGGCCATAGGGTACCACCATCAAACCTCAGTCATCTTCCCAGGCCACAAGTTTCCAGAATCAAACCGATGTCATGTTCCCAGGCAACAGGTTTCCACAATCTAACATCAGTCATGTTCCCAGGCCACAGGATTCCAGAAGCAAACCTCAGTCATATTCCCAGGCCACAGGGTTCCAGAATCAACCCGATATCATGTTCCCTGGCCACATTCTTCCATAATCAAACCTCAGTCATGTTGCCAGGCCATAGGTTTCCACCATCAAACCTCAGACATGTTCCCAGGCCACAGGGTTCTAGAATAAAACCGTTCTCATGTTCCCAGGCCACAGGGTTCCAGAATCCACCGATGACATGTTCCCAGGCAACAGGGATCCAGAATCAATCCTCAGTTAGGTTCCCAGGCTACAGGGTTCCAGAATAAAACCTCAGTCATGTTCCCAGTCCACAGGGTTGCAGAACCAAGGCTCAGTCAGGTTCCCAGGGCAAAGTATTCCACAATCTAAACAGATGTCATGTTCCCAGGCCACAGTTTTCCAGAATCACGCCTCAGTCATGTACCCAGGCCACAGGGATCCAGAATCATACCTCAGTCATGTTGCCAGGCCATAGGGTTCCAGAATCAAGGCTCAGTCAGGTTCCCAGGGAACAGTATTCCACAATCTATACAGATGTCATTTTCCCAAGCCACAGTTTTCCAGAATCTCGCCTCAGACTTGTTCCCAGGCCACAGGGATGCAGAATCAAACCTCAGTCATGTTCCCAGGCCACAGGGTTCCAGAATAAAACCGTTCTCATGTTCCCAGGCCACAGGATTCCACAAGCAAACTTCAGTCTTTTTCCCAGTCCACAGGGTTCCAGAATCCACCGATGACATGTTCCCAGGCAACAGGGTTCCAGAGTCAATCCTCAGTTAGGTTCCCAGGCTACAGGGTTCCAGAATAAAACCTCAGTCATGTTCCACGTCCACAGGGTTCCAGAATCAAACCGATTTCATGTTCCCAGGCAACAGGGTACCAGAATCCAAAACGATGTCATGTTCATAGGCCACAGGATTCCACAATCTAAGCTCAGTCATGTTCCCAGGCAAATGGCTTACAGAATCAAACCTCAGTCATATTCCCAGGCCACAGGGTTCCAGAATCCACCGATGTCATGTTCACAGGGCACAGGGTTCCAGAATCAATCCTCAGTTATGTTCACAGGCTACAGGGTTCCAGAATAAAACCTCAGTCATGTTCCCAGTCCACAGGGTTCCAGAACCAAGGCTCAGTCAGTTTCCCAGGGCACAGTATTCCACAATTTAAACAGATGTCATGTTCCCAGGCCACAGTTTTCCAGAATCACACTTCAGTCATGTTCCAAGGCCACAGGGATCCAGAATCAAACCTCAGTCATGTTGCCAGGCCATACGGTATCACCATCAAACCTCAGTCATATTCCCAGGCCACAAGTTTCCAGAATCAAACCGATGTCATGTTCCCAGGCCACAGGTTTCCACAATCTAACATCAGTCATGTTCCCAGGCCACAGGATTCCAGAAGCAAACCTCAGTCTTGTTCCCAAGACGCAGGTTTCTAGAATCAACCCGATATCATGTTCCCTGGCCACAGTCTTCCAGAATCAAACCTCAGTCATGTTACCAGGCCACAGGTTTCCACCATCAAACCTCAGACATGTTCCCAGGCCACAGGGTTCCAGAATAAAACCGTTCTCATGTTCCCAGGCCACAGGGTTCCAGAATAAAACCGTTCGCATGTTCCCAGGGCACAGGGTTCCAGAATCCACCGATGACATGTTCCCAGGCAACAGGGTTCCACAATCAATCCTCAGTTAGGTTCCAAGGCTACAGGGTTCCAGAATAAAACCTCAGTCATGTTCCAAGTCCACAGGGTTCCAGAATCAATCCTCTGTTAGGTTCCCAGGCTACAGGGTTCCAGAATAAATCCTCAGTCATGTTCCCAGTCCACAGGGTTCCAGAACCTAGGCTCAGTCAGATTCCCAGGGCACCTTATTCCACAATCTAAACAGATGTCATGTTCCCAAGCCACAGTTTTCCAGAATCTCACCTCAGTCATGTTCCCAGGCCACAAGGATCCAGAATCAAACCTCAGTCATGTTGCCAGGCCATAGGGTACCAGCATCAAACCTCAGTCATATTCCCAGGCCACAGGCTACCAGAATCAAACGGATTTCATGTTCCCAGGCAACAGGGTTCCAGAATCCAAACCGATGTCATGTTCCCAGGCCACAGGATTCCACAATCTAACCTCAGTCATGATCCCAGGTCAAAGGTTTCCAGAATCTAACCTCAGTCATATTCCCAGGCCACAGGGTTCCAGAATCCACCGATGTCATGTTCCCAGGCCACAGGGTTACAGAATCAATCCTCAGTTATGTTCCCAGGCTACAGGTATCCAGAATAAAACCTCAGTCATGTTCCCAGTCCACAGGGTTCCAGAACCAAGGCTAAGCCACGTTCCCAGGGCACAGTATTCCACAATCTACACAGATGTCATGTTCCCAGGCCACAGTTTTCCAGAAACACGCCTCAGTTATGTTCCCAGGCCACAGGGATCCTGAATCAAACCTCAGTCATGTTACCAGGCCATAGGGTACCACCATCAAACCTCAGTCATATTCCCAGGCCACAAGTTTCCAGAATCAAACCGATGTCATGTTCCCAGGCAACAGGTTTCCACAATCTAACATCAGTCATGTTCCCAGGCCAATGGTTTCCGGAATCAAACCTCAGTCATATTCCCAGGCCACAGGGTTCCAGAATCAACCCGATATCATGTTCCCTGGCCACATTCTTCCATAATCAAACCTCAGTCATTTTGCCAGGCCATAGGTTTCCACCATCAAACCTCAGACATGTTCCCAGGCCACAGGGTTCTAGAATAAAACCGTTCTCATGTTCCCAGGCCACAGGGTTCCAGAATCCACCGATGACATGTTCCCAGGCAACAGGGATCCAGAATCAATCCTCAGTTAGGTTCCCAGGCTACAGGGTTCCAGAATAAAACCTCAGTCATGTTCCCAGTCCACAGGGTTCCAGAACCAAGGCTCAGTCAGGTTCCCAGGGCAAAGTATTCCACAATCTAAACAGATGTCATGTTCCCAGGCCACAGTTTTCCAGAATCACGCCTCAGTCATGTACCCAGGCCACAGGGATCCAGAATCATACCTCAGTCATGTTGCCAGGCCATAGGGTTCCAGAATCAAGGCTCAGTCAGGTTCCCAGGGAACAGTATTCCACAATCTATACAGATGTCATTTTCCCAAGCCACAGTTTTCCAGAATCTCGCCTCAGACTTGTTCCCAGGCCACAGGGATGCAGAATCAAACCTCAGTCATGTTCCCAGGCCACAGGGTTCCAGAATAAAACCGTTCTCATGTTCCCAGGCCACAGGATTCCACAAGCAAACTTCAGTCTTTTTCCCAGTCCACAGGGTTCCAGAATAAACCGATGACATGTTCCCAGGCAACAGGGTTCCAGAGTCAATCCTCAGTTAGGTTCCCAGGCTACAGGGTTCCAGAATAAAACCTCAGTCATGTTCCACGTCCACAGGGTTCCAGAATCAATCCTCAGTTAGGTTCCCAGGCTACAGGGTTCCCGAATAATACCTCAGTCATGTTCCCTGTCCACAGGGTTCCACAACCAAGGCTCAGTCAGGTTCCCAGGGCACAGTATTCCACAATCTAAACAGATGTCATGTTCCCAGGCCACAGTTTTCCAGAATCAGGTCTGAGTCATTATTCCAGGCCACAGGGATCCAGAATCAAACCTCAGTCATGTTGCCATGCCATAGGGTACCACCATCAAACCTCAGTCATATTCCCAGGCACATTTTTCCAGAATCACGCCTGAGTCATGTTCTCAGGCCACAAGGATCCAGAATCAAACCTCAGTCATGTTGCCAGGCCATAGGCTAACATCATCAAACCTCAGTCATATTCCCAGGCCACAGGATTCCAGAATCAAACCGATTTCATGTTCCCAGGCAACAGGGTACCAGAATCCAAAACGATGTCATGTTCATAGGCCACAGGATTCCACAATCTAAGCTCAGTCATGTTCCCAGGCAAATGGCTTCCAGAATCAAACCTCAGTCATATTCCCAGGCCACAGGGTTCCAGAATCCACCGATGTCATGTTCCCAGGGCACAGGGTTCCAGAATCAATCCTCAGTTATGTTCACAGGCTACAGGGTTCCAGAATAAAACCTCAGTCATGTTCCCAGTCCACAGGGTTCCAGAACCAAGGCTCAGTCAGTTTCCCAGGGCACAGTATTCCACAATTTAAACAGATGTCATGTTCCCAGGCCACAGTTTTCCAGAATCACACTTCAGTCATGTTCCAAGGCCACAGGGATCCAGAATCAAACCTCAGTCATGTTGCCAGGCCATACGGTATCACCATCAAACCTCAGTCATATTCCCAGGCCACAAGTTTCCAGAATCAAACCGATGTCATGTTCCCAGGCCACAGGTTTCCACAATCTAACATCAGTCATGTTCCCAGGCCACAGGATTCCAGAAGCAAACCTCAGTCTTGTTCCCAAGACACAGGTTTCCAGAATCAACCCGATATCATGTTCCCTGGCCACAGTCTTCCAGAATCAAACCTCAGTCATGTTACCAGGCCACAGGTTTCCACCATCAAACCTCAGACATGTTCCCAGGCCACAGGGTTCCAGAATAAAACCGTTCTCATGTTCCCAGGCCACAGGGTTCCAGAATAAAACCGTTCGCATGTTCCCAGGGCACAGGGTTCCAGAATCCACCGATGACATGTTCCCAGGCAACAGGGTTCCACAATCAATCCTCAGTTAGGTTCCCAGGCTACAGGGTTCCAGAATAAAACCTCAGTCATGTTCCAAGTCCACAGGGTTCCAGAATCAATCCTCTGTTAGGTTCCCAGGCTACAGGGTTCCAGAATAAATCCTCAGTCATGTTCCCAGTCCACAGGGTTCCAGAACCTAGGCTCAGTCAGATTCCCAGGGCACCTTTTTCCACAATCTAAACAGATGTCATGTTCCCAAGCCACAGTTTTCCAGAATCTCACCTCAGTCATGTTCCCAGGCCACAAGGATCCAGAATCAAACCTCAGTCATGTTGCCAGGCCATAGGGTACCAGCATCAAACCTCAGTCATATTCCCAGGCCACAGGCTTCCAGAATCAAACGGATTTCATGTTCCCAGGCAACAGGTTTCCAGAATCCAAACCGATGTCATGTTCCCAGGCCACAAGATTCCACAATCTAACCTCAGTCATGTTCCCCGGCAAATGGCTTCCAGAATCAAACCTCAGTCATATTCCCAGGCCACAGGGTTCCAGAATCCACCGATGTCATGTTCCCAGGCCACAGGGTTCCAGAATCAATCCTCAGTTATGTTCCCAGGCTACAGGTATCCAGAATAAAACCTCAGTCATGTTCCCAGTCCACAGGGTTCCAGAACCAAGGCTCAGTCAGGTTCCCAGGGCACAGTATTCCACAATCTACACAGATGTCATGTTCCCAGGCCACAGTTTTCCAGAAACACGCCTCAGTTATGTTCCCAGGCCACAGGGATCCTGAATCAAACCTCAGTCATGTTGCCAGGCCATAGGGTACCACCATCAAACCTCAGTCATATTCCCAGGCCACAAGTTTCCAGAATCAAACCGATGTCATGTTCCCAGGCAACAGGTTTCCACAATCTAACATCAGTCATGTTCCCAGGCCAATGGTTTCCAGAATCAAACCTCAGTCATATTCCCAGGCCACAGGGTTCCAGAATCAACCCGATATCATGTTCCCTGGCCACATTCTTCCATAATCAAACCTCAGTCATGTTGCCAGGCCATAGGTTTCCACCATCAAACCTCAGACATGTTCCCAGGCCACAGGGTTCTAGAATAAAACCGTTCTCATGTTCCCAGGCCACAGGGTTCCAGAATCCACCGATGACATGTTCCCAGGCAACAGGGATCCAGAATCAATCCTCAGTTAGGTTCCCAGGCTACAGGGTTCCAGAATAAAACCTCAGTCATGTTCCCAGTCCACAGGGTTCCAGAACCAAGGCTCAGTCAGGTTCCCAGGGCAAAGTATTCCACAATCTAAACAGATGTCATGTTCCCAGGCCACAGTTTTCCAGAATCACGCCTCAGTCATGTACCCAGGCCACAGGGATCCAGAATCAAACCTCAGTCATGTTGCCAGGCCATAGGGTTCCAGAATCAAGGCTCAGTCAGGTTCCCAGGGCACAGTATTCCACAATCTAAACAGATGTCATGTTCCCAGGACACAGTTTTCCAGAATCACGCCTCAGTCATGTTCCCAGGCCACAGGGATCAAGAATCAAACCTCAGTCATGTTGCCAGGCCACAGGTTTCCACCATCAAACCTTAGACATGTTCCCAGTCCACAAGGCTCCAGAATAAAACCGTTCTCATGTTTCCAGGCCTCAGGGTACCAGAATCCACCAATGACATGTTCCCAGGCCAAAGGGTTCCAGAATCAATCCTCAGTTAGGTTCTCAGGCTACAGGGTTCCAGAATAAAACCTCAGTCATGTTCCCAGTCCACAGGGTTCCAGAACCTAGGCTCAGTCAGGTTCCCAGGGAACAGTATTCCACAATCTATACAGATGTCATTTTCCCAAGCCACAGTTTTCCAGAATCTCGCCTCAGACTTGTTCCCAGGCCACAGGGATGCAGAATCAAACCTCAGTCATGTTCCCAGGCCACAGGGTTCCAGAATAAAACCGTTCTCATGTTCCCAGGCCACAGGATTCCACAAGCAAACCTCAGACTTTTTCCCAGGCCACAGGGTTCCAGAATCCACCGATGACATGTTCCCAGGCAACAGGGTTCCAGAGTCAATCCTCAGTTAGGTTCCCAGGCTACAGGGTTCCAGAATAAAACCTCAGTCATGTTCCACGTCCACAGGGTTCCAGAATCAATCCTCAGTTAGGTTCCCAGGCTACAGGGTTCCCGAATAATACCTCAGTCATGTTCCCTGTCCACAGGGTTCCACAACCAAGGCTCAGTCAGGTTCCCAGGGCACAGTATTCCACAATCTAAACAGATGTCATGTTCCCAGGCCCCAGTTTTCCAGAATCAGGTCTGAGTCATTATTCCAGGCCACAGGGATCCAGAATCAAACCTCAGTCATGTTGCCATGCCATAGGGTACCACCATCAAACCTCAGTCATATTCCCAGGCACATTTTTCCAGAATCACGCCTGAGTCATGTTCTCAGGCCACAGGGATCCAGAATCAAACCTCAGTCATGTTGTCAGGCCATAGGCTAACATCATCAAACCTCAGTCATATTCCCAGGCCACAGGATTCCAGAATCAAACCGATTTCATGTTCCCAGGCAACAGGGTACCAGAATCCAAAACGATGTCATGTTCCTAGGCCACAGGATTCCACAATCTACCCTCAGTCATGTTCCCAGGCAAATGGCTTCCAGAATCAAACCTCAGTCATATTCCCAGGCCACAGGGTTCCAGAATCCACCGATGTCATGTTCCCAGGGCACAGGGTTCCAGAATCAATCCTCAGTTATGTTCACAGGCTACAGGGTTCCAGAATAAAACCTCAGTCATGTTCGCAGTCCACAGGGTTCCAGAACCAAGGCTCAGTCAGTTTCCCAGGGCACAGTATTCCACAATTTAAACAGATGTCATGTTCCCAGGCCACAGTTTTCCAGAATCACACTTCAGTCATGTTCCAAGGCCACAGGGATCCAGAATCAAACCTCAGTCATGTTGTCAGGCCATACGGTATCACCATCAAACCTCAGTCATATTCCCAGGCCACAAGTTTCCAGAATCAAACCGATGTCATGTTCCCAGGCCACAGGTTTCCAAAATCTAACATCAGTCATGTTCCCAGGCCACAGGATTCCAGAAGCAAACCTCAGTCTTGTGCCCAGGACACAGGTTTCCAGAATCAACCCGATATCATGTTCCCTGGCCACAGTCTTCCAGAATCAAACCTCAATCATGTTACCAGGCCACAGGTTTCCACCATCAAACCTCAGACATGTTCCCAGGCCAAAGGGTTCCAGAATAAAACCGTTCTCATGTTCCCAGGGCACAGGGTTCCAGAATCCACCGATGACATGTTCCCAGGCAACAGGGTTCCACAATCAATCCTCAGTTAGGTTCCCAGGCTACAGGGTTCCAGAATAAAACCTCAGTCATGTTCCCAGTCCACAGGGTTCCAGAACCTAGGCTCAGTCAGATTCCCAGGGCACCTTATTCCACAATCTAAACAGATGTCATGTTCCCAAGGCACAGTTTTCCAGAATCTCACCTCAGTCATGTTCCCAGGCCACAAGGATCCAGAATCAAACCTCAGTCATGTTGCCAGGCCATAGGTTACCAGCATCAAACCTCAGTCATATTCCCAGGCCACAGGCTTCCAGAATCAAACGGATTTCATGTTCCCAGGCAACAGGTTTCCAGAATCCAAACCGATGTCATGTTCCCAGGCCACAAGATTCCACAATCTAACCTCAGTCATGTTCCCCGGCAAATGGCTTCCAGAATCAAACCTCAGTCATATTCCCAGGCCACAGGGTTCCAGAATCCACCGATGTCATGTTCCCAGGCCACAGGGTTCCAGAATCAATCCTCAGTTATGTTCCCAGGCTACAGGTATCCAGAATAAAACCTCAGTCATGTTCCCAGTCCACAGGGTTCCAGAAACAAGGCTCAGTCAGGTTCCCAGGGCACAGTATTCCACAATCTACACAGATGTCATGTTCCCAGGCCACAGTTTCCAGAAACACGCCTCAGTTATGTTCCCAGGCCACAGGGATCCTGAATCAAACCTCAGTCATGTTGCCAGGCCATAGGGTACCACCATCAAACGTCAGTCATATTCCCAGGCCACAAGTTTCCAGAATCAAACCGATGTCATGTTCCCAGGCAACAGGTTTCCACAATCAAACATCAGTCATGTTCCCAGGCCAATGGTTTCCAGAATCAAACCTCAGTCATATTCCCAGGCCACAGGGTTCCAGAATCCAACCGATGTCGTGTTCCCAGGCCACAGGTTTCCACAAGCAAACCTCAGTCGTGTTCCCAGGACACAGCTTTCCAGAATCAACCCGATATCATGTTCCCTGGCGACAGTCTTCCAGAATCTAACCTCAGTCATGTTGCCAGGCCACAGGTTTCCACCATCAAACCTCAGACATGTTCCCAGGCCACAGGGTTCCAGAATAAAACCGTTCTCATGTTCCCAGGCAAAAAGATTCCAGAATCCACCGATGACATGTTCCCAGGCAACAGGGTTCCAGAATCAATCCTCAGTCAGGTTCCCAGGCTACAGGGTTCCAGAATAAAACCTCAGTCATGTTCCAAGTCCACAGGGTTCCAGAATCAAACCTCAGTTAGGTTCCCAGGCTACAGGGATCCAGAATAAAACCTCAGTCATGTTCCCAGTCCACAGGGTCCCAGAACCTAGGCTCAGTTAGATTCTCAGGGCACAGTATTCCACAATCTAAACAAATGTCATGTTCCCAAGCCACAATTTTCCAGAATCATGCCTCAGTCATGTACCCAGGCAACAGGGATCCAGAATCAAACTTCAGTCATGTTGCCAGGCCATAGGGTACCACCATCAAACCTCAGTCATATTCCCGGGCCACAAGTTTCCGGAATCAAACCGATGTCATGTTCCCAGGCCGCAGGTTTCCACAATCTAACATCAGTCATGTTCCCAGGCCACAGGATTCCAGAAGCAAACCTCAGTCTTGTTCCCAGGACACAAGTTTCCAGAATCAACCCGATATCATGTTCCCTGGCCACAGTCTTTCCCAATCAAACCTCAGTCAAGTTGCCAGGCCACAGGGTTCCAGAACCTAGGCTCAGTCAGGATCCCTGGGCACAGTATTCCACAATTTAAACAGATGTCATGTTCCCAGGCCACAGTTTTCTAGAATCTCGCCTCAATCATGTTCCCAGGCCACAGGGATCCTGAATCAAACCTCAGTCATGTCGCCAGGCCATAGGGTACCACCATCAAACCTCAGTCATATTCCCAGTCCACAGGCTTCCAGAATCAAACGGATTTCATGTTCCCAGGCAACAGGGTTCCAGAATCCAAACCGATGTCATGTTCCCAGGCCACAGGATTCCACAATCTAATGTCAGTCTTGTTCCCAGGCCACAGGTTTCCACAATCTAACATCAGTCATGTTCCCAGGCCAATGGTTTCCAGAATCAAACCTCAGTCATATTCCCAGGCCACAGGGTTCCAGAATCCAACCGATGTCGTGTTCCCAGGCCACAGGATTCCACAAGCAAACCTCAGTCGTGTTCCCAGGACACAGCTATCCAGAATCAACCCGATATCATGTTCCCAGGCGACAGTCTTCCAGAATCAAACCTCAGTCATGTTGCGAGGCCACAGGTTTCCACCATCAAACCTCAGACATGTTCCCAGGCCACAGGGTTCCAGAATAAAACCTTTCTCATGATCCCAGGACACAGGGTTCCTGAATCCACCGATGACATATTCCCAGGCAACAGGGTTCCAGAATCAATCCTCAGTTAGGTTCCCAGGCTATAGGGTTCCAGAATAAAACCTCAGTCATGTTCCCAGGCCACAGGGATCCAGAATCAAACCTCAGTCATGTTGCCAGGCCATACGGTATCACCATCAAACCTCAGTCATATTCCCAGGCCACAAGTTTCCAGAATCAAACCGATGTCACGTTCCCAGGCCACAGGTTTCCACAATCTATCATCAGTCATGTTCCCAGGCCACAGGATTCCAGAAGCAAACCTCAGTCTTATTCCCAGGACACAGGTTTCCAGAATCAACCCGATATCATGTTCCCTGGCCACAGTCTTCCAGAATCAAACCTCAGTCATGTTCCAGGCCACAGGGTTCCAGAACCTAGGCTCAGTCAGGTTCCCAGAGCACAGTATTCCACAATCTAAACAGATGTCATGTTCCCAAGCCACAGTTTTCCAGAATCTCGCCTCAGTCATATTCCCAGGGCACAGGGATCCAGAATCAAACTTAAGTCATGTTGCCAGGCCATAGGGTACCACCATCAAACCTCAGTCATATTCCCAGGCCACAGGCTTCCAGAATCAAACGGATTTCATGTTCCCAGGCAACAGGTTTCCAGAATCCAAACCGATGTCATGTTCCCAGGCCACAGGATTCCACAATCTCACCTCAGTCATTTTCCCAGGCAAATGGCTTCCAGAATCAAACCTCAGTCATATTCCCAGGCCACAGGGTTCCAGAATCCACCGATGTCATGTTCCCAGGCCACAGGCTTCCCGAATCAATCCTCAGTTATGTTCCCAGGCTACAGGGTTCCAGAATAAAACCTCAGTTATGATCCCAGTCCACAGGGTTCCAGAACCAAGGCTCAGTCAGTTTCCCAGGGCACAGTATTCCACAATCTAAACAGATGTCATGTTCCCAGGCCACAGTTTTCTAGAATCTCGCCTCAGTCATGTTCCCAGGTCAATGGTTTCCAGAATCAAACCTCAGTCATATTCCCAGGCCACAGGCTTCCAGAATCCTCCGATGTCATGTTCCCAGGCCACAGGGTTCCAGAATCAATCCTCAGTTATGTCCCCAGGCTACAGGGTTCCAGAATAAAACCTCAGTCATGCTCGAGTCCACAGGGTTCCAGAACCAAGGCTCAGTCAGGTTCCCAGTGCACAGTATTCCACAATCTAAACAGATGTCATGTTCCCAGTCCACATTTTTTCAGAATCCCGCCTGAGTCATGTTCCCAGGCCACAGGGATTTAGAATGAAACCTCAATCATGTTGCCAAGCCGTAGGCTACCACAATCAAACCTCAGTCATATTCCCAGGCCACAGGTTTCCAGAATCAAACCGATTTCATGTTCCCAGGCAACAGGGTACCAGAATCCAAACCGATGTCATGTTCCCAGGCCACAGGATTCCACAATCTAACCTCAGTCATGTTCCCAGGCCAAAGGTTTCCAGAATCAAACCTCAGTCATATTCCCAGTCTACAGGGTTCCAGAATCCACCGATGTCATGTTCCCAGGCCACAGGGATCCAGAATCAAACCTCAGTTATGTTGCCTTGCCATAGGGTACCACCATCAAACCTCTGTCATATTCCCAGTCCACATTTTTCCAGAATCACGCCTGAGTCATGTACCCAGGCCACAGGGATCCAGAATCAAACCTCAGTCATGTTGCCAGGCCATAGGCTACCACCATCAAACCTCAGTCATATTCCCGAGCCACAAGTTTCCAGAATCAAACCGATGTCATGTTCCCAGGCCACAGGTTTCCACAATCCAACATCAGTCATGTTCCCAGGCCACAGGATTCCAGAAGCAAACCTCAGTCTTGTTCCCAGGACACAAGTTTCCAGAATCAACCCGATATCATGTTCCCTGGCCACAGTCTTTCCCAATCAAACCTCAGTCAAGTTGCCAGGCCACAGGGTTCCAGAATCTAGGCTCAGTCAGGTTCCCAGGGCACAGTATTCCACAATCTAAACAGATGTCATGTTCCCAAGCCACAGTTTTCCAGAATCTCGCCTCAGTCATGTTCCCAGGCCACAGGGATCCAGAATCAAACCTCAGTCATGTCGGCAGGCCATAGGGTACCTCCATCAAACCTCAGTCATATTCCCAGTCCACAGGCTTCCAGAATCAAACGGATTTCATGTTCCCAGGCAACAGGGTTCCAGAATCCAAACCGATGTCATGTTCCCAGGCCACAGGATTCCACAATCTAATGTCAGTCTTGTTCCCAGGCCACAGGTTTCCACAATCTAACATCAGTCATGTTCCCAGGCCAATGGTTTCCAGAATCAAACCTCAGTCATATTCCCAGGCCACAGGGTTCCAGAATCCAACCGATGTCGTGTTCCCAGGCCACAGGATTCCACAAGCAAACCTCAGTCGTGTTCCCAGGACACAGCTTTCCAGAATCAACCCGATATCATGTTCCCTGGCGACCGTCTTCCAGAATCAAACCTCAGTCATGTTGCCAGGCCACAGGTTTCCACCATCAAACCTCAGACATGTTCCCAGGCCACAGGGTTCCAGAATAAAACCGTTCTCATGTTCCCAGGCCACAGGGTTCCAGAATCCACCGATGACATGTTCCCAGGCAACAGGGTTCCAGAATCAATCCTCAGTCAGGTTCCCAGGCTACAGGGTTCCAGAATAAAACCTCAGTCATGTTCCAAGTCCACAGGGTTCCAGAATCAATCCTCAGTTAGGTTCCCAGTCTACAGGGTTCCAGAATAAAACCTCAGTCATGTTCCCAGTCCACAGGGTTCCAGAATCTAGGCTCAGTCAGATTCCCAATGTAGAGTATTCCACAATCTAAACAGATGTCATGTTCCCAAGCCACAGTTTTCCAGAATCTCGCCTCAGTCATATTCCCAGGCCACAGGGATCCAGAATCAAACCTCAGTCATGTTGCCAGGCCATAGGGTACCACCATCAAACCTCAGTCATATTCCCAGGCCACAGGCTAGCAGAATCAAACGGATTTCATGTTCCCAGGCAACAGGGTTCCAGAATCCAAACCGATGTCATATTCCCAGGCCACAGGATTCCACAATCTAACCTCAGTCATGTTCCCAGGCCAGTGGTTTCCAGAATCAAACCTCAGTCATATTCCCAGGCCACAGGGTTCCAGAATCCACCGATGTCATGTTCCCAGGCCACAGGCTTCCCGAATCAATCCTCAGTTATGTTCCCAGGCTACAGGGTTCCAGAATAAAACCTCAGTTATGATCCCAGTCCACAGGGTTCCAGAACCAAGGCTCAGTCAGTTTCCCAGGGCACAGTATTCCACAATCTAAACAGATGTCATGTTCCCAGGCCACAGTTTTCTAGAATCTCGCCTCAGTCATGTTCCCAGGTCAATGGTTTCCAGAATCAAACCTCAGTCATATTCCCAGGCCACAGGCTTCCAGAATCCTCCGATGTCATGTTCCCAGGCCACAGGGTTCCAGAATCAATCCTCAGTTATGTTCCCAGGCTACAGGGTTCCAGAATAAAACCTCAGTCATGCTCGAGTCCACAGGGTTCCAGAACCAAGGCTCAGTCAGGTTCCCAGTGCACAGTATTCCACAATCTAAACAGATGTCATGTTCCCAGTCCACATTTTTTCAGAATCCCGCCTGAGTCATGTTCCCAGGCCACAGGGATCTAGAATGAAACCTCAATCATGTTGCCAGGCCGTAGGCTACCACAATCAAACCTCAGTCATATTCCCAGGCCACAGGTTTCCAGAATCAAACCGATTTCATGTTCCCAGGCAACAGGGTACCAGAATCCAAACCGATGTCATGTTCCCAGGCCACAGGATTCCACAATCTAACCTCAGTCATGTTCCCAGGCCAAAGGTTTCCAGAATCAAACCTCAGTCATATTCCCAGTCTACAGGGTTCCAGAATCCACCGATGTCATGTTCCCAGGCCACAGGGATCCAGAATCAAACCTCAGTTATGTTGCCTTGCCATAGGGTACCACCATCAAACCTCTGACATATTCCCAGTCCACATTTTTCCAGAATCACGCCTGAGTCATGTACCCAGGCCACAGGGATCCAGAATCAAACCTCAGTCATGTTGCCAGGCCATAGGCTACCACCATCAAACCTCTGTCATATTCCCGAGCCACAAGTTTCCAGAATCAAACCGATGTCATGTTCCCAGGCCACAGGTTTCCACAATCCAACATCAGTCATGTTCCCAGGCCACAGGATTCCAGAAGCAAACCTCAGTCTTGTTCCCAGGACACAAGTTTCCAGAATCAACCCGATAACATGTTCCCTGGCCACAGTCTTTCCCAATCAAACCTCAGTCAAGTTGCCAGGCCACAGGGTTCCAGAATCTAGGCTCAGTCAGGTTCCCAGGGCACAGTATTCCACAATCTAAACAGATGTCATGTTCCCAAGCCACAGTTTTCCAGAATCTCGCCTCAGTCATGTTCCCAGGCCACAGGGATCCAGAATCAAACCTCAGTCATGTCGGCAGGCCATAGGGTACCTCCATCAAACCTCAGTCATATTCCCAGTCCACAGGCTTCCAGAATCAAACGGATTTCATGTTCCCAGGCAACAGGGTTCCAGAATCCAAACCGATGTCATGTTCCCAGGCCACAGGATTCCACAATCTAATGTCAGTCTTGTTCCCAGTCCACAGGTTTCCACAATCTAACATCAGTCATGTTCCCAGGCCAATGGTTTCCAGAATCAAACCTCAGTCATATTCCCAGGCCACAGGGTTCCAGAATCCAACCGATGTCGTGTTCCCAGGCCACAGGATTCCACAAGCAAACCTCAGTCGTGTTCCCAGGACACAGCTTTCCAGAATCAACCCGATATCATGTTCCCTGGCGACCGTCTTCCAGAATCAAACCTCAGTCATGTTGCCAGGCCACAGGTTTCCACCATCAAACCTCAGACATGTTCCCAGGCCACAGGGTTCCAGAATAAAACCGTTCTCATGTTCCCAGGCCACAGGGTTCCAGAATCCACCGATGACATGTTCCCAGGCAACAGGGTTCCAGAATCAATCCTCAGTCAGGTTCCCAGGCTACAGGGTTCCAGAATAAAACCTCAGTCATGTTCCAAGTCCACAGGGTTCCAGAATCAATCCTCAGTTAGGTTCCCAGTCTACAGGGTTCCAGAATAAAACCTCAGTCATGTTCCCAGTCCACAGGGTTCCAGAATCTAGGCTCAGTCAGATTCCCAATGTAGAGTATTCCACAATCTAAACAGATGTCATGTTCCCAAGCCACAGTTTTCCAGAATCTCGCCTCAGTCATATTCCCAGGCCACAGGGATCCAGAATCAAACCTCAGTCATGTTGCCAGGCCATAGGGTACCACCATCAAACCTCAGTCATATTCCCAGGCCACAGGCTAGCAGAATCAAACGGATTTCATGTTCCCAGGCAACAGGGTTCCAGAATCCAAACCGATGTCATATTCCCAGGCCACAGGATTCCACAATCTAACCTCAGTCATGTTCCCAGGCCAGTGGTTTCCAGAATCAAACCTCAGTCATATTTCCAGGCCACAGGGTTCCAGAATCCACCGATGTCATGTTCCCAGGCCACAAGATTCCACAATCTAACCTCAGTCATGTTCCCCGGCAAATGGCTTCCAGAATCAAACCTCAGTCATATTCCCAGGCCACAGGGTTCCAGAATCCACCGATGTCATGTTCCCAGGCCACAGGGTTCCAGAATCAATCCTCAGTTATGTTCCCAGGCTACAGGTATCCAGAATAAAACCTCAGTCATGTTCCCAGTCCACAGGGTTCCAGAACCAAGGCTCAGTCAGGTTCCCAGGGCACAGTATTCCACAATCTACACAGATGTCATGTTCCCAGGCCACAGTTTTCCAGAAACACGCCTCAGTTATGTTCCCAGGCCACAGGAATCCTGAATCAAACCTCAGTCATGTTGCCAGGCCATAGGGTACCACCATCAAACCTCAGTCATATTCCCAGGCCACAAGTTTCCAGAATCAAACCGATGTCATGTTCCCAGGCAACAGGTTTCCACAATCTAACATCAGTCATGTTCCCAGGCCAATGGTTTCCAGAATCAAACCTCAGTCATATTCCCAGGCCACAGGGTTCCAGAATCAACCCGATATCATGTTCCCTGGCCACATTCTTCCATAATCAAACCTCAGTCATGTTGCCAGGCCATAGGTTTCCACCATCAAACCTCAGACATGTTCCCAGGCCACAGGGTTCTAGAATAAAACCGTTCTCATGTTCCCAGGCCACAGGGTTCCAGAATCCACCGATGACATGTTCCCAGGCAACAGGGATCCAGAATCAATCCTCAGTTAGGTTCCCAGGCTACAGGGTTCCAGAATAAAACCTCAGTCATGTTCCCAGTCCACAGGGTTCCAGAACCAAGGCTCAGTCAGGTTCCCAGGGCAAAGTATTCCACAATCTAAACAGATGTCATGTTCCCAGGCCACAGTTTTCCAGAATCACGCCTCAGTCATGTTCCAAGGCCACAGGGATCCAGAATCAAACCTCAGTCATGTTGCCAGGCCATACGGTATCACCATCAAACCTCAGTCATATTCCCAGGCCACAAGTTTCCAGAATCAAACCGATGTCATGTTCCCAGGCCACAGGTTTCCACAATCTAACATCAGTCATGTTCCCAGGCCACAGGATTCCAGAAGCAAACCTCAGTCTTGTTCCCAAGACACAGGTTTCTAGAATCAACCCGATATCATGTTCCCTGGCCACAGTCTTCCAGAATCAAACCTCAGTCATGTTACCAGGCCACAGGTTTCCACCATCAAACCTCAGACATGTTCCCAGGCCACAGGGTTCCAGAATAAAACCGTTCTCATGTTCCCAGGCCACAGGGTTCCAGAATAAAACCGTTCGCATGTTCCCAGGGCACAGGGTTCCAGAATCCACCGATGACATGTTCCCAGGCAACAGGGTTCCACAATCAATCCTCAGTTAGGTTCCAAGGCTACAGGGTTCCAGAATAAAACCTCAGTCATGTTCCAAGTCCACAGGGTTCCAGAATCAATCCTCTGTTAGGTTCCCAGGCTACAGGGTTCCAGAATAAATCCTCAGTCATGTTCCCAGTCCACAGGGTTCCAGAACCTAGGCTCAGTCAGATTCCCAGGGCACCTTATTCCACAATCTAAACAGATGTCATGTTCCCAAGCCACAGTTTTCCAGAATCTCACCTCAGTCATGTTCCCAGGCCACAAGGATCCAGAATCAAACCTCAGTCATGTTGCCAGGCCATAGGGTACCAGCATCAAACCTCAGTCATATTCCCAGGCCACAGGCTACCAGAATCAAACGGATTTCATGTTCCCAGGCAACAGGGTTCCAGAATCCAAACCGATGTCATGTTCCCAGGCCACAGGATTCCACAATCTAACCTCAGTCATGATCCCAGGTCAAAGGTTTCCAGAATCTAACCTCAGTCATATTCCCAGGCCACAGGGTTCCAGAATCCACCGATGTCATGTTCCCAGGCCACAGGGTTACAGAATCAATCCTCAGTTATGTTCCCAGGCTACAGGTATCCAGAATAAAACCTCAGTCATGTTCCCAGTCCACAGGGTTCCAGAACCAAGGCTAAGCCACGTTCCCAGGGCACAGTATTCCACAATCTACACAGATGTCATGTTCCCAGGCCACAGTTTTCCAGAAACACGCCTCAGTTATGTTCCCAGGCCACAGGGATCCTGAATCAAACCTCAGTCATGTTACCAGGCCATAGGGTACCACCATCAAACCTCAGTCATATTCCCAGGCCACAAGTTTCCAGAATCAAACCGATGTCATGTTCCCAGGCAACAGGTTTCCACAATCTAACATCAGTCATGTTCCCAGGCCAATGGTTTCCGGAATCAAACCTCAGTCATATTCCCAGGCCACAGGGTTCTAGAATCAACCCGATATCATGTTCCCTGGCCACATTCTTCCATAATCAAACCTCAGTCATGTTGCCAGGCCATAGGTTTCCACCATCAAACCTCAGACATGTTCCCAGGCCACAGGGTTCTAGAATAAAACCGTTCTCATGTTCCCAGGCCACAGGGTTCCAGAATCCACCGATGACATGTTCCCAGGCAACAGGGATCCAGAATCAATCCTCAGTTAGGTTCCCAGGCTACAGGGTTCCAGAATAAAACCTCAGTCATGTTCCCAGTCCACAGGGTTCCAGAACCAAGGCTCAGTCAGGTTCCCAGGGCAAAGTATTCCACAATCTAAACAGATGTCATGTTCCCAGGCCACAGTTTTCCAGAATCACGCCTCAGTCATGTACCCAGGCCACAGGGATCCAGAATCATACCTCAGTCATGTTGCCAGGCCATAGGGTTCCAGAATCAAGGCTCAGTCAGGTTCCCAGGGAACAGTATTCCACAATCTATACAGATGTCATTTTCCCAAGCCACAGTTTTCCAGAATCTCGCCTCAGACTTGTTCCCAGGCCACAGGGATGCAGAATCAAACCTCAGTCATGTTCCCAGGCCACAGGGTTCCAGAATAAAACCGTTCTCATGTTCCCAGGCCACAGGATTCCACAAGCAAACTTCAGTCTTTTTCCCAGTCCACAGGGTTCCAGAATACACCGATGACATGTTCCCAGGCAACAGGGTTCCAGAGTCAATCCTCAGTTAGGTTCCCAGGCTACAGGGTTCCAGAATAAAACCTCAGTCATGTTCCACGTCCACAGGGTTCCAGAATCAATCCTCAGTTAGGTTCCCAGGCTACAGGGTTCCCGAATAATACCTCAGTCATGTTCCCTGTCCACAGGGTTCCACAACCAAGGCTCAGTCAGGTTCCCAGGGCACAGTATTCCACAATCTAAACAGATGTCATGTTCCCAGGCCACAGTTTTCCAGAATCAGGTCTGAGTCATTATTCCAGGCCACAGGGATCCAGAATCAAACCTCAGTCATGTTGCCATGCCATAGGGTACCACCATCAAACCTCAGTCATATTCCCAGGCACATTTTTCCAGAATCACGCCTGAGTCATGTTCTCAGGCCACAAGGATCCAGAATCAAACCTCAGTCATGTTGCCAGGCCATAGGCTAACATCATCAAACCTCAGTCATATTCCCAGGCCACAGGATTCCAGAATCAAACCGATTTCATGTTCCCAGGCAACAGGGTACCAGAATCCAAAACGATGTCATGTTCATAGGCCACAGGATTCCACAATCTAAGCTCAGTCATGTTCCCAGGCAAATGGCTTCCAGAATCAAACCTCAGTCATATTCCCAGGCCACAGGGTTCCAGAATCCACCGATGTCATGTTCCCAGGGCACAGGGTTCCAGAATCAATCCTCAGTTATGTTCACAGGCTACAGGGTTCCAGAATAAAACCTCAGTCATGTTCCCAGTCCACAGGGTTCCAGAACCAAGGCTCAGTCAGTTTCCCAGGGCACAGTATTCCACAATTTAAACAGATGTCATGTTCCCAGGCCACAGTTTTCCAGAATCACACTTCAGTCATGTTCCAAGGCCACAGGGATCCAGAATCAAACCTCAGTCATGTTGCCAGGCCATACGGTATCACCATCAAACCTCAGTCATATTCCCAGGCCACAAGTTTCCAGAATCAAACAGATGTCATGTTCCCAGGCCACAGGTTTCCACAATCTAACATCAGTCATGTTCCCAGGCCACAGGATTCCAGAAGCAAACCTCAGTCTTGTTCCCAAGACACAGGTTTCCAGAATCAACCCGATATCATGTTCCCTGGCCACAGTCTTCCAGAATCAAACCTCAGTCATGTTACCAGGCCACAGGTTTCCACCATCAAACCTCAGACATTTTCCCAGGCCACAGGGTTCCAGAATAAAACCGTTCTCATGTTCCCAGGCCACAGGGTTCCAGAATAAAACCGTTCGCATGTTCCCAGGGCACAGGGTTCCAGAATCCACCGATGACATGTTCCCAGGCAACAGGGTTCCACAATCAATCCTCAGTTAGGTTCCCAGGCTACAGGGTTCCAGAATAAAACCTCAGTCATGTTCCAAGTCCACAGGGTTCCAGAATCAATCCTCTGTTAGGTTCCCAGGCTACAGGGTTCCAGAATAAATCCTCAGTCATGTTCCCAGTCCACAGGGTTCCAGAACCTAGGCTCAGTCAGATTCCCAGGGCACCTTTTTCCACAATCTAAACAGATGTCATGTTCCCAAGCCACAGTTTTCCAGAATCTCACCTCAGTCATGTTCCCAGGCCACAAGGATCCAGAATCAAACCTCAGTCATGTTGCCAGGCCATAGGGTACCAGCATCAAACCTCAGTCATATTCCCAGGCCACAGGCTTCCAGAATCAAACGGATTTCATGTTCCCAGGCAACAGGTTTCCAGAATCCAAACCGATGTCATGTTCCCAGGCCACAAGATTCCACAATCTAACCTCAGTCATGTTCCCCGGCAAATGGCTTCCAGAATCAAACCTCAGTCATATTCCCAGGCCACAGGGTTCCAGAATCCACCGATGTCATGTTCCCAGGCCACAGGGTTCCAGAATCAATCCTCAGTTATGTTCCCAGGCTACAGGTATCCAGAATAAAACCTCAGTCATGTTCCCAGTCCACAGGGTTCCAGAACCAAGGCTCAGTCAGGTTCCCAGGGCACAGTATTCCACAATCTACACAGATGTCATGTTCCCAGGCCACAGTTTTCCAGAAACACGCCTCAGTTATGTTCCCAGGCCACAGGGATCCTGAATCAAACCTCAGTCATGTTGCCAGGCCATAGGGTACCACCATCAAACCTCAGTCATATTCCCAGGCCACAAGTTTCCAGAATCAAACCGATGTCATGTTCCCAGGCAACAGGTTTCCACAATCTAACATCAGTCATGTTCCCAGGCCAATGGTTTCCAGAATCAAACCTCAGTCATATTCCCAGGCCACAGGGTTCCAGAATCAACCCGATATCATGTTCCCTGGCCACATTCTTCCATAATCAAACCTCAGTCATGTTGCCAGGCCATAGGTTTCCACCATCAAACCTCAGACATGTTCCCAGGCCACAGGGTTCTAGAATAAAACCGTTCTCATGTTCCCAGGCCACAGGGTTCCAGAATCCACCGATGACATGTTCCCAGGCAACAGGGATCCAGAATCAATCCTCAGTTAGGTTCCCAGGCTACAGGGTTCCAGAATAAAACCTCAGTCATGTTCCCAGTCCACAGGGTTCCAGAACCAAGGCTCAGTCAGGTTCCCAGGGCAAAGTATTCCACAATCTAAACAGATGTCATGTTCCCAGGCCACAGTTTTCCAGAATCACGCCTCAGTCATGTACCCAGGCCACAGGGATCCAGAATCAAACCTCAGTCATGTTGCCAGGCCATAGGGTTCCAGAATCAAGGCTCAGTCAGGTTCCCAGGGCACAGTATTCCACAATCTAAACAGATGTCATGTTCCCAGGACACAGTTTTCCAGAATCACGCCTCAGTCATGTTCCCAGGCCACAGGGATCAAGAATCAAACCTCAGTCATGTTGCCAGGCCACAGGTTTCCACCATCAAACCTTAGACATGTTCCCAGTCCACAAGGCTCCAGAATAAAACCGTTCTCATGTTTCCAGGCCTCAGGGTACCAGAATCCACCAATGACATGTTCCCAGGCCAAAGGGTTCCAGAATCAATCCTCAGTTAGGTTCCCAGGCTACAGGGTTCCAGAATAAAACCTCAGTCATGTTCCCAGTCCACAGGGTTCCAGAACCTAGGCTCAGTCAGGTTCCCAGGGAACAGTATTCCACAATCTATACAGATGTCATTTTCCCAAGCCACAGTTTTCCAGAATCTCGCCTCAGACTTGTTCCCAGGCCACAGGGATGCAGAATCAAACCTCAGTCATGTTCCCAGGCCACAGGGTTCCAGAATAAAACCGTTCTCATGTTCCCAGGCCACAGGATTCCACAAGCAAACCTCAGACTTTTTCCCAGGCCACAGGGTTCCAGAATCCACCGATGACATGTTCCCAGGCAACAGGGTTCCAGAGTCAATCCTCAGTTAGGTTCCCAGGCTACAGGGTTCCAGAATAAAACCTCAGTCATGTTCCACGTCCACAGGGTTCCAGAATCAATCCTCAGTTAGGTTCCCAGGCTACAGGGTTCCCGAATAATACCTCAGTCATGTTCCCTGTCCACAGGGTTCCACAACCAAGGCTCAGTCAGGTTCCCAGGGCACAGTATTCCACAATCTAAACAGATGTCATGTTCCCAGGCCCCAGTTTTCCAGAATCAGGTCTGAGTCATTATTCCAGGCCACAGGGATCCAGAATCAAACCTCAGTCATGTTGCCATGCCATAGGGTACCACCATCAAACCTCAGTCATATTCCCAGGCACATTTTTCCAGAATCACGCCTGAGTCATGTTCTCAGGCCACAGGGATCCAGAATCAAACCTCAGTCATGTTGCCAGGCCATAGGCTAACATCATCAAACCTCAGTCATATTCCCAGGCCACAGGATTCCAGAATCAAACCGATTTCATGTTCCCAGGCAACAGGGTACCAGAATCCAAAACGATGTCATGTTCCTAGGCCACAGGATTCCACAATCTACCCTCAGTCATGTTCCCAGGCAAATGGCTTCCAGAATCAAACCTCAGTCATATTCCCAGGCCACAGGGTTCCAGAATCCACCGATGTCATGTTCCCAGGGCACAGGGTTCCAGAATCAATCCTCAGTTATGTTCACAGGCTACAGGGTTCCAGAATAAAACCTCAGTCATGTTCCCAGTCCACAGGGTTCCAGAACCAAGGCTCAGTCAGTTTCCCAGGGCACAGTATTCCACAATTTAAACAGATGTCATGTTCCCAGGCCACAGTTTTCCAGAATCACACTTCAGTCATGTTCCAAGGCCACAGGGATCCAGAATCAAACCTCAGTCATGTTGTCAGGCCATACGGTATCACCATCAAACCTCAGTCATATTCCCAGGCCACAAGTTTCCAGAATCAAACCGATGTCATGTTCCCAGGCCACAGGTTTCCAAAATCTAACATCAGTCATGTTCCCAGGCCACAGGATTCCAGAAGCAAACCTCAGTCTTGTGCCCAGGACACAGGTTTCCAGAATCAACCCGATATCATGTTCCCTGGCCACAGTCTTCCAGAATCAAACCTCAATCATGTTACCAGGCCACAGGTTTCCACCATCAAACCTCAGACATGTTCCCAGGCCAAAGGGTTCCAGAATAAAACCGTTCTCATGTTCCCAGGGCACAGGGTTCCAGAATCCACCGATGACATGTTCCCAGGCAACAGGGTTCCACAATCAATCCTCAGTTAGGTTCCCAGGCTACAGGGTTCCAGAATAAAACCTCAGTCATGTTCCCAGTCCACAGGGTTCCAGAACCTAGGCTCAGTCAGATTCCCAGGGCACCTTATTCCACAATCTAAACAGATGTCATGTTCCCAAGGCACAGTTTTCCAGAATCTCACCTCAGTCATGTTCCCAGGCCACAAGGATCCAGAATCAAACCTCAGTCATGTTGCCAGGCCATAGGTTAACAGCATCAAACCTCAGTCATATTCCCAGGCCACAGGCTTCCAGAATCAAACGGATTTCATGTTCCCAGGCAACAGGTTTCCAGAATCCAAACCGATGTCATGTTCCCAGGCCACAAGATTCCACAATCTAACCTCAGTCATGTTCCCCGGCAAATGGCTTCCAGAATCAAACCTCAGTCATATTCCCAGGCCACAGGGTTCCAGAATCCACCGATGTCATGTTCCCAGGCCACAGGGTTCCAGAATCAATCCTCAGTTATGTTCCCAGGCTACAGGTATCCAGAATAAAACCTCAGTCATGTTCCCAGTCCACAGGGTTCCAGAAACAAGGCTCAGTCAGGTTCCCAGGGCACAGTATTCCACAATCTACACAGATGTCATGTTCCCAGGCCACAGTTTCCAGAAACACGCCTCAGTTATGTTCCCAGGCCACAGGGATCCTGAATCAAACCTCAGTCATGTTGCCAGGCCATAGGGTACCACCATCAAACGTCAGTCATATTCCCAGGCCACAAGTTTCCAGAATCAAACCGATGTCATGTTCCCAGGCAACAGGTTTCCACAATCAAACATCAGTCATGTTCCCAGGCCAATGGTTTCCAGAATCAAACCTCAGTCATATTCCCAGGCCACAGGGTTCCAGAATCCAACCGATGTCGTGTTCCCAGGCCACAGGTTTCCACAAGCAAACCTCAGTCGTGTTCCCAGGACACAGCTTTCCAGAATCAACCCGATATCATGTTCCCTGGCGACAGTCCTCCAGAATCTAACCTCAGTCATGTTGCCAGGCCACAGGTTTCCACCATCAAACCTCAGACATGTTCCCAGGCCAGAGGGTTCCAGAATAAAACCGTTCTCATGTTCCCAGGCAAAAAGATTCCAGAATCCACCGATGACATGTTCCCAGGCAACAGGGTTCCAGAATCAATCCTCAGTCAGGTTCCCAGGCTACAGGGTTCCAGAATAAAACCTCAGTCATGTTCCAAGTCCACAGGGTTCCAGAATCAAACCTCAGTTAGGTTCCCAGGCTACAGGGATCCAGAATAAAACCTCAGTCATGTTCCCAGTCCACAGGGTCCCAGAACCTAGGCTCAGTTAGATTCTCAGGGCACAGTATTCCACAATCTAAACAAATGTCATGTTCCCAAGCCACAATTTTCCAGAATCATGCCTCAGTCATGTACCCAGGCCACAGGGATCCAGAATCAAACTTCAGTCATGTTGCCAGGCCATAGGGTACCACCATCAAACCTCAGTCATATTCCCGGGCCACAAGTTTCCGGAATCAAACCGATGTCATGTTCCCAGGCCGCAGGTTTCCACAATCTAACATCAGTCATGTTCCCAGGCCACAGGATTCCAGAAGCAAACCTCAGTCTTGTTCCCAGGACACAAGTTTCCAGAATCAACCCGATATCATGTTCCCTGGCCACAGTCTTTCCCAATCAAACCTCAGTCAAGTTGCCAGGCCACAGGGTTCCAGAACCTAGGCTCAGTCAGGATCCCTGGGCACAGTATTCCACAATTTAAACAGATGTCATGTTCCCAGGCCACAGTTTTCTAGAATCTCGCCTCAATCATGTTCCCAGGCCACAGGGATCCTGAATCAAACCTCAGTCATGTCGCCAGGCCATAGGGTACCACCATCAAACCTCAGTCATATTCCCAGTCCACAGGCTTCCAGAATCAAACGGATTTCATGTTCCCAGGCAACAGGGTTCCAGAATCCAAACCGATGTCATGTTCCCAGGCCACAGGATTCCACAATCTAATGTCAGTCTTGTTCCCAGGCCACAGGTTTCCACAATCTAACATCAGTCATGTTCCCAGGCCAATGGTTTCCAGAATCAAACCTCAGTCATATTCCCAGGCCACAGGGTTCCAGAATCCAACCGATGTCGTGTTCCCAGGCCACAGGATTCCACAAGCAAACCTCAGTCGTGTTCCCAGGACACAGCTATCCAGAATCAACCCGATATCATGTTCCCAGGCGACAGTCTTCCAGAATCAAACCTCAGTCATGTTGCGAGGCCACAGGTTTCCACCATCAAACCTCAGACATGTTCCCAGGCCACAGGGTTCCAGAATAAAACCTTTCTCATGATCCCAGGACACAGGGTTCCTGAATCCACCGATGACATATTCCCAGGCAACAGGGTTCCAGAATCAATCCTCAGTTAGGTTCCCAGGCTACAGGGTTCCAGAATAAAACCTCAGTCATGTTCCCAGGCCACAGGGATCCAGAATCAAACCTCAGTCATGTTGCCAGGCCATACGGTATCACCATCAAACCTCAGTCATATTCCCAGGCCACAAGTTTCCAGAATCAAACCGATGTCACGTTCCCAGGCCACAGGTTTCCACAATCTATCATCAGTCATGTTCCCAGGCCACAGGATTCCAGAAGCAAACCTCAGTCTTATTCCCAGGACACAGGTTTCCAGAATCAACCCGATATCATGTTCCCTGGCCACAGTCTTCCAGAATCAAACCTCAGTCATGTTCCAGGCCACAGGGTTCCAGAACCTAGGCTCAGTCAGGTTCCCAGGCTACAGGGTTCCAGAATAAAACCTCAGTCATGTTCCAAGTCCACAGGGTTACAGAATCAATCCTCAGTTAGGTTCCCAGTCTACAGGGTTCCAGAATAAAACCTCAGTCATGTTCCCAGTCCACAGGGTTCCAGAATCTAGGCTCAGTCAGATTCCCAATGTAGAGTATTCCACAATCTAAACAGATGTCATGTTCCCAAGCCACAGTTTTCCAGAATCTCGCCTCAGTCATATTCCCAGGCCACAGGGATCCAGAATCAAACCTCAGTCATGTTGCCAGGCCATAGGGTACCACCATCAAACCTCAGTCATATTCCCAGGCCACAGGCTAGCAGAATCAAACGGATTTCATGTTCCCAGGCAACAGGGTTCCAGAATCCAAACCGATGTCATATTCCCAGGCCACAGGATTCCACAATCTAACCTCAGTCATGTTCCCAGGCCAGTGGTTTCCAGAATCAAACCTCAGTCATATTCCCAGGCCACAGGGTTCCAGAATCCACCGATGTCATGTTCCCAGGCCACAGGCTTCCCGAATCAATCCTCAGTTATGTTCCCAGGCTACAGGGTTCCAGAATAAAACCTCAGTTATGATCCCAGTCCACAGGGTTCCAGAACCAAGGCTCAGTCAGTTTCCCAGGGCACAGTATTCCACAATCTAAACAGATGTCATGTTCCCAGGCCACAGTTTTCTAGAATCTCGCCTCAGTCATGTTCCCAGGTCAATGGTTTCCAGAATCAAACCTCAGTCATATTCCCAGGCCACAGGCTTCCAGAATCCTCCGATGTCATGTTCCCAGGCCACAGGGTTCCAGAATCAATCCTCAGTTATGTTCCCAGGCTACAGGGTTCCAGAATAAAACCTCAGTCATGCTCGAGTCCACAGGGTTCCAGAACCAAGGCTCAGTCAGGTTCCCAGTGCACAGTATTCCACAATCTAAACAGATGTCATGTTCCCAGTCCACATTTTTTCAGAATCCCGCCTGAGTCTTTTTCCAGGCCACAGGGATCTAGAATGAAACCTCAATCATGTTGCCAGGCCGTAGGCTACCACAATCAAACCTCAGTCATATTCCCAGGCCACAGGTTTCCAGAATCAAACCGATTTCATGTTCCCAGGCAACAGGGTACCAGAATCCAAACCGATGTCATGTTCCCAGGCCACAGGATTCCACAATCTAACCTCAGTCATGTTCCCAGGCCAAAGGTTTCCAGAATCAAACCTCAGTCATATTCCCAGTCTACAGGGTTCCAGAATCCACCGATGTCATGTTCCCAGGCCACAGGGATCCAGAATCAAACCTCAGTTATGTTGCCTTGCCATAGGGTACCACCATCAAACCTCTGACATATTCCCAGTCCACATTTTTCCAGAATCACGCCTGAGTCATGTACCCAGGCCACAGGGATCCAGAATCAAACCTCAGTCATGTTGCCAGGCCATAGGCTACCACCATCAAACCTCTGTCATATTCCCGAGCCACAAGTTTCCAGAATCAAACCGATGTCATGTTCCCAGGCCACAGGTTTCCACAATCCAACATCAGTCATGTTCCCAGGCCACAGGATTCCAGAAGCAAACCTCAGTCTTGTTCCCAGGACACAAGTTTCCAGAATCAACCCGATAACATGTTCCCTGGCCACAGTCTTTCCCAATCAAACCTCAGTCAAGTTGCCAGGCCACAGGGTTCCAGAATCTAGGCTCAGTCAGGTTCCCAGGGCACAGTATTCCACAATCTAAACAGATGTCATGTTCCCAAGCCACAGTTTTCCAGAATCTCGCCTCAGTCATGTTCCCAGGCCACAGGGATCCAGAATCAAACCTCAGTCATGTCGGCAGGCCATAGGGTACCTCCATCAAACCTCAGTCATATTCCCAGTCCACAGGCTTCCAGAATCAAACGGATTTCATGTTCCCAGGCAACAGGGTTCCAGAATCCAAACCGATGTCATGTTCCCAGGCCACAGGATTCCACAATCTAATGTCAGTCTTGTTCCCAGGCCACAGGTTTCCACAATCTAACATCAGTCATGTTCCCAGGCCAATGGTTTCCAGAATCAAACCTCAGTCATATTCCCAGGCCACAGGGTTCCAGAATCCAACCGATGTCGTGTTCCCAGGCCACAGGATTCCACAAGCAAACCTCAGTCGTGTTCCCAGGACACAGCTTTCCAGAATCAACCCGATATCATGTTCCCTGGCGACCGTCTTCCAGAATCAAACCTCAGTCATGTTGCCAGGCCACAGGTTTCCACCATCAAACCTCAGACATGTTCCCAGGCCACAGGGTTCCAGAATAAAACCGTTCTCATGTTCCCAGGCCACAGGGTTCCAGAATCCACCGATGACATGTTCCCAGGCAACAGGGTTCCAGAATCAATCCTCAGTCAGGTTCCCAGGCTACAGGGTTCCAGAATAAAACCTCAGTCATGTTCCAAGTCCACAGGGTTCCAGAATCAATCCTCAGTTAGGTTCCCAGTCTACAGGGTTCCAGAATAAAACCTCAGTCATGTTCCCAGTCCACAGGGTTCCAGAATCTAGGCTCAGTCAGATTCCCAATGTAGAGTATTCCACAATCTAAACAGATGTCATGTTCCCAAGCCACAGTTTTCCAGAATCTCGCCTCAGTCATATTCCCAGGCCACAGGGATCCAGAATCAAACCTCAGTCATGTTGCCAGGCCATAGGGTACCACCATCAAACCTCAGTCATATTCCCAGGCCACAGGCTAGCAGAATCAAACGGATTTCATGTTCCCAGGCAACAGGGTTCCAGAATCCAAACCGATGTCATATTCCCAGGCCACAGGATTCCACAATCTAACCTCAGTCATGTTCCCAGGCCAGTGGTTTCCAGAATCAAACCTCAGTCATATTTCCAGGCCACAGGGTTCCAGAATCCACCGATGTCATGTTCCCAGGCCACAAGATTCCACAATCTAACCTCAGTCATGTTCCCCGGCAAATGGCTTCCAGAATCAAACCTCAGTCATATTCCCAGGCCACAGGGTTCCAGAATCCACCGATGTCATGTTCCCAGGCCACAGGGTTCCAGAATCAATCCTCAGTTATGTTCCCAGGCTACAGGTATCCAGAATAAAACCTCAGTCATGTTCCCAGTCCACAGGGTTCCAGAACCAAGGCTCAGTCAGGTTCCCAGGGCACAGTATTCCACAATCTACACAGATGTCATGTTCCCAGGCCACAGTTTTCCAGAAACACGCCTCAGTTATGTTCCCAGGCCACAGGAATCCTGAATCAAACCTCAGTCATGTTACCAGGCCATAGGGTACCACCATCAAACCTCAGTCATATTCCCAGGCCACAAGTTTCCAGAATCAAACCGATGTCATGTTCCCAGGCAACAGGTTTCCACAATCTAACATCAGTCATGTTCCCAGGCCAATGGTTTCCAGAATCAAACCTCAGTCATATTCCCAGGCCACAGGGTTCCAGAATCAACCCGATATCATGTTCCCTGGCCACATTCTTCCATAATCAAACCTCAGTCATGTTGCCAGGCCATAGGTTTCCACCATCAAACCTCAGACATGTTCCCAGGCCACAGGGTTCTAGAATAAAACCGTTCTCATGTTCCCAGGCCACAGGGTTCCAGAATCCACCGATGACATGTTCCCAGGCAACAGGGATCCAGAATCAATCCTCAGTTAGGTTCCCAGGCTACAGGGTTCCAGAATAAAACCTCAGTCATGATCCCAGTCCACAGGGTTCCAGAACCAAGGCTCAGTCAGGTTCCCAGGGCAAAGTATTCCACAATCTAAACAGATGTCATGTTCCCAGGCCACAGTTTTCCAGAATCACGCCTCAGTCATGTACCCAGGCCACAGGGATCCAGAATCAAACCTCAGTCATGTTGCCAGGCCATAGGGTTCCAGAATCAAGGCTCAGTCAGGTTCCCAGGGCACAGTATTCCACAATCTAAACAGATGTCATGTTCCCAGGACACAGTTTTCCAGAATCACGCCTCAGTCATGTTCCCAGGCCACAGGGATCAAGAATCAAACCTCAGTCATGTTGCCAGGCCACAGGTTTCCACCATCAAACCTTAGACATGTTCCCAGTCCACAAGGCTCCAGAATAAAACCGTTCTCATGTTTCCAGGCCTCAGGGTACCAGAATCCACCGATGACATGTTCCCAGGCCAAAGGGTTCCAGAATCAATCCTCAGTTAGGTTCCCAGGCTACAGGGTTCCAGAATAAAACCTCAGTCATGTTCCCAGTCCACAGGGTTCCAGAACCTAGGCTCAGTCAGGTTCCCAGGGAACAGTATTCCACAATCTATACAGATGTCATTTTCCCAAGCCACAGTTTTCCAGAATCTCGCCTCAGACTTGTTCCCAGGCCACAGGGATGCAGAATCAAACCTCAGTCATGTTCCCAGGCCACAGGGTTCCAGAATAAAACCGTTCTCATGTTCCCAGGCCACAGGATTCCACAAGCAAACCTCAGACTTTTTCCCAGGCCACAGGGTTCCAGAATCCACCGATGACATGTTCCCAGGCAACAGGGTTCCAGAGTCAATCCTCAGTTAGGTTCCCAGGCTACAGGGTTCCAGAATAAAACCTCAGTCATGTTCCACGTCCACAGGGTTCCAGAATCAATCCTCAGTTAGGTTCCCAGGCTACAGGGTTCCCGAATAATACCTCAGTCATGTTCCCTGTCCACAGGGTTCCACAACCAAGGCTCAGTCAGGTTCCCAGGGCACAGTATTCCACAATCTAAACAGATGTCATGTTCCCAGGCCCCAGTTTTCCAGAATCAGGTCTGAGTCATTATTCCAGGCCACAGGGATCCAGAATCAAACCTCAGTCATGTTGCCATGCCATAGGGTACCACCATCAAACCTCAGTCATATTCCCAGGCACATTTTTCCAGAATCACGCCTGAGTCATGTTCTCAGGCCACAGGGATCCAGAATCAAACCTCAGTCATGTTGCCAGGCCATAGGCTAACATCATCAAACCTCAGTCATATTCCCAGGCCACAGGATTCCAGAATCAAACCGATTTCATGTTCCCAGGCAACAGGGTACCAGAATCCAAAACGATGTCATGTTCCTAGGCCACAGGATTCCACAATCTACCCTCAGTCATGTTCCCAGGCAAATGGCTTCCAGAATCAAACCTCAGTCATATTCCCAGGCCACAGGGTTCCAGAATCCACCGATGTCATGTTCCCAGGGCACAGGGTTCCAGAATCAATCCTCAGTTATGTTCACAGGCTACAGGGTTCCAGAATAAAACCTCAGTCATGTTCCCAGTCCACAGGGTTCCAGAACCAAGGCTCAGTCAGTTTCCCAGGGCACAGTATTCCACAATTTAAACAGATGTCATGTTCCCAGGCCACAGTTTTCCAGAATCACACTTCAGTCATGTTCCAAGGCCACAGGGATCCAGAATCAAACCTCAGTCATGTTGTCAGGCCATACGGTAACACCATCAAACCTCAGTCATATTCCCAGGCCACAAGTTTCCAGAATCAAACCGATGTCATGTTCCCAGGCCACAGGTTTCCAAAATCTAACATCAGTCATGTTCCCAGGCCACAGGATTCCAGAAGCAAACCTCAGTCTTGTTCCCAGGACACAGGTTTCCAGAATCAACCCGATATCATGTTCCCTGGCCACAGTCTTCCAGAATCAAACCTCAATCATGTTACCAGGCCACAGGTTTCCACCATCAAACCTCAGACATGTTCCCAGGCCAAAGGGTTCCAGAATAAAACCGTTCTCATGTTCCCAGGGCACAGGGTTCCAGAATCCACCGATGACATGTTCCCAGGCAACAGGGTTCCACAATCAATCCTCAGTTAGGTTCCCAGGCTACAGGGTTCCAGAATAAAACCTCAGTCATGTTCCCAGTCCACAGGGTTCCAGAACCTAGGCTCAGTCAGATTCCCAGGGCACCTTATTCCACAATCTAAACAGATGTCATGTTCCCAAGGCACAGTTTTCCAGAATCTCACCTCAGTCATGTTCCCAGGCCACAAGGATCCAGAATCAAACCTCAGTCATGTTGCCAGGCCATAGGTTACCAGCATCAAACCTCAGTCATATTCCCAGGCCACAGGCTTCCAGAATCAAACGGATTTCATGTTCCCAGGCAACAGGTTTCCAGAATCCAAACCGATGTCATGTTCCCAGGCCACAAGATTCCACAATCTAACCTCAGTCATGTTCCCCGGCAAATGGCTTCCAGAATCAAACCTCAGTCATATTCCCAGGCCACAGGGTTCCAGAATCCACCGATGTCATGTTCCCAGGCCACAGGGTTCCAGAATCAATCCTCAGTTATGTTCCCAGGCTACAGGTATCCAGAATAAAACCTCAGTCATGTTCCCAGTCCACAGGGTTCCAGAAACAAGGCTCAGTCAGGTTCCCAGGGCACAGTATTCCACAATCTACACAGATGTCATGTTCCCAGGCCACAGTTTCCAGAAACACGCCTCAGTTATGTTCCCAGGCCACAGGGATCCTGAATCAAACCTCAGTCATGTTGCCAGGCCATAGGGTACCACCATCAAACGTCAGTCATATTCCCAGGCCACAAGTTTCCAGAATCAAACCGATGTCATGTTCCCAGGCAACAGGTTTCCACAATCAAACATCAGTCATGTTCCCAGGCCAATGGTTTCCAGAATCAAACCTCAGTCATATTCCCAGGCCACAGGGTTCCAGAATCCAACCGATGTCGTGTTCCCAGGCCACAGGTTTCCACAAGCAAACCTCAGTCGTGTTCCCAGGACACAGCTTTCCAGAATCAACCCGATATCATGTTCCCTGGCGACAGTCTTCCAGAATCTAACCTCAGTCATGTTGCCAGGCCACAGGTTTCCACCATCAAACCTCAGACATGTTCCCAGGCCACAGGGTTCCAGAATAAAACCGTTCTCATGTTCCCAGGCAAAAAGATTCCAGAATCCACCGATGACATGTTCCCAGGCAACAGGGTTCCAGAATCAATCCTCAGTCAGGTTCCCAGGCTACAGGGTTCCAGAATAAAACCTCAGTCATGTTCCAAGTCCACAGGGTTCCAGAATCAAACCTCAGTTAGGTTCCCAGGCTACAGGGATCCAGAATAAAACCTCAGTCATGTTCCCAGTCCACAGGGTCCCAGAACCTAGGCTCAGTTAGATTCTCAGGGCACAGTATTCCACAATCTAAACAAATGTCATGTTCCCAAGCCACAATTTTCCAGAATCATGCCTCAGTCATGTACCCAGGCCACAGGGATCCAGAATCAAACTTCAGTCATGTTGCCAGGCCATAGGGTACCACCATCAAACCTCAGTCATATTCCCGGGCCACAAGTTTCTGGAATCAAACCGATGTCATGTTCCCAGGCCGCAGGTTTCCACAATCTAACATCAGTCATGTTCCCAGGCCACAGGATTCCAGAAGCAAACCTCAGTCTTGTTCCCAGGACACAAGTTTCCAGAATCAACCCGATATCATGTTCCCTGGCCACAGTCTTTCCCAATCAAACCTCAGTCAAGTTGCCAGGCCACAGGGTTCCAGAACCTAGGCTCAGTCAGGATCCCTGGGCACAGTATTCCACAATTTAAACAGATGTCATGTTCCCAGGCCACAGTTTTCTAGAATCTCGCCTCAATCATGTTCCCAGGCCACAGGGATCCTGAATCAAACCTCAGTCATGTCGCCAGGCCATAGGGTACCACCATCAAACCTCAGTCATATTCCCAGTCCACAGGCTTCCAGAATCAAACGGATTTCATGTTCCCAGGCAACAGGGTTCCAGAATCCAAACCGATGTCATGTTCCCAGGCCACAGGATTCCACAATCTAATGTCAGTCTTGTTCCCAGGCCACAGGTTTCCACAATCTAACATCAGTCATGTTCCCAGGCCAATGGTTTCCAGAATCAAACCTCAGTCATATTCCCAGGCCACAGGGTTCCAGAATCCAACCGATGTCGTGTTCCCAGGCCACAGGATTCCACAAGCAAACCTCAGTCGTGTTCCCAGGACACAGCTATCCAGAATCAACCCGATATCATGTTCCCAGGCGACAGTCTTCCAGAATCAAACCTCAGTCATGTTGCGAGGCCACAGGTTTCCACCATCAAACCTCAGACATGTTCCCAGGCCACAGGGTTCCAGAATAAAACCTTTCTCATGATCCCAGGACACAGGGTTCCTGAATCCACCGATGACATATTCCCAGGCAACAGGGTTCCAGAATCAATCCTCAGTTAGGTTCCCAGGCTACAGGGTTCCAGAATAAAACCTCAGTCATGTTCCCAGGCCACAGGGATCCAGAATCAAACCTCAGTCATGTTGCCAGGCCATACGGTATCACCATCAAACCTCAGTCATATTCCCAGGCCACAAGTTTCCAGAATCAAACCGATGTCACGTTCCCAGGCCACAGGTTTCCACAATCTATCATCAGTCATGTTCCCAGGCCACAGGATTCCAGAAGCAAACCTCAGTCTTATTCCCAGGACACAGGTTTCCAGAATCAACCCGATATCATGTTCCCTGGCCACAGTCTTCCAGAATCAAACCTCAGTCATGTTCCAGGCCACAGGGTTCCAGAACCTAGGCTCAGTCAGGTTCCCAGAGCACAGTATTCCACAATCTAAACAGATGTCATGTTCCCAAGCCACAGTTTTCCAGAATCTCGCCTCAGTCATATTCCCAGGGCACAGGGATCCAGAATCAAACTTAAGTCATGTTGCCAGGCCATAGGGTACCACCATCAAACCTCAGTCATATTCCCAGGCCACAGGCTTCCAGAATCAAACGGATTTCATGTTCCCAGGCAACAGGTTTCCAGAATCCAAACCGATGTCATGTTCCCAGGCCACAGGATTCCACAATCTCACCTCAGTCATTTTCCCAGGCAAATGGCTTCCAGAATCAAACCTCAGTCATATTCCCAGGCCACAGGGTTCCAGAATCCAACCGATGTCGTGTTCCCAGGCCACAGGTTTCCACAAGCAAACCTCAGTCGTGTTCCCAGGACACAGCTTTCCAGAATCAACCCGATATCATGTTCCCTGGCGACAGTCTTCCAGAATCTAACCTCAGTCATGTTGCCAGGCCACAGGTTTCCACCATCAAACCTCAGACATGTTCCCAGGCCACAGGGTTCCAGAATCAAACCTCAGTCATATTCCCAGGCCACAGGCTTCCAGAATCCTCCGATGTCATGTTCCCAGGCCACAGGGTTCCAGAATCAATCCTCAGTTATGTTCCCAGGCTACAGGGTTCCAGAATAAAACCTCAGTCATGCTCGAGTCCACAGGGTTCCAGAACCAAGGCTCAGTCAGGTTCCCAGTGCACAGTATTCCACAATCTAAACAGATGTCATGTTCCCAGTCCACATTTTTTCAGAATCCCGCCTGAGTCATGTTCCCAGGCCACAGGGATTTAGAATGAAACCTCAATCATGTTGCCAGGCCGTAGGCTACCACAATCAAACCTCAGTCATATTCCCAGGCCACAGGTTTCCAGAATCAAACCGATTTCATGTTCCCAGGCAACAGGGTACCAGAATCCAAACCGATGTCATGTTCCCAGGCCACAGGATTCCACAATCTAACCTCAGTCATGTTCCCAGGCCAAAGGTTTCCAGAATCAAACCTCAGTCATATTCCCAGTCTACAGGGTTCCAGAATCCACCGATGTCATGTTCCCAGGCCACAGGGATCCAGAATCAAACCTCAGTTATGTTGCCTTGCCATAGGGTACCACCATCAAACCTCTGTCATATTCCCAGTCCACATTTTTCCAGAATCACGCCTGAGTCATGTACCCAGGCCACAGGGATCCAGAATCAAACCTCAGTCATGTTGCCAGGCCATAGGCTACCACCATCAAACCTCAGTCATATTCCCGAGCCACAAGTTTCCAGAATCAAACCGATGTCATGTTCCCAGGCCACAGGTTTCCACAATCCAACATCAGTCATGTTCCCAGGCCACAGGATTCCAGAAGCAAACCTCAGTCTTGTTCCCAGGACACAAGTTTCCAGAATCAACCCGATATCATGTTCCCTGGCCACAGTCTTTCCCAATCAAACCTCAGTCAAGTTGCCAGGCCACAGGGTTCCAGAATCTAGGCTCAGTCAGGTTCCCAGGGCACAGTATTCCACAATCTAAACAGATGTCATGTTCCCAAGCCACAGTTTTCCAGAATCTCGCCTCAGTCATGTTCCCAGGCCACAGGGATCCAGAATCAAACCTCAGTCATGTCGGCAGGCCATAGGGTACCTCCATCAAACCTCAGTCATATTCCCAGTCCACAGGCTTCCAGAATCAAACGGATTTCATGTTCCCAGGCAACAGGGTTCCAGAATCCAAACCGATGTCATGTTCCCAGGCCACAGGATTCCACAATCTAATGTCAGTCTTGTTCCCAGGCCACAGGTTTCCACAATCTAACATCAGTCATGTTCCCAGGCCAATGGTTTCCAGAATCAAACCTCAGTCATATTCCCAGGCCACAGGGTTCCAGAATCCAACCGATGTCGTGTTCCCAGGCCACAGGATTCCACAAGCAAACCTCAGTCGTGTTCCCAGGACACAGCTTTCCAGAATCAACCCGATATCATGTTCCCTGGCGACCGTCTTCCAGAATCAAACCTCAGTCATGTTGCCAGGCCACAGGTTTCCACCATCAAACCTCAGACATGTTCCCAGGCCACAGGGTTCCAGAATAAAACCGTTCTCATGTTCCCAGGCCACAGGGTTCCAGAATCCACCGATGACATGTTCCCAGGCAACAGGGTTCCAGAATCAATCCTCAGTCAGGTTCCCAGGCTACAGGGTTCCAGAATAAAACCTCAGTCATGTTCCAAGTCCACAGGGTTCCAGAATCAATCCTCAGTTAGGTTCCCAGTCTACAGGGTTCCAGAATAAAACCTCAGTCATGTTCCCAGTCCACAGGGTTCCAGAATCTAGGCTCAGTCAGATTCCCAATGTAGAGTATTCCACAATCTAAACAGATGTCATGTTCCCAAGCCACAGTTTTCCAGAATCTCGCCTCAGTCATATTCCCAGGCCACAGGGATCCAGAATCAAACCTCAGTCATGTTGCCAGGCCATAGGGTACAACCATCAAACCTCAGTCATATTCCCAGGCCACAGGCTAGCAGAATCAAACGGATTGCATGTTCCCAGGCAACAGGGTTCCAGAATCCAAACCGATGTCATATTCCCAGGCCACAGGATTCCACAATCTAACCTCAGTCATGTTCCCAGGCCAGTGGTTTCCAGAATCAAACCTCAGTCATATTCCCAGGCCACAGGGTTCCAGAATCCACCGATGTCATGTTCCCAGGCCACAGGCTTCCCGAATCAATCCTCAGTTATGTTCCCAGGCTACAGGGTTCCAGAATAAAACCTCAGTTATGATCCCAGTCCACAGGGTTCCAGAACCAAGGCTCAGTCAGTTTCCCAGGGCACAGTATTCCACAATCTAAACAGATGTCATGTTCCCAGGCCACAGTTTTCTAGAATCTCGCCTCAGTCATGTTCCCAGGTCAATGGTTTCCAGAATCAAACCTCAGTCATATTCCCAGGCCACAGGCTTCCAGAATCCTCCGATGTCATGTTCCCAGGCCACAGGGTTCCAGAATCAATCCTCAGTTATGTTCCCAGGCTACAGGGTTCCAGAATAAAACCTCAGTCATGCTCGAGTCCACAGGGTTCCAGAACCAAGGCTCAGTCAGGTTCCCAGTGCACAGTATTCCACAATCTAAACAGATGTCATGTTCCCAGTCCACATTTTTTCAGAATCCCGCCTGAGTCATGTTCCCAGGCCACAGGGATCTAGAATGAAACCTCAATCATGTTGCCAGGCCGTAGGCTACCACAATCAAACCTCAGTCATATTCCCAGGCCACAGGTTTCCAGAATCAAACCGATTTCATGTTCCCAGGCAACAGGGTACCAGAATCCAAACCGATGTCATGTTCCCAGGCCACAGGATTCCACAATCTAACCTCAGTCATGTTCCCAGGCCAAAGGTTTCCAGAATCAAACCTCAGTCATATTCCCAGTCTACAGGGTTCCAGAATCCACCGATGTCATGTTCCCAGGCCACAGGGATCCAGAATCAAACCTCAGTTATGTTGCCTTGCCATAGGGTACAACCATCAAACCTCTGACATATTCCCAGTCCACATTTTTCCAGAATCACGCCTGAGTCATGTACCCAGGCCACAGGGATCCAGAATCAAACCTCAGTCATGTTGCCAGGCCATAGGCTACCACCATCAAACCTCTGTCATATTCCCGAGCCACAAGTTTCCAGAATCAAACCGATGTCATGTTCCCAGGCCACAGGTTTCCACAATCCAACATCAGTCATGTTCCCAGGCCACAGGATTCCAGAAGCAAACCTCAGTCTTGTTCCCAGGACACACGTTTCCAGAATCAACCCGATAACATGTTCCCTGGCCACAGTCTTTCCCAATCAAACCTCAGTCAAGTTGCCAGGTCACAGGGTTCCAGAATCTAGGCTCAGTCAGGTTCCCAGGGCACAGTATTCCACAATCTAAACAGATGTCATGTTCCCAAGCCACAGTTTTCCAGAATCTCGCCTCAGTCATGTTCCCAGGCCACAGGGATCCAGAATCAAACCTCAGTCATGTCGGCAGGCCATAGGGTACGTCCATCAAACATCAGTCATATTCCCAGTCCACAGGCTTCCAGAATCAAACGGATTTCATGTTCCCAGGCAACAGGGTTCCAGAATCCAAACCGATGTCATGTTCCCAGGCCACAGGATTCCACAATCTAATGTCAGTCTTGTTCCCAGGCCACAGGTTTCCACAATCTAACATCAGTCATGTTCCCAGGCCAATGGTTTCCAGAATCAAACCTCAGTCATATTCCCAGGCCACAGGGTTCCAGAATCCAACCGATGTCGTGTTCCCAGGCCACAGGATTCCACAAGCAAACCTCAGTCGTGTTCCCAGGACACAGCTTTCCAGAATCAACCCGATATCATGTTCCCTGGCGACCGTCTTCCAGAATCAAACCTCAGTCATGTTGCCAGGCCACAGGTTTCCACCATCAAACCTCAGACATGTTCCCAGGCCACAGGGTTCCAGAATAAAACCGTTCTCATGTTCCCAGGCCACAGGGTTCCAGAATCCACCGATGACATGTTCCCAGGCAACAGGGTTCCAGAATCAATCCTCAGTCAGGTTCCCAGGCTACAGGGTTCCAGAATAAAACCTCAGTCATGTTCCAAGTCCACAGGGTTCCAGAATCAATCCTCAGTTAGGTTCCCAGTCTACAGGGTTCCAGAATAAAACCTCAGTCATGTTCCCAGTCCACAGGGTTCCAGAATCTAGGCTCAGTCAGATTCCCAATGTAGAGTATTCCACAATCTAAACAGATGTCATGTTCCCAAGCCACAGTTTTCCAGAATCTCGCCTCAGTCATATTCCCAGGCCACAGGGATCCAGAATCAAACCTCAGTCATGTTGCCAGGCCATAGGGTACCACCATCAAACCTCAGTCATATTCCCAGGCCACAGGCTAGCAGAATCAAACGGATTTCATGTTCCCAGGCAACAGGGTTCCAGAATCCAAACCGATGTCATATTCCCAGGCCACAGGATTCCACAATCTAACCTCAGTCATGTTCCCAGGCCAGTGGTTTCCAGAATCAAACCTCAGTCATATTCCCAGGCCACAGGGTTCCAGAATCCACCGATGTCATGTTCCCAGGCCACAGGCTTCCCGAATCAATCCTCAGTTATGTTCCCAGGCTACAGGGTTCCAGAATAAAACCTCAGTTATGATCCCAGTCCACAGGGTTCCAGAACCAAGGCTCAGTCAGTTTCCCAGGGCACAGTATTCCACAATCTAAACAGATGTCATGTTCCCAGGCCACAGTTTTCTAGAATCTCGCCTCAGTCATGTTCCCAGGTCAATGGTTTCCAGAATCAAACCTCAGTCATATTCCCAGGCCACAGGCTTCCAGAATCCTCCGATGTCATGTTCCCAGGCCACAGGGTTCCAGAATCAATCCTCAGTTATGTTCCCAGGCTACAGGGTTCCAGAATAAAACCTCAGTCATGCTCGAGTCCACAGGGTTCCAGAACCAAGGCTCAGTCAGGTTCCCAGTGCACAGTATTCCACAATCTAAACAGATGTCCTGTTCCCAGTCCACATTTTTTCAGAATCCCGCCTGAGTCATGTTCCCAGGCCACAGGGATCTAGAATGAAACCTCAATCATGTTGCCAGGCCGTAGGCTACCACAATCAAACCTCAGTCATATTCCCAGGCCACAATTTTCCAGAATCAAACCGATTTCATGTTCCCAGGCAACAGGGTACCAGAATCCAAACCGATGTCATGTTCCCAGGCCACAGGATTCCACAATCTAACCTCAGTCATGTTCCCAGGCCAAAGGTTTCCAGAATCAAACCTCAGTCATATTCCCAGGCTACAGGGTTCCAGAATCCACCGATGTCATGTTCCCAGGCCACAGGGATCCAGAATCAAACCTCAGTTATGTTGCCTTGCCATAGGGTACCACCATCAAACCTCTGTCATATTCCCAGTCCACATTTTTCCAGAATCACGCCTGAGTCATGTACCCAGGCCACAGGGATCCAGAATCAAACCTCAGTCATGTTGCCAGGCCATAGGCTACCACCATCAAACCTCAGTCATATTCCCGAGCCACAAGTTTCCAGAATCAAACCGATGTCATGTTCCCAGGCCACAGGTTTCCACAATCCAACATCGGTCATGTTCCCAGGCCACAGGATTCCAGAAGCAAACCTCAGTCTTGTTCCCAGGACACAAGTTTCCAGAATCAACCCGATATCATGTTCCCTGGCCACAGTCTTTCCCAATCAAACCTCAGTCAAGTTGCCAGGCCACAGGGTTGCAGAATCTAGGCTCAGTCAGGTTCCCAGGGCACAGTATTCCACAATCTAAACAGATGTCATGTTCCCAAGCCACAGTTTTCCAGAATCTCGCCTCAGTCATGTTCCCAGGCCACAGGGATCCAGAATCAAACCTCAGTCATGTCGGCAGGCCATAGGGTACCTCCATCAAACCTCAGTCATATTCCCAGTCCACAGGCTTCCAGAATCAAACGGATTTCATGTTCCCAGGCAACAGGGTTCCAGAATCCAAACCGATGTCATGTTCCCAGGCCACAGGATTCCACAATCTAATGTCAGTCTTGTTCCCAGGCCACAGGTTTCCACAATCTAACATCAGTCATGTTCCCAGGCCAATGGTTTCCAGAATCAAACCTCAGTCATATTCCCAGGCCACAGGGTTCCAGAATCCAACCGATGTCGTGTTCCCAGGCCACAGGATTCCACAAGCAAACCTCAGTCGTGTTCCCAGGACACAGCTTTCCAGAATCAACCCGATATCATGTTCCCTGGCGACCGTCTTCCAGAATCAAACCTCAGTCATGTTGCCAGGCCACAGGTTTCCACCATCAAACCTCAGACATGTTCCCAGGCCACAGGATTCCAGAATAAAACCGTTCTCATGTTCCCAGGCCACAGGGTTCCAGAATCCACCGATGACATGTTCCCAGGCAACAGGGTTCCAGAATCAATCCTCAGTCAGGTTCCCAGGCTACAGGGTTCCAGAATAAAACCTCAGTCATGTTCCAAGTCCACAGGGTTCCAGAATCAATCCTCAGTTAGGTTCCCAGTCTACAGGGTTCCAGAATAAAACCTCAGTCATGTTCCCAGTCCACAGGGTTCCAGAATCTAGGCTCAGTCAGATTCCCAATGTAGAGTATTCCACAATCTAAACAGATGTCATGTTCCCAAGCCACAGTTTTCCAGAATCTCGCCTCAGTCATATTCCCAGGCCACAGGGATCCAGAATCAAACCTCAGTCATGTTGCCAGGCCATAGGGTACCACCATCAAACCTCAGTCATATTCCCAGGCCACAGGCTAGCAGAATCAAACGGATTTCATGTTCCCAGGCAACAGGGTTCCAGAATCCAAACCGATGTCATATTCCCAGGCCACAGGATTCCACAATCTAACCTCAGTCATGTTCCCAGGCCAGTGGTTTCCAGAATCAAACCTCAGCCATATTCCCAGGCCACAGGGTTCCAGAATCCACCGATGTCTTGTTCCCAGGCCACAGGGTTCCAGAATCAATCCTCAGTTATATTCCCAGGCTACAGGATTCCAGAATATAACCTCAGTCATGTTCCCAGTCCACAGGGTTCCAGAACCAAGGCTCAGGCAGGTTCCCAGGGCACAGTATTCCACAATCTAAACAGATGTCATGTTCCCAAGCCACAGTTTTCCAGAATCTCGCCTCAATCATGTTCCCAGGCCACAGGGATCCAGAATCAAACCTCAGTCATGTCGCCAGGACATAGGGTATCACCATCAAACCTCAGTCATATTCCCAGTCCACAGGCTTCCAGAATCAAACGGATTTCATGTTACCAGGCAACAGGGTTCCAGAATCCAAACCAATGTCATGTTCCCAGGCCACAGGATTCCACAATTTAATGTCAGTCATGTTCCCAGGCCACAGGTTTCCACAATCTAACATCAGTCATGTTCCCAGGCCAATGGTTTCCAGAATCAAACCTCAGTCATATTCCCAGGACACAGGGTTCCTGAATCCAACTGATGTCGTGTTCCCAGGCCACAGGATTTCACAAGCAAATCTCAGTCGTGTTCCCAGGACACAGCTTTCCAGAATCAACCCGATATCATGTTCCCAGGCGACAGTCTTCCAGAATCACACCTCAGTCATGTTGCCAGGCCACAGGTTTCCACCATCAAACTTCAGACATGTTCCCAGGCCACAGGGTTCCAGAATAAAACCGTTCTCATGTTCCCAGGCCACAAGATTCCAGAATCCACCGATGACATGTTCCCAGGCAACAGGGTTCCAGAATCAATCCTCAGTCAGGTTCCCAGGCTACAGGGTTCCAGACTAAAACCTCAGTAATGTTCCAAGTCCACAGGGTTCCAGAATCAATCCTCATTTAGGTTCCCAGGCTACAGGGTTCCAGAATAAAACCTCAGTCATGTTCCCATTCCACAGGGTTCCAGAACCTAGGCTCAGTCAGATTCCCAGGGCACAGTATTCCACAATCTAAACAGATGTCATGTTCCCAAGCCACAGTTTTCCAGAATCTCGCATCAGTCATGTTCCCAGGCCACAGGGATTCAGAATCAAACCTCAGTCATGTTGCCAGGCCATAGGGTACCACCATCAAACCTCAGTCATATTCCCAGGCCACAAGTTTCCAGAATCAAACCGATGTCACGTTCCCAGGCCACAGGTTTCCACAATCTATCATCAGTCATGTTCCCAGGCCACAGGATTCCAGAAGCAAACCTCAGTCTCGTTCCCAGGACACAGGTTTCCAGAATCAACCCTATATCATTTTCCCTGGCCAAAGTCTTCCAGAATCAAACCTCAGTAATGTTGCCAGGCCACAGGGTTCCAGAACCTAGGCTCAGTCAGGTTCCCAGGGCATAGTATTCCACAATCTAAACTGATGTCATGTTCCCAGGCCACAGTTTTCCAGAATCACGCCTCAGTCATGTTCCAAGGCCACAGGGATCCAGAATCAAACCTCAGTCATGTTGCCAGGCCATAGGGTACCACCATCAAACCTCAATCATATTCCCAGGCCACTTGTTTCCAGAATCAAACCGATGTCATGTTCCCAGGCCGCAGGTTTCCACAATCTAACATCAGTCATGTTCCCAGGCCAATGGTTTCCAGAATCAAACCTCAGTCATATTCCCAGGCCACAGGATTCCAGAATCCAACCGATGTCGTGTTCCCAGGCCACAGGATTCCACAAGCAAACCTCAGTCTTTTTCCCAGGACACATGTTTCTAGAATCAACCCGATATAATGTTCCCTGGCCACAGTCTTCCAGAATCAAACCTCAGTCATGTTGCCAGGCTACAGGTTTCCACCATCAAACCTCAGACATATTCCCAGGCCACAGGGTTCCAGAATAAAACTGTTCTCATGTTCCCAGTCCACAGGGTTCCAGAATACACCGATGACATGTTCCCAGGCAACAGGGTTCCAGTATCAATCCTCAGTTAGGTTCCCAGGCTACAGGGTTCCAGAATAAAACCTCAGACATGTTACAAGTCCACAGGGTTCCAGAATCAATCCTCAGTTAGGTTCCCAGGCTACAGGGTTCCAGAATCAATCCTCAGTTAAGTACCCAGGCTACAGGGTTCCAGATTAAAACCTCAGTCATGTTCCTAGTCCACAGGGTTCCAGAACCAAGGCTCAGTCAGTTTCCCAGGGCACAGTATTTCACAATCTAAACAGATGTCATGTTCCCAAGCCACAGTTTTCTAGAATCTCGCCTCAGTCATGTTTCCAGGCCACAGGGATCCAGAATCAAACCTCAGTCATGTTGCCAGGCCATAGGGTACCACCATCAAACCTCAGTCATATTCCCAGGTCACAGGCTTCCAGAATCAAACGGATTTCATGTTCCCAGGCAAAAGGTTTCCAGAATCCAAACCGATGTCATGTTCCCAGGCCACAGGATTCCACAATCTAACCTCAGTCATGTTCCCAGGCCACAGGATTCCAGAAGCAAACCTCAGTCTTGTTCCCAGGACACAGGTTTCCAGAATCAACCCTTTATCATTTTCCCTGGCCACAGTCTTCCAGAATCAAACCTCAGTCATGTTGCCAGGCCATAGGGTTCCAGAATCAAGGCTCAGTCAGGTTCCCAGGGCACAGTATTCCACAATCTAAACAGATGTCATGTTCCCAGGACACAGTTTTCCAGAATCACGCCTCAGTCATGTTCCCAGGCCACAGGGATCAAGAATCAAACCTCAGTCATGTTGCCAGGCCACAGGTTTCCACCATCAAACCTTAGACATGTTCCCAGTCCACAAGGCTCCAGAATAAAACCGTTCTCATATTTCCAGGCCTCAGGGTACCAGAATCCACCGATGACATGTTCCCAGGCAAAAGGGTTCCAGAATCAATCCTCAGTTAGGTTCCCAGGCTACAGGGTTCCAGAATATAACCTCAGTCATGTTCCCAGTCCACAGGGTTCCAGAACCAAGGCTCAGGCAGGTTCCCAGGGCACAGTATTCCACAATCTAAACAGATGTCATTTTCCCAAGCCACAGTTTTCCAGAATCTCGCCTCAGACTTGTTCCCAGGCCACAGGGATGCAGAATCAAACCTCAGTCATGTTGCCAGGACACAGGTTTCCACCATCAAACCTCAGACATGTTCCCAGGCCACAGGGTTCCAGAATAAAACCGTTCTCATGTTCCCAGGCCACAGGATTCCACAAGCAAACCTCAGTCTTTTTCCCAGGCAACAGGGTTCCAGAATCCACCGATGACATGTTCCCAGGCAACAGGGTTCCAGAGTCAATCCTCAGTTAGGTTCCCAGGCTACAGGATTCCAGAATAAAACCTCAGTCATGTTCCACGTCCACAGGGTTCCAGAATCAATCCTCAGTTAGGTTCCCAGGCGACAGGGTTCCAGAATAATACCTCAGTCATGTTCCCTGTCCACAGGGTTCCACAACCAAGGCTCAGTCAGGTTCCCAGGGCACAGTATTCCACAATCTAAACAGATGTCATGTTCCCAGGCCCCAGTTTTCCAGAATCAGGTCTGAGTCATTATTCCAGGCCACAGGGATCCAGAATCAAACCTCAGTCATGTTGCCATGCCATAGGGTACCACCATCAAACCTCAGTCATATTCCCAGGCACATTTTTCCAGAATCACGAATGAGTCATGTTCTGAGGCCACAGGGATCCAGAATCAAACTGATTTCATGTTCCCAGGCAACAGGGTACCAGAATCCAAAACGATGTCATGTTCCTAGGCCACAGGATTCCACAATCTAACCTCAGTCATGTTCCCAGGCAAATGGCTTCCAGAATCAAACCTCAGTCATATTCCCAGGCCACAGGTTTCCAGAATCCACCGATGTCATGTTCCCAGGGCACAGGGTTCCAGAATCAATCCTCAGTTATGTTCACAGGCTACAGGGTTCCAGAATAAAACCTCAGTCATGTTCCCAGTCCACAGGGTTCCAGAACCAAGGCTCAGTCAGTTTCCCAGGGCACAGTATTCCACAATTTAAACAGATGTCATGTTCCCAGGCCACAGTTTTCCAGAATCACACTTCAGTCATGTTCCAAGGCCACAGGGATCCAGAATCAAACCTCAGTCATGTTGCCAGGCCATACGGTATCACCATCAAACCTCAGTCATATTCCCAGGCCACAAGTTTCCAGAATCAAACCGATGTCATGTTCCCAGGCCACAGGTTTCCACAATCTAACATCAGTCATGTTCCCAGGCCACAGGATTCCAGAAGCAAACCTCAGTCTTGTTCCCAGGACACAGGTTTCCAGAATCAACCCGATATCACGTTCCCTGGCCACAGTCTTCCAGAATCAAACCTCAGTCATGTTACCAGGCCACAGGTTTCCACCATCAAACCTCAGACATGTTCCCAGGCCACAGGGTTCCAGAATAAAACCGTTCTCATGTTCCCAGCCCACAGGTTTCCAGAATAAAACCGTTCTCATGTTCCCAGGCCACAGGGTTCCAGAATCCACCGATGACATGTTCCCAGGCAACAGGGTTCCAGAATCAATCCTCAGTCAGGTTCCCAGGCTACAGGGTTCCAGAATAAAACCTCAGTCATGTTCCAAGTCCACAGGGTTCCAGAATCAATCCTCAGTTAGGTTCCCAGTCTACAGGGTTCCAGAATAAAACCTCAGTCATGTTCCCAGTCCACAGGGTTCCAGAATCTAGGCTCAGTCAGATTCCCAATGTAGAGTATTCCACAATCTAAACAGATGTCATGTTCCCAAGCCACAGTTTTCCAGAATCTCGCCTCAGTCATATTCCCAGGCCACAGGGATCCAGAATCAAACCTCAGTCATGTTGCCAGGCCATAGGGTACCACCATCAAACCTCAGTCATATTCCCAGGCCACAGGCTAGCAGAATCAAACGGATTTCATGTTCCCAGGCAACAGGGTTCCAGAATCCAAACCGATGTCATATTCCCAGGCCACAGGATTCCACAATCTAACCTCAGTCATGTTCCCAGGCCAGTGGTTTCCAGAATCAAACCTCAGTCATATTCCCAGGCCACAGGGTTCCAGAATCCACCGATGTCATGTTCCCAGGCCACAGGCTTCCCGAATCAATCCTCAGTTATGTTCCCAGGCTACAGGGTTCCAGAATAAAACCTCAGTTATGTTCCCAGTCCACAGGGTTCCAGAACCAAGGCTCAGTCAGTTTCCCAGGGCACAGTATTCCACAATCTAAACAGATGTCATGTTCCCAGGCCACAGTTTTCTAGAATCTCGCTTCAGTAATGTTCCCAGGTCAATGGTTTCCAGAATCAAACCTCAGTCATATTCCCAGGCCACAGGCTTCCAGAATCCTCCGATGTCATGTTCCCAGGGCACAGGGTTCCAGAATCAATCCTCAGTTATGTTCCCAGGCTACAGGGTTCCAGAATAAAACCTCAGTCATGCTCGAGTCCACAGGGTTCCAGAACCAAGGCTCAGTCAGGTTCCCAGTGCACAGTATTCCACAATCTAAACAGATGTCATGTTCCCAGTCCACATTTTTTCAGAATCCCGCCTGAGTCATGTTCCCAGGCCACAGGGATCTAGAATGAAACCTCAATCATGTTGCCAGGCCGTAGGCTACCACAATCAAACCTCAGTCATATTCCCAGGCCACAGGTTTCCAGAATCAAACCGATTTCATGTTCCCAGGCAACAGGGTACCAGAATCCAAACCGATGTCATGTTCCCAGGCCACAGGATTCCACAATCTAAACTCAGTCATGTTCCCAGGCCAAAGGTTTCCAGAATCAAACCTCAGTCATATTCCCAGGCTACAGGGTTCCAGAATCCACCGATGTCATGTTCCCAGGCCACAGGTATCCAGAATCAAACCTCAGTTATGTTGCCTTGCCATAGGGTACCACCATCAAACCTCTGTCATATTCCCAGTCCACATTTTTCCAGAATCACGCCTGAGTCATGTACCCAGGCCACAGGGATCCAGAATCAAACCTCAGTCATGTTGCCAGGCCATAGGCTACCACCATCAAACCTCAGTCATATTCCCGAGCCACAAGTTTCCAGAATCAAACCGATGTCATGTTCCCAGGCCACAGGTTTCCACAATCTATCATCAGTCATGTTCACAGGCCACAGGATTCCAGAAGCAAACCTCAGTCTTGTTCCCAGGACACAAGTTTCCAGAATCAACCCGATATCATGTTCCCTGGCCACAGTCTTTCCCAATCAAACCTCAGTCAAGTTGCCAGGCCACAGGGTTCCAGAATCTAGGCTCAGTCAGTTTCCCAGGGCACAGTATTCCACAATCTAAACAGATGTCATGTTCCCAAGCCACAGTTTTCCAGAATCTCGCCTCAGTCATGTTCCCAGGCCACAGGGATCCAGAATCAAACCTCAGTCATGTCGGCAGGCCATAGGGTACCTCCATCAAACCTCAGTCATATTCCCAGTCCACAGGCTTCCAGAATCAAACGGATTTCATGTTCCCAGGCAACAGGGTTCCAGAATCCAAACCGATGTCATGTTCCCAGGCCACAGGATTCCACAATCTAATGTCAGTCTTGTTCCCAGGCCACAGGTTTCCACAATCTAACATCAGTCATGTTCCCAGGCCAATGGTTTCCAGAATCAAACCTCAGTCATATTCCCAGGCCACAGGGTTCCAGAATCCAACCGATGTCGTGTTCCCAGGCCACAGGATTCCACAAGCAAACCTCAGTCGTGTTCCCAGGACACAGCTTTCCAGAATCAACCCGATATCATGTTCCCTGGCGACCGTCTTCCAGAATCAAACCTCAGTCATGTTGCCAGGCCACAGGTTTCCACCATCAAACCTCAGACATGTTCCCAGGCCACAGGGTTCCAGAATAAAACCGTTCTCATGTTCCCAGGCCACAGGGTTCCAGAATCCACCGATGACATGTTCCCAGGCAACAGGGTTCCAGAATCAATCCTCAGTCAGGTTCCCAGGCTACAGGGTTCCAGAATAAAACCTCAGTCATGTTCCAAGTCCACAGGGTTCCAGAATCAATCCTCAGTTAGGTTCCCAGTCTACAGGGTTCCAGAATAAAACCTCAGTCATGTTCCCAGTCCACAGGGTTCCAGAATCTAGGCTCAGTCAGATTCCCAATGTAGATTATTCCACAATCTAAACAGATGTCATGTTCCCAAGCCACAGTTTTCCAGAATCTCGCCTCAGTCATATTCCCAGGCCACAGGGATCCAGAATCAAACCTCAGTCATGTTGCCAGGCCATAGGGTACCACCATCAAACCTCAGTCATATTCCCAGGCCACAGGCTAGCAGAATCAAACGGATTTCATGTTCCCAGGCAACAGGTTTCCAGAATCAAAACCGATGTCATATTCCCAGGCCACAGGATTCCACAATCTAACCTCAGTCATGTTCCCAGGCCAGTGGTTTCCAGAATCAAACCTCAGCCATATTCCCAGGCCACAGGGTTCCAGAATCCACCGATGTCTTGTTCCCAGGCCACAGGGTTCCAGAATCAATCCTCAGTTATGTTCCCAGGCTACAGGATTCCAGAATATAACCTCAGTCATGTTCCCAGTCCACAGGGTTCCAGAACCAAGGCTCAGGCAGGTTCCCAGGGCACAGTATTCCACAATCTAAACAGATGTCATGTTCCCAAGCCACAGTTTTCCAGAATCTCGCCTCAATCATGTTCCCAGGCCACAGGGATCCAGAATCAAACCTCAGTCATGTCGCCAGGACATAGGGTATCACCATCAAACCTCAGTCATATTCCCAGTCCACAGGCTTCCAGAATCAAACGGATTTCATGTTACCAGGCAACAGGGTTCCAGAATCCAAACCAATGTCATGTTCCCAGGCCACAGGATTCCACAATTTAATGTCAGTCATGTTCCCAGGCCACAGGTTTCCACAATCTAACATCAGTCATGTTCCCAGGCCAATGGTTTCCAGAATCAAACCTCAGTCATATTCCCAGGACACAGGGTTCCTGAATCCAACTGATGTCGTGTTCCCAGGCCACAGGATTTCACAAGCAAATCTCAGTCGTGTTCCCAGGACACAGCTTTCCAGAATCAACCCGATATCATGTTCCCAGGCGACAGTCTTCCAGAATCACACCTCAGTCATGTTGCCAGGCCACAGGTTTCCACCATCAAACTTCAGACATGTTCCCAGGCCACAGGGTTCCAGAATAAAACCGTTCTCATGTTCCCAGGCCACAAGTTTCCAGAATCCACCGATGACATGTTCCCAGGCAACAGGGTTCCAGAATCAATCCTCAGTCAGGTTCCCAGGCTACAGGGTTCCAGACTAAAACCTCAGTCATGTTCCAAGTACACAGGGTTCCAGAATCAATCCTCATTTAGGTTCCCAGGCTACAGGGTTCCAGAATAAAACCTCAGTCATGTTCCCATTCCACAGGGTTCCAGAACCTAGGCTCAGTCAGATTCCCAGGGCACAGTATTGCACAATCTAAACAGATGTCATGTTCCCAAGCCACAGTTTTCCAGAATCTCGCCTCAGTCATGTTCCCAGGCCACAGGGATTCAGAATCAAACCTCAGTCATGTTGCCAGGCCATAGGGTACCACCATCAAACCTCAGTCATATTCCCAGGCCACAAGTTTCCAGAATCAAACCGATGTCACGTTCCCAGGCCACAGGTTTCCACAATCTATCATCAGTCATGTTCCCAGGCCACAGGATTCCAGAAGCAAACCTCAGTCTTGTTCCCAGGACACAGGTTTCCAGAATCAACCCTATATCATTTTCCCTGGCCAAAGTCTTCCAGAATCAAACCTCAGTCATGTTGCCAGGCCACAGGGTTCCAGAACCTAGGCTCAGTCAGGTTCCCAGGGCACAGTATTCCACAATCTAAACTGATGTCATGTTCCCAGGCCACAGTTTTCCAGAATCACGCCTCAGTCATGTTCCAAGGCCACAGGGATCCAGAATCAAACCTCAGTCATGTTGCCAGGCCATAGGGTACCACCATCAAACCTCAATCATATTCCCAGGCCACTGGTTTCCAGAATCAAACCGATGTCATGTTCCCAGGCCGCAGGTTTCCACAATCTAACATCAGTCATGTTCCCAGGCCAATGGTTTCCAGAATCAAACCTCAGTCATATTCCCAGGCCACAGGATTCCAGAATCCAACCGATGTCGTGTTCCCAGGCCACAGGATTCCACAAGCAAACCTCAGTCTTTTTCCCAGGACACATGTTTCTAGAATCAACCCGATATCATGTTCCCTGGCCACAGTCTTCCAGAATCAAACCTCAGTCATGTTGCCAGGCTACAGGTTTCCACCATCAAACCTCAGACATGTTCCCAGGCCACAGGGTTCCAGAATAAAACTGTTCTCATGTTCCCAGTCCACAGGGTTCCAGAATACACCGATGACATGTTCCCAGGCAACAGGGTTCCAGAATCAATCCTCAGTTAGGTTCCCAGGCTACAGGGTTCCAGAATAAAACCTCAGACATGTTACAAGTCCACAGGGTTCCAGAATCAATCCTCAGTTAGGTTCCCAGGCTACAGGGTTCCAGAATCAATCCTCAGTTAAGTACCCAGGCTACAGGGTTCCAGATTAAAACCTCAGTCATGTTCCTAGTCCACAGGGTTCCAGAACCAAGGCTCAGTCAGTTTCCCAGGGCACAGTATTTCACAATCTAAACAGATGTCATGTTCCCAAGCCACAGTTTTCTAGAATCTCGCCTCAGTCATGTTTCCAGGCCACAGGGATCCAGAATCAAACCTCAGTCATGTTGCCAGGCCATAGGGTACCACCATCAAACCTCAGTCATATTCCCAGGCCACAGGCTTCCAGAATCAAACGGATTTCATGTTCCCAGGCAAAAGGTTTCCAGAATCCAAACCGATGTCATGTTCCCAGGCCACAGGATTCCACAATCTAACCTCAGTCATGTTCCCAGGCCACAGGATTCCAGAAGCAAACCTCAGTCTTGTTCCCAGGACACAGGTTTCCAGAATCAACCCTTTATCATTTTCCCTGGCCACAGTCTTCCAGAATCAAACCTCAGTCATGTTGCCAGGCCATAGGGTTCCAGAATCAAGGCTCAGTCAGGTTCCCAGGGCACAGTATTCCACAATCTAAACAGATGTCATGTTCCCAGGACACAGTTTTCCAGAATCACGCCTCAGTCATGTTCCCAGGCCACAGGGATCAAGAATCAAACCTCAGTCATGTTGCCAGGCCACAGGTTTCCACCATCAAACCTTAGACATGTTCCCAGTCCACAAGGCTCCAGAATAAAACCGTTCTCATATTTCCAGGCCTCAGGGTACCAGAATCCACCGATGACATGTTCCCAGGCAAAAGGGTTCCAGAATCAATCCTCAGTTAGGTTCCCAGGCTACAGGGTTCCAGAATATAACCTCAGTCATGTTCCCAGTCCACAGGGTTCCAGAACCAAGGCTCAGGCAGGTTCCCAGGGCACAGTATTCCACAATCTAAACAGATGTCATTTTCCCAAGCCACAGTTTTCCAGAATCTCGCCTCAGACTTGTTCCCAGGCCACAGGGATGCAGAATCAAACCTCAGTCATGTTGCCAGGCCACAGGTTTCCACCATCAAACCTCAGACATGTTCCCAGGCCACAGGGTTCCAGAATAAAACCGTTCTCATGTTCCCAGGCCACAGGATTCCACAAGCAAACCTCAGTCTTTTTCCCAGGCCACAGGGTTCCAGAATCCACCGATGACATGTTCCCAGGCAACAGGGTTCCAGAGTCAATCCTCAGTTAGGTTCCCAGGCTACAGGATTCCAGAATAAAACCTCAGTCATGTTCCACGTCCACAGGGTTCCAGAATCAATCCTCAGTTAGGTTCCCAGGCGACAGGGTTCCAGAATAATACCTCAGTCATGTTCCCTGTCCACAGGGTTCCACAACCAAGGCTCAGTCAGGTTCCCAGGGCACAGTATTCCACAATCTAACAGATGTCATGTTCCCTGGCCCCAGTTTTCCAGAATCAGGTCTGAGTCATTATTCCAGGCCACAGGGATCCAGAATCAAACCTCAGTCATGTTGCCATGCCATAGGGTACCACCATCAAACCTCAGTCATATTCCCAGGCACATTTTTCCAGAATCACGAATGAGTCATGTTCTCAGGCCACAGGGATCCAGAATCAAACTGATTTCATGTTCCCAGGCAACAGGGTACCAGAATCCAAAACGATGTCATGTTCCTAGGCCACAGGATTCCACAATCTAACCTCAGTCATGTTCCCAGGCAAATGGCTTCCAGAATCAAACCTCAGTCATATTCCCAGGCCACAGGTTTCCAGAATCCACCGATGTCATGTTCCCAGGGCACAGGGTTCCAGAATCAATCCTCAGTTATGTTCACAGGCTACAGGGTTCCAGAATAAAACCTCAGTCATGTTCCCAGTCCACAGGGATCCAGAACCAAGGCTCAGTCAGTTTCCCAGGGCACAGTATTCCACAATTTAAACAGATGTCATGTTCCCAGGCCACAGTTTTCCAGAATCACACTTCAGTCATGTTCCAAGGCCACAGGGATCCAGAATCAAACCTCAGTCATGTTGCCAGGCCATACGGTATCACCATCAAACTTCAGTCATATTCCCAGGCCACAAGTTTCCAGAATCAAACTGATGTCATGTTCCCAGGCCACAGGTTTCCACAATCTAACATCAGTCATGTTCCCAGGTCACAGGATTCCAGAAGCAAACCTCAGTCTTGTTCCCAGGACACAGGTTTCCAGAATCAACCCGATATCATGTTCCCTGGCCACAGTCTTCCAGAATCAAACCTCAGTCATGTTACCAGGCCACAGGTTTCCACCATCAAACCTCAGACATTTTCCCAGGCCACAGGGTTCCAGAATAAAACCGTTCTCATGTTCCCAGGCCACAGGGTTCCAGAATAAAACCGTTCTCATGTTCCCAGGGCACAGGGTTCCAGAATCCACCGATGACATGTTCCCAGGCAACAGGGTTCCACAATCAATCCTCAGTTAGGTTCCCAGGCTACAGGGTTCCAGAATAAAACCTCAGGCATGTTCCAAGTCCACAGGGTTCCAGAATCAATCCTCTGTTAGGTTCCCAGGCTACAGGGTTCCAGAATAAAACCTCAGTCATGTTCCCAGTCCACAGGGTTCCAGAATCTAGGCTCAGTCAGATTCCAAGGGCACCTTATTCCACAATCTAAACAGATGTCATGTTCCCAAGCCACAGTTTTCCAGAATCTCACCTCAGTCATGTTCCCAGGCCACAAGGATCCAGAATAAATCCGTTCTCATGTTTCCAGGACTCAGGGTACCAGAATCCAAACCGATGTCATGTTCCCAGGCAAAAGGGTTCCAGAATCAATCCTCAGTTATGTTCACAGGCTACAGGTATCCAGAATAAAACCTCAGTCATGTTCCCAGTCCACAGGGTTCCAGAACCAAGGCTCAGTCACGTTCCCAGGGCACAGTATTCCACAATCTACACAGATGTCATGTTCCCAGGCCACAGTTTTCCAGAAACACGCCTCAGTTATGTTCCCAGGCCACAGGGATCCTGAATCAAACCTCAGTCATGTTGCCAGGCCATAGGTTACCACCATCAAACCTCAGTCATATTCCCAGGCCACAAGTTTCCAGAATCAAACCGATGTCATGTTCCCAGGCAACAGGTTTCCACAATCTAACATCAGTCATGTTCCCAGGCCAATGGTTTCCAGAATCAAACCTCAGTCATATTCCCAGGCCACAGGGTTCCAGAATCAACCCGATATCATGTTCCCTGGCCACATTCTTCCATAATCAAACCTCAGTCATGTTGCCAGGCCATAGGTTTCCACCAACAAACCTCAGACATGTTCCCAGGCCATAGGGTTCTAGAATAAAACCGTTCTCATGATCTCAGGCCACAGGGTTCCAGAATCCACCGATGACATGTTCCCAGGCAACAGGGATAAAGAATCAATCCTCAGTTAGGTTCCCAGGCTACAGGGTTCCAGAATAAAACCTCAGTCATGTTCCAAGTCCACAGGGTTCCAGAATGAATCCTCAGTTAGGTTCCCAGGCTACAGGGTTCCAGAATAAAACCTCAGTCATATTCCCAGGCCACAGGTTTCCACAATCTAACATCAGTCATGTTCCCAGGCCAATGGTTTCTAGAATCAAACCTCAGTCATATTCCCAGGCCACAGGGTTCCAGAATCCAAACGATGTCGTGTTCCCAGGCCACAGGATTCCAGAAGCAAACCTCAGTCTTGTTCCCAGGACACAAGTTTCCAGAATCAACCCGATATCATGTTCCCTGGCCACAGTCTTTCCCAATCAAACCTCAGTCATGTTGCCAGGCCACAGGGTTCCAGAGCCTAGGCTCAGTCAGGATCCCTGGGCACAGTATTCCACAATCTAAACAGATGTCATGTTCCCAAGCCACAGTTTTCCAGAATCTCGCCTCAATCATGTTCCCAGGCCACAGGGACCCTGAATCAAACCTCAGTCATGTCGCCAGGCCATAGTGTACCACCATCAAACCTCAGTCATATTCCCAGTCCACAGGCTTCCAGAATCAAACGGATTTCATGTTCCCAGGCAACAGGGTTCCAGAATCCAAACCGATGTCATGTTCCCAGGCCACAGGATTCCACAATCTAATGTCAGTCTTGTTCCCAGGCCACAGGTTTCCACAATCTAACATCAGTCATGTTCCCAGGCCAGTGGTTTCCAGAATCAAACCTCAGTCATATTCCCAGGCCACAGGGTTCCAGAATCCAACCGATGTCGTGTTCCCAGGCCACAGGATTCCACAAGCAAACCTCAGTCGTGTTCCCAGGACACAGCTATCCAGAATCAACCCGATATCATGTTCCCAGGCGACAGTCTTCCAGAATCAAACCTCAGTCATGTTGCCAGGCCACAGGTTTCCACCATCAAACCTCAGACATGATCCCAGGACACAGGGTTCCTGAATCCACCGATGACATATTCCCAGGCAACAGGGTTCCAGAATCAATCCTCAGTTAGGTTCCCAGGCTACAGGGTTCCAGAATAAAACCTCAGTCAGGTTCCCAGGCTACAGGGATCCAGAATCAAACCTCAGTCATGTTGCCAGGCCATAGGGTACCAGCATCAAAGCTCAGTCATATTCCCAGGCCACAAGTTTCCAGAATCAAACCGATGTCACGTTCCCAGGCCACAGGTTTCCACAATCTATCATCAGTCATGTTCCCAGGCCACAGGATTCCAGAAGCAAACCTCAGTCTTATTCCCAGGACACAGGTTTCCAGAATCAACCCGATATCATGTTCCCTGGCCACAGTCTTCCAGAATCAAACCTCAGTCATGTTCCAGGCCACAGGGTTCCAGATCCTAGGCTCAGTCAGGTTCCCAGGGCACAGTATTCCACAATCTAAACAGATGTCATGTTCCCAAGCCACAGTTTTCCAGAATCTCGCCTCAGTCATATTCCCAGGGCACAGGGATCCAGAATCAAAATTAAGTCATGTTGCCAGGCCATAGGGTACCACCATCAAACCTCAGTCATATTCCCAGGCCACAGGCTTCCAGAATCAAACGGATTTCATGTTCCCAGGCAACAGGTTTCCAGAATCCAAACCGATGTCATGTTCCCAGGCCACAGGATTCCACAATCTCACCTCAGTCATGTTCCCAGGCAAATGGCTTCCCGAATCAAACCTCAGTCATATTCCTAGGCCACAGGGTTCCAGAATCCACCGATGTCATGTTCCCAGGCCACAGGCTTCCCGAATCAATCCTCAGTTATGTTCCCAGTCCACAGGGTTCCAGAACCAAGGCTCTGTCAGTTTCCCAGGGCACAGTATTCCACAATCTAAACAGATGTCATGTTCCCAGGCCACAGATTTCTAGAATCTCACCTCAGTCATGTTCCCAGGTCAATGGTTTCCAGAATCAAACCTCAGTCATATTCCCAGGCCACAGGCTTCCAGAATCCACCGATGTCATGTTCCCAGGCCACAGGGTTCCAGAATCAATCCTCAGTTATGTTCCCAGGCTACAGGGTTCCAGAATAAAAACTCAGTCATGTTCCCAGTCCACAGGGTTCCAGAAACAAGGCTCAGTCAGTTTCCCAGGGCACAGTATTCCACAATCTAAACAGATGTCATGTTCCCAGTCCACAGTTTTCTAGAATCACGCCTCAGTCATATTCCCAGGCCACAGGGATCCAGAATCAAACCTCAGTCATGTTGCCAGGCCATAGGGTACCACCATCAAACCTCAGTCATATTCCCGGGCCACAAGTTTCCAGAATCAAACCGATGTCATGTTCCCAGGCCACAGGTTTCCACAATCTAACATCAGTCATGTTCCTAGGCCACAGGATTCCAGAAGCAAACCTCAGTCTTGTTCCCAGGACACAAGTTTCCAGAATCAACCCGATATCATGTTCCCTGGCCACAGTCTTTCACAATCAAACCTCAGTCAAGTTGCCAGGCCACAGGGTTCCAGAATCTAGGCTCAGTCAGGTTCCCAGGGCACAGTATTCCACAATCTAAACAGATGTCATGTTCCCAAGCCACAGTTTTCCAGAATCTCGCCTCAGTCATGTTCCCAGGCCACAGGGATCCAGAATCAAACCTCAGTCATGTCGCCAGGCCATAGGGTACCTCCATCAAACCTCAGTTATATTCCCAGTCCACAGGCTTCCAGAATCAAACGGATTTCATGTTCCCAGGCAACAGGGTTCCAGAATCCAAACCGATGTCATGTTCCCAGGCCACAGGATTCCACAATCTAATGTCAGTCATGTTCCCAGGCCACAGGTTTCCACAATCTAACATCAGTCATGTTCCCAGGCCAATGGTTTCCAGAATCAAACCTCAGTCATATTCCCAGGCCACAGGGTTCCAGAATCCAACCGATGTCGTGTTCCCAGGCCACAGGATTCCACAAGCAAACCTCAGTCGTGTTCCCAGGACACAGCTTTCCAGAATCAACCCGATATCATGTTCCCTGGCGACCGTCTTCCAGAATCAAACCTCAGTCATGTTGCCAGGCCACAGGTTTCCACCATCAAACCTCAGACATGTTCCCAGGACACAGGGTTCCAGAATAAAACCGTTCTCATGTTCCCAGGCCACAGGGTTCCAGAATCCACCGATGACATGTTCCCAGGCAACAGGGTTCCAGAATCAATCCTCAGTCAGGTTCCCAGGCTACAGGGTTCCAGAATAAAACCTCAGTCATGTTCCAAGTCCACAGGGTTCCAGAATCAATCCTCAGTTAGGTTCCCAGTCTACAGGGTTCCAGAATAAAACCTCAGTCAAGTTCCCAGTCCACAGGGTTCCAGAATCTAGGCTCAGTCAGATTCCCAATGTAGAGTATTCCACAATCTAAACAGATGTCATGTTCCCAAGCCACAGTTTTCCAGAATCTCGCCTCAGTCATATTCCCAGGACACAGGGATCCAGAATCAAACCTCAGTCATGTTGCCAGGCCATAGGGTACCACCATCAAACCTCAGTCATATTCCCAGGCCACAGGCTAGCAGAATCAAACGGATTTCATGTTCCCAGGCAACAGGGTTCCAGAATCCAAACCGATGTCATGTTCCCAGGCCACAGGATTCCACAATTTAATGTCAGTCATTTTCCCAGGCCACAGGTTTCCACAATCTAACATCAGTCATGTTCGCAGGCCAGTGGTTTCCAGAATCAAACCTCAGCCATATTCCCAGGCCACAGGGTTCCAGAATCCACCGATGTCATGTTCCCAGGCCACTGGGTTCCAGAATCAATCCTCAGTTATGTTCCCAGGCTACAGGGTTCCAGAATAAAACCTCCGTCATGTTCCCAGTCCACAGGGTTCCAGAACCAAGGCTCAGTCAGGTTCCCAGGGCACAGTACTCCACAATCTAAACAGATGTCATGTTCCCAAGCCACAGTTTTCCAGAATCTCGCCTCAGTCATGTTCCCAGGCCACAGGGATCCAGAATCAAACCTCAGTCATTTCGCCAGGCCATAGGGTACCTCCATCAAACCTCAGTTATATTCCCAGTTCACAGGCTTCCAGAATCAAACGGATTTCATGTTCCCAGGCAACAGGGTTCCAAAATCCAAACCGATGTCATGTTTCCAGGCCACAGGATTCCACAATCTAATGTCAGTCATGTTCCCAGGCCACAGGTTTCCACAATCTAACATCAGTCATGTTCCCAGGCCAATGGTTTCCAGAATCAAACCTCAGTCATATTCCCAGGCCACAGGGTACCAGAATCCAAACGATGTCGTGTTCCCAGGCCACAGGATTCCACAAGCAAACCTCAGTCGTGTTCCCAGGACACAGCTTTCCAGAATCAACCCGATATCATGTTCCCTGGCGACCGTCTTCCAGAATCAAACCTCAGTCATGTTGCCAGGCCACAGGTTTCCACCATCAAACCTCAGACATGTTCCCAGGACACAGTGTTCCAGAATAAAACCGTTCTCATGTTCCCAGGCCACAGGGTTCCAGAATCCACCGATGACATGTTCCCAGGCAACAGGGTTCCAGAATCAATCCTCAGTCAGGTTCCCAGGCTACAGGGTTCCAGAATAAAACCTCAGTCATGTTCCAAGTCCACAGGGTTCCAGAATCAATCCTCAGTTAGGTTCCCAGTCTACAGGGTTCCAGAATAAAACCTCAGTCATGTTCCCAGTCCACAGGGTTCCAGAATCTAGGCTCAGTCAGATTCCCAATGTAGAGTATTCCACAATCTAAACAGGTGTCATGTTCCCAAGCCACAGTTTTCCAGAATCTCGCCTCAGTCATATTCCCAGGACACAGGGATCCAGAATCAAACCTCAGTCATGTTGCCAGGCCATAGGGTACCGCCATCAAACCTCAGTCATATTCCCAGGCCACAGGCTAGCAGAATCAAACGGATTTCATGTTCCCAGGCAACAGGGTTCCAGAATCCAAACCGATGTCATGTTCCCAGGCCACAGGATTCCACAATTTAATGTCAGTCATGTTCCCAGGCCACAGGTTTCCACAATCTAACATCAGTCATGTTCCCAGGCCAGTGGTTTCCAGAATCAAACCTCAGCCATATTCCCAGGCCACAGGGTTCCAGAATCCACCGATGTCTTGTTCCCAGGCCACTGGGTTCCAGAATCAATCCTCAGTTATGTTCCCAGGCTACAGGGTTCCAGAATAAAACCTCCGTCATGTTCCCAGTCCACAGGGTTCCAGAACCAAGGCTCAGTCAGGTTCCCAGGGCACAGTATTCCACAATCTAGACAGATGTCATGTTCCCAGGCCACAGTTTTCCAGAATCACGCCTCAGTCATATTCGCAGGCCACAGGGATCCAGAATCTAACCTCAGTCATGTTGCCAGGCCATAGGGTACCACCATCAAACCTCAGTCATATTCCCGGGCCACAAGTTTCCGGAATCAAACCGATGTCATGTTCCCAGGCCGCAGGTTTCCACAATCTAACATCAGTCATGTTGCCAGGCCACAGGATTCCAGAAGCAAACCTCAGTCTTGTTCCCAGGACACAAGTTTCCAGAATCAACCCGATATCATGTTCCCTGGCCACAGTCTTTCCCAATCAAACCTCAGTCAAGTTGCCAGGCCACAGGGTTCCAGAACCTAGGCTCAGTCAGGATCCCTGGGCACAGTATTCCACAATCTAAACAGATGTCATGTTCCCAAGCCACAGTTTTCCAGAATCTCGCCTCAATCATGTTCCCAGGACACAGGGATCCAGAATCAAACCTCAGTCATGTCGCCTGGCCATAGGGTACCACCATCAAACCTCAGTCATATTCCCAGTCCACAGGCTTCCAGAATCAAACGGATTTCATGTTCCCAGGCAACAGGGTTCCAGTATCCAAACCGATGTCATGTTCCCAGGCCACAGGATTCCACAATCTAACATCAGTCATGTTGCCAGGCCACAGGATTCCAGAAGCAAACCTCAGTCTTGTTCCCAGGACACAAGTTTCCAGAATCAACCCGATATCATGTTCCCTGGCCACAGTCTTTCCCAATCAAACCTCAGTCAAGTTGCCAGGCCACAGGCTTCCAGAACCTAGGCTCAGTCAGGATCCCTGGGCACAGTATTCCACAATCTAAACAGATGTCATGTTCCCAAGCCACAGTTTTCCAGAATCTCGCCTCAATCATGTTCCCAGGACACAGGGATCCAGAATCAAACCTCAGTCATGTCGCCTGGCCATAGGGTACCACCATCAAACCTCAGTCATATTCCCAGTCCACAGGCTTCCAGAATCAAACGGATTTCATGTTCCCAGGCAACAGGGTTCCAGAATCCAAACCGATGTCATGTTCCCAGGCCACAGGATTCCACAATCTAATGTCAGTCTTGTTCCCAGGCCACAGGTTTCCACAATCTAACATCAGTCATGTTCCCAGGCCAATGGTTTCCAGAATCAAACCTCAGTCATATTCCCAGGCCACAGGGTTCCAGAATCCAACCGATGTAGTGTTCCCAGGCCACAGGATTCCACAAGCAAACCTCAGTCGTGTTCCCAGGACACAGCTATCCAGAATCAACCCGATATCATGTTCCCAGGCGACAGTCTTCCAGAATCAAACCTCAGTCATGTTGCCAGGCCACAGGTTTCCACCATCAAACCTCAGACATGTTCCCAGGCCACAGGGTTCCAGAATAAAATCGTTCTCATGATCCCAGGACACAGGGGTCCTGAATCCACCGATGACATATTCCCAGGCAACACGGTTCCAGAATCAATCCTCAGTTAGGTTCCCAGGCTACAGGGTTCCAGAATAAAACCTCAGTCATGTTCCCAGGCCACAGGGATCCAGAATCAAACCTCAGTCATGTTGCCAGGCCATAGGGTACCACCATCAAACCTCAGTCATATTCCCAGGCCACAAGTTTCCAGAATCAAACCGATGTCACGTTCCCAGGCCACAGGTTTCCACAATCTATCATCAGTCATGTTCCCAGGCCACAGGATTCCAGAAGCAAACCTCAGTCTTATTCCCAGGACACAGGTTTCCAGAATCAACCCGATATCATGTTCCATGGCCACAGTCTTCCAGAATCAAACCTCAGTCATGTTCCAGGCCACAGGGTTCCAGAACCTAGGCTCAGTCAGGTTCCCAGGGCACAGTATTCCACAATCTAAACAGATGTCATGTTCCCAAGCCACAGTTTTCCAGAATCTCGCCTCAGTCATATTCCCAGGGCACAGGGATCCAGAATCAAACTTAAGTCATGTTGCCAGGCCATAGGGTACCACCATCAAACCTGAGTCATATTCCCAGGCCACAGGCTTCCAGAATCAAACGGATTTCATGTTCCCAGGCAACAGGTTTCCAGAATGCAAACCGATGTCATGTTCCCAGGCCACAGGATTCCACAATCTCACCTCAGTCATGTTCCCAGGCAAATGGCTTCCCGAATCAAACCTCAGTCATATTCCCAGGCCACAGGGTTCCAGAATCCACCGATGTCATGTTCCCAGGCCACAGGCTTCCCGAATCAATCCTCAGTTATGTTCCCAGGCTACAGGGTTCCAGAATAAAACCTCAGTTATGTTCCCAGTCCACAGGGTTCCAGAACCAAGGCTCAGTCAGTTTCCCAGGGCACAGTATTCCACAATCTAAACAGATGTCATGTTCCCAGGCCACAGTTTTCTAGAATCTCGCCTCAGTCATGTTCCCAGGTCAATGGTTTCCAGAATCAAACCTCAGTCATATTCCCAGGCCACAGGCTTCCAGAATCCTCCGATGTCATGTTCCCAGGCCACAGGGTTCCAGAATCAATCCTCAGTTATGTTCCCAGGCTACAGGGTTCCAGAATAAAACCTCAGTCATGCTCCCAGTCCACATTTTTCCAGAATCCCGCCTGAGTCATGTTCCCAGGCCACAGGGATCTAGAATCAAACCTCAGTCATGTTGCCAGGCCATAGGCTACCACCATCAAACCTCAGTCATATTCCCAGGCCACAGGTTTCCAGAATCAAACCGATTTCATGTTCCCAGGCAACAGGGTACCAGAATCCAAACCGATGTCATGTTCCCAGGCCACAGGATTCCACAATCTAACCTCAGTCATGTTCCCAGGCCAAAGGTTTCCAGAATCAAACCTCAGTCATATTCACAGGCCACAGGGTTCCAGAATCCACCGATGTCATGTTCCCAGGCCACAGGGATCCAGAATCAAACCTCAGTTATGTTGCCTTGCCAAAGGGTACCACCATCAAACCTCTGTCATATTCCCAGTCCACATTTTTCCAGAATCACGCCTGAGTCATGTACCCAGGCCACAGGGATCCAGAATCAAACCTCAGTCATGTTGACAGGCCATAGGGTACCACCATCAAACCTCAGTCATATTCCCAGGCCACAAGTTTCCAGAATCAAACCGATGTCACGTTCCCAGGCCACAGGTTTCCACAATCTATCATCAGCCATGTTCCCAGGCCACAGGATTCCAGAAGCAAACCTCAGTCTTGTTCCCAGGACACAGGTTTCCAGAATCAACCCTATATCATTTTCCCTGGCCACAGTCTTCCACAATCAAACCTCAGTCATGTTGCCAGGCCACAGGGTTCCAGAACCTAGGCTCAGTCAGATTCCCAGGGCACAGTATTCCACAATCAAAACTGATGTCATGTTCCCAGGCCACAGTTTTCCAGAATCACGCCTCAGTCATGTTCCCAGGCCACAGGGATCCAGAATCAAACCTCAGTCATGTTGCCAGGCCATAGGGTACCACCATCAAACCTCAATCATATTCCCAGGCCACTGGTTTCCAGAATCAAACCGATACCATGTTCCCAGGCCGCAGGTTTCCACATTCTAACATCAGTCATGTTCCCAGGCCAATGGTTTCCAGAATCAAACCTCAGTCATATTCCCAGGCCACAGGATTCCAGAATCCAACCGATGTCGTGTTCCCAGGCCACAGGATTCCACAAGCAAACCTCAGTCTTTTTCCCAGGACACATGTTTCTAGAATCAACCCGATATCATGTTCCCTGGCCACAGTCTTCCAGAATCAAACCTCAGTCATGTTGCCAGGCTACAGGTTTCCACCATCAAACCTCAGACATGTTCCCAGGCCACAGGGTTCCAGAATAAAACTGTTCTCATGTTCCCAGTCCACAGGGTTCCAGAATACACCGATGACATGTTCCCAGGCAACAGGGTTCCAGAATCAATCCTCAGTTAGGTTCCCAGGCTACAGGGTTCCAGAATAAAACCTCAGACATGTTACAAGTCCACAAGGTTCCAGAATCAATCCTCAGTTAGGTTCCCAGGCTACAGGGTTCCAGAATAAAACCTCAGTCATGCTCCACGTCCACAGGGTTCCAGAATCAATCCTCAGTTAAGTACCCAGGCTACAGGTTTCCAGATTAAAACCTCAGTCATGTTCCTAGTCCACAGGGTTCCAGAACCAAGGCTCAGTCAGTTTCCCAGGGCACAGTATTCCACAATCTAAACAGATGTCATGTTCCCAAGCCACAGTTTTCTAGAATCTCGCCTCAGTCATGTTTCCAGGTCACAGGGATCCAGAATCAAACCTCAGTCATGTTGCCAGGCCATAGGGTACCACCATCAAACCTCAGTCATATTCCCAGGCCACAGGCTTCCAGAATCAAACGGATTTCATATTCCCAGGCAAAAGGTTTCCAGAATCCAAACCGATGTCATGTTCCCAGGCCACAGGATTCCACAATCTAACCTCAGTCATGTTCCCAGGCCACAGGATTCCAGAAGTAAACCTCAGTCTTGTTCCCAGGACACAGGTTTCCAGAATCAACCCTACATCATTTTCCCTGGCCACAGTCTTCCAGAATCAAACCTCAGTCATATTGCCAGGCAATAGGGTTCCAGAATCAAGGCTCAGTCAGGTTCCCAGGGCACAGTATTCCACAATCTAAACAGATGTCATGTTCCCAGGACACAGTTTTCCAGAATCACGCCTCAGTCATGTTCCCAGGGCACAGGGATCAAGAATCAAACCTCAGTTATGTTGCCAGGCCACAGGTTTCCACCATCAAACCTTAGACATGTTCCCAGTCCACAAGGCTCCAGAATAAAACCTTTCTCATATTTCCAGGCCTCAGGGTACCAGAATCCACCGATGACATGTTCCCAGGCAAAAGGGTTCCAGAATCAATCCTCAGTTAGGTTCCCAGGCTACAGGGTTCCAGAATAAAACCTCAGTCATGTTCCCAGTCCACAGGGTTCCAGAACCTAGGCTCAGTCAGGTTCCCAGGGCACAGTATTCCACAATCTAAACAGATGTCATTTTTCCAAGCCACAGTTTTCCAGAATCTCGCCTCAGACTTGTTCCCAGGCCACAGGGATGCAGAATCAAACCTCAGTCATGTTGCCAGGCCACAGGTTTCCACCATCAAACCTCAGACATGTTCCCAGGCCACAGGGTTCCAGAATAAAACCGTTCTCATGTTCCCAGGCCACAGGATTCCACAAGCAAACCTCAGTCTTTTTCCCAGGCCACAGGGTTTCAGAATCCACCGATGACATGTTCCCAGCCAACAGGGTTCCAGAGTCAATCCTCTGTTAGGTTCCCAGGCTACAGGGTTCCAGAATAAAACCTCAGTCATGTTCCACGTCCACAGGGTTCCAGAATCAATCCTCAGTTAGGTTCCCAGGCTACAGTGTTCCAGAATAATACCTCAGTCATGTTCCCTGTCCACAGGGTTCCACAACCAATGCTCAGTCAGGTTCCCAGGGCACAGTATTCCACAATCTAAACAGATGTCATGTTCCCAGGCCACAGTTTTCCAGAATCAGGTCTGAGTCATTATTCCAGGCCACAGGGATCCAGAATCAAACCTCAGTCATGTTGCCATGCCATAGGGTACCACCATCAAACCTCAGTCATATTCCCAGGCACATTTTTCCAGAATCACGCCTGAGTCATGTTCTCAGGCCACAGGGATCCAGAATCAAACCTCAGTCATGTTGCCAGGCCATAGGCTAACATCATCAAACCTCAGTCATATTCCCAGGCCACAGGGTTCCAGAATCCACCGATAACATGTTCCCAGGGCACAGGGTTCCAGAATCAATCCTCAGTTATGTTCACAGGCTACAGGGTTCCAGAATAAAACCTCAGTCATGTTCCCAGTCCACAGGGTTCCAGAACCAAGGCTCAATCAGTTTCCCAGGGCACAGTATTCCCCAATTTAAACAGATGTCATGTTCCCAGGCCACAGTTTTCCAGAATCACACTTCAGTCATGTTCCAAGGCCACAGGGATCCAAAATCAAACCTCAGTCATGTTGCCAGGCCATACGGTATCACCATCAAACCTCAGTCATATTCCCAGGCCACAAGTTTCCAGAATCAAACCGATGTCATGTTCCCAGGCAACAGGTTTCCAGAATCCAAACCGATGTCATGTTCCCTGGCCACAGTCTTCCAGAATCAAACCTCAGTCATATTACCAGGCCACAGGTTTCCACCATCAAACCTCAGACATGTTCCCAGGCCACAGGTTTCCAGAATAAAACCGTTCTCATGTTCCCAGGCCACAGGGTTCCAGAATAAAACCGTTCTCATGTTCCCAGGGCACAGGGTTCCAGAATCTAGGCTCAGTCAGATTCCCAGGGCACCTTATTCCACAATCTAAACAGATGTCATGTTCCCAAGCCACAGTTTTCCAGAATCTCACCTCAGTCATGTTCCCAGGCCACAAGGATCCAGAATCAAACCTCAGTCATGTTGCCAGGCCATAGGGTACCAGCATCAAACCTCAGTCATATTCCCAGGCCAAAGGCTTCCAGAATCAAACGGATTTCATGTTTCCTGGCAACAGGTTTCCAGAATCCAAACCGATGTCATGTTCCCAGGCCACAAGATTCCACAATCTAACCTCAGTCATGTTCCCCGGCAAATGGCTTCCAGAATCAAACCTCAGTCATATTCCCAGGCCACAGGGTTCCAGAATCCACCAATGTCATGTTCCCAGGCCACAGCGATCCAGAATCAAACCTCAGTCATGTTGCCTTGCCATAGGGTACCACCATCAAACCTCTGTCATATTCCCAGTCCACATTTTTCCAGAATCATGCCTGAGTCATGTACCCAGGCCACAGGGTTCCAGAATCAAACCTCAGTCATGTTGCCAGGCCATAGGGTTCCAGAATCAAGGCTCAGTCAGGTTCCCAGGGCACAGTATTCCACAATCTAAACAGATGTCATGTTCCCAGGCCACAGTTTTCCAGAATCACGCCTCAGTCATGTACCCAGGCCCCAGGGATCCAGAATCAAACCTCAGTCATGTTGCCAGGCCATAGGGTTCCAGAATCAAGGCTCAGTCAGGTTCCCAGGGCACAGTATTCCACAATCTATACAGATGTCAATTTCCCAAGCCACAGTTTTCCAGAATCTCGCCTCAGACTTGTTCCCAGGCCACAGGGTTCCAGAATCCAAACCGATGTCATGTTCCCAGGCCACAGGATTCCACAATCTAACCTCAGTCATGTTCCCAAGCCAAAGGTTTCCAGAATCAAACCTCAGTCATATTCCCAGGCCACAGGGTTCCAGAATCCACCGATGTCATGTTCCCAGGCCACAGGGTTCCAGAATCAATCCTCAGTTATGTTCCCAGGCTACAGGGTTCCAGAATAAAAACTCAGTCATGTTCCCAGTCCACAGGGTTCCAGAAACAAGGCTCAGTCAGGTTCCCTGGGCACAGTATTCCACAATCTAAACAGATGTCATGTTCCCAGTCCACAGTTTTCTAGAATCACGCCTCAGTCATATTCCCAGGCCACAGGGATCCAGAATCAAACCTCAGTCATGTTGCCAGGCCATAGGGTACCACCATCAAACCTCAGTCATATTCCCGGGCCACAAGTTTCCAGAATCAAACCGATTTCATGTTCCCAGGCAACAGGGTTCCAGAATCCAAACCGATGTCATGTTCCCAGGCCACAGGATTCCACAATCTAACATCAGTCATGTTCCCAGGACACAGGATTCCAGAAGCAAACCTCAGTCTTGTTCCCACGACACACGTTTCCAGAATCTACCCGATATCATGTTCCCTGGCCACAGTCTTTCACAATCAAACCTCAGTCAAGTTGCCAGGCCACAGGGTTCCAGAACCTAGGCTCAGTCAGGTTCCCTGGGCACAGTATTCCACAATCTAAACAGATGTCATGTTCCCAAGCCACAGTTTTCCAGAATCTCGCCTCAATCATGTTCCCAGGCCACAGGGATCCAGAATCAAACCTCAGTCATGTCGCCAGGCCATAGGGTATCACCATCAAACCTCAGTCATATTCCCAGTCCACAGGCTTCCAGAATCAAACGGATTTCATGTTCCCAGGCAACAGGATTCCAGAATCCAAACCGATGTCATGTTCCCAGGCCACAGGATTCCACAATTTAATGTCAGTCATGATCCCTGGCCACAGGTTTCCACAATCTAACATCAGTCATGTTCCCAGGGCAATGGTTTCCAGAATCAAACCTCAGTCATATTCCCAGGCCACAGGATTCCAGAATCCACCGATGTCATGTTCCCAGGCCACAGGGTCCAGAATCAATCCTCAGTTATGTTCCCAGGCTACAGGGTTCCAGAATAAAACCTCCGTCATGTTCCCAGTCCACAGGGTTCCAGAACCAAGGCTCAGTCAGGTTCCCAGGGCACAGTATTCCACAATCTAAACAGATGTCATGTTCCCAGGCCACAGTTTTCCAGAATCACGCCTCAGTCATATTTCCAGGCCACAGGGATCCAGAATCTAACCTCAGTCATGTTGCCAGGCCATAGGGTACCACCATCAAACCTCAGTCATATTCCCGGGCCACAAGTTTCCGGAATCAAACCGATGTCATGTTCCCAGGCCGCAGGTTTCCACAATCTAACATCAGTCATGTTGCCAGGCCACAGGATTCCAGAAGCAAACCTCAGTCTTGTTCCCAGGACACAAGTTTCCAGAATCAACCCGATATCATGTTCCCTGGCCACAGTCTTTCCCAATCAAACCTCAGTCAAGTTGCCAGGCCACAGGGTTCCAGAACCTAGGCTCAGTCAGGATCCCTGGGCACAGTATTCCACAATCTAAACAGATGTCTTGTTCCCAAGCCACAGTTTTCCAGAATCTCGCCTCAATCATGTTCCCAGGCCACAGGGATCCAGAATTAAACCTCAGTCATGTCGCCAGGCCATAGGGTACCACCATCAAACCTCAGTCATATTCCCAGTCCACAGGCTTCCAGAATCAAACGGATTTTATGTTCCCAGGCAACAGGGTTCCAGAATCCAAACCGATGTCATGTTCCCAGGCCACAGGATTCCACAATCTAATGTCAGTCTTGTTCCCAGGCCACAGGTTTCCACAAGCAAACCTCAGTCGTGTTCCCAGGACACAGCTTTCCAGAATCAACCCGGTATCATGTTCCCTGGCGACAGTCTTCCAGAATCTAACCTCAGTCATGTTGCCAGGCCACAGGTTTCCACCATCAAACCTCAGACATGTTCCCAGGCCACAGGGTTACAGAATAAAACCCTTCTCATGTTCCCAGGCAAAAAGATTCCAGAATCCACCGATGACATGTTCCCAGGCAACAGGGTTCCAGAATCAATCCTCAGTCAGGTTCCCAGGCTACAGGGTTCCAGAATAAAACCTCAGTCATGTTCCCAGTCCACAGGGTTCCAGAACCTAGGCTCAGTTAGATTCTCAGGACACAGTATTCCACAATCTAAACAGATGTCATGTTCCCAAGCCACAATTTTCCAGAATCACGCCTCAGTCATGTACCCAGGCCACAGGGATCCAGAATCAAACTTCAGTCATGTTGCCAGGCCATAGGGTACCACCATCAAACCTCAGTCATATTCCCAGGCACATTTTTCCAGAATCACGAATGAGTCATGTTCTCAGGCCACAGGGATCCAGAATCAAACTGATTTCATGTTCCCAGGCAACAGGGTACCAGAATCCAAAACGATGTCATGTTCCTAGGCCACAGGATTCCACAATCTAACCTCAGTCATGTTCCCAGGCAAATGGCTTCCAGAATCAAACCTCAGTCATATTCCCAGGCCACAGGTTTCCAGAATCCACCGATGTCATGTTCCCAGGGCACAGGGTTCCAGAGTCAATCCTCAGTTATGTTCACAGGCTACAGGGTTCCAGAATAAAACCTCAGTCATGTTCCCAGTCCACAGGGTTCCAGAACCAAGGCTCAGTCAGTTTCCCAGGGCACAGTATTCCACAATTTAAACAGATGTCATGTTCCCAGGCCACAGTTTTCCAGAATCACACTTCAGTCATGTTCCAAGGCCACAGGGATCCAGAATCAAACCTCAGTCATGTTGCCAGGCCATACGGTATCACCATCAAACTTCAGTCATATTCCCAGGCCACAAGTTTCCAGAATCAAACTGATGTCATGTTCCCAGGCCACAGGTTTCCACAATCTAACATCAGTCATGTTCCCAGGTCACAGGATTCCAGAAGCAAACCTCAGTCTTGTTCCCAGAACACAGGTTTCCAGAATCAACCCGATATCATGTTCCCTGGCCACAGTCTTCCAGAATCAAACCTCAGTCATGTTACCAGGCCACAGGTTTCCACCATCAAACCTCAGACATTTTCCCAGGCCACAGGGTTCCAGAATAAAACCGTTCTCATGTTCCCAGGCCACAGGGTTCCAGAATAAAACCGTTCTCATGTTCCCAGGGCACAGGGTTCCAGAATCCACCGATGACATGTTCCCAGGCAACAGGGTTCCACAATCAATCCTCAGTTAGGTTCCCAGGCTACAGGGTTCCAGAATAAAACCTCAGGCATGTTCCAAGTCCACAGGGTTCCAGAATCAATCCTCTGTTAGGTTCCCAGGCTACAGGGTTCCAGAATAAAACCTCAGTCATGTTCCCAGTCCACAGGGTTCCAGAATCTAGGCTCAGTCAGATTCCAAGGGCACCTTATTCCACAATCTAAACAGATGTCATGTTCCCAAGCCACAGTTTTCCAGAATCTCACCTCAGTCATGTTCCCAGGCCACAAGGATCCAGAATAAAACCGTTCTCATGTTTCCAGGCCTCAGGGTACCAGAATCCAAACCGATGTCATGTTCCCAGGCAAAAGGGTTCCAGAATCAATCCTCAGTTATGTTCACAGGCTACAGGGTTCCAGAATAAAACCTCAGTCATGTTCCCAATCCACAGGGTTCCAGAACCAAGGCTCAGTCACGTTCCCAGGGCACAGTATTCCACAATCTACACAGATGTCATGTTCCCAGGCCACAGTTTTCCAGAAACACGCCTCAGTTATGTTCCCAGGCCACAGGGATCCTGAATCAAACCTCAGTCATGTTGCCAGGCCATAGGTTACCACCATCAAACCTCAGTCATATTCCCAGGCCACAAGTTTCCAGAATCAAACCGATGTCATGTTCCCAGGCAACAGGTTTCCACAATCTAACATCAGTCATGTTCCCAGGCTAATGGTTTCCAGAATCAAACCTCAGTCATATTCCCAGGCCACAGGGTTCCAGAATCAACCCGATATCATGTTCCCTGGCCACATTCTTCCATAATCAAACCTCAGTCATGTTGCCAGGCCATAGGTTTCCACCAACAAACCTCAGACATGTTCCCAGGACATAGGGTTCTAGAATAAAACCGTTCTCATGATCTCAGGCCACAGGGTTCCAGAATCCACCGATGACATGTTCCCAGGCAACAGGGATCCAGAATCAATCCTCAGTTAGGTTCCCAGGCTACAGGGTTCCAGAATAAAACCTCAGTCATGTTCCAAGTCCACAGGGTTCCAGAATGAATCCTCAGTTAGGTTCCCAGGCTACAGGGTTCCAGAATAAAACCTCAGTCATATTCCCAGGCCACAGGTTTCCACAATCTAACATCAGTCATGTTCCCAGGCCAATGGTTTCTAGAATCAAACCTCAGTCATATTCCCAGGCCACAGGGTTCCAGAATCCAAACGATGTCGTGTTCCCAGGCCACAGGATTCCAGAAGCAAACCTCAGTCTTGTTCCCAGGACACAAGTTTCCAGAATCAACCCGATATCATGTTCCCTGGCCACAGTCTTTCCCAATCAAACCTCAGTCATGTTGCCAGGCCACAGGGTTCCAGAGCCTAGGCTCAGTCAGGATCCCTGGGCACAGTATTCCACAATCTAAACAGATGTCATGTTCCCAAGCCACAGTTTTCCAGAATCTCGCCTCAATCATGTTCCCAGGCCACAGGGACCCTGAATCAAACCTCAGTCATGTCGCCAGGCCATAGTGTACCACCATCAAACCTCAGTCATATTCCCAGTCCACAGGCTTCCAGAATCAAACGGATTTCATGTTCCCAGGCAACAGGGTTCCAGAATCCAAACCGATGTCATGTTCCCAGGCCACAGGATTCCACAATCTAATGTCAGTCTTGTTCCCAGGCCACAGGTTTCCACAATCTAACATCAGTCATGTTCCCAGGCCAGTGGTTTCCAGAATCAAACCTCAGTCATATTCCCAGGCCACAGGGTTCCAGAATCCAACCGATGTCGTGTTCCCAGGCCACAGGATTCCACAAGCAAACCTCAGTCGTGTTCCCAGGACACAGCTATCCAGAATCAACCCGATATCATGTTCCCAGGCGACAGTCTTCCAGAATCAAACCTCAGTCATGTTGCCAGGCCACAGGTTTCCACCATCAAACCTCAGACATGATCCCAGGACACAGGGTTCCTGAATCCACCGATGACATATTCCCAGGCAACAGGGTTCCAGAATCAATCCTCAGTTAGGTTCCCAGGCTACAGGGTTCCAGAATAAAACCTCAGTCAGGTTCCCAGGCTACAGGGATCCAGAATCAAACCTCAGTCATGTTGCCAGGCCATAGGGTACCAGCATCAAAGCTCAGTCATATTCCCAGGCCACAAGTTTCCAGAATCAAACCGATGTCACGTTCCCAGGCCACAGGTTTCCACAATCTATCATCAGTCATGTTCCCAGGCCACAGGATTCCAGAAGCAAACCTCAGTCTTATTCCCAGGACACAGGTTTCCAGAATCAACCCGATATCATGTTCCCTGGCCACAGTCTTCCAGAATCAAACCTCAGTCATGTTCCAGGCCACAGGGTTCCAGATCCTAGGCTCAGTCAGGTTCCCAGGGCACAGTATTCCACAATCTAAACAGATGTCATGTTCCCAAGCCACAGTTTTCCAGAATCTCGCCTCAGTCATATTCCCAGGGCACAGGGATCCAGAATCAAACTTAAGTCATGTTGCCAGGCCATAGGGTACCACCATCAAACCTCAGTCATATTCCCAGGCCACAGGCTTCCAGAATCAAACGGATTTCATGTTCCCAGGCAACAGGTTTCCAGAATCCAAACCGATGTCATGTTCCCAGGCCACAGGATTCCACAATCTCACCTCAGTCATGTTCCCAGGCAAATGGCTTCCCGAATCAAACCTCAGTCATATTCCTAGGCCACAGGGTTCCAGAATCCACCGATGTCATGTTCCCAGGCCACAGGCTTCCCGAATCAATCCTCAGTTATGTTCCCAGGCTACAGGGTTCCAGAATAAAACCTCAGTTATGTTCCCAGTCCACAGGGTTCCAGAACCAAGGCTCAGTCAGGTTCCCAGTGCACAGTATTCCACAATCTAAACAGATGTCATATTCCCAGTCCACATTTTTTCAGAATCACGCCTGAGTCATGTTCCCAGGCCACAGGGATCTAGAATCAAACCTCAGTCATGTTGCCAGGCCATAGGCTACCACCATCAAACCTCAGTCATATTCCCAGGCCACAGGTTTCCAGAATCAAACCGATTTCATGTTCCCAGGCAACAGGGTACCAGAATCCAAACCGATGTCATGTTCCCAGGCCACAGGATTCCACAATCTAACCTCAGTCATGTTCCCAGGCCAAAGGTTTCCAGAATCAAACCTCAGTCATATTCCCAGGCCACAGGGTTCCAGAATCCACCGATGTCATGTTCCCAGGCCACAGGGTTCCAGAATCAATCCTCAGTTATGTTCCCAGGCCACAGGGTTCCAGAATAAAAACTCAGTCATGTTCCCAGTCCACAGGGTTCCAGAAACAAGGCTCAGTCAGTTTCCCAGGGCACAGTATTCCACAATCTAAACAGATGTCATGTTCCCAGTCCACAGTTTTCTAGAATCACGCCTCAGTCATATTCCCAGGCCACAGGGATCCAGAATCAAACCTCAGTCATGTTGCCAGGCCATAGGGTACCACCATCAAACCTCAGTCATATTCCCGGGCCACAAGTTTCCAGAATCAAACCGATGTCATGTTCCCAGGCCACAGGTTCCCACAATCTAACATCAGTCATGTTCCTAGGCCACAGGATTCCAGAAGCAAACCTCAGTCTTGTTCCCAGGACACAAGTTTCCAGAATCAACCCGATATCATGTTCCCTGGCCACAGTCTTTCACAATCAAACCTCAGTCAAGTTGCCAGGCCACAGGGTTCCAGAATCTAGGCTCAGTCAGGTTCCCAGGGCACAGTATTCCACAATCTAAACAGATGTCATGTTCCCAAGCCACAGTTTTCCAGAATCTCGCCTCAGTCATGTTCCCAGGCCACAGGGATCCAGAATCAAACCTCAGTCATGTCGCCAGGCCATAGGGTACCTCCATCAAACCTCAGTTATATTCCCAGTCCACAGGCTTCCAGAATCAAACGGATTTCATGTTCCCAGGCAACAGGGTTCCAGAATCCAAACCGATGTCATGTTCCCAGGCCACAGGATTCCACAATCTAATGTCAGTCATGTTCCCAGGCCACAGGTTTCCACAATCTAACATCAGTCATGTTCCCAGGCCAATGGTTTCCAGAATCAAACCTCAGTCATATTCCCAGGCCACAGGGTTCCAGAATCCAACCGATGTCGTGTTCCCAGGCCACAGGATTCCACAAGCAAACCTCAGTTGTGTTCCCAGGACACAGCTTTCCAGAATCAACCCGATATCATGTTCCCTGGCGACCGTCTTCCAGAATCAAACCTCAGTCATGTTGCCAGGCCACAGGTTTCCACCATCAAACCTCAGACATGTTCCCAGGACACAGGGTTCCAGAATAAAACCGTTCTCATGTTCCCAGGCCACAGGGTTCCAGAATCCACCGATGACATGTTCCCAGGCAACAGGGTTCCAGAATCAATCCTCAGTCAGGTTCCCAGGCTACAGGGTTCCAGAATAAAACCTCAGTCATGTTCCAAGTCCACAGGGTTCCAGAATCAATCCTCAGTTAGGTTCCCAGTCTACAGGGTTCCAGAATAAAACCTCAGTCAAGTTCCCAGTCCACAGGGTTCCAGAATCTAGGCTCAGTCAGATTCCCAATGTAGAGTATTCCACAATCTAAACAGATGTCATGTTCCCAAGCCACAGTTTTCCAGAATCTCGCCTCAGTCATATTCCCAGGACACAGGGATCCAGAATCAAACCTCAGTCATGTTGCCAGGCCATAGGGTACCACCATCAAACCTCAGTCATATTCCCAGGCCACAGGCTAGCAGAATCAAACGGATTTCATGTTCCCAGGCAACAGGGTTCCAGAATCCAAACCGATGTCATGTTCCCAGGCCACAGGATTCCACAATTTAATGTCAGTCATTTTCCCAGGCCACAGGTTTCCACAATCTAACATCAGTCATGTTCGCAGGCCAGTGGTTTCCAGAATCAAACCTCAGCCATATTCCCAGGCCACAGGGTTCCAGAATCCACCGATGTCATGTTCCCAGGCCACTGGGTTCCAGAATCAATCCTCAGTTATGTTCCCAGGCTACAGGGTTCCAGAATAAAACCTCCGTCATGTTCCCAGTCCACAGGGTTCCAGAACCAAGGCTCAGTCAGGTTCCCAGGGCACAGTACTCCACAATCTAAACAGATGTCATGTTCCCAAGCCACAGTTTTCCAGAATCTCGCCTCAGTCATGTTCCCAGGCCACAGGGATCCAGAATCAAACCTCAGTCATTTCGCCAGGCCATAGGGTACCTCCATCAAACCTCAGTTATATTCCCAGTTCACAGGCTTCCAGAATCAAACGGATTTCATGTTCCCAGGCAACAGGGTTCCAGAATCCAAACCGATGTCATGTTTCCAGGCCACAGGATTCCACAATCTAATGTCAGTCATGTTCCCAGGCCACAGGTTTCCACAATCTAACATCAGTCATGTTCCCAGGCCAATGGTTTCCAGAATCAAACCTCAGTCATATTCCCAGGCCACAGGGTTCCAGAATCCAACCGATGTCGTGTTCCCAGGCCACAGGATTCCACAAGCAAACCTCAGTCGTGTTCCCAGGACACAGCTTTCCAGAATCAACCCGATATCATGTTCCCTGGCGACCGTCTTCCAGAATCAAACCTCAGTCATATTCCCGGGCCACAAGTTTCCGGAATCAAACCGATGTCATGTTCCCAGGCCGCAGGTTTCCACAATCTAACATCAGTCATGTTGCCAGGCCACAGGATTCCAGAAGCAAACCTCAGTCTTGTTCCCAGGACACAAGTTTCCAGTATCAACCCGATATCATGTTCCCTGGCCACAGTCTTTCCCAATCAAACCTCAGTCAAGTTGCCAGGCCACAGGGTTCCAGAACCTAGGCTCAGTCAGGATCCCTGGGCACAGTATTCCACAATCTAAACAGATGTCATGTTCCCAAGCCACAGTTTTCCAGAATCTCGCCTCAATCATGTTCCCAGGACACAGGGATCCAGAATCAAACCTCAGTCATGTCGCCTGGCCATAGGGTACCACCATCAAACCTCAGTCATATTCCCAGTCCACAGGCTTCCAGAATCAAACGGATTTCATGTTCCCAGGCAACAGGGTTCCAGTATCCAAACCGATGTCATGTTCCCAGGCCACAGGATTCCACAATCTAACATCAGTCATGTTGCCAGGCCACAGGATTCCAGAAGCAAACCTCAGTCTTGTTCCCAGGACACAAGTTTCCAGAATCAACCCGATATCATGTTCCCTGGCCACAGTCTTTCCCAATCAAACCTCAGTCAAGTTGCCAGGCCACAGGCTTCCAGAACCTAGGCTCAGTCAGGATCCCTGGGCACAGTATTCCACAATCTAAACAGATGTCATGTTCCCAAGCCACAGTTTTCCAGAATCTCGCCTCAATCATGTTCCCAGGACACAGGGATCCAGAATCAAACCTCAGTCATGTCGCCTGGCCATAGGGTACCACCATCAAACCTCAGTCATATTCCCAGTCCACAGGCTTCCAGAATCAAACGGATTTCATGTTCCCAGGCAACAGGGTTCCAGAATCCAAACCGATGTCATGTTCCCAGGCCACAGGATTCCACAATCTAATGTCAGTCTTGTTCCCAGGCCACAGGTTTCCACAATCTAACATCAGTCATGTTTCCAGGCCAATGGTTTCCAGAATCAAACCTCAGTCATATTCCCAGGCCACAGGGTTCCAGAATCCAACCGATGTAGTGTTCCCAGGCCACAGGATTCCACAAGCAAACCTCAGTCGTGTTCCCAGGACACAGCTATCCAGAATCAACCCGATATCATGTTCCCAGGCGACAGTCTTCCAGAATCAAACCTCAGTCATGTTGCCAGGCCACAGGTTTCCACCATCAAACCTCAGACATGTTCCCAGGCCACAGGGTTCCAGAATAAAATCGTTCTCATGATCCCAGGACACAGGGGTCCTGAATCCACCGATGACATATTCCCAGGCAACAGGGTTCCAGAATCAATCCTCAGTTAGGTTCCCAGGCTACAGGGTTCCAGAATAAAACCTCAGTCATGTTCCCAGGCCACAGGGATCCAGAATCAAACCTCAGTCATGTTGCCAGGCCATAGGGTACCACCATCAAACCTCAGTCATATTCCCAGGCCACAAGTTTCCAGAATCAAACCGATGTCACGTTCCCAGGCCACAGGTTTCCACAATCTATCATCAGTCATGTTCCCAGGCCACAGGATTCCAGAAGCAAACCTCAGTCTTATTCCCAGGACACAGGTTTCCAGAATCAACCCGATATCATGTTCCATGGCCACAGTCTTCCAGAATCAAACCTCAGTCATGTTCCAGGCCACAGGGTTCCAGAACCTAGGCTCAGTCAGGTTCCCAGGGCACAGTATTCCACAATCTAAACAGATGTCATGTTCCCAAGCCACAGTTTTCCAGAATCTCGCCTCAGTCATATTCCCAGGGCACAGGGATCCAGAATCAAACTTAAGTCATGTTGCCAGGCCATAGGGTACCACCATCAAACCTGAGTCATATTCCCAGGCCACAGGCTTCCAGAATCAAACGGATTTCATGTTCCCAGGCAACAGGTTTCCAGAATGCAAACCGATGTCATGTTCCCAGGCCACAGGATTCCCCAATCTCACCTCAGTCATGTTCCCAGGCAAATGGCTTCCCGAATCAAACCTCAGTCATATTCCCAGGCCACAGGGTTCCAGAATCCACCGATGTCATGTTCCCAGGCCACAGGCTTCCCGAATCAATCCTCAGTTATGTTCCCAGGCTACAGGGTTCCAGAATAAAACCTCAGTTATGTTCCCAGTCCACAGGGTTCCAGAACCAAGGCTCAGTCAGTTTCCCAGGGCACAGTATTCCACAATCTAAACAGATGTCATGTTCCCAGGCCACAGTTTTCTAGAATCTCGCCTCAGTCATGTTCCCAGGTCAATGGTTTCCAGAATCAAACCTCAGTCATATTCCCAGGCCACAGGCTTCCAGAATCCTCCGATGTCATGTTCCCAGGCCACAGGGTTCCAGAATCAATCCTCAGTTATGTTCCCAGGCTACAGGGTTCCAGAATAAAACCTCAGTCATGCTCCCAGTCCACATTTTTCCAGAATCCCGCCTGAGTCATGTTCCCAGGGCACAGGGATCTAGAATCAAACCTCAGTCATATTCCCAGGCCACAGGTTTCCAGAATCAAACCGATTTCATGTTCCCAGGCAACAGGGTACCAGAATCCAAACCGATGTCATGTTCCCAGGCCACAGGATTCCACAATCTAACCTCAGTCATGTTCCCAGGCCAAAGGTTTCCAGAATCAAACCTCAGTCATATTCCCAGGCCACAGGGTTCCAGAATCCACCGATGTCATGTTCCCAGGCCACAGGGATCCAGAATCAAACCTCAGTTATGTTGCCTTGCCAAAGGGTACCACCATCAAACCTCTGTCATATTCCCAGTCCACATTTTTCCAGAATCACGCCTGAGTCATGTACCCAGGCCACAGGGATCCAGAATCAAACCTCAGTCATGTTGCCAGGCCATAGGGTACCACCATCAAACCTCAGTCATATTCCCAGGCCACAAGTTTCCAGAATCAAACCGATGTCACGTTCCCAGGCCACAGGTTTCCACAATCTATCATCAGCCATGTTCCCAGGCCACAGGATTCCAGAAGCAAACCTCAGTCTTGTTCCCAGGACACAGGTTTCCAGAATCAACCCTATATCATTTTCCCTGGCCACAGTCTTCCACAATCAAACCTCAGTCATGTTGCCAGGCCACAGGGTTCCAGAACCTAGGCTCAGTCAGATTCCCAGGGCACAGTATTCCACAATCAAAACTGATGTCATGTTCCCAGGCCACAGTTTTCCAGAATCACGCCTCAGTCATGTTCCCAGGCCACAGGGATCTAGAATCAAACCTCAGTCATGTTGCCAGGCCATAGGGTACCACCATCAAACCTCAATCATATTCCCAGGCCACTGGTTTCCAGAATCAAACCGATACCATGTTCCCAGGCCGCAGGTTTCCACAATCTAACATCAGTCATGTTCCCAGGCCAATGGTTTCCAGAATCAAACCTCAGTCATATTCCCAGGCCACAGGATTCCAGAATCCAACCGATGTCGTGTTCCCAGGCCACAGGATTCCACAAGCAAACCTCAGTCTTTTTCCCAGGACACATGTTTCTAGAATCAACCCGATATCATGTTCCCTGGCCACAGTCTTCCAGAATCAAACCTCAGTCATGTTGCCAGGCTACAGGTTTCCACCATCAAACCTCAGACATGTTCCCAGGCCACAGGGTTCCAGAATAAAACTGTTCTCATGTTCCCAGTCCACAGGGTTCCAGAATACACCGATGACATGTTCCCAGGCAACAGGGTTCCAGAATCAATCCTCAGTTAGGTTCCCAGGCTACAGGGTCCAGAATAAAACCTCAGACATGTTACAAGTCCACAGGGTTCCAGAATCAATCCTCAGTTAGGTTCCCAGGCTACAGGGTTCCAGAATAAAACCTCAGTCATGCTCCACGTCCACAGGGTTCCAGAATCAATCCTCAGTTAAGTACCCAGGCTACAGGTTTCCAGATTAAAACCTCAGTCATGTTCCTAGTCCACAGGGTTCCAGAACCAAGGCTCAGTCAGTTTCCCAGGGCACAGTATTCCACAATCTAAACAGATGTCATGTTCCCAAGCCACAGTTTTCTAGAATCTCGCCTCAGTCATGTTTCCAGGTCACAGGGATCCAGAATCAAACCTCAGTCATGTTGCCAGGCCATAGGGTACCACCATCAAACCTCAGTCATATTCCCAGGCCACAGGCTTCCAGAATCAAACGGATTTCATGTTCCCAGGCAAAAGGTTTCCAGAATCCAAACCGATGTCATGTTCCCAGGCCACAGGATTCCACAATCTAACCTCAGTCATGTTCCCAGGCCACAGGATTCCAGAAGTAAACCTCAGTCTTGTTCCCAGGACACAGGTTTCCAGAATCAACCCTACATCATTTTCCCTGGCCACAGTCTTCCAGAATCAAACCTCAGTCATATTGCCAGGCAATAGGGTTCCAGAATCAAGGCTCAGTCAGGTTCCCAGGGCACAGTATTCCACAATCTAAACAGATGTCATGTTCCCAGGACACAGTTTTCCAGAATCACGCCTCAGTCATGTTCCCAGGGCACAGGGATCAAGAATCAAACCTCAGTCATGTTGCCAGGCCACAGGTTTCCACCATCAAACCTTAGACATGTTCCCAGTCCACAAGGCTCCAGAATAAAACCTTTCTCATATTTCCAGGCCTCAGGGTACCAGAATCCACCGATGACATGTTCCCAGGCAAAAGGGTTCCAGAATCAATCCTCAGTTAGGTTCCCAGGCTACAGGGTTCCAGAATAAAACCTCAGTCATGTTCCCAGTCCACAGGGTTCCAGAACCTAGGCTCAGTCAGGTTCCCAGGGCACAGTATTCCACAATCTAAACAGATGTCATTTTTCCAAGCCACAGTTTTCCAGAATCTCGCCTCAGACTTGTTCCCAGGCCACAGGGATGCAGAATCAAACCTCAGTCATGTTGCCAGGCCACAGGTTTCCACCATCAAACCTCAGACATGTTCCCAGGCCACAGGGTTCCAGAATAAAACCGTTCTCATGTTCCCAGGCCACAGGATTCCACAAGCAAACCTCAGTCTTTTTCCCAGGCCACAGGGTTTCAGAATCCACCGATGACATGTTCCCAGCCAACAGGGTTCCAGAGTCAATCCTCTGTTAGGTTCCCAGGCTACAGGGTTCCAGAATAAAACCTCAGTCATGTTCCACGTCCACAGGGTTCCAGATTCAATCCTCAGTTAGGTTCCCAGGCTACAGTGTTCCAGAATAATACCTCAGTCATGTTCCCTGTCCACAGGGTTCCACAACCAATGCTCAGTCAGGTTCCCAGGGCACAGTATTCCACAATCTAAACAGATGTCATGTTCCCAGGCCACAGTTTTCCAGAATCAGGTCTGAGTCATTATTCCAGGCCACAGGGATCCAGAATCAAACCTCAGTCATGTTGCCATGCCATAGGGTACCACCATCAAACCTCAGTCATATTCCCAGGCACATTTTTCCAGAATCACGCCTGAGTCATGTTCTCAGGCCACAGGGATCCAGAATCAAACCTCAGTCATGTTGCCAGGCCATAGGCTAACATCATCAAACCTCAGTCATATTCCCAGGCACAGGGTTCCAGAATCCACCGATAACATGTTCCCAGGGCACAGGGTTCCAGAATCAATCCTCAGTTATGTTCACAGGCTACAGGGTTCCAGAATAAAACCTCAGTCATGTTCCCAGTCCACAGGGTTCCAGAACCAAGGCTCAATCAGTTTCCCAGGGCACAGTATTCCACAATTTAAACAGATGTCATGTTCCCAGGCCACAGTTTTCCAGAATCACACTTCAGTCATGTTCCAAGGCCACAGGTATCCAGAATCAAACCTCAGTCATGTTGCCAGGCCATACGGTATCACCATCAAACCTCAGTCATATTCCCAGGCCACAAGTTTCCAGAATCAAACCGATGTCATGTTCCCAGGCAACAGGTTTCCAGAATCCAAACCGATGTCATGTTCCCTGGCCACAGTCTTCCAGAATCAAACCTCAGTCATATTACCAGGCCACAGGTTTCCACCATCTAACCTCAGACATGTTCCCAGGCCACAGGTTTCCAGAATAAAACCGTTCTCATGTTCCCAGGCCACAGGGTTCCAGAATAAAACCGTTCTCATGTTCCCAGGCCACAGGGTTCTAGAATAAAACCGTTCTCATGTTCCCAGGGCACAGGGTTCCAGAATCTAGGCTCAGTCAGATTCCCAGGGCACCTTATTCCACAATCTAAACAGATGTCATGTTCCCAAGCCACAGTTTTCCAGAATCTCACCTCAGTCATGTTCCCAGGCCACAAGGATCCAGAATCAAACCTCAGTCATGTTGCCAGGCCATAGGGTACCAGCATCAATCCTCAGTCATATTCCCAGGCCAAAGGCTTCCAGAATCAAACGGATTTCATGTTTCCTGGCAACAGGTTTCCAGAATCCAAACCGATGTCATGTTCCCAGGCCACAAGATTCCACAATCTAACCTCAGTCATGTTCCCCGGCAAATGGCTTCCAGAATCAAACCTCAGTCATATTCCCAGGCCACAGGGTTCCAGAATCCACCAATGTCATGTTCCCAGGCCACAGCGATCCAGAATCAAACCTCAGTCATGTTGCCTTGCCATAGGGTACCACCATCAAACCTCTGTCATATTCCCAGTCCACATTTTTCCAGAATCATGCCTGAGTCATGTACCCAGGCCACAGGGTTCCAGAATCAAACCTCAGTCATGTTGCCAGGCCATAGGGTTCCAGAATCAAGGCTCAGTCAGGTTCCCAGGGCACAGTATTCCACAATCTAAACAGATGTCATGTTCCCAGGCCACAGTTTTCCAGAATCACACCTCAGTCATGTACCCAGGCCCCAGGGATCCAGAATCAAACCTCAGTCATGTTGCCAGGCCATAGGGTTCCAGAATCAAGGCTCAGTCAGGTTCCCAGGGCACAGTATTCCACAATCTATACAGATGTCAATTTCCCAAGCCACAGTTTTCCAGAATCTCGCCTCAGACTTGTTCCCAGGCCACAGGGTTCCAGAATCCAAACCGATGTCATGTTCCCAGGCCACAGGATTCCACAATCTAACCTCAGTCATGTTCCCAAGCCAAAGGTTTCCAGAATCAAACCTCAGTCATATTCCCAGGCCACAGGGTTCCAGAATCCACCGATGTCATGTTCCCAGGCCACAGGGTTCCAGAATCAATCCTCAGTTATGTTCCCAGGCTACAGGGTTCCAGAATAAAAACTCAGTCATGTTCCCAGTCCACAGGGTTCCAGAAACAAGGCTCAGTCAGGTTCCCTGGGCACAGTATTCCACAATCTAAACAGATGTCATGTTCCCAGTCCACAGTTTTCTAGAATCACGCCTCAGTCATATTCCCAGGCCACAGGGATCCAGAATCAAACCTCAGTCATGTTGCCAGGCCATAGGGTACCACCATCAAACCTCAGTCATATTCCCGGGCCACAAGTTTCCAGAATCAAACCGATTTCATGTTCCCAGGCAACAGGGTTCCAGAATCCAAACCGATGTCATGTTCCCAGGCCACAGGATTCCACAATCTAACATCAGTCATGTTCCCAGGACACAGGATTCCAGAAGCAAACCTCAGTCTTGTTCCCACGATACACGTTTCCAGAATCTACCCGATATCATGTTCCCTGGCCACAGTCTTTCACAATCAAACCTCAGTCAAGTTGCCAGGCCACAGGGTTCCAGAACCTAGGCTCAGTCAGGTTCCCTGGGCACAGTATTCCACAATCTAAACAGATGTCATGTTCCCAAGCCACAGTTTTCCAGAATCTCGCCTCAATCATGTTCCCAGGCCACAGGGATCCAGAATCAAACCTCAGTCATGTCGCCAGGCCATAGGGTATCACCATCAAACCTCAGTCATATTCCCAGTCCACAGGCTTCCAGAATCAAACGGATTTCATGTTCCCAGGCAACAGGATTCCAGAATCCAAACCGATGTCATGTTCCCAGGCCACAGGATTCCACAATTTAATGTCAGTCATGATCCCTGGCCACAGGTTTCCACAATCTAACATCAGTCATGTTCCCAGGGCAATGGTTTCCAGAATCAAACCTCAGTCATATTCCCAGGCCACAGGATTCCAGAATCCACCGATGTCATGTTCCCAGGCCACAGGGTCCAGAATCAATCCTCAGTTATGTTCCCAGGCTACAGGGTTCCAGAATAAAACCTCCGTCATGTTCCCAGTCCACAGGGTTCCAGAACCAAGGCTCAGTCAGGTTCCCAGGGCACAGTATTCCACAATCTAAACAGATGTCATGTTCCCAGGCCACAGTTTTCAAGAATCACGCCTCAGTCATATTTCCAGGCCACAGGGATCCAGAATCTAACCTCAGTCATGTTGCCAGGCCATAGGGTACCACCATCAAACCTCAGTCATATCCCCGGGCCACAAGTTTCCGGAATCAAACCGATGTCATGTTCCCAGGCCGCAGGTTTCCACAATCTAACATCAGTCATGTTCCCAGGCCACAGGATTCCAGAAGCAAACCTCAGTCTTGTTCCCAGGACACAAGTTTCCAGAATCAACCCGATATCATGTTCCCTGGCCACAGTCTTTCCCAATCAAACCTCAGTCAAGTTGCCAGGCCACAGGGTTCCAGAACCTAGGCTCAGTCAGGATCCCTGGGCACAGTATTCCACAATCTAAACAGATGTCTTGTTCCCAAGCCACAGTTTTCCAGAATCTCGCCTCAATCATGTTCCCAGGCCACAGGGATCCAGAATCAAACCTCAGTCATGTCGCCAGGCCATAGGGTACCACCATCAAACCTCAGTCATATTCCCAGTCCACAGGCTTCCAGAATCAAACGGATTTCATGTTCCCAGGCAACAGGGTTCCAGAATCCAAACCGATGTCATGTTCCCAGGCCACAGGATTCCACAATCTAATGTCAGTCTTGTTCCCAGGCCTCAGGTTTCCACAAGCAAACCTCAGTCGTGTTCCCAGGACACAGCTTTCCAGAATCAACCCGGTATCATGTTCCCTGGCGACAGTCTTCCAGAATCTAACCTCAGTCATGTTGCCAGGCCACAGGTTTCCACCATCAAACCTCAGACATGTTCCCAGGCCACAGGGTTACAGAATAAAACCCTTCTCATGTTCCCAGGCAAAAAGATTCCAGAATCCACCGATGACATGTTCCCAGGCAACAGGGTTCCAGAATCAATCCTCAGTCAGGTTCCCAGGCTACAGGGTTCCAGAATAAAACCTCAGTCATGTTCCCAGTCCACAGGGTTCCAGAACCTAGGCTCAGTTAGATTCTCAGGACACAGTATTCCACAATCTAAACAGATGTCATGTTCCCAAGCCACAATTTTCCAGAATCACGCCTCAGTCATGTACCCAGGCCACAGGGATCCAGAATCAAACTTCAGTCATGTTGCCAGGCCATAGGGTACCACCATCAAACCTCAGTCATATTCCCAGGCCACAGGCTACCAGAATCAAACGGATTTCATGTTCCCAGGCAACAGGGTTCTAGAATCCAAACCGATGTCATGTTCCCAGGCCACAGGATTCCACAATCTAACCTCAGTCATGTTCCCAGGTCAAAGGTTTCCAGAATCAAACCTCAGTCATATTCCCAGGCCACAGGGTTCCAGAATCCACCGATGTCATGTTCCCAGGCCACAGGGTTACAGAATCAATCCTCAGTTATGTTCCCAGGCTACAGGTATCCAGAATAAAACCTCAGTCATGTTCCCAGTCCACAGGGTTCCAGAACCAAGGCTCAGTCACATTCCCAGGGCACAGTATTCCACAATCTACACAGATGTCATGTTCCCAGGCCACTGTTTTCCAGAAACACGCCTCAGTTATGTTCCCAGGCCACAGGGATCAAGAATCAAACCTCAGTCATGTTGCCAGGCCACAGGTTTCCACCATCAAACCTTAGACATGTTCCCAGTCCACAAGGCTCCAGAATAAAACCGTTCTCATGTTTCCAGGCCTCAGGGTACCAGAATCCACCGATGACATGTTCCCAGGCCAAAGGGTTCCAGAATCAATCCTCAGTTAGGTTCCCAGGCTACAGGGTTCCAGAATAAAACCTCAGTCATGTTCCCAGTCCACAGGGTTCCAGAACCTAGGCTCAGTCAGGTTCCCAGGGAACAGTATTCCACAATCTATACAGATGTCATTTTCCCAAGCCACAGTTTTCCAGAATCTCGCCTCAGACTTGTTCCCAGGCCACAGGGATGCAGAATCAAACCTCAGTCATGTTCCCAGGCCACAGGGTTCCAGAATAAAACCGTTCTCATGTTCCCAGGCCACAGGATTCCACAAGCAAACCTCAGACTTTTTCCCAGGCCACAGGGTTCCAGAATCCACCGATGACATGTTCCCAGGCAACAGGGTTCCAGAGTCAATCCTCAGTTAGGTTCCCAGGCTACAGGGTTCCAGAATAAAACCTCAGTCATGTTCCACGTCCACAGGGTTCCAGAATCAATCCTCAGTTAGGTTCCCAGGCTACAGGGTTCCCGAATAATACCTCAGTCATGTTCCCTGTCCACAGGGTTCCACAACCAAGGCTCAGTCAGGTTCCCAGGGCACAGTATTCCACAATCTAAACAGATGTCATGTTCCCAGGCCACAGTTTTCCAGAATCAGGTCTGAGTCATTATTCCAGGCCACAGGGATCCAGAATCAAACCTCAGTCATGTTGCCATGCCATAGGGTACCACCATCAAACCTCAGTCATATTCCCAGGCACATTTTTCCAGAATCACGCCTGAGTCATGTTCTCAGGCCACAGGGATCCAGAATCAAACCTCAGTCATGTTGCCAGGCCATAGGCTAACATCATCAAACCTCAGTCATATTCCCAGGCCACAGGATTCCAGAATCAAACCGATTTCATGTTCCCAGGAAACAGGGTACCAGAATCCAAAACGATGTCATGTTCCTAGGCCACAGGATTCCACAATCTACCCTCAGTCATGTTCCCAGGCAAATGGCTTCCAGAATCAAACCTCAGTCATATTCCCAGGCCACAGGGTTCCAGAATCCACCGATGTCATGTTCCCAGGGCACAGGGTTCCAGAATCAATCCTCAGTTATGTTCACAGGCTACAGGGTTCCAGAATAAAACCTCAGTCATGTTCCCAGTCCACAGGGTTCCAGAACCAAGGCTCAGTCAGTTTCCCAGGGCACAGTATTCCACAATTTAAACAGATGTCATGTTCCCAGGCCACAGTTTTCCAGAATCACACTTCAGTCATGTTCCAAGGCCACAGGGATCCAGAATCAAAACTCAGTCATGTTGTCAGGCCATACGGTATCACCATCAAACCTCAGTCATATTCCCAGGCCACAAGTTTCCAGAATCAAACCGATGTCATGTTCCCAGGCCACAGGTTTCCAAAATCTAACATCAGTCATGTTCCCAGGCCACAGGATTCCAGAAGCAAACCTCAGTCTTGTTCCCAGGACACAGGTTTCCAGAATCAACCCGATATCATGTTCCCTGGCCACAGTCTTCCAGAATCAAACCTCAATCATGTTACCAGGCCACAGGTTTCCACCATCAAACCTCAGTCATGTTCCCAGGCCACAGGGTTCCAGAATAATACCGTTCTCATGTTCCCAGGCCACAGGATTCCACAAGCAAACCTCAGTCTTTTTCCCAGGCCACAGGGTTCCAGAATCCACCGATGACATGTTCCCAGGCAACAGGGTTCCAGAGTCAATCCTCAGTTAGGTTCCCAGGCTACAGGGTTCCAGAATAAAACCTCAGTCATGTTCCACGTCCACAGGGTTCCAGAATCAATCCTCAGTTAGTTTCCCAGGCTACAGGGTTCCCGAATAATACCTCAGTCATGTTCCCTGTCCACAGGGTTCCACAACCAAGGCTCAGTCAGGTTCCCAGGGCACAGTATTCCACAATCTAAACAGATGTCATGTTCCCAGGCCACAGTTTTCCAGAATCAGGTCTGAGTCATTATTCCAGGCCACAGGGATCCAGAATCAAACCTCAGTCATGTTGCCATGCCATAGGGTACCACCATCAAACCTCAGTCATATTCCCAGGCACATTTTTCCAGAATCACGCCTGAGTCATGTTCTCAGGCCACAGGGATCCAGAATCAAACCTCAGTCATGTTGCCAGGCCATAGGCTAACATCATCAAACCTCAGTCATATTCCCAGGCCACAGGATTCCAGAATCAAACCGATTTCATGTTCCCAGGCAACAGGGTACCAGAATCCAAAACGATGTCATGTTCATAGGCCACAGGATTCCACAATCTAACCTCAGTCATGTTCCCAGGCAAATGGCTTCCAGAATCAAACCTCAGTCATATTCCCAGGCCACAGGGTTCCAGAATCCACCGATGTCATGTTCCCAGGGCACAGGGTTCCAGAATCAATCCTCAGTTATGTTCACAGGCTACAGGGTTCCAGAATAAAACCTCAGTCATGTTCCCAGTCCACAGGGTTCCAGAACCAAGGCTCAGTCAGTTTCCCAGGACACAGTATTCCACAATTTAAACAGATGTCATTTTCCCAGGCCACAGTTTTCCAGAATCACACTTCAGTCATGTTCCAAGGCCACAGGGATCCAGAATCAAATCTCAGTCATGTTGCCAGGCCATACGGTATCACCATCAAACCTCAGTCATATTCCCAGGCCACAAGTTTCCAGAATCAAACCGATGTCATGTTCCCAGGCCACAGGTTTCCACAATCTAACATCAGTCATGTTCCCAGGCCACAGGATTCCAGAAGCAAACCTCAGTCTTGTTCCCAGGACACAGGTTTCCAGAATCAACCCGATATCATGTTCCCTGGCCACAGTCTTCCAGAATCAAACCTCAGTCATGTTACCAGGCGATAGGTTTCCACCATCAAACCTCAGACATGTTCCCAGGCCACAGGGTTCCAGAATAAAACCGTTCTCATGTTCCCAGGCCACAGGGTTCCAGAATAAAACCGTTCTCATGTTCCCAGGGCACAGGGTTCCAGAATCCACCGATGACATGTTCCCAGGCAACAGGGTTCCACAATCAATCCTCAGTTAGATTCCCAGGCTACAGGGTTCCAGAATAAAACCTCAGTCATGTTCCAAGTCCAAAGGGTTCAAGAATCAATCCTCTGTTAGGTTCCCAGGCTACAGGGTTTTAGAATAAAACCTCAGTCATGTTCCCAGTCCACAGGGTTCCAGAACCTAGGCTCAGTCAGATTCCCAGGGCACCTTATTCCAAAATCTAAACAGATGTCATGTTCCCAAGCCACAGTTTTCCAGAATCTCACCTCAGTCATGTTTCCAGGCCACAAGGATCCAGAATCAAACCTCAGTCATGTTGCCAGGCCATAGGGTACCAGCATCAAACCTCAGTCATATTCCCAGGCCACAGGCTTCCAGAATCAAACGGATTTCATGTTCCCAGGCAACAGGTTTCCAGAATCCAAACCGATGTCATGTTCCCAGGCCACAAGATTCCACAATCTAACCTCAGTCATGTTCCCCGGCAAATGGCTTCCAGAATCAAACCTCAGTCATATTCCCAGGCCACAGGGTTCCAGAATCCACCGATGTCATGTTCCCAGGCCACAGGGTTCCAGAATCAATCCTCAATTATGTTCCCAGGCTACAGGGTTCCAGAATAAAAACTCAGTCATGTTCCCAGTCCACAGGGTTCCAGAACCAAGGCTCAGTCACGTTCCCAGGGCACAGTATTCCACAATCTACACAGATATCATGTTCCCAGGCCACAGTTTTCCAGAAACACGCCTCAGTTATGTTCCCAGGCCACAGGGATCCTGAATCAAACCTCAGTCATGTTGCCAGGCCATAGGGTACCACCATCAAACCTCAGTCATATTCCCGGGCCACAAGTTTCCCGAATCAAACCGATGTCATGTTCCCAGGCCACAGGTTTCCACAATCTAACATCAGTCATGTTCCCAGGCCACAGGATTCCAGAAGCAAACCTCAGTCTTCTTCCCAGGACACAAGTTTCCAGAATCAACCCGATATCATGTTCCCTGGCCACAGTCTTTCCCAATCAAACCTCAGTCAAGTTGCCAGGCCACAGGGTTCTAGAATAAAACCGTTCTCATGTTCCCAGGCCACAGGTTTCCAGAATCCACCGATGACATGTTCCCAGGCAACAGGGATCCAGAATCAATCCTCAGTTAGGTTCCCAGGCTACAGGGTTCCAGAATAAAACCTCAGTCATGTTCCCAGGCCACAGGGTTCAAAAACCAAGGCTCAGTCAGGTTCCCAGGGCACAGTATTCCACAATCTAAACAGATGTCATGTTCCCAGGCCACAGTTTTCCAGAATCACGCCTCAGTCATGTACCCAGGCCACAGGGATCCAGAATCAAACCTCAGTCATGTTGCCAGGCCATAGGGTACCACCATCAAACCTGAGTCATATTCCCAGGCGACAGGCTTCCAGAATCAAACGGATTTCATGTTCCCAGGCCACAGGGTTCCAGAATCCAACCGATGTCGTGTTCCCAGGCCACAGGTTTCCACAAGCAAACCTCAGTCGTGTTCCCAGGACACAGCTTTCCAGAATCAACCCGGTATCATGTTCCGTGGCGACAGTCTTCCAGAATCTAACCTCAGTCATGTTGCCAGGCCACAGGTTTTCACCATCAAACCTCAGACATGTTCCCAGGCCACAGGGTTCCAGAATAAAACCGTTCTCATGTTCCCAGGCCACAGGGTTCCAGAATCCACCGATGATATGTTCCCAGGCAACAGGGTTCCAGAATCAATCCTCAGTCAGGTTCCCAGGCTACAGGGTTCCCGAATAAAACCTCAGTCATATTCCAAGTCCACAGGGTTCCAGAATCAATCCTCAGTTAGGTTCCCAGGCTACAGGGTTCCAGAATCAAACCTCAGTCATATTCCCAGGGCACAGGGTTCCAGAATCCACCGATGTCATATTCCCAGGCCACAGGGTTCCAGAATCAATCCTCAGTTATGTTCCCAGGCTACAGGGTTGCAGAATAAACCCTCAGTCATGTTCGCAGTCCACAGGGTTCCAGAACCAAGGCTCAGTCAGGTTCCCAGGGCACAGTATTCCACAATCTAAACAGATGTCATGTTCCCAGGACACTCTTTTCCAGAATCACGTTTGAGTCATGTTTCCAGGCAACCGGGATCCAGATTCAAACCTCAGTCATGTTGCCTTGCCATAGGGTACCACCATCAAACCTCAGTCATATTCCCAGTCCACATTTTTCCAGAATCACGCCTGAGTCATGTTCCCAGGCCACAGGGATCCAGAATCAAACCTCAGTCATGTTGCCAGGCCATAGGGTTCCAGAATCAAGGCTCAGTCAGGTTCCCAGGGCACAGTATTCCACAATCTATACAGATGTCATTTTCCCAAGCCACAGTTTTCCAGAATCTCGCCTCAGACTTGTTCCCAGGCCACAGGGTTCCAGAATCCAAACCGATGTCATGTTCCCAGGCCACAGGATTCCACAATCTAACCTCAGTCATGTTCCCAAGCCAAAGGTTTCCAGAATCAAACCTCAGTCATATTCCCAGGCCACAGGGTTCCAGAATCCACCGATGTCATGTTCCCAGGCCACAGGGTTCCAGAATCAATCCTCAGTTATGTTCCCAGGCTACAGGGTTCCAGAATAAAAACTCAGTCATGTTCCCAGTCCACAGGGTTCCAGAAACAAGGCTCAGTCAGGTTCCCTGGGCACAGTATTCCACAATCTAAACAGATGTCATGTTCCCAGTCCACAGTTTTCTAGAATCACGCCTCAGTCATATTCCCAGGCCACAGGGATCCAGAATCAAACCTCAGTCATGTTGCCAGGCCATAGGGTACCACCATCAAACCTCAGTCATATTCCCGGGCCACAAGTTTCCAGAATCAAACCGATTTCATGTTCCCAGGCAACAGGGTTCCAGAATCCAAACCGATGTCATGTTCCCAGGCCACAGGATTCCACAATCTAACATCAGTCATGTTCCCAGGACACAGGATTCCAGAAGCAAACCTCAGTCTTGTTCCCACGACACACGTTTCCAGAATCTACCCGATATCATGTTCCCTGGCCACAGTCTTTCACAATCAAACCTCAGTCAAGTTGCCAGGCCACAGGGTTCCAGAACCTAGGCTCAGTCAGGTTCCCTGGGCACAGTATTCCACAATCTAAACAGATGTCATGTTCCCAAGCCACAGTTTTCCAGAATCTCGCCTCAATCATGTTCCCAGGCCACAGGGATCCAGAATCAAACCTCAGTCATGTCGCCAGGCCATAGGGTATCACCATCAAACCTCAGTCATATTCCCAGTCCACAGGCTTCCAGAATCAAACGGATTTCATGTTCCCAGGCAACAGGATTCCAGAATCCAAACCGATGTCATGTTCCCAGGCCACAGGATTCCACAATCTCACCTCAGTCATGTTCCCAGGCAAATGGCTTCCCGAATCAAACCTCAGTCATATTCCCAGGCCACAGGGTTCCAGAATCCAGCGATGTCATGTTCCCAGGCCACAGGCTTCCCGAATCAATCCTCAGTTATGTTCCCAGGCTACAGGGTTCCAGAATAAAACCTCAGTTATGTTCCCAGTCCACAGGGTTCCAGAACCAAGGCTCAGTCAGTTTCCCAGGGCACAATATTCCACAATCTAAACAGATGTCATGTTCCCAGGCCACAGTTTTCTAGAATCTCGCCTCAGTCATGTTCCCAGGTCAATGGTTTCCAGAATCAAACCTCAGTCATATTCCCAGGCCACAGGCTTCCAGAATCCTCCGATGTCATGTTCCCAGGCCACAGGGTTCCAGAATCAATCCTCAGTTATGTTCCCAGGCTACAGGGTTCCAGAATAAAACCTCAGTCATGTTCCCAGTCCACAGAGTTCCAAAACCAAGGCTCAGTCAGGTTCCCAGGGCACAGTATTCCACAATCTAAACAGATGTCATGTTCCCAGTCCACATTTTTCCAGATTCCCGCCTGAGTCATGTTCCCAGGCCACAGGGATCTAGAATCAAACCTCAGTCATGTTGCCAGGCCATAGGCTAACATCATCAAACCTCAGTCATATTCCCAGGCCACAGGATTCCAGAATCAAACCGATTTCATGTTCCCAGGCAACAGGGTACCAGAATCCAAAACGATGTCATGTTCCTAGGCCACAGGATTCCACAATCTAACCTCAGTCATGTTCCCAGGACAAAGGTTTCCAGAATCAATCCTCAGTCAGGTTCCCAGTCTACAGGGTTCCAGAATAAAACCTCAGTCATGTTCCAAGTCCACAGGGTTCCAGAATGAATCCTCAGTTAGGTTCCCAGGCTACAGGGTTCCAGAATAAAACCTCAGTCATATTCCCAGGCCACAGGGTTCCAGAATCCACCGATGTCATGTTCCCAGGCCACAGGGTTCCAGAATCAATCCTCAGTTATGTTCCCAGGCTACAGGGTTCCAGAATAAAACCTCAGTCATGTTCCCAGTCCACAGGGTTCCAAAACCAAGGCTCAGTCAGGTTCCCAAGGCACAGTATTCCACAATCTAAACAGATGTCATGTTCCCAGGCCACAGTTTTCCAGAATCACGCCACAGTCATGTACCCAGTCCACAGGGATCCAGAATCAAACCTCAGTGATGTTGCCAGGCCATAGGGTACCACCATCAAACCTGAGTCAAATTCCCAGGCCACAGGCTTCTAGAATCAAACGGATTTCATGTTCCCAGGCCACAGGGTTCCAGAATCCAACCGATGTCGTGTTCCCAGGCCACAGGATTCCACAATCTAACCTCAGTCATGTTCCCAGGCAAATGGCTTCCAGAATCAAACCTCAGTCATATTCCCAGGCCACAGGGTTCCAGAATCCACCGATGTCATGTTCCCAGGGCACAGGGTTCTAGAATCAAATCTCAGTTATGTTCACAGGCTACAGGGTTCCAGAATAAAACCTCAGTCATGTTCCCAGTCCACAGGGTTCCAGAACCAAGGCTCAGTCAGGTTCCCAGGGCACAGTATTCCACAATTTAAACAGATGTCATGTTCCCAGGCCACAGTTTTCCAGAATCACACTTCAGTCATGTTCCAAGGCCACAGGGATCCAGAATCAAACCTCAGTCATGTTGCCAGGCCATACGGTATCACCATCAAACCTCAGTCATATTCCCAGGCCACAAGTTTCCAGAATCAAACCGATGTCATGTTCCCAGGCCACAGGTTTCCACAATCTAACATCAGTCATGTTCCCAGGCCACAGGATTCCAGAAGCAAACCTCAGTCTTGTTCCCAGGACACAGGTTTCCAGAATCAACCCGATATCATGTTCCCTGGCCACAGTCTTCCAGAATCAAACCTCAGTCATGTTACCAGGCCACAGGTTTCCACCATCAAACCTCAGACATGTTCCCAGGCCACAGGTTTCCAGAATAAAACCGTTCTCATGTTCCCAGGCCACAGGGTTCCAGAATAAAACCGTTCTCATGTTCCCAGGGCACAGGGTTCCAGAATCCACCGATGACATGTTCCCAGGCAACAGGGTTCCACAATCAATCCTCAGTTAGGTTCCCAGGCTACAGGGTTCCAGAATAAAACCTCAGTCATGTTCCAAGTCCACAGGGTTCCAGAATCAATCCTCTGTTAGGTTCCCAGGCTACAGGGTTCCAGAATAAAACCTCAGTCATGTTCCCAGTCCACAGGGTTCCAGAATCTAGGCTCAGTCAGATTCCCAATGTAGAGTATTCCACAATCTAAACAGATGTCATGTTCCCAAGCCACAGTTTTCCAGAATCACGCCTCAGTCATGTTCCCAGGCCACAGGGATCCAGAATCAAACCTCAGTCATGTTGCCATGACATAGGGAACCACCATCAAACCTCAGTCATATTCCCAGGCCACAGGCTTCCAGAATAAAACGGATTTCATGTTTCCAGGCAACAGGTTTCCAGAATCCAAACCGATGTCATGTTCCCAGGCCACAAGTTTCCACAATCTAACCTCAGTCATGTTCCCCGGCAAATGGCATCCAGAATCAAACCTCAGTCATATTCCCAGGCCACAGGGTTCCAGAATCCACCAATGTCATGTTCCCAGGCCACAGGGTTACAGAATCAATCCTCAGTTATGTTCCCAGGCTACAGGTATCCAGAATAAAACCTCAGTCATGTTCCCAGTCCACAGGGTTCCAGAACCAAAGCTCAGTCACGTTCCCAGGGCACAGTATTCCACAATCTACACAGATGTCATGTTCCCAGGCCACAGTTTTCCAGAAACACGCCTCAGTTATGTTCCCAGGCCACAGGGATCCTGAATCAAACCTCAGTCATGTTGCCAGGCCATAGGGTACCACCATCAAACCTCAGTCATATTCCCAGGCCACAAGTTTCCAGAATCAAACCGATGTCATGTTCCCAGGCAACAGGTTTCCACAATCTAACATCAGTCATGTTCCCAGGCCAATGGTTTCCAGAATCAAACCTCAGTCATATTCCCAGGCCACAGGGTTCCAGAATCAACCTGATATCATGTTCCCTGGCCACATTCTTCCATAATCAAACCTCAGTCATGTTGCCAGGCCACAGGTTTCCACCATCAAACCTCAGACATGTTCCCAGGCCACAGGGTTCTAGAATAAAACCGTTCTCATGATCCCAGGCCACAGGGTTCCAGAATCCACCGATGACATGTTCCCAGGCAACAGGGATCCAGAATCAATCCTCAGTTAGGTTCCCAGGCTACAGGGTTCCAGAATAAAACCTCAGACATGTTCCAAGTCCACAGGGTTCCAGAATGAATCCTCAGTTAGGTTCCCAGGCTACAGGGTTCCAGAATAAAACCTCAGTCATGTTCCCAGGCCACAGAGTTCCAGAATCCACCGATGTCATGTTCCCAGTCCACAGGGTTCCAGAATCAATCCTCAGTTATGTTCCCAGGCTACAGGGTTCCAGAATAAAACCTCAGTCATGTTCCCAGTCCACAGGGTTCCAAAACCAAGGCTCAGTCAGGTTCCCAGGGCACAGTATTCCCCAATCTAAACAGATGTCATGTTCCCAGGCCACAGTTTTCCAGAATCACGCTTCAGTCATGTACCCAGGCCACAGGGATCCAGAATCAAACCTCAGTCATGTTGCCAGGCCATAGGGTACCACCATCAAACCTGAGTCATATTCCCAGGCCACAGGCTTCCAGAATCAAACGGATTTCATGTTCCCAGGCCACAGGGTTCCAGAATCCAACCGATGTCGTGTTCCCAGGCCACAGGTTTCCACAAGCAAACCTCAGTCGTGTTCCCAGGACACAGCTTTCCAGAATCAACCCGGTATCATGTTCCCTCGCGACAGTCTTCCAGAATCTAACCTCAGTCATGTTGCCAGGCCACAGGTTTCCACCATCAAACCTCAGACATGTTCCCAGGCCACAGGGTTCCAGAATAAAACCGTTCTCATGTTCCCAGGCAAAAAGATTCCACAATCCACCGATGACATGTTCCCAGGCAACAGGGTTCCAGAATCAATCCTCAGTCAGGTTCCCAGGCTACAGGGTTCCAGAATAAAACCTCAGTCATGTTCCAAGTCCACAGGGTTCCAGAATCAATCCTCAGTTAGGTTCCCAGGCTACAGGGTTCCAGAATAAAACCTCAGTCATGTTCCCAGTCCACCGGGTTCCAGAACCTAGGCTCAGTTAGATTCTCAGGGCACAGTATTCCACAATCTAAACAGATGTCATGTTCCCAAGCCACAATTTTCCAGAATCACGCCTCAGTCATGTACCCAGGCCACAGGGATCCAGAATCAAACTTCAGTCATGTTGCCAGGCCATAGGGTACCACCATCAAACCTCAGTCATATTCCCAGGCCACAGGCTACCAGAATCAAACGGATTTCATGTTCCCAGGCAACAGGGTTCCAGAATCCAAACCGATGTCATGTTCCCAGGCCACAGGATTCCACAATCTAACCTCAGTCATGATCCCAGGTCAAAGGTTTCCAGAATCTAACCTCAGTCATATTCCCAGGCCACAGGGTTCCAGAATCCACCGATGTCATGTTCCCAGGCCACAGGGTTACAGAATCAATCCTCAGTTATGTTCCCAGGCTACAGGTATCCAGAATAAAACCTCAGTCATGTTCCCAGTCCACAGGGTTCCAGAACCAAGGCTAAGCCACGTTCCCAGGGCACAGTATTCCACAATCTACACAGATGTCATGTTCCCAGGCCACAGTTTTCCAGAAACACGCCTCAGTTATGTTCCCAGGCCACAGGGATCCTGAATCAAACCTCAGTCATGTTACCAGGCCATAGGGTACCACCATCAAACCTCAGTCATATTCCCAGGCCACAAGTTTCCAGAATCAAACCGATGTCATGTTCCCAGGCAACAGTTTTCCCCAATCTAACATCAGTCATGTTCCCAGGCCAATGGTTTCCGGAATCAAACCTCAGTCATATTCCCAGGCCACAGGGTTCCAGAATCAACCCGATATCATGTTCCCTGGCCACATTCTTCCATAATCAAACCTCAGTCATGTTGCCAGGCCATAGGTTTCCACCATCAAACCTCAGACATGTTCCCAGGCCACAGGGTTCTAGAATAAAACCGTTCTCATGTTCCCAGGCCACAGGGTTCCAGAATCCACCGATGACATGTTCCCAGGCAACAGGGATCCAGAATCAATCCTCAGTTAGGTTCCCAGGCTACAGGGTTCCAGAATAAAACCTCAGTCATGTTCCCAGTCCACAGGGTTCCAGAACCAAGGCTCAGTCAGGTTCCCAGGGCAACGTATTCCACAATCTAAACAGATGTCATGTTCCCAGGCCACAGTTTTCCAGAATCACGCCTCAGTCATGTACCCAGGCCACAGGGATCCAGAATCATACCTCAGTCATGTTGCCAGGCCATAGGGTTCCAGAATCAAGGCTCAGTCAGGTTCCCAGGGAACAGTATTCCACAATCTATACAGATGTCATTTTCCCAAGCCACAGTTTTCCAGAATCTCGCCTCAGACTTGTTCCCAGGCCACAGGGATGCAGAATCAAACCTCAGTCATGTTCCCAGGCCACAGGGTTCCAGAATAAAACCGTTCTCATGTTCCCAGGCCACAGGATTCCACAAGCAAACTTCAGTCTTTTTCCCAGTCCACAGGGTTCCAGAATCCACCGATGACATGTTCCCAGGCAACAGGGTTCCAGAGTCAATCCTCAGTTAGGTTCCCAGGCTACAGGGTTCCAGAATAAAACCTCAGTCATGTTCCACGTCCACAGGGTTCCAGAATCAATCCTCAGTTAGGTTCCCAGGCTACAGGGTTCCCGAATAATACCTCAGTCATGTTCCCTGTCCACAGGGTTCCACAACCAAGGCTCAGTCAGGTTCCCAGGGCACAGTATTCCACAATCTAAACAGATGTCATATTCCCAGGCCACAGTTTTCCAGAATCAGGTCTGAGTCATTATTCCAGGCCACAGGGATCCAGAATCAAACCTCAGTCATGTTGCCATGCCATAGGGTACCACCATCAAACCTCAGTCATATTCCCAGGCACATTTTTCCAGAATCACGCCTGAGTCATGTTCTCAGGCCACAGGGATCCAGAATCAAACCTCAGTCATGTTGCCAGGCCATAGGCTAACATCATCAAACCTCAGTCATATTCCCAGGCCACAGGATTCCAGAATCAAACCGATTTCATGTTCCCAGGCAACAGGGTACCAGAATCCAAAACGATGTCATGTTCATAGGCCACAGGATTCCACAATCTAAGCTCAGTCATGTTCCCAGGCAAATGGCTTCCAGAATCAAACCTCAGTCATATTCCCAGGCCACAGGGTTCCAGAATCCACCGATGTCATGTTCCCAGGGCACAGGGTTCCAGAATCAATCCTCAGTTATGTTCACAGGCTACAGGGTTCCAGAATAAAACCTCAGTCATGTTCCCAGTCCACAGGGTTCCAGAACCAAGGCTCAGTCAGTTTCCCAGGGCACAGTATTCCACAATTTAAACAGATGTCATGTTCCCAGGCCACAGTTTTCCAGAATCACACTTCAGTCATGTTCCAAGGCCACAGGGATCCAGAATCAAACCTCAGTCATGTTGCCAGGCCATACGGTATCACCATCAAACCTCAGTCATATTCCCAGGCCACAAGTTTCCAGAATCAAACCGATGTCATGTTCCCAGGCCACAGGTTTCCACAATCTAACATCAGTCATGTTCCCAGGCCACAGGATTCCAGAAGCAAACCTCAGTCTTGTTCCCAAGACACAGGTTTCCAGAATCAACCCGATATCATGTTCCCTGGCCACAGTCTTCCAGAATCAAACCTCAGTCATGTTACCAGGCCACAGGTTTCCACCATCAAACCTCAGACATGTTCCCAGGCCACAGGGTTCCAGAATAAAACCGTTCTCATGTTCCCAGGCCACAGGGTTCCAGAATAAAACCGTTCGCATGTTCCCAGGGCACAGGGTTCCAGAATCCACCGATGACATGTTCCCAGGCAACAGGGTTCCACAATCAATCCTCAGTTAGGTTCCCAGGCTACAGGGTTCCAGAATAAAACCTCAGTCATGTTCCAAGTCCACAGGGTTCCAGAATCAATCCTCTGTTAGGTTCCCAGTCTACAGGGTTCCAGAATAAATCCTCAGTCATGTTCCCAGTCCACAGGGTTCCAGAACCTAGGCTCAGTCAGATTCCCAGGGCACCTTATTCCACAATCTAAACAGATGTCATGTTCCCAAGCCACAGTTTTCCAGAATCTCACCTCAGTCATGTTCCCAGGCCACAAGGATCCAGAATCAAACCTCAGTCATGTTGCCAGGCCATAGGGTACCAGCATCAAACCTCAGTCATATTCCCAGGCCACAGGCTACCAGAATCAAACGGATTTCATGTTCCCAGGCAACAGGGTTCCAGAATCCAAACCGATGTCATATTCCCAGGCCACAGGATTCCACAATCTAACCTCAGTCATGATCCCAGGTCAAAGGTTTCCAGAATCTAACCTCAGTCATATTCCCAGGCCACAGGGTTCCAGAATCCACCGATGTCATGTTCCCAGGCCACAGGGTTACAGAATCAATCCTCAGTTATGTTCCCAGGCTACAGGTATCCAGAATAAAACCTCAGTCATGTTCCCAGTCCACAGGGTTCCAGAACCAAGGCTAAGCCACGTTCCCAGGGCACAGTATTCCACAATCTACACAGATGTCATGTTCCCAGGCCACAGTTTTCCAGAAACACGCCTCAGTTATGTTCCCAGGCCACAGGGATCCTGAATCAAACCTCAGTCATGTTGCCAGGCCATAGGGTACCACCATCAAACCTCAGTCATCTTCCCAGGCCACAAGTTTCCAGAATCAAACCGATGTCATGTTCCCAGGCAACAGGTTTCCACAATCTAACATCAGTCATGTTCCCAGGCCAATGGTTTCCGGAATCAAACCTCAGTCATATTCCCAGGCCACAGGGTTCCAGAATCAACCCGATATCATGTTCCCTGGCCACATTCTTCCATAATCAAACCTCAGTCATGTTGCCAGGCCATAGGTTTCCACCATCAAACCTCAGACATGTTCCCAGGCCACAGGGTTCTAGAATAAAACCGTTCTCATGTTCCCAGGCCACAGGGTTCCAGAATCCACCGATGACATGTTCCCAGGCAACAGGGATCCAGAATCAATCCTCAGTTAGGTTCCCAGGCTACAGGGTTCCAGAATAAAACCTCAGTCATGTTCCCAGTCCACAGGGTTGCAGAACCAAGGCTCAGTCAGGTTCCCAGGGCAAAGTATTCCACAATCTAAACAGATGTCATGTTCCCAGGCCACAGTTTTCCAGAATCACGCCTCAGTCATGTACCCAGGCCACAGGGATCCAGAATCATACCTCAGTCATGTTGCCAGGCCATAGGGTTCCAGAATCAAGGCTCAGTCAGGTTCCCAGGGAACAGTATTCCACAATCTATACAGATGTCATTTTCCCAAGCCACAGTTTTCCAGAATCTCGCCTCAGACTTGTTCCCAGGCCACAGGGATGCAGAATCAAACCTCAGTCATGTTCCCAGGCCACAGGGTTCCAGAATAAAACCGTTCTCATGTTCCCAGGCCACAGGATTCCACAAGCAAACTTCAGTCTTTTTCCCAGTCCACAGGGTTCCAGAATCCACCGATGACATGTTCCCAGGCAACAGGGTTCCAGAGTCAATCCTCAGTTAGGTTCCCAGGCTACAGGGTTCCAGAATAAAACCTCAGTCATGTTCCACGTCCACAGGGTTCCAGAATCAAACCGATTTCATGTTCCCAGGCAACAGGGTACCAGAATCCAAAACGATGTCATGTTCATAGGCCACAGGATTCCACAATCTAAGCTCAGTCATGTTCCCAGGCAAATGGCTTCCAGAATCAAACCTCAGTCATATTCCCAGGCCACAGGGTTCCAGAATCCACCGATGTCATGTTCACAGGGCACAGGGTTCCAGAATCAATCCTCAGTTATGTTCACAGGCTACAGGGTTCCAGAATAAAACCTCAGTCATGTTCCCAGTCCACAGGGTTCCAGAACCAAGGCTCAGTCAGTTTCCCAGGGCACAGTATTCCACAATTTAAACAGATGTCATGTTCCCAGGCCACAGTTTTCCAGAATCACACTTCAGTCATGTTCCAAGGCCACAGGGATCCAGAATCAAACCTCAGTCATGTTGCCAGGCCATACGGTATCACCATCAAACCTCAGTCATATTCCCAGGCCACAAGTTTCCAGAATCAAACCGATGTCATGTTCCCAGGCCACAGGTTTCCACAATCTAACATCAGTCATGTTCCCAGGCCACAGGATTCCAGAAGCAAACCTCAGTCTTGTTCCCAAGACACAGGTTTCTAGAATCAACCCGATATCATGTTCCCTGGCCACAGTCTTCCAGAATCAAACCTCAGTCATGTTACCAGGCCACAGGTTTCCACCATCAAACCTCAGACATGTTCCCAGGCCACAGGGTTCCAGAATAAAACCGTTCTCATGTTCCCAGGCCACAGGGTTCCAGAATAAAACCGTTCGCATGTTCCCAGGGCACAGGGTTCCAGAATCCACCGATGACATGTTCCCAGGCAACAGGGTTCCACAATCAATCCTCAGTTAGGTTCCAAGGCTACAGGGTTCCAGAATAAAACCTCAGTCATGTTCCAAGTCCACAGGGTTCCAGAATCAATCCTCTGTTAGGTTCCCAGGCTACAGGGTTCCAGAATAAATCCTCAGTCATGTTCCCAGTCCACAGGGTTCCAGAACCTAGGCTCAGTCAGATTCCCAGGGCACCTTATTCCACAATCTAAACAGATGTCATGTTCCCAAGCCACAGTTTTCCAGAATCTCACCTCAGTCATGTTCCCAGGCCACAAGGATCCAGAATCAAACCTCAGTCATGTTGCCAGGCCATAGGGTACCAGCATCAAACCTCAGTCATATTCCCAGGCCACAGGCTACCAGAATCAAACGGATTTCATGTTCCCAGGCAACAGGGTTCCAGAATCCAAACCGATGTCATGTTCCCAGGCCACAGGATTCCACAATCTAACCTCAATCATGATCCCAGGTCAAAGGTTTCCAGAATCTAACCTCAGTCATATTCCCAGGCCACAGGGTTCCAGAATCCACCGATGTCATGTTCCCAGGCCACAGGGTTACAGAATCAATCCTCAGTTATGTTCCCAGGCTACAGGTATCCAGAATAAAACCTCAGTCATGTTCCCAGTCCACAGGGTTCCAGAACCAAGGCTAAGCCACGTTCCCAGGGCACAGTATTCCACAATCTACACAGATGTCATGTTCCCAGGCCACAGTTTTCCAGAAACACGCCTCAGTTATGTTCCCAGGCCACAGGGATCCTGAATCAAACCTCAGTCATGTTACCAGGCCATAGGGTACCACCATCAAACCTCAGTCATATTCCCAGGCCACAAGTTTCCAGAATCAAACCGATGTCATGTTCCCAGGCAACAGGTTTCCACAATCTAACATCAGTCATGTTCCCAGGCCAATGGTTTCCGGAATCAAACCTCAGTCATATTCCCAGGCCACAGGGTTCCAGAATCAACCCGATATCATGTTCCCTGGCCACATTCTTCCATAATCAAACCTCAGTCATGTTGCCAGGCCATAGGTTTCCACCATCAAACCTCAGACATGTTCCCAGGCCACAGGGTTCTAGAATAAAACCGTTCTCATGTTCCCAGGCCACAGGGTTCCAGAATCCACCGATGACATGTTCCCAGGCAACAGGGATCCAGAATCAATCCTCAGTTAGGTTCCCAGGCTACAGGGTTCCAGAATAAAACCTCAGTCATGTTCCCAGTCCACAGGGTTCCAGAACCAAGGCTCAGTCAGGTTCCCAGGGCAAAGTATTCCACAATCTAAACAGATGTCATGTTCCCAGGCCACAGTTTTCCAGAATCACGCCTCAGTCATGTACCCAGGCCACAGGGATCCAGAATCATACCTCAGTCATGTTGCCAGGCCATAGGGTTCCAGAATCAAGGCTCAGTCAGGTTCCCAGGGAACAGTATTCCACAATCTATACAGATGTCATTTTCCCAAGCCACAGTTTTCCAGAATCTCGCCTCAGACTTGTTCCCAGGCCACAGGGATGCAGAATCAAACCTCAGTCATGTTCCCAGGCCACAGGGTTCCAGAATAAAACCGTTCTCATGTTCCCAGGCCACAGGATTCCACAAGCAAACTTCAGTCTTTTTCCCAGTCCACAGGGTTCCAGAATAAACCGATGACATGTTCCCAGGCAACAGGGTTCCAGAGTCAATCCTCAGTTAGGTTCCCAGGCTACAGGGTTCCAGAATAAAACCTCAGTCATGTTCCACGTCCACAGGGTTCCAGAATCAATCCTCAGTTAGGTTCCCAGGCTACAGGGTTCCCGAATAATACCTCAGTCATGTTCCCTGTCCACAGGGTTCCACAACCAAGGCTCAGTCAGGTTCCCAGGGCACAGTATTCCACAATCTAAACAGATGTCATGTTCCCAGGCCACAGTTTTCCAGAATCAGGTCTGAGTCATTATTCCAGGCCACAGGGATCCAGAATCAAACCTCAGTCATGTTGCCATGCCATAGGGTACCACCATCAAACCTCAGTCATATTCCCAGGCACATTTTTCCAGAATCACGCCTGAGTCATGTTCTCAGGCCACAAGGATCCAGAATCAAACCTCAGTCATGTTGCCAGGCCATAGGCTAACATCATCAAACCTCAGTCATATTCCCAGGCCACAGGATTCCAGAATCAAACCGATTTCATGTTCCCAGGCAACAGGGTACCAGAATCCAAAACGATGTCATGTTCATAGGCCACAGGATTCCACAATCTAAGCTCAGTCATGTTCCCAGGCAAATGGCTTCCAGAATCAAACCTCAGTCATATTCCCAGGCCACAGGGTTCCAGAATCCACCGATGTCATGTTCCCAGGGCACAGGGTTCCAGAATCAATCCTCAGTTATGTTCACAGGCTACAGGGTTCCAGAATAAAACCTCAGTCATGTTCCCAGTCCACAGGGTTCCAGAACCAAGGCTCAGTCAGTTTCCCAGGGCACAGTATTCCACAATTTAAACAGATGTCATGTTCCCAGGCCACAGTTTTCCAGAATCACACTTCAGTCATGTTCCAAGGCCACAGGGATCCAGAATCAAACCTCAGTCATGTTGCCAGGCCATACGGTATCACCATCAAACCTCAGTCATATTCCCAGGCCACAAGTTTCCAGAATCAAACCGATGTCATGTTCCCAGGCCACAGGTTTCCACAATCTAACATCAGTCATGTTCCCAGGCCACAGGATTCCAGAAGCAAACCTCAGTCTTGTTCCCAAGACACAGGTTTCCAGAATCAACCCGATATCATGTTCCCTGGCCACAGTCTTCCAGAATCAAACCTCAGTCATGTTACCAGGCCACAGGTTTCCACCATCAAACCTCAGACATGTTCCCAGGCCACAGGGTTCCAGAATAAAACCGTTCTCATGTTCCCAGGCCACAGGGTTCCAGAATAAAACCGTTCGCATGTTCCCAGGGCACAGGGTTCCAGAATCCACCGATGACATGTTCCCAGGCAACAGGGTTCCACAATCAATCCTCAGTTAGGTTCCCAGGCTACAGGGTTCCAGAATAAAACCTCAGTCATGTTCCAAGTCCACAGGGTTCCAGAATCAATCCTCTGTTAGGTTCCCAGGCTACAGGGTTCCAGAATAAATCCTCAGTCATGTTCCCAGTCCACAGGGTTCCAGAACCTAGGCTCAGTCAGATTCCCAGGGCACCTTTTTCCACAATCTAAACAGATGTCATGTTCCCAAGCCACAGTTTTCCAGAATCTCACCTCAGTCATGTTCCCAGGCCACAAGGATCCAGAATCAAACCTCAGTCATGTTGCCAGGCCATAGGGTACCAGCATCAAACCTCAGTCATATTCCCAGGCCACAGGCTTCCAGAATCAAACGGATTTCATGTTCCCAGGCAACAGGTTTCCAGAATCCAAACCGATGTCATGTTCCCAGGCCACAAGATTCCACAATCTAACCTCAGTCATGTTCCCCGGCAAATGGCTTCCAGAATCAAACCTCAGTCATATTCCCAGGCCACAGGGTTCCAGAATCCACCGATGTCATGTTCCCAGGCCACAGGGTTCCAGAATCAATCCTCAGTTATGTTCCCAGGCTACAGGTATCCAGAATAAAACCTCAGTCATGTTCCCAGTCCACAGGGTTCCAGAACCAAGGCTCAGTCAGGTTCCCAGGGCACAGTATTCCACAATCTACACAGATGTCATGTTCCCAGGCCACAGTTTTCCAGAAACACGCCTCAGTTATGTTCCCAGGCCACAGGGATCCTGAATCAAACCTCAGTCATGTTGCCAGGCCATAGGGTACCACCATCAAACCTCAGTCATATTCCCAGGCCACAAGTTTCCAGAATCAAACCGATGTCATGTTCCCAGGCAACAGGTTTCCACAATCTAACATCAGTCATGTTCCCAGGCCAATGGTTTCCAGAATCAAACCTCAGTCATATTCCCAGGCCACAGGGTTCCAGAATCAACCCGATATCATGTTCCCTGGCCACATTCTTCCATAATCAAACCTCAGTCATGTTGCCAGGCCATAGGTTTCCACCATCAAACCTCAGACATGTTCCCAGGCCACAGGGTTCTAGAATAAAACCGTTCTCATGTTCCCAGGCCACAGGGTTCCAGAATCCACCGATGACATGTTCCCAGGCAACAGGGATCCAGAATCAATCCTCAGTTAGGTTCCCAGGCTACAGGGTTCCAGAATAAAACCTCAGTCATGTTCCCAGTCCACAGGGTTCCAGAACCAAGGCTCAGTCAGGTTCCCAGGGCAAAGTATTCCACAATCTAAACAGATGTCATGTTCCCAGGCCACAGTTTTCCAGAATCACGCCTCAGTCATGTACCCAGGCCACAGGGATCCAGAATCAAACCTCAGTCATGTTGCCAGGCCATAGGGTTCCAGAATCAAGGCTCAGTCAGGTTCCCAGGGCACAGTATTCCACAATCTAAACAGATGTCATGTTCCCAGGACACAGTTTTCCAGAATCACGCCTCAGTCATTTTCCCAGGCCACAGGGATCAAGAATCAAACCTCAGTCATGTTGCCAGGCCACAGGTTTCCACCATCAAACCTTAGACATGTTCCCAGTCCACAAGGCTCCAGAATAAAACCGTTCTCATGTTTCCAGGCCTCAGGGTACCAGAATCCACCAATGACATGTTCCCAGGCCAAAGGGTTCCAGAATCAATCCTCAGTTAGGTTCTCAGGCTACAGGGTTCCAGAATAAAACCTCAGTCATGTTCCCAGTCCACAGGGTTCCAGAACCTAGGCTCAGTCAGGTTCCCAGGGAACAGTATTCCACAATCTATACAGATGTCATTTTCCCAAGCCACAGTTTTCCAGAATCTCGCCTCAGACTTGTTCCCAGGCCACAGGGATGCAGAATCAAACCTCAGTCATGTTCCCAGGCCACAGGGTTCCAGAATAAAACCGTTCTCATGTTCCCAGGCCACAGGATTCCACAAGCAAACCTCAGACTTTTTCCCAGGCCACAGGGTTCCAGAATCCACCGATGACATGTTCCCAGGCAACAGGGTTCCAGAGTCAATCCTCAGTTAGGTTCCCAGGCTACAGGGTTCCAGAATAAAACCTCAGTCATGTTCCACGTCCACAGGGTTCCAGAATCAATCCTCAGTTAGGTTCCCAGGCTACAGGGTTCCCGAATAATACCTCAGTCATGTTCCCTGTCCACAGGGTTCCACAACCAAGGCTCAGTCAGGTTCCCAGGGCACAGTATTCCACAATCTAAACAGATGTCATGTTCCCAGGCCCCAGTTTTCCAGAATCAGGTCTGAGTCATTATTCCAGGCCACAGGGATCCAGAATCAAACCTCAGTCATGTTGCCATGCCATAGGGTACCACCATCAAACCTCAGTCATATTCCCAGGCACATTTTTCCAGAATCACGCCTGAGTCATGTTCTCAGGCCACAGGGATCCAGAATCAAACCTCAGTCATGTTGCCAGGCCATAGGCTAACATCATCAAACCTCAGTCATATTCCCAGGCCACAGGATTCCAGAATCAAACCGATTTCATGTTCCCAGGCAACAGGGTACCAGAATCCAAAACGATGTCATGTTCCTAGGCCACAGGATTCCACAATCTACCCTCAGTCATGTTCCCAGGCAAATGGCTTCCAGAATCAAACCTCAGTCATATTCCCAGGCCACAGGGTTCCAGAATCCACCGATGTCATGTTCCCAGGGCACAGGGTTCCAGAATCAATCCTCAGTTATGTTCACAGGCTACAGGGTTCCAGAATAAAACCTCAGTCATGTTCGCAGTCCACAGGGTTCCAGAACCAAGGCTCAGTCAGTTTCCCAGGGCACAGTATTCCACAATTTAAACAGATGTCATGTTCCCAGGCCACAGTTTTCCAGAATCACACTTCAGTCATGTTCCAAGGCCACAGGGATCCAGAATCAAACCTCAGTCATGTTGTCAGGCCATACGGTATCACCATCAAACCTCAGTCATATTCCCAGGCCACAAGTTTCCAGAATCAAACCGATGTCATGTTCCCAGGCCACAGGTTTCCAAAATCTAACATCAGTCATGTTCCCAGGCCACAGGATTCCAGAAGCAAACCTCAGTCTTGTGCCCAGGACACAGGTTTCCAGAATCAACCCGATATCATGTTCCCTGGCCACAGTCTTCCAGAATCAAACCTCAATCATGTTACCAGGCCACAGGTTTCCACCATCAAACCTCAGACATGTTCCCAGGCCAAAGGGTTCCAGAATAAAACCGTTCTCATGTTCCCAGGGCACAGGGTTCCAGAATCCACCGATGACATGTTCCCAGGCAACAGGGTTCCACAATCAATCCTCAGTTAGGTTCCCAGGCTACAGGGTTCCAGAATAAAACCTCAGTCATGTTCCCAGTCCACAGGGTTCCAGAACCTAGGCTCAGTCAGATTCCCAGGGCACCTTATTCCACAATCTAAACAGATGTCATGTTCCCAAGGCACAGTTTTCCAGAATCTCACCTCAGTCATGTTCCCAGGCCACAAGGATCCAGAATCAAACCTCAGTCATGTTGCCAGGCCATAGGTTACCAGCATCAAACCTCAGTCATATTCCCAGGCCACAGGCTTCCAGAATCAAACGGATTTCATGTTCCCAGGCAACAGGTTTCCAGAATCCAAACCGATGTCATGTTCCCAGGCCACAAGATTCCACAATCTAACCTCAGTCATGTTCCCCGGCAAATGGCTTCCAGAATCAAACCTCAGTCATATTCCCAGGCCACAGGGTTCCAGAATCCACCGATGTCATGTTCCCAGGCCACAGGGTTCCAGAATCAATCCTCAGTTATGTTCCCAGGCTACAGGTATCCAGAATAAAACCTCAGTCATGTTCCCAGTCCACAGGGTTCCAGAAACAAGGCTCAGTCAGGTTCCCAGGGCACAGTATTCCACAATCTACACAGATGTCATGTTCCCAGGCCACAGTTTCCAGAAACACGCCTCAGTTATGTTCCCAGGCCACAGGGATCCTGAATCAAACCTCAGTCATGTTGCCAGGCCATAGGGTACCACCATCAAACGTCAGTCATATTCCCAGGCCACAAGTTTCCAGAATCAAACCGATGTCATGTTCCCAGGCAACAGGTTTCCACAATCAAACATCAGTCATGTTCCCAGGCCAATGGTTTCCAGAATCAAACCTCAGTCATATTCCCAGGCCACAGGGTTCCAGAATCCAACCGATGTCGTGTTCCCAGGCCACAGGTTTCCACAAGCAAACCTCAGTCGTGTTCCCAGGACACAGCTTTCCAGAATCAACCCGATATCATGTTCCCTGGCGACAGTCTTCCAGAATCTAACCTCAGTCATGTTGCCAGGCCACAGGTTTCCACCATCAAACCTCAGACATGTTCCCAGGCCACAGGGTTCCAGAATAAAACCGTTCTCATGTTCCCAGGCAAAAAGATTCCAGAATCCACCGATGACATGTTCCCAGGCAACAGGGTTCCAGAATCAATCCTCAGTCAGGTTCCCAGGCTACAGGGTTCCAGAATAAAACCTCAGTCATGTTCCAAGTCCACAGGGTTCCAGAATCAAACCTCAGTTAGGTTCCCAGGCTACAGGGATCCAGAATAAAACCTCAGTCATGTTCCCAGTCCACAGGGTCCCAGAACCTAGGCTCAGTTAGATTCTCAGGGCACAGTATTCCACAATCTAAACAAATGTCATGTTCCCAAGCCACAATTTTCCAGAATCATGCCTCAGTCATGTACCCAGGCCACAGGGATCCAGAATCAAACTTCAGTCATGTTGCCAGGCCATAGGGTACCACCATCAAACCTCAGTCATATTCCCGGGCCACAAGTTTCCGGAATCAAACCGATGTCATGTTCCCAGGCCGCAGGTTTCCACAATCTAACATCAGTCATGTTCCCAGGCCACAGGATTCCAGAAGCAAACCTCAGTCTTGTTCCCAGGACACAAGTTTCCAGAATCAACCCGATATCATGTTCCCTGGCCACAGTCTTTCCCAATCAAACCTCAGTCAAGTTGCCAGGCCACAGGGTTCCAGAACCTAGGCTCAGTCAGGATCCCTGGGCACAGTATTCCACAATTTAAACAGATGTCATGTTCCCAGGCCACAGTTTTCTAGAATCTCGCCTCAATCATGTTCCCAGGCCACAGGGATCCTGAATCAAACCTCAGTCATGTCGCCAGGCCATAGGGTACCACCATCAAACCTCAGTCATATTCCCAGTCCACAGGCTTCCAGAATCAAACGGATTTCATGTTCCCAGGCAACAGGGTTCCAGAATCCAAACCGATGTCATGTTCCCAGGCCACAGGATTCCACAATCTAATGTCAGTCTTGTTCCCAGCCCACAGGTTTCCACAATCTAACATCAGTCATGTTCCCAGGCCAATGGTTTCCAGAATCAAACCTCAGTCATATTCCCAGGCCACAGGGTTCCAGAATCCAACCGATGTCGTGTTCCCAGGCCACAGGATTCCACAAGCAAACCTCAGTCGTGTTCCCAGGACACAGCTATCCAGAATCAACCCGATATCATGTTCCCAGGCGACAGTCTTCCAGAATCAAACCTCAGTCATGTTGCGAGGCCACAGGTTTCCACCATCAAACCTCAGACATGTTCCCAGGCCACAGGGTTCCAGAATAAAACCTTTCTCATGATCCCAGGACACAGGGTTCCTGAATCCACCGATGACATATTCCCAGGCAACAGGGTTCCAGAATCAATCCTCAGTTAGGTTCCCAGGCTATAGGGTTCCAGAATAAAACCTCAGTCATGTTCCCAGGCCACAGGGATCCAGAATCAAACCTCAGTCATGTTGCCAGGCCATACGGTATCACCATCAAACCTCAGTCATATTCCCAGGCCACAAGTTTCCAGAATCAAACCGATGTCACGTTCCCAGGCCACAGGTTTCCACAATCTATCATCAGTCATGTTCCCAGGCCACAGGATTCCAGAAGCAAACCTCAGTCTTATTCCCAGGACACAGGTTTCCAGAATCAACCCGATATCATGTTCCCTGGCCACAGTCTTCCAGAATCAAACCTCAGTCATGTTCCAGGCCACAGGGTTCCAGAACCTAGGCTCAGTCAGGTTCCCAGAGCACAGTATTCCACAATCTAAACAGATGTCATGTTCCCAAGCCACAGTTTTCCAGAATCTCGCCTCAGTCATATTCCCAGGGCACAGGGATCCAGAATCAAACTTAAGTCATGTTGCCAGGCCATAGGGTACCACCATCAAACCTCAGTCATATTCCCAGGCCACAGGCTTCCAGAATCAAACGGATTTCATGTTCCCAGGCAACAGGTTTCCAGAATCCAAACCGATGTCATGTTCCCAGGCCACAGGATTCCACAATCTCACCTCAGTCATTTTCCCAGGCAAATGGCTTCCAGAATCAAACCTCAGTCATATTCCCAGGCCACAGGGTTCCAGAATCCACCGATGTCATGTTCCCAGGCCACAGGCTTCCCGAATCAATCCTCAGTTATGTTCCCAGGCTACAGGGTTCCAGAATAAAACCTCAGTTATGATCCCAGTCCACAGGGTTCCAGAACCAAGGCTCAGTCAGTTTCCCAGGGCACAGTATTCCACAATCTAAACAGATGTCATGTTCCCAGGCCACAGTTTTCTAGAATCTCGCCTCAGTCATGTTCCCAGGTCAATGGTTTCCAGAATCAAACCTCAGTCATATTCCCAGGCCACAGGCTTCCAGAATCCTCCGATGTCATGTTCCCAGGCCACAGGGTTCCAGAATCAATCCTCAGTTATGTCCCCAGGCTACAGGGTTCCAGAATAAAACCTCAGTCATGCTCGAGTCCACAGGGTTCCAGAACCAAGGCTCAGTCAGGTTCCCAGTGCACAGTATTCCACAATCTAAACAGATGTCATGTTCCCAGTCCACATTTTTTCAGAATCCCGCCTGAGTCATGTTCCCAGGCCACAGGGATTTAGAATGAAACCTCAATCATGTTGCCAAGCCGTAGGCTACCACAATCAAACCTCAGTCATATTCCCAGGCCACAGGTTTCCAGAATCAAACCGATTTCATGTTCCCAGGCAACAGGGTACCAGAATCCAAACCGATGTCATGTTCCCAGGCCACAGGATTCCACAATCTAACCTCAGTCATGTTCCCAGGCCAAAGGTTTCCAGAATCAAACCTCAGTCATATTCCCAGTCTACAGGGTTCCAGAATCCACCGATGTCATGTTCCCAGGCCACAGGGATCCAGAATCAAACCTCAGTTATGTTGCCTTGCCATAGGGTACCACCATCAAACCTCTGTCATATTCCCAGTCCACATTTTTCCAGAATCACGCCTGAGTCATGTACCCAGGCCACAGGGATCCAGAATCAAACCTCAGTCATGTTGCCAGGCCATAGGCTACCACCATCAAACCTCAGTCATATTCCCGAGCCACAAGTTTCCAGAATCAAACCGATGTCATGTTCCCAGGCCACAGGTTTCCACAATCCAACATCAGTCATGTTCCCAGGCCACAGGATTCCAGAAGCAAACCTCAGTCTTGTTCCCAGGACACAAGTTTCCAGAATCAACCCGATATCATGTTCCCTGGCCACAGTCTTTCCCAATCAAACCTCAGTCAAGTTGCCAGGCCACAGGGTTACAGAATCTAGGCTCAGTCAGGTTCCCAGGGCACAGTATTCCACAATCTAAACAGATGTCATGTTCCCAAGCCACAGTTTTCCAGAATCTCGCCTCAGTCATGTTCCCAGGCCACAGGGATCCAGAATCAAACCTCAGTCATGTCGGCAGGCCATAGGGTACCTCCATCAAACCTCAGTCATATTCCCAGTCCACAGGCTTCCAGAATCAAACGGATTTCATGTTCCCAGGCAACAGGGTTCCAGAATCCAAACCGATGTCATGTTCCCAGGCCACAGGATTCCACAATCTAATGTCAGTCTTGTTCCCAGGCCACAGGTTTCCACAATCTAACATCAGTCATGTTCCCAGGCCAATGGTTTCCAGAATCAAACCTCAGTCATATTCCCAGGCCACAGGGTTCCAGAATCCAACCGATGTCGTGTTCCCAGGCCACAGGATTCCACAAGCAAACCTCAGTCGTGTTCCCAGGACACAGCTTTCCAGAATCAACCCGATATCATGTTCCCTGGCGACCGTCTTCCAGAATCAAACCTAGGTCATGTTGCCAGGCCACAGGTTTCCACCATCAAACCTCAAACATGTTCCCAGGCCACAGGGTTCCAGAATAAAACCGTTCTCATGTTCCCAGGCCACAGGGTTCCAGAATCCACCGATGACATATTCCCAGGCAACAGGGTTCCAGAATCAATCCTCAGTCAGGTTCCCAGGCTACAGGGTTCCAGAATAAAACCTCAGTCATGTTCCAAGTCCACAGGGTTCCAGAACCAAGGCTAAGCCACGTTCCCAGGGCACAGTATTCCACAATCTACACAGATGTCATGTTCCCAGGCCACAGTTTTCCAGAAACACGCCTCAGTTATGTTCCCAGGCCACAGGGATCCTGAATCAAACCTCAGTCATGTTGCCAGGCCATAGGGTACCACCATCAAACCTCAGTCATCTTCCCAGGCCACAAGTTTCCAGAATCAAACCGATGTCATGTTCCCAGGCAACAGGTTTCCACAATCTAACATCAGTCATGTTCCCAGGCCAATGGTTTCCGGAATCAAACCTCAGTCATATTCCCAGGCCACAGGGTTCCAGAATCAACCCGATATCATGTTCCCTGGCCACATTCTTCCATAATCAAACCTCAGTCATGTTGCCAGGCCATAGGTTTCCACCATCAAACCTCAGACATGTTCCCAGGCCACAGGGTTCTAGAATAAAACCGTTCTCATGTTCCCAGGCCACAGGGTTCCAGAATCCACCGATGACATGTTCCCAGGCAACAGGGATCCAGAATCAATCCTCAGTTAGGTTCCCAGGCTACAGGGTTCCAGAATAAAACCTCAGTCATGTTCCCAGTCCACAGGGTTGCAGAACCAAGGCTCAGTCAGGTTCCCAGGGCAAAGTATTCCACAATCTAAACAGATGTCATGTTCCCAGGCCACAGTTTTCCAGAATCACGCCTCAGTCATGTACCCAGGCCACAGGGATCCAGAATCATACCTCAGTCATGTTGCCAGGCCATAGGGTTCCAGAATCAAGGCTCAGTCAGGTTCCCAGGGAACAGTATTCCACAATCTATACAGATGTCATTTTCCCAAGCCACAGTTTTCCAGAATCTCGCCTCAGACTTGTTCCCAGGCCACAGGGATGCAGAATCAAACCTCAGTCATGTTCCCAGGCCACAGGGTTCCAGAATAAAACCGTTCTCATGTTCCCAGGCCACAGGATTCCACAAGCAAACTTCAGTCTTTTTCCCAGTCCACAGGGTTCCAGAATCCACCGATGACATGTTCCCAGGCAACAGGGTTCCAGAGTCAATCCTCAGTTAGGTTCCCAGGCTACAGGGTTCCAGAATAAAACCTCAGTCATGTTCCACGTCCACAGGGTTCCAGAATCAAACCGATTTCATGTTCCCAGGCAACAGGGTACCAGAATCCAAAACGATGTCATGTTCATAGGCCACAGGATTCCACAATCTAAGCTCAGTCATGTTCCCAGGCAAATGGCTTCCAGAATCAAACCTCAGTCATATTCCCAGGCCACAGGGTTCCAGAATCCACCGATGTCATGTTCACAGGGCACAGGGTTCCAGAATCAATCCTCAGTTATGTTCACAGGCTACAGGGTTCCAGAATAAAACCTCAGTCATGTTCCCAGTCCACAGGGTTCCAGAACCAAGGCTCAGTCAGTTTCCCAGGGCACAGTATTCCACAATTTAAACAGATGTCATGTTCCCAGGCCACAGTTTTCCAGAATCACACTTCAGTCATGTTCCAAGGCCACAGGGATCCAGAATCAAACCTCAGTCATGTTGCCAGGCCATACGGTATCACCATCAAACCTCAGTCATATTCCCAGGCCACAAGTTTCCAGAATCAAACCGATGTCATGTTCCCAGGCCACAGGTTTCCACAATCTAACATCAGTCATGTTCCCAGGCCACAGGATTCCAGAAGCAAACCTCAGTCTTGTTCCCAAGACACAGGTTTCTAGAATCAACCCGATATCATGTTCCCTGGCCACAGTCTTCCAGAATCAAACCTCAGTCATGTTACCAGGCCACAGGTTTCCACCATCAAACCTCAGACATGTTCCCAGGCCACAGGGTTCCAGAATAAAACCGTTCTCATGTTCCCAGGCCACAGGGTTCCAGAATAAAACCGTTCGCATGTTCCCAGGGCACAGGGTTCCAGAATCCACCGATGACATGTTCCCAGGCAACAGGGTTCCACAATCAATCCTCAGTTAGGTTCCAAGGCTACAGGGTTCCAGAATAAAACCTCAGTCATGTTCCAAGTCCACAGGGTTCCAGAATCAATCCTCTGTTAGGTTCCCAGGCTACAGGGTTCCAGAATAAATCCTCAGTCATGTTCCCAGTCCACAGGGTTCCAGAACCTAGGCTCAGTCAGATTCCCAGGGCACCTTATTCCACAATCTAAACAGATGTCATGTTCCCAAGCCACAGTTTTCCAGAATCTCACCTCAGTCATGTTCCCAGGCCACAAGGATCCAGAATCAAACCTCAGTCATGTTGCCAGGCCATAGGGTACCAGCATCAAACCTCAGTCATATTCCCAGGCCACAGGCTACCAGAATCAAACGGATTTCATGTTCCCAGGCAACAGGGTTCCAGAATCCAAACCGATGTCATGTTCCCAGGCCACAGGATTCCACAATCTAACCTCAATCATGATCCCAGGTCAAAGGTTTCCAGAATCTAACCTCAGTCATATTCCCAGGCCACAGGGTTCCAGAATCCACCGATGTCATGTTCCCAGGCCACAGGGTTACAGAATCAATCCTCAGTTATGTTCCCAGGCTACAGGTATCCAGAATAAAACCTCAGTCATGTTCCCAGTCCACAGGGTTCCAGAACCAAGGCTAAGCCACGTTCCCAGGGCACAGTATTCCACAATCTACACAGATGTCATGTTCCCAGGCCACAGTTTTCCAGAAACACGCCTCAGTTATGTTCCCAGGCCACAGGGATCCTGAATCAAACCTCAGTCATGTTACCAGGCCATAGGGTACCACCATCAAACCTCAGTCATATTCCCAGGCCACAAGTTTCCAGAATCAAACCGATGTCATGTTCCCAGGCAACAGGTTTCCACAATCTAACATCAGTCATGTTCCCAGGCCAATGGTTTCCGGAATCAAACCTCAGTCATATTCCCAGGCCACAGGGTTCCAGAATCAACCCGATATCATGTTCCCTGGCCACATTCTTCCATAATCAAACCTCAGTCATGTTGCCAGGCCATAGGTTTCCACCATCAAACCTCAGACATGTTCCCAGGCCACAGGGTTCTAGAATAAAACCGTTCTCATGTTCCCAGGCCACAGGGTTCCAGAATCCACCGATGACATGTTCCCAGGCAACAGGGATCCAGAATCAATCCTCAGTTAGGTTCCCAGGCTACAGGGTTCCAGAATAAAACCTCAGTCATGTTCCCAGTCCACAGGGTTCCAGAACCAAGGCTCAGTCAGGTTCCCAGGGCAAAGTATTCCACAATCTAAACAGATGTCATGTTCCCAGGCCACAGTTTTCCAGAATCACGCCTCAGTCATGTACCCAGGCCACAGGGATCCAGAATCAAACCTCAGTCATGTTGCCAGGCCATAGGGTTCCAGAATCAAGGCTCAGTCAGGTTCCCAGGGCACAGTATTCCACAATCTAAACAGATGTCATGTTCCCAGGACACAGTTTTCCAGAATCACGCCTCAGTCATGTTCCCAGGCCACAGGGATCAAGAATCAAACCTCAGTCATGTTGCCAGGCCACAGGTTTCCACCATCAAACCTTAGACATGTTCCCAGTCCACAAGGCTCCAGAATAAAACCGTTCTCATGTTTCCAGGCCTCAGGGTACCAGAATCCACCAATGACATGTTCCCAGGCCAAAGGGTTCCAGAATCAATCCTCAGTTAGGTTCTCAGGCTACAGGGTTCCAGAATAAAACCTCAGTCATGTTCCCAGTCCACAGGGTTCCAGAACCTAGGCTCAGTCAGGTTCCCAGGGAACAGTATTCCACAATCTATACAGATGTCATTTTCCCAAGCCACAGTTTTCCAGAATCTCGCCTCAGACTTGTTCCCAGGCCACAGGGATGCAGAATCAAACCTCAGTCATGTTCCCAGGCCACAGGGTTCCAGAATAAAACCGTTCTCATGTTCCCAGGCCACAGGATTCCACAAGCAAACCTCAGACTTTTTCCCAGGCCACAGGGTTCCAGAATCCACCGATGACATGTTCCCAGGCAACAGGGTTCCAGAGTCAATCCTCAGTTAGGTTCCCAGGCTACAGGGTTCCAGAATAAAACCTCAGTCATGTTCCACGTCCACAGGGTTCCAGAATCAATCCTCAGTTAGGTTCCCAGGCTACAGGGTTCCCGAATAATACCTCAGTCATGTTCCCTGTCCACAGGGTTCCACAACCAAGGCTCAGTCAGGTTCCCAGGGCACAGTATTCCACAATCTAAACAGATGTCATGTTCCCAGGCCCCAGTTTTCCAGAATCAGGTCTGAGTCATTATTCCAGGCCACAGGGATCCAGAATCAAACCTCAGTCATGTTGCCATGCCATAGGGTACCACCATCAAACCTCAGTCATATTCCCAGGCACATTTTTCCAGAATCACGCCTGAGTCATGTTCTCAGGCCACAGGGATCCAGAATCAAACCTCAGTCATGTTGCCAGGCCATAGGCTAACATCATCAAACCTCAGTCATATTCCCAGGCCACAGGATTCCAGAATCAAACCGATTTCATGTTCCCAGGCAACAGGGTACCAGAATCCAAAACGATGTCATGTTCCTAGGCCACAGGATTCCACAATCTACCCTCAGTCATGTTCCCAGGCAAATGGCTTCCAGAATCAAACCTCAGTCATATTCCCAGGCCACAGGGTTCCAGAATCCACCGATGTCATGTTCCCAGGGCACAGGGTTCCAGAATCAATCCTCAGTTATGTTCACAGGCTACAGGGTTCCAGAATAAAACCTCAGTCATGTTCGCAGTCCACAGGGTTCCAGAACCAAGGCTCAGTCAGTTTCCCAGGGCACAGTATTCCACAATTTAAACAGATGTCATGTTCCCAGGCCACAGTTTTCCAGAATCACACTTCAGTCATGTTCCAAGGCCACAGGGATCCAGAATCAAACCTCAGTCATGTTGTCAGGCCATACGGTATCACCATCAAACCTCAGTCATATTCCCAGGCCACAAGTTTCCAGAATCAAACCGATGTCATGTTCCCAGGCCACAGGTTTCCAAAATCTAACATCAGTCATGTTCCCAGGCCACAGGATTCCAGAAGCAAACCTCAGTCTTGTGCCCAGGACACAGGTTTCCAGAATCAACCCGATATCATGTTCCCTGGCCACAGTCTTCCAGAATCAAACCTCAATCATGTTACCAGGCCACAGGTTTCCACCATCAAACCTCAGACATGTTCCCAGGCCAAAGGGTTCCAGAATAAAACCGTTCTCATGTTCCCAGGGCACAGGGTTCCAGAATCCACCGATGACATGTTCCCAGGCAACAGGGTTCCACAATCAATCCTCAGTTAGGTTCCCAGGCTACAGGGTTCCAGAATAAAACCTCAGTCATGTTCCCAGTCCACAGGGTTCCAGAACCTAGGCTCAGTCAGATTCCCAGGGCACCTTATTCCACAATCTAAACAGATGTCATGTTCCCAAGGCACAGTTTTCCAGAATCTCACCTCAGTCATGTTCCCAGGCCACAAGGATCCAGAATCAAACCTCAGTCATGTTGCCAGGCCATAGGTTACCAGCATCAAACCTCAGTCATATTCCCAGGCCACAGGCTTCCAGAATCAAACGGATTTCATGTTCCCAGGCAACAGGTTTCCAGAATCCAAACCGATGTCATGTTCCCAGGCCACAAGATTCCACAATCTAACCTCAGTCATGTTCCCCGGCAAATGGCTTCCAGAATCAAACCTCAGTCATATTCCCAGGCCACAGGGTTCCAGAATCCACCGATGTCATGTTCCCAGGCCACAGGGTTCCAGAATCAATCCTCAGTTATGTTCCCAGGCTACAGGTATCCAGAATAAAACCTCAGTCATGTTCCCAGTCCACAGGGTTCCAGAAACAAGGCTCAGTCAGGTTCCCAGGGCACAGTATTCCACAATCTACACAGATGTCATGTTCCCAGGCCACAGTTTCCAGAAACACGCCTCAGTTATGTTCCCAGGCCACAGGGATCCTGAATCAAACCTCAGTCATGTTGCCAGGCCATAGGGTACCACCATCAAACGTCAGTCATATTCCCAGGCCACAAGTTTCCAGAATCAAACCGATGTCATGTTCCCAGGCAACAGGTTTCCACAATCAAACATCAGTCATGTTCCCAGGCCAATGGTTTCCAGAATCAAACCTCAGTCATATTCCCAGGCCACAGGGTTCCAGAATCCAACCGATGTCGTGTTCCCAGGCCACAGGTTTCCACAAGCAAACCTCAGTCGTGTTCCCAGGACACAGCTTTCCAGAATCAACCCGATATCATGTTCCCTGGCGACAGTCTTCCAGAATCTAACCTCAGTCATGTTGCCAGGCCACAGGTTTCCACCATCAAACCTCAGACATGTTCCCAGGCCACAGGGTTCCAGAATAAAACCGTTCTCATGTTCCCAGGCAAAAAGATTCCAGAATCCACCGATGACATGTTCCCAGGCAACAGGGTTCCAGAATCAATCCTCAGTCAGGTTCCCAGGCTACAGGGTTCCAGAATAAAACCTCAGTCATGTTCCAAGTCCACAGGGTTCCAGAATCAAACCTCAGTTAGGTTCCCAGGCTACAGGGATCCAGAATAAAACCTCAGTCATGTTCCCAGTCCACAGGGTCCCAGAACCTAGGCTCAGTTAGATTCTCAGGGCACAGTATTCCACAATCTAAACAAATGTCATGTTCCCAAGCCACAATTTTCCAGAATCATGCCTCAGTCATGTACCCAGGCCACAGGGATCCAGAATCAAACTTCAGTCATGTTGCCAGGCCATAGGGTACCACCATCAAACCTCAGTCATATTCCCGGGCCACAAGTTTCCGGAATCAAACCGATGTCATGTTCCCAGGCCGCAGGTTTCCACAATCTAACATCAGTCATGTTCCCAGGCCACAGGATTCCAGAAGCAAACCTCAGTCTTGTTCCCAGGACACAAGTTTCCAGAATCAACCCGATATCATGTTCCCTGGCCACAGTCTTTCCCAATCAAACCTCAGTCAAGTTGCCAGGCCACAGGGTTCCAGAACCTAGGCTCAGTCAGGATCCCTGGGCACAGTATTCCACAATTTAAACAGATGTCATGTTCCCAGGCCACAGTTTTCTAGAATCTCGCCTCAATCATGTTCCCAGGCCACAGGGATCCTGAATCAAACCTCAGTCATGTCGCCAGGCCATAGGGTACCACCATCAAACCTCAGTCATATTCCCAGTCCACAGGCTTCCAGAATCAAACGGATTTCATGTTCCCAGGCAACAGGGTTCCAGAATCCAAACCGATGTCATGTTCCCAGGCCACAGGATTCCACAATCTAATGTCAGTCTTGTTCCCAGCCCACAGGTTTCCACAATCTAACATCAGTCATGTTCCCAGGCCAATGGTTTCCAGAATCAAACCTCAGTCATATTCCCAGGCCACAGGGTTCCAGAATCCAACCGATGTCGTGTTCCCAGGCCACAGGATTCCACAAGCAAACCTCAGTCGTGTTCCCAGGACACAGCTATCCAGAATCAACCCGATATCATGTTCCCAGGCGACAGTCTTCCAGAATCAAACCTCAGTCATGTTGCGAGGCCACAGGTTTCCACCATCAAACCTCAGACATGTTCCCAGGCCACAGGGTTCCAGAATAAAACCTTTCTCATGATCCCAGGACACAGGGTTCCTGAATCCACCGATGACATATTCCCAGGCAACAGGGTTCCAGAATCAATCCTCAGTTAGGTTCCCAGGCTATAGGGTTCCAGAATAAAACCTCAGTCATGTTCCCAGGCCACAGGGATCCAGAATCAAACCTCAGTCATGTTGCCAGGCCATACGGTATCACCATCAAACCTCAGTCATATTCCCAGGCCACAAGTTTCCAGAATCAAACCGATGTCACGTTCCCAGGCCACAGGTTTCCACAATCTATCATCAGTCATGTTCCCAGGCCACAGGATTCCAGAAGCAAACCTCAGTCTTATTCCCAGGACACAGGTTTCCAGAATCAACCCGATATCATGTTCCCTGGCCACAGTCTTCCAGAATCAAACCTCAGTCATGTTCCAGGCCACAGGGTTCCAGAACCTAGGCTCAGTCAGGTTCCCAGAGCACAGTATTCCACAATCTAAACAGATGTCATGTTCCCAAGCCACAGTTTTCCAGAATCTCGCCTCAGTCATATTCCCAGGGCACAGGGATCCAGAATCAAACTTAAGTCATGTTGCCAGGCCATAGGGTACCACCATCAAACCTCAGTCATATTCCCAGGCCACAGGCTTCCAGAATCAAACGGATTTCATGTTCCCAGGCAACAGGTTTCCAGAATCCAAACCGATGTCATGTTCCCAGGCCACAGGATTCCACAATCTCACCTCAGTCATTTTCCCAGGCAAATGGCTTCCAGAATCAAACCTCAGTCATATTCCCAGGCCACAGGGTTCCAGAATCCACCGATGTCATGTTCCCAGGCCACAGGCTTCCCGAATCAATCCTCAGTTATGTTCCCAGGCTACAGGGTTCCAGAATAAAACCTCAGTTATGATCCCAGTCCACAGGGTTCCAGAACCAAGGCTCAGTCAGTTTCCCAGGGCACAGTATTCCACAATCTAAACAGATGTCATGTTCCCAGGCCACAGTTTTCTAGAATCTCGCCTCAGTCATGTTCCCAGGTCAATGGTTTCCAGAATCAAACCTCAGTCATATTCCCAGGCCACAGGCTTCCAGAATCCTCCGATGTCATGTTCCCAGGCCACAGGGTTCCAGAATCAATCCTCAGTTATGTCCCCAGGCTACAGGGTTCCAGAATAAAACCTCAGTCATGCTCGAGTCCACAGGGTTCCAGAACCAAGGCTCAGTCAGGTTCCCAGTGCACAGTATTCCACAATCTAAACAGATGTCATGTTCCCAGTCCACATTTTTTCAGAATCCCGCCTGAGTCATGTTCCCAGGCCACAGGGATTTAGAATGAAACCTCAATCATGTTGCCAAGCCGTAGGCTACCACAATCAAACCTCAGTCATATTCCCAGGCCACAGGTTTCCAGAATCAAACCGATTTCATGTTCCCAGGCAACAGGGTACCAGAATCCAAACCGATGTCATGTTCCCAGGCCACAGGATTCCACAATCTAACCTCAGTCATGTTCCCAGGCCAAAGGTTTCCAGAATCAAACCTCAGTCATATTCCCAGTCTACAGGGTTCCAGAATCCACCGATGTCATGTTCCCAGGCCACAGGGATCCAGAATCAAACCTCAGTTATGTTGCCTTGCCATAGGGTACCACCATCAAACCTCTGTCATATTCCCAGTCCACATTTTTCCAGAATCACGCCTGAGTCATGTACCCAGGCCACAGGGATCCAGAATCAAACCTCAGTCATGTTGCCAGGCCATAGGCTACCACCATCAAACCTCAGTCATATTCCCGAGCCACAAGTTTCCAGAATCAAACCGATGTCATGTTCCCAGGCCACAGGTTTCCACAATCCAACATCAGTCATGTTCCCAGGCCACAGGATTCCAGAAGCAAACCTCAGTCTTGTTCCCAGGACACAAGTTTCCAGAATCAACCCGATATCATGTTCCCTGGCCACAGTCTTTCCCAATCAAACCTCAGTCAAGTTGCCAGGCCACAGGGTTACAGAATCTAGGCTCAGTCAGGTTCCCAGGGCACAGTATTCCACAATCTAAACAGATGTCATGTTCCCAAGCCACAGTTTTCCAGAATCTCGCCTCAGTCATGTTCCCAGGCCACAGGGATCCAGAATCAAACCTCAGTCATGTCGGCAGGCCATAGGGTACCTCCATCAAACCTCAGTCATATTCCCAGTCCACAGGCTTCCAGAATCAAACGGATTTCATGTTCCCAGGCAACAGGGTTCCAGAATCCAAACCGATGTCATGTTCCCAGGCCACAGGATTCCACAATCTAATGTCAGTCTTGTTCCCAGGCCACAGGTTTCCACAATCTAACATCAGTCATGTTCCCAGGCCAATGGTTTCCAGAATCAAACCTCAGTCATATTCCCAGGCCACAGGGTTCCAGAATCCAACCGATGTCGTGTTCCCAGGCCACAGGATTCCACAAGCAAACCTCAGTCGTGTTCCCAGGACACAGCTTTCCAGAATCAACCCGATATCATGTTCCCTGGCGACCGTCTTCCAGAATCAAACCTAGGTCATGTTGCCAGGCCACAGGTTTCCACCATCAAACCTCAGACATGTTCCCAGGCCACAGGGTTCCAGAATAAAACCGTTCTCATGTTCCCAGGCCACAGGGTTCCAGAATCCACCGATGACATGTTCCCAGGCAACAGGGTTCCAGAATCAATCCTCAGTCAGGTTCCCAGGCTACAGGGTTCCAGAATAAAACCTCAGTCATGTTCCAAGTCCACAGGGTTACAGAATCAATCCTCAGTTAGGTTCCCAGTCTACAGGGTTCCAGAATAAAACCTCAGTCATGTTCCCAGTCCACAGGGTTCCAGAATCTAGGCTCAGTCAGATTCCCAATGTAGAGTATTCCACAATCTAAACAGATGTCATGTTCCCAAGCCACAGTTTTCCAGAATCTCGCCTCAGTCATATTCCCAGGCCACAGGGATCCAGAATCAAACCTCAGTCATGTTGCCAGGCCATAGGGTACCACCATCAAACCTCAGTCATATTCCCAGGCCACAGGCTAGCAGAATCAAACGGATTTCATGTTCCCAGGCAACAGGGTTCCAGAATCCAAACCGATGTCATATTCCCAGGCCACAGGATTCCACAATCTAACCTCAGTCATGTTCCCAGGCCAGTGGTTTCCAGAATCAAACCTCAGTCATATTCCCAGGCCACAGGGTTCCAGAATCCACCGATGTCATGTTCCCAGGCCACAGGCTTCCCGAATCAATCCTCAGTTATGTTCCCAGGCTACAGGGTTCCAGAATAAAACCTCAGTTATGATCCCAGTCCACAGGGTTCCAGAACCAAGGCTCAGTCAGTTTCCCAGGGCACAGTATTCCACAATCTAAACAGATGTCATGTTCCCAGGCCACAGTTTTCTAGAATCTCGCCTCAGTCATGTTCCCAGGTCAATGGTTTCCAGAATCAAACCTCAGTCATATTCCCAGGCCACAGGCTTCCAGAATCCTCCGATGTCATGTTCCCAGGCCACAGGGTTCCAGAATCAATCCTCAGTTATGTTCCCAGGCTACAGGGTTCCAGAATAAAACCTCAGTCATGCTCGAGTCCACAGGGTTCCAGAACCAAGGCTCAGTCAGGTTCCCAGTGCACAGTATTCCACAATCTAAACAGATGTCATGTTCCCAGTCCACATTTTTTCAGAATCCCGCCTGAGTCATGTTCCCAGGCCACAGGGATCTAGAATGAAACCTCAATCATGTTGCCAGGCCGTAGGCTACCACAATCAAACCTCAGTCATATTCCCAGGCCACAGGTTTCCAGAATCAAACCGATTTCATGTTCCCAGGCAACAGGGTACCAGAATCCAAACCGATGTCATGTTCCCAGGCCACAGGATTCCACAATCTAACCTCAGTCATGTTCCCAGGCCAAAGGTTTCCAGAATCAAACCTCAGTCATATTCCCAGTCTACAGGGTTCCAGAATCCACCGATGTCATGTTCCCAGGCCACAGGGATCCAGAATCAAACCTCAGTTATGTTGCCTTGCCATAGGGTACCACCATCAAACCTCTGACATATTCCCAGTCCACATTTTTCCAGAATCACGCCTGAGTCATGTACCCAGGCCACAGGGATCCAGAATCAAACCTCAGTCATGTTGCCAGGCCATAGGCTACCACCATCAAACCTCTGTCATATTCCCGAGCCACAAGTTTCCAGAATCAAACCGATGTCATGTTCCCAGGCCACAGGTTTCCACAATCCAACATCAGTCATGTTCCCAGGCCACAGGATTCCAGAAGCAAACCTCAGTCTTGTTCCCAGGACACAAGTTTCCAGAATCAACCCGATAACATGTTCCCTGGCCACAGTCTTTCCCAATCAAACCTCAGTCAAGTTGCCAGGCCACAGGGTTCCAGAATCTAGGCTCAGTCAGGTTCCCAGGGCACAGTATTCCACAATCAGAACAGATGTCATGTTCCCAAGCCACAGTTTTCCAGAATCTCGCCTCAGTCATGTTCCCAGGCCACAGGGATCCAGAATCAAACCTCAGTCATGTCGGCAGGCCATAGGGTACCTCCATCAAACCTCAGTCATATTCCCAGTCCACAGGCTTCCAGAATCAAACGGATTTCATGTTCCCAGGCAACAGGGTTCCAGAATCCAAACCGATGTCATGTTCCCAGGCCACAGGATTCCACAATCTAATGTCAGTCTTGTTCCCAGGCCACAGGTTTCCACAATCTAACATCAGTCATGTTCCCAGGCCAATGGTTTCCAGAATCAAACCTCAGTCATATTCCCAGGCCACAGGGTTCCAGAATCCAACCGATGTCGTGTTCCCAGGCCACAGGATTCCACAAGCAAACCTCAGTCGTGTTCCCAGGACACAGCTTTCCAGAATCAACCCGATATCATGTTCCCTGGCGACCGTCTTCCAGAATCAAACCTCAGTCATGTTGCCAGGCCACAGGTTTCCACCATCAAACCTCAGACATGTTCCCAGGCCACAGGGTTCCAGAATAAAACCGTTCTCATGTTCCCAGGCCACAGGGTTCCAGAATCCACCGATGACATGTTCCCAGGCAACAGGGTTCCAGAATCAATCCTCAGTCAGGTTCCCAGGCTACAGGGTTCCAGAATAAAACCTCAGTCATGTTCCAAGTCCACAGGGTTCCAGAATCAATCCTCAGTTAGGTTCCCAGTCTACAGGGTTCCAGAATAAAACCTCAGTCATGTTCCCAGTCCACAGGGTTCCAGAATCTAGGCTCAGTCAGATTCCCAATGTAGAGTATTCCACAATCTAAACAGATGTCATGTTCCCAAGCCACAGTTTTCCAGAATCTCGCCTCAGTCATATTCCCAGGCCACAGGGATCCAGAATCAAACCTCAGTCATGTTGCCAGGCCATAGGGTACCACCATCAAACCTCAGTCATATTCCCAGGCCACAGGCTAGCAGAATCAAACGGATTTCATGTTCCCAGGCAACAGGGTTCCAGAATCCAAACCGATGTCATATTCCCAGGCCACAGGATTCCACAATCTAACCTCAGTCATGTTCCCAGGCCAGTGGTTTCCAGAATCAAACCTCAGTCATATTTCCAGGCCACAGGGTTCCAGAATCCACCGATGTCATGTTCCCAGGCCACAAGATTCCACAATCTAACCTCAGTCATGTTCCCCGGCAAATGGCTTCCAGAATCAAACCTCAGTCATATTCCCAGGCCACAGGGTTCCAGAATCCACCGATGTCATGTTCCCAAGCCACAGGGTTCCAGAATCAATCCTCAGTTATGTTCCCAGGCTACAGGTATCCAGAATAAAACCTCAGTCATGTTCCCAGTCCACAGGGTTCCAGAACCAAGGCTCAGTCAGGTTCCCAGGGCACAGTATTCCACAATCTACACAGATGTCATGTTCCCAGGCCACAGTTTTCCAGAAACACGCCTCAGTTATGTTCCCAGGCCACAGGAATCCTGAATCAAACCTCAGTCATGTTGCCAGGCCATAGGGTACCACCATCAAACCTCAGTCATATTCCCAGGCCACAAGTTTCCAGAATCAAACCGATGTCATGTTCCCAGGCAACAGGTTTCCACAATCTAACATCAGTCATGTTCCCAGGCCAATGGTTTCCAGAATCAAACCTCAGTCATATTCCCAGGCCACAGGGTTCCAGAATCAACCCGATATCATGTTCCCTGGCCACATTCTTCCATAATCAAACCTCAGTCATGTTGCCAGGCCATAGGTTTCCACCATCGAACCTCAGACATGTTCCCAGGCCACAGGGTTCTAGAATAAAACCGTTCTCATGTTCCCAGGCCACAGGGTTCCAGAATCCACCGATGACATGTTCCCAGGCAACAGGGATCCAGAATCAATCCTCAGTTAGGTTCCCAGGCTACAGGGTTCCAGAATAAAACCTCAGTCATGTTCCCAGTCCACAGGGTTCCAGAACCAAGGCTCAGTCAGGTTCCCAGGGCAAAGTATTCCACAATCTAAACAGATGTCATGTTCCCAGGCCACAGTTTTCCAGAATCACGCCTCAGTCATGTTCCAAGGCCACAGGGATCCAGAATCAAACCTCAGTCATGTTGCCAGGCCATACGGTATCACCATCAAACCTCAGTCATATTCCCAGGCCACAAGTTTCCAGAATCAAACCGATGTCATGTTCCCAGGCCACAGGTTTCCACAATCTAACATCAGTCATGTTCCCAGGCCACAGGATTCCAGAAGCAAACCTCAGTCTTGTTCCCAAGACACAGGTTTCTAGAATCAACCCGATATCATGTTCCCTGGCCACAGTCTTCCAGAATCAAACCTCAGTCATGTTACCAGGCCACAGGTTTCCACCATCAAACCTCAGACATGTTCCCAGGCCACAGGGTTCCAGAATAAAACCGTTCTCATGTTCCCAGGCCACAGGGTTCCAGAATAAAACCGTTCGCATGTTCCCAGGGCACAGGGTTCCAGAATCCACCGATGACATGTTCCCAGGCAACAGGGTTCCACAATCAATCCTCAGTTAGGTTCCAAGGCTACAGGGTTCCAGAATAAAACCTCAGTCATGTTCCAAGTCCACAGGGTTCCAGAATCAATCCTCTGTTAGGTTCCCAGGCTACAGGGTTCCAGAATAAATCCTCAGTCATGTTCCCAGTCCACAGGGTTCCAGAACCTAGGCTCAGTCAGATTCCCAGGGCACCTTATTCCACAATCTAAACAGATGTCATGTTCCCAAGCCACAGTTTTCCAGAATCTCACCTCAGTCATGTTCCCAGGCCACAAGGATCCAGAATCAAACCTCAGTCATGTTGCCAGGCCATAGGGTACCAGCATCAAACCTCAGTCATATTCCCAGGCCACAGGCTACCAGAATCAAACGGATTTCATGTTCCCAGGCAACAGGGTTCCAGAATCCAAACCGATGTCATGTTCCCAGGCCACAGGATTCCACAATCTAACCTCAGTCATGATCCCAGGTCAAAGGTTTCCAGAATCTAACCTCAGTCATATTCCCAGGCCACAGGGTTCCAGAATCCACCGATGTCATGTTCCCAGGCCACAGGGTTACAGAATCAATCCTCAGTTATGTTCCCAGGCTACAGGTATCCAGAATAAAACCTCAGTCATGTTCCCAGTCCACAGGGTTCCAGAACCAAGGCTAAGCCACGTTCCCAGGGCACAGTATTCCACAATCTACACAGATGTCATGTTCCCAGGCCACAGTTTTCCAGAAACACGCCTCAGTTATATTCCCAGGCCACAGGGATCCTGAATCAAACCTCAGTCATGTTACCAGGCCATAGGGTACCACCATCAAACCTCAGTCATATTCCCAGGCCACAAGTTTCCAGAATCAAACCGATGTCATGTTCCCAGGCAACAGGTTTCCACAATCTAACATCAGTCATGTTCCCAGGCCAATGGTTTCCGGAATCAAACCTCAGTCATATTCCCAGGCCACAGGGTTCCAGAATCAACCCGATATCATGTTCCCTGGCCACATTCTTCCATAATCAAACCTCAGTCATGTTGCCAGGCCATAGGTTTCCACCATCAAACCTCAGACATGTTCCCAGGCCACAGGGTTCTAGAATAAAACCGTTCTCATGTTCCCAGGCCACAGGGTTCCAGAATCCACCGATGACATGTTCCCAGGCAACAGGGATCCAGAATCAATCCTCAGTTAGGTTCCCAGGCTACAGGGTTCCAGAATAAAACCTCAGTCATGTTCCCAGTCCACAGGGTTCCAGAACCAAGGCTCAGTCAGGTTCCCAGGGCAAAGTATTCCACAATCTAAACAGATGTCATGTTCCCAGGCCACAGTTTTCCAGAATCAGGCCTCAGTCATGTACCCAGGCCACAGGGATCCAGAATCATACCTCAGTCATGTTGCCAGGCCATAGGGTTCCAGAATCAAGGCTCAGTCAGGTTCCCAGGGAACAGTATTCCACAATCTATACAGATGTCATTTTCCCAAGCCACAGTTTTCCAGAATCTCGCCTCAGACTTGTTCCCAGGCCACAGGGATGCAGAATCAAACCTCAGTCATGTTCCCAGGCCACAGGGTTCCAGAATAAAACCGTTCTCATGTTCCCAGGCCACAGGATTCCACAAGCAAACTTCAGTCTTTTTCCCAGTCCACAGGGTTCCAGAATACACCGATGACATGTTCCCAGGCAACAGGGTTCCAGAGTCAATCCTCAGTTAGGTTCCCAGGCTACAGGGTTCCAGAATAAAACCTCAGTCATGTTCCACGTCCACAGGGTTCCAGAATCAATCCTCAGTTAGGTTCCCAGGCTACAGGGTTCCCGAATAATACCTCAGTCATGTTCCCTGTCCACAGGGTTCCACAACCAAGGCTCAGTCAGGTTCCCAGGGCACAGTATTCCACAATCTAAACAGATGTCATGTTCCCAGGCCACAGTTTTCCAGAATCAGGTCTGAGTCATTATTCCAGGCCACAGGGATCCAGAATCAAACCTCAGTCATGTTGCCATGCCATAGGGTACCACCATCAAACCTCAGTCATATTCCCAGGCACATTTTTCCAGAATCACGCCTGAGTCATGTTCTCAGGCCACAAGGATCCAGAATCAAACCTCAGTCATGTTGCCAGGCCATAGGCTAACATCATCAAACCTCAGTCATATTCCCAGGCCACAGGATTCCAGAATCAAACCGATTTCATGTTCCCAGGCAACAGGGTACCAGAATCCAAAACGATGTCATGTTCATAGGCCACAGGATTCCACAATCTAAGCTCAGTCATGTTCCCAGGCAAATGGCTTCCAGAATCAAACCTCAGTCATATTCCCAGGCCACAGGGTTCCAGAATCCACCGATGTCATGTTCCCAGGGCACAGGGTTCCAGAATCAATCCTCAGTTATGTTCACAGGCTACAGGGTTCCAGAATAAAACCTCAGTCATGTTCCCAGTCCACAGGGTTCCAGAACCAAGGCTCAGTCAGTTTCCCAGGGCACAGTATTCCACAATTTAAACAGATGTCATGTTCCCAGGCCACAGTTTTCCAGAATCACACTTCAGTCATGTTCCAAGGCCACAGGGATCCAGAATCAAACCTCAGTCATGTTGCCAGGCCATACGGTATCACCATCAAACCTCAGTCATATTCCCAGGCCACAAGTTTCCAGAATCAAACCGATGTCATGTTCCCAGGCCACAGGTTTCCACAATCTAACATCAGTCATGTTCCCAGGCCACAGGATTCCAGAAGCAAACCTCAGTCTTGTTCCCAAGACACAGGTTTCCAGAATCAACCCGATATCATGTTCCCTGGCCACAGTCTTCCAGAATCAAACCTCAGTCATGTTACCAGGCCACAGGTTTCCACCATCAAACCTCAGACATTTTCCCAGGCCACAGGGTTCCAGAATAAAACCGTTCTCATGTTCCCAGGCCACAGGGTTCCAGAATAAAACCGTTCGCATGTTCCCAGGGCACAGGGTTCCAGAATCCACCGATGACATGTTCCCAGGCAACAGGGTTCCACAATCAATCCTCAGTTAGGTTCCCAGGCTACAGGGTTCCAGAATAAAACCTCAGTCATGTTCCAAGTCCACAGGGTTCCAGAATCAATCCTCTGTTAGGTTCCCAGGCTACAGGGTTCCAGAATAAATCCTCAGTCATGTTCCCAGTCCACAGGGTTCCAGAACCTAGGCTCAGTCAGATTCCCAGGGCACCTTTTTCCACAATCTAAACAGATGTCATGTTCCCAAGCCACAGTTTTCCAGAATCTCACCTCAGTCATGTTCCCAGGCCACAAGGATCCAGAATCAAACCTCAGTCATGTTGCCAGGCCATAGGGTACCAGCATCAAACCTCAGTCATATTCCCAGGCCACAGGCTTCCAGAATCAAACGGATTTCATGTTCCCAGGCAACAGGTTTCCAGAATCCAAACCGATGTCATGTTCCCAGGCCACAAGATTCCACAATCTAACCTCAGTCATGTTCCCCGGCAAATGGCTTCCAGAATCAAACCTCAGTCATATTCCCAGGCCACAGGGTTCCAGAATCCACCGATGTCATGTTCCCAGGCCACAGGGTTCCAGAATCAATCCTCAGTTATGTTCCCAGGCTACAGGTATCCAGAATAAAACCTCAGTCATGTTCCCAGTCCACAGGGTTCCAGAACCAAGGCTCAGTCAGGTTCCCAGGGCACAGTATTCCACAATCTACACAGATGTCATGTTCCCAGGCCACAGTTTTCCAGAAACACGCCTCAGTTATGTTCCCAGGCCACAGGGATCCTGAATCAAACCTCAGTCATGTTGCCAGGCCATAGGGTACCACCATCAAACCTCAGTCATATTCCCAGGCCACAAGTTTCCAGAATCAAACCGATGTCATGTTCCCAGGCAACAGGTTTCCACAATCTAACATCAGTCATGTTCCCAGGCCAATGGTTTCCAGAATCAAACCTCAGTCATATTCCCAGGCCACAGGGTTCCAGAATCAACCCGATATCATGTTCCCTGGCCACATTCTTCCATAATCAAACCTCAGTCATGTTGCCAGGCCATAGGTTTCCACCATCAAACCTCAGACATGTTCCCAGGCCACAGGGTTCTAGAATAAAACCGTTCTCATGTTCCCAGGCCACAGGGTTCCAGAATCCACCGATGACATGTTCCCAGGCAACAGGGATCCAGAATCAATCCTCAGTTAGGTTCCCAGGCTACAGGGTTCCAGAATAAAACCTCAGTCATGTTCCCAGTCCACAGGGTTCCAGAACCAAGGCTCAGTCAGGTTCCCAGGGCAAAGTATTCCACAATCTAAACAGATGTCATGTTCCCAGGCCACAGTTTTCCAGAATCACGCCTCAGTCATGTACCCAGGCCACAGGGATCCAGAATCAAACCTCAGTCATGTTGCCAGGCCATAGGGTTCCAGAATCAAGGCTCAGTCAGGTTCCCAGGGCACAGTATTCCACAATCTAAACAGATGTCATGTTCCCAGGACACAGTTTTCCAGAATCACGCCTCAGTCATGTTCCCAGGCCACAGGGATCAAGAATCAAACCTCAGTCATGTTGCCAGGCCACAGGTTTCCACCATCAAACCTTAGACATGTTCCCAGTCCACAAGGCTCCAGAATAAAACCGTTCTCATGTTTCCAGGCCTCAGGGTACCAGAATCCACCAATGACATGTTCCCAGGCCAAAGGGTTCCAGAATCAATCCTCAGTTAGGTTCCCAGGCTACAGGGTTCCAGAATAAAACCTCAGTCATGTTCCCAGTCCACAGGGTTCCAGAACCTAGGCTCAGTCAGGTTCCCAGGGAACAGTATTCCACAATCTATACAGATGTCATTTTCCCAAGCCATAGTTTTCCAGAATCTCGCCTCAGACTTGTTCCCAGGCCACAGGGATGCAGAATCAAACCTCAGTCATGTTCCCAGGCCACAGGGTTCCAGAATAAAACCGTTCTCATGTTCCCAGGCCACAGGATTCCACAAGCAAACCTCAGACTTTTTCCCAGGCCACAGGGTTCCAGAATCCACCGATGACATGTTCCCAGGCAACAGGGTTCCAGAGTCAATCCTCAGTTAGGTTCCCAGGCTACAGGGTTCCAGAATAAAACCTCAGTCATGTTCCACGTCCACAGGGTTCCAGAATCAATCCTCAGTTAGGTTCCCAGGCTACAGGGTTCCCGAATAATACCTCAGTCATGTTCCCTGTCCACAGGGTTCCACAACCAAGGCTCAGTCAGGTTCCCAGGGCACAGTATTCCACAATCTAAACAGATGTCATGTTCCCAGGCCCCAGTTTTCCAGAATCAGGTCTGAGTCATTATTCCAGGCCACAGGGATCCAGAATCAAACCTCAGTCATGTTGCCATGCCATAGGGTACCACCATCAAACCTCAGTCATATTCCCAGGCACATTTTTCCAGAATCACGCCTGAGTCATGTTCTCAGGCCACAGGGATCCAGAATCAAACCTCAGTCATGTTGCCAGGCCATAGGCTAACATCATCAAACCTCAGTCATATTCCCAGGCCACAGGATTCCAGAATCAAACCGATTTCATGTTCGCAGGCAACAGGGTACCAGAATCCAAAACGATGTCATGTTCATAGGCCACAGGATTCCACAATCTAAGCTCAGTCATGTTCCCAGGCAAATGGCTTCCAGAATCAAACCTCAGTCATATTCCCAGGCCACAGGGTTCCAGAATCCACCGATGTCATGTTCCCAGGGCACAGGGTTCCAGAATCAATCCTCAGTTATGTTCACAGGCTACAGGGTTCCAGAATAAAACCTTAGTCATGTTCCCAGTCCACAGGGTTCCAGAACCAAGGCTCAGTCAGTTTCCCAGGACACAGTATTCCACAATTTAAACAGATGTCATGTTCCCAGGCCACAGTTTTCCAGAATCACACTTCAGTCATGTTCCAAGGCCACAGGGATCCAGAATCAAATCTCAGTCATGTTACCAGGCCATACGGTATCACCATCAAACCTCAGTCATATTCCCAGGCCACAAGTTTCCAGAATCAAACCGATGTCATGTTCCCAGGCCACAGGTTTCCACAATCTAACATCAGTCATGTTCCCAGGCCACAGGATTCCAGAAGCAAACCTCAGTCTTGTTCCCAGGACACAGGTTTCCAGAATCAACCCGATATCATGTTCCCTGGCCACAGTATTCCAGAATCAAACCTCAGTCATGTTACCAGGCGATAGGTTTCCACCATCAAACCTCAGACATGTTCCCAGGCCACAGGGTTCCAGAATAAAACCGTTCTCATGTTCCCAGGCCACAGGGTTCCAGAATAAAACCGTTCTCATGTTCCCAGGGCACAGGGTTCCAGAATCCACCGATGACATGTTCCCAGGCAACAGGGTTCCACAATCAATCCTCAGTTAGGTTCCCAGGCTACAGGGTTCCAGAATAAAACCTCAGTCATGTTCCAAGTCCACAGGGTTCCAGAATCAATCCTCTGTTAGGTTCCCAGGCTACAGGGTTTTAGAATAAAACCTCAGTCATGTTCCCAGTCCACAGGGTTCCAGAACCTAGGCTCAGTCAGATTCCCAGGGCACCTTATTCCACAATCTAAACAGATGTCATGTTCCCAAGCCACAGTTTTCCAGAATCTCACCTCAGTCATGTTTCCAGGCCACAAGGATCCAGAATCAAACCTCAGTCATATTGCCAGGCCATAGGGTACCAGCATCAAACCTCAGTCATATTCCCAGGCCACAGGCTTCCAGAATCAAACGGATTTCATGTTCCCAGGCAACAGGTTTCCAGAATCCAAACCGATGTCATGTTCCCAGGCCACAAGATTCCACAATCTAACCTCAGTCATGTTCCCCGGCAAATGGCTTCCAGAATCAAACCTCAGTCATATTCCCAGGCCACAGGGTTCCAGAATCCACCGATGTCATGTTCCCAGGCCACAGGGTTCCAGAATCAATCCTCAGTTATGTTCCCAGGCTACAGGGTTCCAGAATAAAAACTCAGTCATGTTCCCAGTCCACAGGGTTCCAGAACCAAGGCTCAGTCAGGTTCCCAGGGCACAGTATTCCACAATCTACACAGATATCATGTTCCCAGGCCACAGTTTTCCAGAAACACGCCTCAGTTATGTTCCCAGGCCACAGGGATCCTGAATCAAACCTCAGTCATGTTGCCAGGCCATAGGGTACCACCATCAAACCTCAGTCATATTCCCGGGCCACAAGTTTCCAGAATCAAACTGATGTCATGTTCCCAGGCCACAGGTTTCCACAATCTAACATCAGTCATGTTCCCAGGCCACAGGATTCCAGAAGCAAACCTCAGTCTCGTTCCCAGGACACAAGTTTCCAGAATCAACCCGATATCATGTTCCCTGGCCACAGTCTTTCCCAATCAAACCTCAGTCAAGTTGCCAGGCCACAGGGTTCTAGAATAAAACCGTTCTCATGTTCCCAGGCCACAGGTTTCCAGAATCCACCGATGACATGTTCCCAGGCAACAGGGATCCAGAATCAATCCTCAGTTAGGTTCCCAGGCTACAGGGTTCCAGAATAAAACCTCAGTCATGTTCCCAGGCCACAGGGTTCCAAAACCAAGGCTCAGTCAGGTTCCCAGGGCACAGTATTCCACAATCTAAACAGATGTCATGTTCCCAGGCCACAGTTTTCCAGAATCACGCCTCAGTCATGTACCCAGGCCACAGGGATCCAGAATCAAACCTCAGTCATGTTGCCAGGCCATAGGGTACCACCATCAAACCTGAGTCATATTCCCAGGCCACAGGCTTCCAGAATCAAACGGATTTCATGTTCCCAGGCCACAGGGTTCCAGAATCCAACCGATGTCGTGTTCCCAGGCCACAGGTTTCCACAAGCAAACCTCAGTCGTGTTCCCAGGACACAGCTTTCCAGAATCAACCCGGTATCATGTTCCGTGGCGACAGTCTTCCAGAATCTAACCTCAGTCATGTTGCCAGGCCACAGGTTTTCACCATCAAACCTCAGACATGTTCCCAGGCGACAGGGTTCCAGAATAAAACCGTTCTCATGTTCCCAGGCCACAGGGTTCCAGAATCCACCGATGATATGTTCCCAGGCAACAGGGTTCCAGAATCAATCCTCAGTCAGGTTCCCAGGCTACAGGGTTCCCGAATAAAACCTCAGTCATATTCCAAGTCCACAGGGTTCCAGAATCAATCCTCAGTTAGGTTCCCAGGCTACAGGGTTCCAGAATCAAACCTCAGTCATATTCACAGGGCACAGGGTTCCAGAATCCACCGATGTCATGTTCCCAGGCCACAGGGTTCCAGAATCAATCCTCAGTTATGTTCCCAGGCTACAGAGTTGCAGAATAAACCCTCAGTCATGTTCGCAGTCCACAGGGTTCCAGAACCAAGGCTCAGTCAGGTTCCCAGGGCACAGTATTCCACAATCTAAACAGATGTCATGTTCCCAGGACACACTTTTCCAGAATCACGTTTGAGTCATGTTTCCAGGCAACAGGGATCCAGATTCAAACCTCAGTCATGTTGCCTTGCCATAGGGTACCACCATCAAACCTCAGTCATATTCCCAGTCCACATTTTTCCAGAATCACGCCTGAGTCATGTTCCCAGGCCACAGGGATCCAGAATCAAACCTCAGTCATGTTGCCAGGCCATAGGCTACCACCATCAAACCTCAGTCATATTCCCAGGCCACAGGTTTCCAGAATCAAACCGATTTCATGTTCCCAGGCAACAGGGTACCAGAATCCAAACCGATGTCATGTTCCCAGGCCACAGGATTCCACAATCTAACCTCAGTCATGTTCCCAAGCCAAAGGTTTCCAGAATCAAACCTCAGTCATATTCCCAGGCCACAGGGTTCCAGAATCCACCGATATCATGTTCCCAGGCCACAGGGTTCCAGAATCAATCCTCAGTTATGTTCCCAGGCTACAGGGTTCCAGAATAAAAACTCAGTCATGTTCCCAGTCCACAGGGTTCCAGAAACAAGGCTCAGTCAGGTTCCCTGGGCACAGTATTCCACAATCTAAACAGATGTCATGTTCCCAGTCCACAGTTTTCTAGAATCACGCCTCAGTCATATTCCCAGGCCACAGGGATCCAGAATCAAACCTCAGTCATGTTGCCAGGCCATAGGGTACCACCATCAAACCTCAGTCATATTCCCGGGCCACAAGTTTCCAGAATCAAACCGATTTCATGTTCCCAGGCAACAGGGTTCCAGAATCCAAACCGATGTCATGTTCCCAGGCCACAGGATTCCACAATCTAACATCAGTCATGTTCCCAGGACACAGGATTCCAGAAGCAAACCTCAGTCTTGTTCCCACGACACACGTTTCCAGAATCTACCCGATATCATGTTCCCTGGCCACAGTCTTTCACAATCAAACCTCAGTCAAGTTGCCAGGCCACAGGGTTCCAGAACCTAGGCTCAGTCAGGTTCCCTGGGCACAGTATTCCACAATCTAAACAGATGTCATGTTCCCAAGCCACAGTTTTCCAGAATCTCGCCTCAATCATGTTCCCAGGCCACAGGGATCCAGAATCAAACCTCAGTCATGTCGCCAGGCCATAGGGTATCACTATCAAACCTCAGTCATATTCCCAGTCCACAGGCTTCCAGAATCAAACGGATTTCATGTTCCCAGGCAACAGGATTCCAGAATCCAAACCGATGTCATGTTCCCAGGCCACAGGATTCCACAATTTAATGTCAGTCATGATCCCTGGCCACAGGTTTCCACAATCTAACATCAGTCATGTTCCCAGGGCAATGGTTTCCAGAATCAAACCTCAGTCATATTCCCAGGCCACAGGATTCCAGAATCCACCGATGTCATGTTCCCAGGCCACAGGGTCCAGAATCAATCCTCAGTTATGTTCCCAGGCTACAGGGTTCCAGAATAAATCCTCCGTCATGTTCCCAGTCCACAGGGTTCCAGAACCAAGGCTCCGTCAGGTTCCCAGGGCACAGTATTCCACAATCTAAACAGATGTCATGTTCCCAGGCCACAGTTTTCCAGAATCACGCCTCAGTCATATTTCCAGGCCACAGGGATCCAGAATCTAACCTCAGTCATGTTGCCAGGCCATAGGGTACCACCATCAAACCTCAGTCATATTCCCGGGCCACAAGTTTCCGGAATCAAACCGATGTCATGTTCCCAGGCCGCAGGTTTCCACAATCTAACATCAGTCATGTTCCCAGGCCACAGGATTCCAGAAGCAAACCTCAGTCTTGTTCCCAGGACACAAGTTTCCAGAATCAACCCGATATCATGTTCCCTGGCCACAGTCTTTCCCAATCAAACCTCAGTCAAGTTGCCAGGCCACAGGGTTCCAGAACCTAGGCTCAGTCAGGATCCCTGGGCACAGTATTCCACAATCTAAACAGATGTCATGTTCCCAAGCCACAGTTTTCCAGAATCTCGCCTCAATCATGTTCCCAGGCCACAGGGATCCAGAATCAAACCTCAGTCATGTCGCCAGGCCATAGGGTAACACCATCAAACCTCAGTCATATTCCCAGTCCACAGGCTTCCAGAATCAAACGGATTTCATGTTCCCAGGCAACAGGGATCCAGAATCCAAACCGATGTCATGTTCCCAGGCCACAGGATTCCACAATCTAATGTCAGTCTTGTTCCCAGGCCACAGGTTTCCACAAGCAAACCTCAGTCGTGTTCCCAGGACACAGCTTTCCAGAATCAACCCGGTATCATGTTCCCTGGCGACAGTCTTCCAGAATCTAACCTCAGTCATGTTGCCAGGCCACAGGTTTCCACCATCAAACCTCAGACATGTTCCCAGGCCACAGGGTTACAGAATAAAACCCTTCTCATGTTCCCAGGCAAAAAGATTCCAGAATCCACCGATGACATGTTCCCAGGCAACAGGGTTCCAGAATCAATCCTCAGTCAGGTTCCCAGGCTACAGGGTTCCAGAATAAAACCTCAGTCATGTTCCCAGTCCACAGGGTTCCAGAACCTAGGCTCAGTTAGATTCTCAGGACACAGTATTCCACAATCTAAACAGATGTCATGTTCCCAAGCCACAATTTTCCAGAATCACGCCTCAGTCATGTACCCAGGCCACAGGGATCCAGAATCAAACTTCAGTCATGTTGCCAGGCCATAGGGTACCACCATCAAACCTCAGTCATATTCCCAGGCCACAGGCTACCAGAATCAAACGGATTTCATGTTCCCAGGCAACAGGGTTCTAGAATCCAAACCGATGTCATGTTCCCAGGCCACAGGATTCCACAATCTAACCTCAGTCATGTTCCCAGGTCAAAGGTTTCCAGAATCAAACCTCAGTCATATTCCCAGGCCACAGGGTTCCAGAATCCACCGATGTCATGTTCCCAGGCCACAGGGTTACAGAATCAATCCTCAGTTATGTTCCCAGGCTACAGGTATCCAGAATAAAACCTCAGTCATGTTCCCAGTCCACAGGGTTCCAGAACCAAGGCTCAGTCACATTCCCAGGGCACAGTATTCCACAATCTACACAGATGTCATGTTCCCAGGCCACTGTTTTCCAGAAACACGCCTCAGTTATGTTCCCAGGCCACAGGGATCCTGAATCAAACCTCAGTCATGTTGCCAGGCCATAGGGTACCACCATCAAACCTCAGTCATATTCCCAGGCCACAAGTTTCCAGAATCAAACCAATGTCATGTTCCCAGGCAACAGGTTTCCACAATCTAACATCAGTCATGTTCCCAGGCCAATGGTTTCCAGAATCAAACCTCAGTCATATTCCCAGGCCACAGGGTTCCAGAATCAACCCGATATCATGTTCCCTGGCCACATTCTTCCATAATCAAACCTCAGTCATGTTGCCAGGCCATAGGTTTCCACCATCAAACCTCAGACATGTTCCCAGGCCACAGGGTTCTAGAATAAAACCGTTCTCATGTTCCCAGGCCACAGGGTTCCAGAATCCACCGATGACATGTTCCCAGGCAACAGGGATCCAGAATCAATCCTCAGTTAGGTTCCCAGGCTACAGGGTTCCAGAATAAAACCTCAGTCATGTTCCCAGTCCACAGGGTTCCAGAACCAAGGCTCAGTCAGGTTCCCAGGGCAAAGTATTCCACAATCTAAACAGATGTCATGTTCCCAGGCCACAGTTTTCCAGAATCACGCCTCAGTCATGTACCCAGGCCACAGGGATCCAGAATCAAACCTCAGTCATGTTGCCAGGCCATAGGTTTCCAGAATCAAGGCTCAGTCTGGTTCCCAGGGCACATTATTCCACAATCTAAACAGATGTCATGTTCCCAGGACACAGTTTTCCAGAATCACGCCTCAGTCATGTTCCCAGGCCACAGGGATCAAGAATCAAACCTCAGTCATGTTGCCAGGCCACAGGTTTCCACCATCAAACCTTAGACATGTTCCCAGTCCACAAGGCTCCAGAATAAAACCGTTCTCATGTTTCCTGGCCTCAGGGTACCAGAATCCACCGATGACATGTTCCCAGGCCAAAGGGTTCCAGAATCAATCCTCAGTTAGGTTCCCAGGCTACAGGGTTCCAGAATAAAACCTCAGTCATGTTCCCAGTCCACAGGGTTCCAGAACCTAGGCTCAGTCAGGTTCCCAGGGAACAGTATTCCACAATCTATACAGATGTCATTTTCCCAAGCCACAGTTTTCCAGAATCTCGCCTCAGACTTGTTCCCAGGCCACAGGGATGCAGAATCAAACCTCAGTCATGTTCCCAGGCCACAGGGTTCCAGAATAATACCGTTCTCATGTTCCCAGGCCACAGGATTCCACAAGCAAACCTCAGTCTTTTTCCCAGGCCACAGGGTTCCAGAATCCACCGATGACATGTTCCCAGGCAACAGGGTTCCAGAGTCAATCCTCAGTTAGGTTCCCAGGCTACAGGGTTCCAGAATAAAACCTCAGTCATGTTCCACGTCCACAGGGTTCCAGAATCAATCCTCAGTTAGTTTCCCAGGCTACAGGGTTCCCGAATAATACCTCAGTCATGTTCCCTGTCCACAGGGTTCCACAACCAAGGCTCAGTCAGGTTCCCAGGGCACAGTATTCCACAATCTAAACAGATGTCATGTTCCCAGGCCACAGTTTTCCAGAATCAGGTCTGAGTCATTATTCCAGGCCACAGGGATCCAGAATCAAACCTCAGTCATGTTGCCATGCCATAGGGTACCACCATCAAACCTCAGTCATATTCCCAGGCACATTTTTCCAGAATCACGCCTGAGTCATGTTCTCAGGCCACAGGGATCCAGAATCAAACCTCAGTCATGTTGCCAGGCCATAGGCTAACATCATCAAACCTCAGTCATATTCCCAGGCCACAGGATTCCAGAATCAAACGGATTTCATGTTCCCAGGCAAAAGGATTCCAGAATCCAAACCGATGTCATGTTCCCAGGCCACAGGATTCCACAATTTAATGTCAGTCATGATCCCTGGCCACAGGTTTCCACAATCTAACATCAGTCATGTTCCCAGGGCAATGGTTTCCAGAATCAAACCTCAGTCATATTCCCAGGCCACAGGATTCCAGAATCCACCGATGTCATGTTCCCAGGCCACAGGGTCCAGAATCAATCCTCAGTTATGTTCCCAGGCTACAGGGTTCCAGAATAAAACCTCCGTCATGTTCCCAGTCCACAGGGTTCCAGAACCAAGGCTCCGTCAGGTTCCCAGGGCACAGTATTCCACAATCTAGACAGATGTCATGTTCCCAGGCCACAGTTTTCCAGAATCACGCCTCAGTCATATTTCCAGGCCACAGGGATCCAGAATCTAACCTCAGTCATGTTGCCAGGCCATAGGGTACCACCATCAAACCTCAGTCATATTCCCGGGCCACAAGTTTCCGGAATCAAACCGATGTCATGTTCCCAGGCCGCAGGTTTCCACAATCTAACATCAGTCATGTTCCCAGGCCACAGGATTCCAGAAGCAAACCTCAGTCTTGTTCCCAGGACACAAGTTTCCAGAATCAACCCGATATCATCTTCCCTGGCCACAGTCTTTCCCAATCAAACCTCAGTCAAGTTGCCAGGCCACAGGGTTCCAGAACCTAGGCTCAGTCAGGATCCCTGGGCACAGTATTCCACAATCTAAACAGATGTCATGTTCCCAAGCCACAGTTTTCCAGAATCTCGCCTCAATCATGTTCCCAGGCCACAGGGATCCAGAATCAAACCTCAGTCATGTCGCCAGGCCATAGGGTAACACCATCAAACCTCAGTCATATTCCCAGTCCACAGGCTTCCAGAATCAAACGGATTTCATGTTCCCAGGCAACAGGGATCCAGAATCCAAACCGATGTCATGTTCCCAGGCCACAGGATTCCACAATCTAATGTCAGTCTTGTTCCCAGGCCACAGGTTTCCACAAGCAAACCTCAGTCGTGTTCCCAGGACACAGCTTTCCAGAATCAACCCGGTATCATGTTCCCTGGCGACAGTCTTCCAGAATCTAACCTCAGTCATGTTGCCAGGCCACAGGTTTCCACCATCAAACCTCAGACATGTTCCCAGGCCACAGGGTTACAGAATAAAACCCTTCTCATGTTCCCAGGCAAAAAGATTCCAGAATCCACCGATGACATGTTCCCAGGCAACAGGGTTCCAGAATCAATCCTCAGTCAGGTTCCCAGGCTACAGGGTTCCAGAATAAAACCTCAGTCATGTTCCCAGTCCACAGGGTTCCAGAACCTAGGCTCAGTTAGATTCTCAGGACACAGTATTCCACAATCTAAACAGATGTCATGTTCCCAAGCCACAATTTTCCAGAATCACGCCTCAGTCATGTACCCAGGCCACAGGGATCCAGAATCAAACTTCAGTCATGTTGCCAGGCCATAGGGTACCACCATCAAACCTCAGTCATATTCCCAGGCCACAGGCTACCAGAATCAAACGGATTTCATGTTCCCAGGCAACAGGGTTCTAGAATCCAAACCGATGTCATGTTCCCAGGCCACAGGATTCCACAATCTAACCTCAGTCATGTTCCCAGGTCAAAGGTTTCCAGAATCAAACCTCAGTCATATTCCCAGGCCACAGGGTTCCAGAATCCACCGATGTCATGTTCCCAGGCCACAGGGTTACAGAATCAATCCTCAGTTATGTTCCCAGGCTACAGGTATCCAGAATAAAACCTCAGTCATGTTCCCAGTCCACAGGGTTCCAGAACCAAGGCTCAGTCACATTCCCAGGGCACAGTATTCCACAATCTACACAGATGTCATGTTCCCAGGCCACTGTTTTCCAGAAACACGCCTCAGTTATGTTCCCAGGCCACAGGGATCCTGAATCAAACCTCAGTCATGTTGCCAGGCCATAGGGTACCACCATCAAACCTCAGTCATATTCCCAGGCCACAAGTTTCCAGAATCAAACCAATGTCATGTTCCCAGGCAACAGGTTTCCACAATCTAACATCAGTCATGTTCCCAGGCCAATGGTTTCCAGAATCAAACCTCAGTCATATTCCCAGGCCACAGGGTTCCAGAATCAACCCGATATCATGTTCCCTGGCCACATTCTTCCATAATCAAACCTCAGTCATGTTGCCAGGCCATAGGTTTCCACCATCAAACCTCAGACATGTTCCCAGGCCACAGGGTTCTAGAATAAAACCGTTCTCATGTTCCCAGGCCACAGGGTTCCAGAATCCACCGATGACATGTTCCCAGGCAACAGGGATCCAGAATCAATCCTCAGTTAGGTTCCCAGGCTACAGGGTTCCAGAATAAAACCTCAGTCATGTTCCCAGTCCACAGGGTTCCAGAACCAAGGCTCAGTCAGGTTCCCAGGGCAAAGTATTCCACAATCTAAACAGATGTCATGTTCCCAGGCCACAGTTTTCCAGAATCACGCCTCAGTCATGTACCCAGGCCACAGGGATCCAGAATCAAACCTCAGTCATGTTGCCAGGCCATAGGTTTCCAGAATCAAGGCTCAGTCTGGTTCCCAGGGCACATTATTCCACAATCTAAACAGATGTCATGTTCCCAGGACACAGTTTTCCAGAATCACGCCTCAGTCATGTTCCCAGGCCACAGGGATCAAGAATCAAACCTCAGTCATGTTGCCAGGCCACAGGTTTCCACCATCAAACCTTAGACATGTTCCCAGTCCACAAGGCTCCAGAATAAAACCGTTCTCATGTTTCCTGGCCTCAGGGTACCAGAATCCACCGATGACATGTTCCCAGGCCAAAGGGTTCCAGAATCAATCCTCAGTTAGGTTCCCAGGCTACAGGGTTCCAGAATAAAACCTCAGTCATGTTCCCAGTCCACAGGGTTCCAGAACCTAGGCTCAGTCAGGTTCCCAGGGAACAGTATTCCACAATCTATACAGATGTCATTTTCCCAAGCCACAGTTTTCCAGAATCTCGCCTCAGACTTGTTCCCAGGCCACAGGGATCCAGAATCAAACCTCAGTCATGTTCCCAGGCCACAGGGTTCCAGAATAATACCGTTCTCATGTTCCCAGGCCACAGGATTCCACAAGCAAACCTCAGTCTTTTTCCCAGGCCACAGGGTTCCAGAATCCACCGATGACATGTTCCCAGGCAACAGGGTTCCAGAGTCAATCCTCAGTTAGGTTCCCAGGCTACAGGGTTCCAGAATAAAACCTCAGTCATGTTCCACGTCCACAGGGTTCCAGAATCAATCCTCAGTTAGTTTCCCAGGCTACAGGGTTCCCGAATAATACCTCAGTCATGTTCCCTGTCCACAGGGTTCCACAACCAAGGCTCAGTCAGGTTCCCAGGGCACAGTATTCCACAATCTAAACAGATGTCATGTTCCCAGGCCACAGTTTTCCAGAATCAGGTCTGAGTCATTATTCCAGGCCACAGGGATCCAGAATCAAACCTCAGTCATGTTGCCATGCCATAGGGTACCACCATCAAACCTCAGTCATATTCCCAGGCACATTTTTCCAGAATCACGCCTGAGTCATGTTCTCAGGCCACAGGGATCCAGAATCAAACCTCAGTCATGTTGCCAGGCCATAGGCTAACATCATCAAACCTCAGTCATATTCCCAGGCCACAGGATTCCAGAATCAAACGGATTTCATGTTCCCAGGCAAAAGGATTCCAGAATCCAAACCGATGTCATGTTCCCAGGCCACAGGATTCCACAATTTAATGTCAGTCATGATCCCTGGCCACAGGTTTCCACAATCTAACATCAGTCATGTTCCCAGGGCAATGGTTTCCAGAATCAAACCTCAGTCATATTCCCAGGCCACAGGATTCCAGAATCCACCGATGTCATGTTCCCAGGCCACAGGGTCCAGAATCAATCCTCAGTTATGTTCCCAGGCTACAGGGTTCCAGAATAAAACCTCCGTCATGTTCCCAGTCCACAGGGTTCCAGAACCAAGGCTCCGTCAGGTTCCCAGGGCACAGTATTCCACAATCTAGACAGATGTCATGTTCCCAGGCCACAGTTTTCCAGAATCACGCCTCAGTCATATTTCCAGGCCACAGGGATCCAGAATCTAACCTCAGTCATGTTGCCAGGCCATAGGGTACCACCATCAAACCTCAGTCATATTCCCGGGCCACAAGTTTCCGGAATCAAACCGATGTCATGTTCCCAGGCCGCAGGTTTCCACAATCTAACATCAGTCATGTTCCCAGGCCACAGGATTCCAGAAGCAAACCTCAGTCTTGTTCCCAGGACACAAGTTTCCAGAATCAACCCGATATCATGTTCCCTGGCCACAGTCTTTCCCAATCAAACCTCAGTCAAGTTGCCAGGCCACAGGGTTCCAGAACCTAGGCTCAGTCAGGATCCCTGGGCACAGTATTCCACAATCTAAACAGATGTCATGTTCCCAAGCCACAGTTTTCCAGAATCTCGCCTCAATCATGTTCCCAGGCCACAGGGATCCAGAATCAAACCTCAGTCATGTCGCCAGGCCATAGGGTAACACCATCAAACCTCAGTCATATTCCCAGTCCACAGGCTTCCAGAATCAAACGGATTTCATGTTCCCAGGCAACAGGGATCCAGAATCCAAACCGATGTCATGTTCCCAGGCCATAGGATTCCACAATCTAATGTCAGTCTTGTTCCCAGGCCACAGGTTTCCACAAGCAAACCTCAGTCGTGTTCCCAGGACACAGCTTTCCAGAATCAACCCGGTATCATGTTCCCTGGCGACAGTCTTCCAGAATCTAACCTCAGTCATGTTGCCAGGCCACAGGTTTCCACCATCAAACCTCAGACATGTTCCCAGGCCACAGGGTTACAGAATAAAACCCTTCTCATGTTCCCAGGCAAAAAGATTCCAGAATCCACCGATGACATGTTCCCAGGCAACAGGGTTCCAGAATCAATCCTCAGTCAGGTTCCCAGGCTACAGGGTTCCAGAATAAAACCTCAGTCATGTTCCCAGTCCACAGGGTTCCAGAACCTAGGCTCAGTTAGATTCTCAGGACACAGTATTCCACAATCTAAACAGATGTCATGTTCCCAAGCCACAATTTTCCAGAATCACGCCTCAGTCATGTACCCAGGCCACAGGGATCCAGAATCAAACTTCAGTCATGTTGCCAGGCCATAGGGTACCACCATCAAACCTCAGTCATATTCCCAGGCCACAGGCTACCAGAATCAAACGGATTTCATGTTCCCAGGCAACAGGGTTCTAGAATCCAAACCGATGTCATGTTCCCAGGCCACAGGATTCCACAATCTAACCTCAGTCATGTTCCCAGGTCAAAGGTTTCCAGAATCAAACCTCAGTCATATTCCCAGGCCACAGGGTTCCAGAATCCACCGATGTCATGTTCCCAGGCCACAGGGTTACAGAATCAATCCTCAGTTATGTTCCCAGGCTACAGGTATCCAGAATAAAACCTCAGTCATGTTCCCAGTCCACAGGGATCCAGAACCAAGGCTCAGTCACATTCCCAGGGCACAGTATTCCACAATCTACACAGATGTCATGTTCCCAGGCCACTGTTTTCCAGAAACACGCCTCAGTTATGTTCCCAGGCCACAGGGATCCTGAATCAAACCTCAGTCATGTTGCCAGGCCATAGGGTACCACCATCAAACCTCAGTCATATTCCCAGGCCACAAGTTTCCAGAATCAAACCAATGTCATGTTCCCAGGCAACAGGTTTCCACAATCTAACATCAGTCATGTTCCCAGGCCAATGGTTTCCAGAATCAAACCTCAGTCATATTCCCAGGCCACAGGGTTCCAGAATCAACCCGATATCATGTTCCCTGGCCACATTCTTCCATAAACAAACCTCAGTCATGTTGCCAGGCCACAGGTTTCCACCATCAAACCTCAGACATGTTCCCTGTCCACAGGCTTCCAGAATCAAACGGATTTCATGTTCCCAGGCCACAGGGTTCCAGAATCCACCGATGTCATGTTCCCAGGCCACAGGGTTCCAGAATCAATCCTCAGTTAGGTTCCCAGGCTACAGGGTTCCAGAATAAAACCTCAGTCATGTTCCCAGTCCACAGGGTTCCAGAACCAAGGCTCAGTCAGGTTCCCAGGGCAAAGTATTCCACAATCTAAACAGATGTCATGTTCCCAGGCCACAGTTTTCCAGAATCACGCCTCAGTCATGTACCCAGGCCACAGGGATCCAGAATCAAACCTCAGTCATGTTGCCAGGCCATAGGTTTCCAGAATCAAGGCTCAGTCTGGTTCCCAGGGCACATTATTCCACAATCTAAACAGATGTCATGTTCCCAGGACACAGTTTTCCAGAATCACGCCTCAGTCATGTTCCCAGGCCACAGGGATCAAGAATCAAACCTCAGTCATGTTGCCAGGCCACAGGTTTCCACCATCAAACCTTAGACATGTTCCCAGTCCACAAGGCTCCAGAATAAAACCGTTCTCATGTTTCCTGGCCTCAGGGTACCAGAATCCACCGATGACATGTTCCCAGGCCAAAGGGTTCCAGAATCAATCCTCAGTTAGGTTCCCAGGCTACAGGGTTCCAGAATAAAACCTCAGTCATGTTCCCAGTCCACAGGGTTCCAGAACCTAGGCTCAGTCAGGTTCCCAGGGAACAGTATTCCACAATCTATACAGATGTCATTTTCCCAAGCCACAGTTTTCCAGAATCTCGCCTCAGACTTGTTCCCAGGCCACAGGGATGCAGAATCAAACCTCAGTCATGTTCCCAGGCCACAGGGTTCCAGAATAATACCGTTCTCATGTTCTCAGGCCACAGGATTCCACAAGCAAACCTCAGTCTTTTTCCCAGGCCACAGGGTTCCAGAATCCACCGATGACATGTTCCCAGGCAACAGGGTTCCAGAGTCAATCCTCAGTTAGGTTCCCAGGCTACAGGGTTCCAGAATAAAACCTCAGTCATGTTCCACGTCCACAGGGTTCCAGAATCAATCCTCAGTTAGTTTCCCAGGCTACAGGGTTCCCGAATAATACCTCAGTCATGTTCCCTGTCCACAGGGTTCCACAACCAAGGCTCAGTCAGGTTCCCAGGGCACAGTATTCCACAATCTAAACAGATGTCATGTTCCCAGGCCACAGTTTTCCAGAATCAGGTCTGAGTCATTATTCCAGGCCACAGGGATCCAGAATCAAACCTCAGTCATGTTGCCATGCCATAGGGTACCACCATCAAACCTCAGTCATATTCCCAGGCACATTTTTCCAGAATCACGCCTGAGTCATGTTCTCAGGCCACAGGGATCCAGAATCAAACCTCAGTCATGTTGCCAGGCCATAGGCTAACATCATCAAACCTCAGTCATATTCCCAGGCCACAGGATTCCAGAATCAAACGGATTTCATGTTCCCAGGCAAAAGGATTCCAGAATCCAAACCGATGTCATGTTCCCAGGCCACAGGATTCCACAATTTAATGTCAGTCATGATCCCTGGCCACAGGTTTCCACAATCTAACATCAGTCATGTTCCCAGGGCAATGGTTTCCAGAATCAAACCTCAGTCATATTCCCAGGCCACAGGATTCCAGAATCCACCGATGTCATGTTCCCAGGCCACAGGGTCCAGAATCAATCCTCAGTTATGTTCCCAGGCTACAGGGTTCCAGAATAAAACCTCCGTCATGTTCCCAGTCCACAGGGTTCCAGAACCAAGGCTCCGTCAGGTTCCCAGGGCACAGTATTCCACAATCTAGACAGATGTCATGTTCCCAGGCCACAGTTTTCCAGAATCACGCCTCAGTCATATTTCCAGGCCACAGGGATCCAGAATCTAACCTCAGTCATGTTGCCAGGCCATAGGGTACCACCATCAAACCTCAGTCATATTCCCGGGCCACAAGTTTCCGGAATCAAACCGATGTCATGTTCCCAGGCCGCAGGTTTCCACAATCTAACATCAGTCATGTTCCCAGGCCACAGGATTCCAGAAGCAAACCTCAGTCTTGTTCCCAGGACACAAGTTTCCAGAATCAACCCGATATCATGTTCCCTGGCCACAGTCTTTCCCAATCAAACCTCAGTCAAGTTGCCAGGCCACAGGGTTCCAGAACCTAGGCTCAGTCAGGATCCCTGGGCACAGTATTCCACAATCTAAACAGATGTCATGTTCCCAAGCCACAGTTTTCCAGAATCTCGCCTCAATCATGTTCCCAGGCCACAGGGATCCAGAATCAAACCTCAGTCATGTCGCCAGGCCATAGGGTAACACCATCAAACCTCAGTCATATTCCCAGTCCACAGGCTTCCAGAATCAAACGGATTTCATGTTCCCAGGCAACAGGGATCCAGAATCCAAACCGATGTCATGTTCCCAGGCCATAGGATTCCACAATCTAATGTCAGTCTTGTTCCCAGGCCACAGGTTTCCACAAGCAAACCTCAGTCGTGTTCCCAGGACACAGCTTTCCAGAATCAACCCGGTATCATGTTCCCTGGCGACAGTCTTCCAGAATCTAACCTCAGTCATGTTGCCAGGCCACAGGTTTCCACCATCAAACCTCAGACATGTTCCCAGGCCACAGGGTTACAGAATAAAACCCTTCTCATGTTCCCAGGCAAAAAGATTCCAGAATCCACCGATGACATGTTCCCAGGCAACAGGGTTCCAGAATCAATCCTCAGTCAGGTTCCCAGGCTACAGGGTTCCAGAATAAAACCTCAGTCATGTTCCCAGTCCACAGGGTTCCAGAACCTAGGCTCAGTTAGATTCTCAGGACACAGTATTCCACAATCTAAACAGATGTCATGTTCCCAAGCCACAATTTTCCAGAATCACGCCTCAGTCATGTACCCAGGCCACAGGGATCCAGAATCAAACTTCAGTCATGTTGCCAGGCCATAGGGTACCACCATCAAACCTCAGTCATATTCCCAGGCCACAGGCTACCAGAATCAAACGGATTTCATGTTCCCAGGCAACAGGGTTCTAGAATCCAAACCGATGTCATGTTCCCAGGCCACAGGATTCCACAATCTAACCTCAGTCATGTTCCCAGGTCAAAGGTTTCCAGAATCAAACCTCAGTCATATTCCCAGGCCACAGGGTTCCAGAATCCACCGATGTCATGTTCCCAGGCCACAGGGTTACAGAATCAATCCTCAGTTATGTTCCCAGGCTACAGGTATCCAGAATAAAACCTCAGTCATGTTCCCAGTCCACAGGGATCCAGAACCAAGGCTCAGTCACATTCCCAGGGCACAGTATTCCACAATCTACACAGATGTCATGTTCCCAGGCCACTGTTTTCCAGAAACACGCCTCAGTTATGTTCCCAGGCCACAGGGATCCTGAATCAAACCTCAGTCATGTTGCCAGGCCATAGGGTACCACCATCAAACCTCAGTCATATTCCCAGGCCACAAGTTTCCAGAATCAAACCAATGTCATGTTCCCAGGCAACAGGTTTCCACAATCTAACATCAGTCATGTTCCCAGGCCAATGGTTTCCAGAATCAAACCTCAGTCATATTCCCAGGCCACAGGGTTCCAGAATCAACCCGATATCATGTTCCCTGGCCACATTCTTCCATAAACAAACCTCAGTCATGTTGCCAGGCCACAGGTTTCCACCATCAAACCTCAGACATGTTCCCTGTCCACAGGCTTCCAGAATCAAACGGATTTCATGTTCCCAGGCCACAGGGTTCCAGAATCCACCGATGTCATGTTCCCAGGCCACAGGGTTCCAGAATCAATCCTCAGTTAGGTTCCCAGGCTACAGGGTTCCAGAATAAAACCTCAGTCATGTTCCCAGTCCACAGGGTTCCAGAACCAAGGCTCAGTCAGGTTCCCAGGGCAAAGTATTCCACAATCTAAACAGATGTCATGTTCCCAGGCCACAGTTTTCCAGAATCACGCCTCAGTCATGTACCCAGGCCACAGGGATCCAGAATCAAACCTCAGTCATGTTGCCAGGCCATAGGTTTCCAGAATCAAGGCTCAGTCTGGTTCCCAGGGCACATTATTCCACAATCTAAACAGATGTCATGTTCCCAGGACACAGTTTTCCAGAATCACGCCTCAGTCATGTTCCCAGGCCACAGGGATCAAGAATCAAACCTCAGTCATGTTGCCAGGCCACAGGTTTCCACCATCAAACCTTAGACATGTTCCCAGTCCACAAGGCTCCAGAATAAAACCGTTCTCATGTTTCCTGGCCTCAGGGTACCAGAATCCACCGATGACATGTTCCCAGGCCAAAGGGTTCCAGAATCAATCCTCAGTTAGGTTCCCAGGCTACAGGGTTCCAGAATAAAACCTCAGTCATGTTCCCAGTCCACAGGGTTCCAGAACCTAGGCTCAGTCAGGTTCCCAGGGAACAGTATTCCACAATCTATACAGATGTCATTTTCCCAAGCCACAGTTTTCCAGAATCTCGCCTCAGACTTGTTCCCAGGCCACAGGGATGCAGAATCAAACCTCAGTCATGTTCCCAGGCCACAGGGTTCCAGAATAATACCGTTCTCATGTTCTCAGGCCACAGGATTCCACAAGCAAACCTCAGTCTTTTTCCCAGGCCACAGGGTTCCAGAATCCACCGATGACATGTTCCCAGGCAACAGGGTTCCAGAGTCAATCCTCAGTTAGGTTCCCAGGCTACAGGGTTCCAGAATAAAACCTCAGTCATGTTCCACGTCCACAGGGTTCCAGAATCAATCCTCAGTTAGTTTCCCAGGCTACAGGGTTCCCGAATAATACCTCAGTCATGTTCCCTGTCCACAGGGTTCCACAACCAAGGCTCAGTCAGGTTCCCAGGGCACAGTATTCCACAATCTAAACAGATGTCATGTTCCCAGGCCACAGTTTTCCAGAATCAGGTCTGAGTCATTATTCCAGGCCACAGGGATCCAGAATCAAACCTCAGTCATGTTGCCATGCCATAGGGTACCACCATCAAACCTCAGTCATATTCCCAGGCACATTTTTCCAGAATCACGCCTGAGTCATGTTCTCAGGCCACAGGGATCCAGAATCAAACCTCAGTCATGTTGCCAGGCCATAGGCTAACATCATCAAACCTCAGTCATATTCCCAGGCCACAGGATTCCAGAATCAAACCGATTTCATGTTCCCAGGCAACAGGGTACCAGAATCCAAAACGATGTCATGTTCATAGGCCACAGGATTCCACAATCTAACCTCAGTCATGTTCCCAGGCAAATGGCTTCCAGAATCAAACCTCAGTCATATTCCCAGGCCACAGGGTTCCAGAATCCACCGATGTCATGTTCCCAGGGCACAGGGTTCCAGAATCAATCCTCAGTTATGTTCACAGGCTACAGGGTTCCAGAATAAAACCTCAGTCATGTTCCCAGTCCACAGGGTTCCAGAACCAAGGCTCAGTCAGTTTCCCAGGGCACAGTATTCCACAATTTAAACAGATGTCATGTTCCCAGGCCACAGTTTTCCAGAATCACACTTCAGTCATGTTCCAAGGCCACAGGGATCCAGAATCAAACCTCAGTCATGTTGCCAGGCCATACGGTATCACCATCAAACCTCAGTCATATTCCCAGGCCACAAGTTTCCAGAATCAAACCGATGTCATGTTCCCAGGCCACAGGTTTCCACAATCTAACATCAGTCATGTTCCCAGGCCACAGGATTCCAGAAGCAAACCTCAGTCTTGTTCCCAGGACACAGGTTTCCAGAATCAACCCGATATCATGTTCCGTGGCCACAGTCTTCCAGAATCAAACCTCAGTCATGTTACCAGGCCACAGGTTTCCACCATCAAACCTCAGACATGTTCCCAGGCCACAGGGTTCCAGAATAAAACCGTTCTCATGTTCCCAGCCCACAGGGTTCCAGAATAAAACCGTTCTCATGTTCCCAGGGCACAGGGTTCCAGAATCCACCGATGACATGTTCCCAGGCAACAGGGTTCCACAATCAATCCTCAGTTAGGTTCCCAGGCTACACGGTTCCAGAATAAAACCTCAGTCATGTTCCAAGTCCACAGGGTTCCAGAATCAATCCTCTGTTAGGTTCCCAGGCTACAGGGTTCCAGAATAAAACCTCAGTCATGTTCCCAGTCCACAGGGTTCCAGAACCTAGGCTCAGTCAGATTCCCAGGGCACCTTATTCCACAATCTAAACAGATGTCATGTTCCCAAGCCACAGTTTTCCAGAATCTCACCTCAGTCATGTTCCCAGGCCACAAGGATCCAGAATCAAACCTCAGTCATGTTGCCAGGCCATAGGGTACCACCATCAAACCTCAGTCATATTCCCAGGCCACAAGTTTCCAGAATCAAACCAATGTCATGTTCCCAGGCAACAGGTTTCCACAATCTAACATCAGTCATGTTCCCAGGACAATGGTTTCCAGAATCAAACCTCAGTCATATTCCCAGGCCACAGGGTTCCAGAATCAACCCGATATCATGTTCCCTGGCCACATTCTTCCATAATCAAACCTCAGTCATGTTGCCAGGCCATAGGTTTCCACCATCAAACCTCAGACATGTTCCCAGGCCACAGGGTTCTAGAATAAAACCGTTCTCATGTTCCCAGGCCACAGGGTTCCAGAATCCACCCATGACATGTTCCCAGGCAACAGGGATCCAGAATCAATCCTCAGTTAGGTTCCCAGGCTACAGGGTTCCAGAATAAAACCTCAGTCATGTTCCCAGTCCACAGGGTTCCAGAACCAAGGCTCAGTCAGGTTCCCAGGGCAAAGTATTCCACAATCTAAACAGATGTCATGTTCCCAGGCCACAGTTTTCCAGAATCACGCCTCAGTCATGTACCCAGGCCACAGGGATCCAGAATCAAACCTCAGTCATGTTGCCAGGCCATAGGTTTCCAGAATCAAGGCTCAGTCTGGTTCCCAGGGCACAGTATTCCACAATCTAAACAGATGTCATGTTCCCAGGACACAGTTTTCCAGAATCACGCCTCAGTCATGTTCCCAGGCCACAGGGATCAAGAATCAAACCTCAGTCATGTTGCCAGGCCACAGGTTTCCACCATCAAACCTTAGACATGTTGCCAGTCCACAAGGCTCCAGAATAAAACCGTTCTCATGTTTCCAGGCCTCAGGGTACCAGAATCCACCGATGACATGTTCCCAGGCCAAAGGGTTCCAGAATCAATCCTCAGTTAGGTTCCCAGGCTACAGGGTTCCAGAATAAAACCTCAGTCATGTTCCCAGTCCACAGGGTTCCAGAACCTAGGCTCAGTCAGGTTCCCAGGGAACAGTATTCCACAATCTATACAGATGTCATTTTCCCAAGCCACAGTTTTCCAGAATCTCGCCTCAGACTTGTTCCCAGGCCACAGGGATGCAGAATCAAACCTCAGTCATGTTCCCAGGCCACAGGGTTCCAGAATAATACCGTTCTCATGTTCCCAGGCCACAGGATTCCACAAGCAAACCTCAGTCTTTTTCCCAGGCCACAGGGTTCCAGAATCCACCGATGACATGTTCCCAGGCAACAGGGTTCCAGAGTCAATCCTCAGTTAGGTTCCCAGGCTACAGGGTTCCAGAATAAAACCTCAGTCATGTTCCACGTCCACAGGGTTCCAGAATCAATCCTCAGTTAGTTTCCCAGGCTACAGGGTTCCCGAATAATACCTCAGCCATGTTCCCTGTCCACAGGGTTCCACAACCAAGGCTCAGTCAGGTTCCCAGGGCACAGTATTCCACAATCTAAACAGATGTCATGTTCCCAGGCCACAGTTTTCCAGAATCAGGTCTGAGTCATTATTCCAGGCCACAGGGATCCAGAATCAAACCTCAGTCATGTTGCCATGCCATAGGGTACCACCATCAAACCTCAGTCATATTCCCAGGCACATTTTTCCAGAATCACGCCTGAGTCATGTTCTCAGGCCACAGGGATCCAAAATCAAACCTCAGTCATGTTGCCAGGCCATAGGCTAACATCATCAAACCTCAGTCATATTCCCAGGCCACAGGATTCCAGAATCAAACCGATTTCATGTTCCCAGGCAACAGGGTACCAGAATCCAAAACGATGTCATGTTCATAGGCCACAGGATTCCACAATCTAACCTCAGTCATATTCCCAGGCCACAGGGTTCCAGAATTCACCGATGTCATGTTCCCAGGGCACAGGGTTCCAGAATCAATCCTCAGTTATGTTCACAGGCTACAGGGTTCCAGAATAAAACCTCAGTCATGTTCCCAGTCCACAGGGTTCCAGAACCAAGGCTCAGTCAGTTTCCCAGGGCACAGTATTCCACAATTTAAACAGATGTCATGTTCCCAGGCCACAGTTTTCCAGAATCACACTTCAGTCATGTTCCAAGGCCACAGGGATCCAGAATCAAACCTCAGTCATGTTGCCAGGCCATACGGTATCACCATCAAACCTCAGTCATATTCCCAGGCCACAAGTTTCCAGAATCAAACCGATGTCATGTTCCCAGGCCACAGGTTTCCACAATCTAACATCAGTCATGTTCCCAGGCCACAGGATTCCAGAAGCAAACCTCAGTCTTGTTCCCAGGACACAGGTTTCCAGAATCAACCCGATATCATGTTCCGTGGCCACAGTCTTCCAGAATCAAACCTCAGTCATGTTACCAGGCCACAGGTTTCCACCATCAAACCTCAGACATGTTCCCAGGCCACAGGGTTCCAGAATAAAACCGTTCTCATGTTCCCAGCCCACAGGGTTCCAGAATAAAACCGTTCTCATGTTCCCAGGGCACAGGGTTCCAGAATCCACCGATGACATGTTCCCAGGCAACAGGGTTCCACAATCAATCCTCAGTTAGGTTCCCAGGCTACAGGGTTCCAGAATAAAACCTCAGTCATGTTCCAAGTCCACAGGGTTCCAAAATCAATCCTCTGTTAGGTTCCCAGGCTACAGGGTTCCAGAATAAAACCTCAGTCATGTTCCCAGTCCACAGGGTTCCAGAACCTAGGCTCAGTCAGATTCCCAGGGCACCTTATTCCACAATCTAAACAGATGTCATGTTCCCAAGCCACAGTTTTCCAGAATCTCACCTCAGTCATGTTCCCAGGCCACAAGGATCCAGAATCAAACCTCAGTCATGTTGCCAGGCCATAGGGTACCACCATCAAACCTCAGTCATATTCCCAGGCCACAAGTTTCCAGAATCAAACCAATGTCATGTTCCCAGGCAACAGGTTTCCACAATCTAACATCAGTCATGTTCCCAGGCCAATGGTTTCCAGAATCAAACCTCAGTCATATTCCCAGGCCACAGGGTTCCAGAATCAACCCGATATCATGTTCCCTGGCCACATTCTTCCATAATCAAACCTCAGTCATGTTGCCAGGCCATAGGTTTCCACCATCAAACCTCAGACATGTTCCCAGGCCACAGGGTTCTAGAATAAAACCGTTCTCATGTTCCCAGGCCACAGGGTTCCAGAATCCACCGATGACATGTTCCCAGGCAACAGGGATCCAGAATCAATCCTCAGTTAGGTTCCCAGGCTACAGGGTTCCAGAATAAAACCTCAGTCATGTTCCCAGTCCACAGGGTTCCAGAACCAAGGCTCAGTCAGGTTCCCAGGGCAAAGTATTCCACAATCTAAACAGATGTCATGTTCCCAGGCCACAGTTTTCCAGAATCACGCCTCAGTCATGTACCCAGGCCACAGGGATCCAGAATCAAACCTCAGTCATGTTGCCAGGCCATAGGTTTCCAGAATCAAGGCTCAGTCTGGTTCCCAGGGCACAGTATTCCACAATCTAAACAGATGTCATGTTCCCAGGACACAGTTTTCCAGAATCACGCCTCAGTCATGTTCCCAGGCCACAGGGATCAAGAATCAAACCTCAGTCATGTTGCCAGGCCACAGGTTTCCACCATCAAACCTTAGACATGTTCCCAGTCCACAAGGCTCCAGAATAAAACCGTTCTCATGTTTCCAGGCCTCAGGGTACCAGAATCCACCGATGACATGTTCCCAGGCCAAAGGGTTCCAGAATCAATCCTCAGTTAGGTTCCCAGGCTACAGGGTTCCAGAATAAAACCTCAGTCATGTTCCCAGTCCACAGGGTTCCAGAACCTAGGCTCAGTCAGGTTCCCAGGGAACAGTATTCCACAATCTATACAGATGTCATTTTCCCAAGCCACAGTTTTCCAGAATCTCGCCTCAGACTTGTTCCCAGGCCACAGGGATGCAGAATCAAACCTCAGTCATGTTCCCAGGCCACAGGGTTCCAGAATAATACCGTTCTCATGTTCCCAGGCCACAGGATTCCACAAGCAAACCTCAGTCTTTTTCCCAGGCCACAGGGTTCCAGAATCCACCGATGACATGTTCCCAGGCAACAGGGTTCCAGAGTCAATCCTCAGTTAGGTTCCCAGGCTACAGGGTTCCAGAATAAAACCTCAGTCATGTTCCACGTCCACAGGGTTCCAGAATCAATCCTCAGTTAGTTTCCCAGGCTACAGGGTTCCCGAATAATACCTCAGTCATGTTCCCTGTCCACAGGGTTCCACAACCAAGGCTCAGTCAGGTTCCCAGGGCACAGTATTCCACAATCTAAACAGATGTCATGTTCCCAGGCCACAGTTTTCCAGAATCAGGTCTGAGTCATTATTCCAGGCCACAGGGATCCAGAATCAAACCTCAGTCATGTTGCCATGCCATAGGGTACCACCATCAAACCTCAGTCATATTCCCAGGCACATTTTTCCAGAATCACGCCTGAGTCATGTTCTCAGGCCACAGGGATCCAGAATCAAACCTCAGTCATGTTTCCAGGCCATAGGCTAACATCATCAAACCTCAGTCATATTCCCAGGCCACAGGATTCCAGAATCAAACGGATTTCATGTTCCCAGGCAACAGGATTCCAGAATCCAAACCGATGTCATGTTCCCAGGCCACAGGATTCCACAATTTAATGTCAGTCATGATCCCTGGCCACAGGTTTCCACAATCTAACATCAGTCATGTTCCCAGGGCAATGGTTTCCAGAATCAAACCTCAGTCATATTCCCAGGCCACAGGATTCCAGAATCCACCGATGTCATGTTCCCAGGCCACAGGGTCCAGAATCAATCCTCAGTTATGTTCCCAGGCTACAGGGTTCCAGAATAAAACCTCCGTCATGTTCCCAGTCCACAGGGTTCCAGAACCAAGGCTCCGTCAGGTTCCCAGGGCACAGTATTCCACAATCTAAACAGATGTCATGTTCCCAGGCCACAGTTTTCCAGAATCACGCCTCAGTCATATTTCCAGGCCACAGGGATCCAGAATCTAACCTCAGTCATGTTGCCAGGCCATAGGGTACCACCATCAAACCTCAGTCATATTCCCGGGCCACAAGTTTCCGGAATCAAACCGATGTCATGTTCCCAGGCCGCAGGTTTCCACAATCTAACATCAGTCATGTTCCCAGGCCACAGGATTCCAGAAGCAAACCTCAGTCTTGTTCCCAGGACACAAGTTTCCAGAATCAACCCGATATCATGTTCCCTGGCCACAGTCTTTCCCAATCAAACCTCAGTCAAGTTGCCAGGCCACAGGGTTCCAGAACCTAGGCTCAGTCAGGATCCCTGGGCACAGTATTCCACAATCTAAACAGATGTCATGTTCCCAAGCCACAGTTTTCCAGAATCTCGCCTCAATCATGTTCCCAGGCCACAGGGATCCAGAATTAAACCTCAGTCATGTCGCCAGGCCATAGGGTAACACCATCAAACCTCAGTCATATTCCCAGTCCACAGGCTTCCAGAATCAAACGGATTTCATGTTCCCAGGCAACAGGGATCCAGAATCCAAACCGATGTCATGTTCCCAGGCCATAGGATTCCACAATCTAATGTCAGTCTTGTTCCCAGGCCACAGGTTTCCACAAGCAAACCTCAGTCGTGTTCCCAGGACACAGCTTTCCAGAATCAACCCGGTATCATGTTCCCTGGCGACAGTCTTCCAGAATCTAACCTCAGTCATGTTGCCAGGCCACAGGTTTCCACCATCAAACCTCAGACATGTTCCCAGGCCACAGGGTTACAGAATAAAACCCTTCTCATGTTCCCAGGCAAAAAGATTCCAGAATCCACCGATGACATGTTCCCAGGCAACAGGGTTCCAGAATCAATCCTCAGTCAGGTTCCCAGGCTACAGGGTTCCAGAATAAAACCTCAGTCATGTTCCCAGTCCACAGGGTTCCAGAACCTAGGCTCAGTTAGATTCTCAGGACACAGTATTCCACAATCTAAACAGATGTCATGTTCCCAAGCCACAATTTTCCAGAATCACGCCTCAGTCATGTACCCAGGCCACAGGGATCCAGAATCAAACTTCAGTCATGTTGCCAGGCCATAGGGTACCACCATCAAACCTCAGTCATATTCCCAGGCCACAGGCTACCAGAATCAAACGGATTTCATGTTCCCAGGCAACAGGGTTCTAGAATCCAAACCGATGTCATGTTCCCAGGCCACAGGATTCCACAATCTAACCTCAGTCATGTTCCCAGGTCAAAGGTTTCCAGAATCAAACCTCAGTCATATTCCCAGGCCACAGGGTTCCAGAATCCACCGATGTCATGTTCCCAGGCCACAGGGTTACAGAATCAATCCTCAGTTATGTTCCCAGGCTACAGGTATCCAGAATAAAACCTCAGTCATGTTCCCAGTCCACAGGGTTCCAGAACCAAGGCTCAGTCACATTCCCAGGGCACAGTATTCCACAATCTACACAGATGTCATGTTCCCAGGCCACTGTTTTCCAGAAACACGCCTCAGTTATGTTCCCAGGCCACAGGGATCCTGAATCAAACCTCAGTCATGTTGCCAGGCCATAGGGTACCACCATCAAACCTCAGTCATATTCCCAGGCCACAAGTTTCCAGAATCAAACCAATGTCATGTTCCCAGGCAACAGGTTTCCACAATCTAACATCAGTCATGTTCCCAGGCCAATGGTTTCCAGAATCAAACCTCAGTCATATTCCCAGGCCACAGGGTTCCAGAATCAACCCGATATCATGTTCCCTGGCCACATTCTTCCATAATCAAACCTCAGTCATGTTGCCAGGCCATAGGTTTCCACCATCAAACCTCAGACATGTTCCCAGGCCACAGGGTTCTAGAATAAAACCGTTCTCATGTTCCCAGGCCACAGGGTTCCAGAATCCACCGATGACATGTTCCCAGGCAACAGGGATCCAGAATCAATCCTCAGTTAGGTTCCCAGGCTACAGGGTTCCAGAATAAAACCTCAGTCATGTTCCCAGTCCACAGGGTTCCAGAACCAAGGCTCAGTCAGGTTCCCAGGGCAAAGTATTCCACAATCTAAACAGATGTCATGTTCCCAGGCCACAGTTTTCCAGAATCACGCCTCAGTCATGTACCCAGGCCACAGGGATCCAGAATCAAACCTCAGTCATGTTGCCAGGCCATAGGTTTCCAGAATCAAGGCTCAGTCTGGTTCCCAGGGCACATTATTCCACAATCTAAACAGATGTCATGTTCCCAGGACACAGTTTTCCAGAATCACGCCTCAGTCATGTTCCCAGGCCACAGGGATCAAGAATCAAACCTCAGTCATGTTGCCAGGCCACAGGTTTCCACCATCAAACCTTAGACATGTTCCCAGTCCACAAGGCTCCAGAATAAAACCGTTCTCATGTTTCCTGGCCTCAGGGTACCAGAATCCACCGATGACATGTTCCCAGGCCAAAGGGTTCCAGAATCAATCCTCAGTTAGGTTCCCAGGCTACAGGGTTCCAGAATAAAACCTCAGTCATGTTCCCAGTCCACAGGGTTCCAGAACCTAGGCTCAGTCAGGTTCCCAGGGAACAGTATTCCACAATCTATACAGATGTCATTTTCCCAAGCCACAGTTTTCCAGAATCTCGCCTCAGACTTGTTCCCAGGCCACAGGGATCCAGAATCAAACCTCAGTCATGTTCCCAGGCCACAGGGTTCCAGAATAATACCGTTCTCATGTTCCCAGGCCACAGGATTCCACAAGCAAACCTCAGTCTTTTTCCCAGGCCACAGGGTTCCAGAATCCACCGATGACATGTTCCCAGGCAACAGGGTTCCAGAGTCAATCCTCAGTTAGGTTCCCAGGCTACAGGGTTCCAGAATAAAACCTCAGTCATGTTCCACGTCCACAGGGTTCCAGAATCAATCCTCAGTTAGTTTCCCAGGCTACAGGGTTCCCGAATAATACCTCAGTCATGTTCCCTGTCCACAGGGTTCCACAACCAAGGCTCAGTCAGGTTCCCAGGGCACAGTATTCCACAATCTAAACAGATGTCATGTTCCCAGGCCACAGTTTTCCAGAATCAGGTCTGAGTCATTATTCCAGGCCACAGGGATCCAGAATCAAACCTCAGTCATGTTGCCATGCCATAGGGTACCACCATCAAACCTCAGTCATATTCCCAGGCACATTTTTCCAGAATCACGCCTGAGTCATGTTCTCAGGCCACAGGGATCCAGAATCAAACCTCAGTCATGTTGCCAGGCCATAGGCTAACATCATCAAACCTCAGTCATATTCCCAGGCCACAGGATTCCAGAATCAAACGGATTTCATGTTCCCAGGCAAAAGGATTCCAGAATCCAAACCGATGTCATGTTCCCAGGCCACAGGATTCCACAATTTAATGTCAGTCATGATCCCTGGCCACAGGTTTCCACAATCTAACATCAGTCATGTTCCCAGGGCAATGGTTTCCAGAATCAAACCTCAGTCATATTCCCAGGCCACAGGATTCCAGAATCCACCGATGTCATGTTCCCAGGCCACAGGGTCCAGAATCAATCCTCAGTTATGTTCCCAGGCTACAGGGTTCCAGAATAAAACCTCCGTCATGTTCCCAGTCCACAGGGTTCCAGAACCAAGGCTCCGTCAGGTTCCCAGGGCACAGTATTCCACAATCTAGACAGATGTCATGTTCCCAGGCCACAGTTTTCCAGAATCACGCCTCAGTCATATTTCCAGGCCACAGGGATCCAGAATCTAACCTCAGTCATGTTGCCAGGCCATAGGGTACCACCATCAAACCTCAGTCATATTCCCAGGCCACAGGATTCCAGAATCAAACGGATTTCATGTTCCCAGGCAAAAGGATTCCAGAATCCAAACCGATGTCATGTTCCCAGGCAACAGGTTTCCACAATCAAACATCAGTCATGTTCCCAGGCCAATGGTTTCCAGAATCAAACCTCAGTCATATTCCCAGGCCACAGGGTTCCAGAATCCAACCGATGTCGTGTTCCCAGGCCACAGGTTTCCACAAGCAAACCTCAGTCGTGTTCCCAGGACACAGCTTTCCAGAATCAACCCGATATCATGTTCCCTGGCGACAGTCCTCCAGAATCTAACCTCAGTCATGTTGCCAGGCCACAGGTTTCCACCATCAAACCTCAGACATGTTCCCAGGCCAGAGGGTTCCAGAATAAAACCGTTCTCATGTTCCCAGGCAAAAAGATTCCAGAATCCACCGATGACATGTTCCCAGGCAACAGGGTTCCAGAATCAATCCTCAGTCAGGTTCCCAGGCTACAGGGTTCCAGAATAAAACCTCAGTCATGTTCCAAGTCCACAGGGTTCCAGAATCAAACCTCAGTTAGGTTCCCAGGCTACAGGGATCCAGAATAAAACCTCAGTCATGTTCCCAGTCCACAGGGTCCCAGAACCTAGGCTCAGTTAGATTCTCAGGGCACAGTATTCCACAATCTAAACAAATGTCATGTTCCCAAGCCACAATTTTCCAGAATCATGCCTCAGTCATGTACCCAGGCCACAGGGATCCAGAATCAAACTTCAGTCATGTTGCCAGGCCATAGGGTACCACCATCAAACCTCAGTCATATTCCCGGGCCACAAGTTTCCGGAATCAAACCGATGTCATGTTCCCAGGCCGCAGGTTTCCACAATCTAACATCAGTCATGTTCCCAGGCCACAGGATTCCAGAAGCAAACCTCAGTCTTGTTCCCAGGACACAAGTTTCCAGAATCAACCCGATATCATGTTCCCTGGCCACAGTCTTTCCCAATCAAACCTCAGTCAAGTTGCCAGGCCACAGGGTTCCAGAACCTAGGCTCAGTCAGGATCCCTGGGCACAGTATTCCACAATTTAAACAGATGTCATGTTCCCAGGCCACAGTTTTCTAGAATCTCGCCTCAATCATGTTCCCAGGCCACAGGGATCCTGAATCAAACCTCAGTCATGTCGCCAGGCCATAGGGTACCACCATCAAACCTCAGTCATATTCCCAGTCCACAGGCTTCCAGAATCAAACGGATTTCATGTTCCCAGGCAACAGGGTTCCAGAATCCAAACCGATGTCATGTTCCCAGGCCACAGGATTCCACAATCTAATGTCAGTCTTGTTCCCAGCCCACAGGTTTCCACAATCTAACATCAGTCATGTTCCCAGGCCAATGGTTTCCAGAATCAAACCTCAGTCATATTCCCAGGCCACAGGGTTCCAGAATCCAACCGATGTCGTGTTCCCAGGCCACAGGATTCCACAAGCAAACCTCAGTCGTGTTCCCAGGACACAGCTATCCAGAATCAACCCGATATCATGTTCCCAGGCGACAGTCTTCCAGAATCAAACCTCAGTCATGTTGCGAGGCCACAGGTTTCCACCATCAAACCTCAGACATGTTCCCAGGCCACAGGGTTCCAGAATAAAACCTTTCTCATGATCCCAGGACACAGGGTTCCTGAATCCACCGATGACATATTCCCAGGCAACAGGGTTCCAGAATCAATCCTCAGTTAGGTTCCCAGGCTATAGGGTTCCAGAATAAAACCTCAGTCATGTTCCCAGGCCACAGGGATCCAGAATCAAACCTCAGTCATGTTGCCAGGCCATACGGTATCACCATCAAACCTCAGTCATATTCCCAGGCCACAAGTTTCCAGAATCAAACCGATGTCACGTTCCCAGGCCACAGGTTTCCACAATCTATCATCAGTCATGTTCCCAGGCCACAGGATTCCAGAAGCAAACCTCAGTCTTATTCCCAGGACACAGGTTTCCAGAATCAACCCGATATCATGTTCCCTGGCCACAGTCTTCCAGAATCAAACCTCAGTCATGTTCCAGGCCACAGGGTTCCAGAACCTAGGCTCAGTCAGGTTCCCAGAGCACAGTATTCCACAATCTAAACAGATGTCATGTTCCCAAGCCACAGTTTTCCAGAATCTCGCCTCAGTCATATTCCCAGGGCACAGGGATCCAGAATCAAACTTAAGTCATGTTGCCAGGCCATAGGGTACCACCATCAAACCTCAGTCATATTCCCAGGCCACAGGCTTCCAGAATCAAACGGATTTCATGTTCCCAGGCAACAGGTTTCCAGAATCCAAACCGATGTCATGTTCCCAGGCCACAGGATTCCACAATCTCACCTCAGTCATTTTCCCAGGCAAATGGCTTCCAGAATCAAACCTCAGTCATATTCCCAGGCCACAGGGTTCCAGAATCCACCGATGTCATGTTCCCAGGCCACAGGCTTCCCGAATCAATCCTCAGTTATGTTCCCAGGCTACAGGGTTCCAGAATAAAACCTCAGTTATGATCCCAGTCCACAGGGTTCCAGAACCAAGGCTCAGTCAGTTTCCCAGGGCACAGTATTCCACAATCTAAACAGATGTCATGTTCCCAGGCCACAGTTTTCTAGAATCTCGCCTCAGTCATGTTCCCAGGTCAATGGTTTCCAGAATCAAACCTCAGTCATATTCCCAGGCCACAGGCTTCCAGAATCCTCCGATGTCATGTTCCCAGGCCACAGGGTTCCAGAATCAATCCTCAGTTATGTCCCCAGGCTACAGGGTTCCAGAATAAAACCTCAGTCATGCTCGAGTCCACAGGGTTCCAGAACCAAGGCTCAGTCAGGTTCCCAGTGCACAGTATTCCACAATCTAAACAGATGTCATGTTCCCAGTCCACATTTTTTCAGAATCCCGCCTGAGTCATGTTCCCAGGCCACAGGGATTTAGAATGAAACCTCAATCATGTTGCCAAGCCGTAGGCTACCACAATCAAACCTCAGTCATATTCCCAGGCCACAGGTTTCCAGAATCAAACCGATTTCATGTTCCCAGGCAACAGGGTACCAGAATCCAAACCGATGTCATGTTCCCAGGCCACAGGATTCCACAATCTAACCTCAGTCATGTTCCCAGGCCAAAGGTTTCCAGAATCAAACCTCAGTCATATTCCCAGTCTACAGGGTTCCAGAATCCACCGATGTCATGTTCCCAGGCCACAGGGATCCAGAATCAAACCTCAGTTATGTTGCCTTGCCATAGGGTACCACCATCAAACCTCTGTCATATTCCCAGTCCACATTTTTCCAGAATCACGCCTGAGTCATGTACCCAGGCCACAGGGATCCAGAATCAAACCTCAGTCATGTTGCCAGGCCATAGGCTACCACCATCAAACCTCAGTCATATTCCCGAGCCACAAGTTTCCAGAATCAAACCGATGTCATGTTCCCAGGCCACAGGTTTCCACAATCCAACATCAGTCATGTTCCCAGGCCACAGGATTCCAGAAGCAAACCTCAGTCTTGTTCCCAGGACACAAGTTTCCAGAATCAACCCGATATCATGTTCCCTGGCCACAGTCTTTCCCAATCAAACCTCAGTCAAGTTGCCAGGCCACAGGGTTACAGAATCTAGGCTCAGTCAGGTTCCCAGGGCACAGTATTCCACAATCTAAACAGATGTCATGTTCCCAAGCCACAGTTTTCCAGAATCTCGCCTCAGTCATGTTCCCAGGCCACAGGGATCCAGAATCAAACCTCAGTCATGTCGGCAGGCCATAGGGTACCTCCATCAAACCTCAGTCATATTCCCAGTCCACAGGCTTCCAGAATCAAACGGATTTCATGTTCCCAGGCAACAGGGTTCCAGAATCCAAACCGATGTCATGTTCCCAGGCCACAGGATTCCACAATCTAATGTCAGTCTTGTTCCCAGGCCACAGGTTTCCACAATCTAACATCAGTCATGTTCCCAGGCCAATGGTTTCCAGAATCAAACCTCAGTCATATTCCCAGGCCACAGGGTTCCAGAATCCAACCGATGTCGTGTTCCCAGGCCACAGGATTCCACAAGCAAACCTCAGTCGTGTTCCCAGGACACAGCTTTCCAGAATCAACCCGATATCATGTTCCCTGGCGACCGTCTTCCAGAATCAAACCTAGGTCATGTTGCCAGGCCACAGGTTTCCACCATCAAACCTCAGACATGTTCCCAGGCCACAGGGTTCCAGAATAAAACCGTTCTCATGTTCCCAGGCCACAGGGTTCCAGAATCCACCGATGACATATTCCCAGGCAACAGGGTTCCAGAATCAATCCTCAGTCAGGTTCCCAGGCTACAGGGTTCCAGAATAAAACCTCAGTCATGTTCCAAGTCCACAGGGTTCCAGAACCAAGGCTAAGCCACGTTCCCAGGGCACAGTATTCCACAATCTACACAGATGTCATGTTCCCAGGCCACAGTTTTCCAGAAACACGCCTCAGTTATGTTCCCAGGCCACAGGGATCCTGAATCAAACCTCAGTCATGTTGCCAGGCCATAGGGTACCACCATCAAACCTCAGTCATCTTCCCAGGCCACAAGTTTCCAGAATCAAACCGATGTCATGTTCCCAGGCAACAGGTTTCCACAATCTAACATCAGTCATGTTCCCAGGCCAATGGTTTCCGGAATCAAACCTCAGTCATATTCCCAGGCCACAGGGTTCCAGAATCAACCCGATATCATGTTCCCTGGCCACATTCTTCCATAATCAAACCTCAGTCATGTTGCCAGGCCATAGGTTTCCACCATCAAACCTCAGACATGTTCCCAGGCCACAGGGTTCTAGAATAAAACCGTTCTCATGTTCCCAGGCCACAGGGTTCCAGAATCCACCGATGACATGTTCCCAGGCAACAGGGATCCAGAATCAATCCTCAGTTAGGTTCCCAGGCTACAGGGTTCCAGAATAAAACCTCAGTCATGTTCCCAGTCCACAGGGTTGCAGAACCAAGGCTCAGTCAGGTTCCCAGGGCAAAGTATTCCACAATCTAAACAGATGTCATGTTCCCAGGCCACAGTTTTCCAGAATCACGCCTCAGTCATGTACCCAGGCCACAGGGATCCAGAATCATACCTCAGTCATGTTGCCAGGCCATAGGGTTCCAGAATCAAGGCTCAGTCAGGTTCCCAGGGAACAGTATTCCACAATCTATACAGATGTCATTTTCCCAAGCCACAGTTTTCCAGAATCTCGCCTCAGACTTGTTCCCAGGCCACAGGGATGCAGAATCAAACCTCAGTCATGTTCCCAGGCCACAGGGTTCCAGAATAAAACCGTTCTCATGTTCCCAGGCCACAGGATTCCACAAGCAAACTTCAGTCTTTTTCCCAGTCCACAGGGTTCCAGAATCCACCGATGACATGTTCCCAGGCAACAGGGTTCCAGAGTCAATCCTCAGTTAGGTTCCCAGGCTACAGGGTTCCAGAATAAAACCTCAGTCATGTTCCACGTCCACAGGGTTCCAGAATCAAACCGATTTCATGTTCCCAGGCAACAGGGTACCAGAATCCAAAACGATGTCATGTTCATAGGCCACAGGATTCCACAATCTAAGCTCAGTCATGTTCCCAGGCAAATGGCTTCCAGAATCAAACCTCAGTCATATTCCCAGGCCACAGGGTTCCAGAATCCACCGATGTCATGTTCACAGGGCACAGGGTTCCAGAATCAATCCTCAGTTATGTTCACAGGCTACAGGGTTCCAGAATAAAACCTCAGTCATGTTCCCAGTCCACAGGGTTCCAGAACCAAGGCTCAGTCAGTTTCCCAGGGCACAGTATTCCACAATTTAAACAGATGTCATGTTCCCAGGCCACAGTTTTCCAGAATCACACTTCAGTCATGTTCCAAGGCCACAGGGATCCAGAATCAAACCTCAGTCATGTTGCCAGGCCATACGGTATCACCATCAAACCTCAGTCATATTCCCAGGCCACAAGTTTCCAGAATCAAACCGATGTCATGTTCCCAGGCCACAGGTTTCCACAATCTAACATCAGTCATGTTCCCAGGCCACAGGATTCCAGAAGCAAACCTCAGTCTTGTTCCCAAGACACAGGTTTCTAGAATCAACCCGATATCATGTTCCCTGGCCACAGTCTTCCAGAATCAAACCTCAGTCATGTTACCAGGCCACAGGTTTCCACCATCAAACCTCAGACATGTTCCCAGGCCACAGGGTTCCAGAATAAAACCGTTCTCATGTTCCCAGGCCACAGGGTTCCAGAATAAAACCGTTCGCATGTTCCCAGGGCACAGGGTTCCAGAATCCACCGATGACATGTTCCCAGGCAACAGGGTTCCACAATCAATCCTCAGTTAGGTTCCAAGGCTACAGGGTTCCAGAATAAAACCTCAGTCATGTTCCAAGTCCACAGGGTTCCAGAATCAATCCTCTGTTAGGTTCCCAGGCTACAGGGTTCCAGAATAAATCCTCAGTCATGTTCCCAGTCCACAGGGTTCCAGAACCTAGGCTCAGTCAGATTCCCAGGGCACCTTATTCCACAATCTAAACAGATGTCATGTTCCCAAGCCACAGTTTTCCAGAATCTCACCTCAGTCATGTTCCCAGGCCACAAGGATCCAGAATCAAACCTCAGTCATGTTGCCAGGCCATAGGGTACCAGCATCAAACCTCAGTCATATTCCCAGGCCACAGGCTACCAGAATCAAACGGATTTCATGTTCCCAGGCAACAGGGTTCCAGAATCCAAACCGATGTCATGTTCCCAGGCCACAGGATTCCACAATCTAACCTCAATCATGATCCCAGGTCAAAGGTTTCCAGAATCTAACCTCAGTCATATTCCCAGGCCACAGGGTTCCAGAATCCACCGATGTCATGTTCCCAGGCCACAGGGTTACAGAATCAATCCTCAGTTATGTTCCCAGGCTACAGGTATCCAGAATAAAACCTCAGTCATGTTCCCAGTCCACAGGGTTCCAGAACCAAGGCTAAGCCACGTTCCCAGGGCACAGTATTCCACAATCTACACAGATGTCATGTTCCCAGGCCACAGTTTTCCAGAAACACGCCTCAGTTATGTTCCCAGGCCACAGGGATCCTGAATCAAACCTCAGTCATGTTACCAGGCCATAGGGTACCACCATCAAACCTCAGTCATATTCCCAGGCCACAAGTTTCCAGAATCAAACCGATGTCATGTTCCCAGGCAACAGGTTTCCACAATCTAACATCAGTCATGTTCCCAGGCCAATGGTTTCCGGAATCAAACCTCAGTCATATTCCCAGGCCACAGGGTTCCAGAATCAACCCGATATCATGTTCCCTGGCCACATTCTTCCATAATCAAACCTCAGTCATGTTGCCAGGCCATAGGTTTCCACCATCAAACCTCAGACATGTTCCCAGGCCACAGGGTTCTAGAATAAAACCGTTCTCATGTTCCCAGGCCACAGGGTTCCAGAATCCACCGATGACATGTTCCCAGGCAACAGGGATCCAGAATCAATCCTCAGTTAGGTTCCCAGGCTACAGGGTTCCAGAATAAAACCTCAGTCATGTTCCCAGTCCACAGGGTTCCAGAACCAAGGCTCAGTCAGGTTCCCAGGGCAAAGTATTCCACAATCTAAACAGATGTCATGTTCCCAGGCCACAGTTTTCCAGAATCACGCCTCAGTCATGTACCCAGGCCACAGGGATCCAGAATCAAACCTCAGTCATGTTGCCAGGCCATAGGGTTCCAGAATCAAGGCTCAGTCAGGTTCCCAGGGCACAGTATTCCACAATCTAAACAGATGTCATGTTCCCAGGACACAGTTTTCCAGAATCACGCCTCAGTCATGTTCCCAGGCCACAGGGATCAAGAATCAAACCTCAGTCATGTTGCCAGGCCACAGGTTTCCACCATCAAACCTTAGACATGTTCCCAGTCCACAAGGCTCCAGAATAAAACCGTTCTCATGTTTCCAGGCCTCAGGGTACCAGAATCCACCAATGACATGTTCCCAGGCCAAAGGGTTCCAGAATCAATCCTCAGTTAGGTTCTCAGGCTACAGGGTTCCAGAATAAAACCTCAGTCATGTTCCCAGTCCACAGGGTTCCAGAACCTAGGCTCAGTCAGGTTCCCAGGGAACAGTATTCCACAATCTATACAGATGTCATTTTCCCAAGCCACAGTTTTCCAGAATCTCGCCTCAGACTTGTTCCCAGGCCACAGGGATGCAGAATCAAACCTCAGTCATGTTCCCAGGCCACAGGGTTCCAGAATAAAACCGTTCTCATGTTCCCAGGCCACAGGATTCCACAAGCAAACCTCAGACTTTTTCCCAGGCCACAGGGTTCCAGAATCCACCGATGACATGTTCCCAGGCAACAGGGTTCCAGAGTCAATCCTCAGTTAGGTTCCCAGGCTACAGGGTTCCAGAATAAAACCTCAGTCATGTTCCACGTCCACAGGGTTCCAGAATCAATCCTCAGTTAGGTTCCCAGGCTACAGGGTTCCCGAATAATACCTCAGTCATGTTCCCTGTCCACAGGGTTCCACAACCAAGGCTCAGTCAGGTTCCCAGGGCACAGTATTCCACAATCTAAACAGATGTCATGTTCCCAGGCCCCAGTTTTCCAGAATCAGGTCTGAGTCATTATTCCAGGCCACAGGGATCCAGAATCAAACCTCAGTCATGTTGCCATGCCATAGGGTACCACCATCAAACCTCAGTCATATTCCCAGGCACATTTTTCCAGAATCACGCCTGAGTCATGTTCTCAGGCCACAGGGATCCAGAATCAAACCTCAGTCATGTTGCCAGGCCATAGGCTAACATCATCAAACCTCAGTCATATTCCCAGGCCACAGGATTCCAGAATCAAACCGATTTCATGTTCCCAGGCAACAGGGTACCAGAATCCAAAACGATGTCATGTTCCTAGGCCACAGGATTCCACAATCTACCCTCAGTCATGTTCCCAGGCAAATGGCTTCCAGAATCAAACCTCAGTCATATTCCCAGGCCACAGGGTTCCAGAATCCACCGATGTCATGTTCCCAGGGCACAGGGTTCCAGAATCAATCCTCAGTTATGTTCACAGGCTACAGGGTTCCAGAATAAAACCTCAGTCATGTTCGCAGTCCACAGGGTTCCAGAACCAAGGCTCAGTCAGTTTCCCAGGGCACAGTATTCCACAATTTAAACAGATGTCATGTTCCCAGGCCACAGTTTTCCAGAATCACACTTCAGTCATGTTCCAAGGCCACAGGGATCCAGAATCAAACCTCAGTCATGTTGTCAGGCCATACGGTATCACCATCAAACCTCAGTCATATTCCCAGGCCACAAGTTTCCAGAATCAAACCGATGTCATGTTCCCAGGCCACAGGTTTCCAAAATCTAACATCAGTCATGTTCCCAGGCCACAGGATTCCAGAAGCAAACCTCAGTCTTGTGCCCAGGACACAGGTTTCCAGAATCAACCCGATATCATGTTCCCTGGCCACAGTCTTCCAGAATCAAACCTCAATCATGTTACCAGGCCACAGGTTTCCACCATCAAACCTCAGACATGTTCCCAGGCCAAAGGGTTCCAGAATAAAACCGTTCTCATGTTCCCAGGGCACAGGGTTCCAGAATCCACCGATGACATGTTCCCAGGCAACAGGGTTCCACAATCAATCCTCAGTTAGGTTCCCAGGCTACAGGGTTCCAGAATAAAACCTCAGTCATGTTCCCAGTCCACAGGGTTCCAGAACCTAGGCTCAGTCAGATTCCCAGGGCACCTTATTCCACAATCTAAACAGATGTCATGTTCCCAAGGCACAGTTTTCCAGAATCTCACCTCAGTCATGTTCCCAGGCCACAAGGATCCAGAATCAAACCTCAGTCATGTTGCCAGGCCATAGGTTACCAGCATCAAACCTCAGTCATATTCCCAGGCCACAGGCTTCCAGAATCAAACGGATTTCATGTTCCCAGGCAACAGGTTTCCAGAATCCAAACCGATGTCATGTTCCCAGGCCACAAGATTCCACAATCTAACCTCAGTCATGTTCCCCGGCAAATGGCTTCCAGAATCAAACCTCAGTCATATTCCCAGGCCACAGGGTTCCAGAATCCACCGATGTCATGTTCCCAGGCCACAGGGTTCCAGAATCAATCCTCAGTTATGTTCCCAGGCTACAGGTATCCAGAATAAAACCTCAGTCATGTTCCCAGTCCACAGGGTTCCAGAAACAAGGCTCAGTCAGGTTCCCAGGGCACAGTATTCCACAATCTACACAGATGTCATGTTCCCAGGCCACAGTTTCCAGAAACACGCCTCAGTTATGTTCCCAGGCCACAGGGATCCTGAATCAAACCTCAGTCATGTTGCCAGGCCATAGGGTACCACCATCAAACGTCAGTCATATTCCCAGGCCACAAGTTTCCAGAATCAAACCGATGTCATGTTCCCAGGCAACAGGTTTCCACAATCAAACATCAGTCATGTTCCCAGGCCAATGGTTTCCAGAATCAAACCTCAGTCATATTCCCAGGCCACAGGGTTCCAGAATCCAACCGATGTCGTGTTCCCAGGCCACAGGTTTCCACAAGCAAACCTCAGTCGTGTTCCCAGGACACAGCTTTCCAGAATCAACCCGATATCATGTTCCCTGGCGACAGTCTTCCAGAATCTAACCTCAGTCATGTTGCCAGGCCACAGGTTTCCACCATCAAACCTCAGACATGTTCCCAGGCCACAGGGTTCCAGAATAAAACCGTTCTCATGTTCCCAGGCAAAAAGATTCCAGAATCCACCGATGACATGTTCCCAGGCAACAGGGTTCCAGAATCAATCCTCAGTCAGGTTCCCAGGCTACAGGGTTCCAGAATAAAACCTCAGTCATGTTCCAAGTCCACAGGGTTCCAGAATCAAACCTCAGTTAGGTTCCCAGGCTACAGGGATCCAGAATAAAACCTCAGTCATGTTCCCAGTCCACAGGGTCCCAGAACCTAGGCTCAGTTAGATTCTCAGGGCACAGTATTCCACAATCTAAACAAATGTCATGTTCCCAAGCCACAATTTTCCAGAATCATGCCTCAGTCATGTACCCAGGCCACAGGGATCCAGAATCAAACTTCAGTCATGTTGCCAGGCCATAGGGTACCACCATCAAACCTCAGTCATATTCCCGGGCCACAAGTTTCCGGAATCAAACCGATGTCATGTTCCCAGGCCGCAGGTTTCCACAATCTAACATCAGTCATGTTCCCAGGCCACAGGATTCCAGAAGCAAACCTCAGTCTTGTTCCCAGGACACAAGTTTCCAGAATCAACCCGATATCATGTTCCCTGGCCACAGTCTTTCCCAATCAAACCTCAGTCAAGTTGCCAGGCCACAGGGTTCCAGAACCTAGGCTCAGTCAGGATCCCTGGGCACAGTATTCCACAATTTAAACAGATGTCATGTTCCCAGGCCACAGTTTTCTAGAATCTCGCCTCAATCATGTTCCCAGGCCACAGGGATCCTGAATCAAACCTCAGTCATGTCGCCAGGCCATAGGGTACCACCATCAAACCTCAGTCATATTCCCAGTCCACAGGCTTCCAGAATCAAACGGATTTCATGTTCCCAGGCAACAGGGTTCCAGAATCCAAACCGATGTCATGTTCCCAGGCCACAGGATTCCACAATCTAATGTCAGTCTTGTTCCCAGCCCACAGGTTTCCACAATCTAACATCAGTCATGTTCCCAGGCCAATGGTTTCCAGAATCAAACCTCAGTCATATTCCCAGGCCACAGGGTTCCAGAATCCAACCGATGTCGTGTTCCCAGGCCACAGGATTCCACAAGCAAACCTCAGTCGTGTTCCCAGGACACAGCTATCCAGAATCAACCCGATATCATGTTCCCAGGCGACAGTCTTCCAGAATCAAACCTCAGTCATGTTGCGAGGCCACAGGTTTCCACCATCAAACCTCAGACATGTTCCCAGGCCACAGGGTTCCAGAATAAAACCTTTCTCATGATCCCAGGACACAGGGTTCCTGAATCCACCGATGACATATTCCCAGGCAACAGGGTTCCAGAATCAATCCTCAGTTAGGTTCCCAGGCTATAGGGTTCCAGAATAAAACCTCAGTCATGTTCCCAGGCCACAGGGATCCAGAATCAAACCTCAGTCATGTTGCCAGGCCATACGGTATCACCATCAAACCTCAGTCATATTCCCAGGCCACAAGTTTCCAGAATCAAACCGATGTCACGTTCCCAGGCCACAGGTTTCCACAATCTATCATCAGTCATGTTCCCAGGCCACAGGATTCCAGAAGCAAACCTCAGTCTTATTCCCAGGACACAGGTTTCCAGAATCAACCCGATATCATGTTCCCTGGCCACAGTCTTCCAGAATCAAACCTCAGTCATGTTCCAGGCCACAGGGTTCCAGAACCTAGGCTCAGTCAGGTTCCCAGAGCACAGTATTCCACAATCTAAACAGATGTCATGTTCCCAAGCCACAGTTTTCCAGAATCTCGCCTCAGTCATATTCCCAGGGCACAGGGATCCAGAATCAAACTTAAGTCATGTTGCCAGGCCATAGGGTACCACCATCAAACCTCAGTCATATTCCCAGGCCACAGGCTTCCAGAATCAAACGGATTTCATGTTCCCAGGCAACAGGTTTCCAGAATCCAAACCGATGTCATGTTCCCAGGCCACAGGATTCCACAATCTCACCTCAGTCATTTTCCCAGGCAAATGGCTTCCAGAATCAAACCTCAGTCATATTCCCAGGCCACAGGGTTCCAGAATCCACCGATGTCATGTTCCCAGGCCACAGGCTTCCCGAATCAATCCTCAGTTATGTTCCCAGGCTACAGGGTTCCAGAATAAAACCTCAGTTATGATCCCAGTCCACAGGGTTCCAGAACCAAGGCTCAGTCAGTTTCCCAGGGCACAGTATTCCACAATCTAAACAGATGTCATGTTCCCAGGCCACAGTTTTCTAGAATCTCGCCTCAGTCATGTTCCCAGGTCAATGGTTTCCAGAATCAAACCTCAGTCATATTCCCAGGCCACAGGCTTCCAGAATCCTCCGATGTCATGTTCCCAGGCCACAGGGTTCCAGAATCAATCCTCAGTTATGTCCCCAGGCTACAGGGTTCCAGAATAAAACCTCAGTCATGCTCGAGTCCACAGGGTTCCAGAACCAAGGCTCAGTCAGGTTCCCAGTGCACAGTATTCCACAATCTAAACAGATGTCATGTTCCCAGTCCACATTTTTTCAGAATCCCGCCTGAGTCATGTTCCCAGGCCACAGGGATTTAGAATGAAACCTCAATCATGTTGCCAAGCCGTAGGCTACCACAATCAAACCTCAGTCATATTCCCAGGCCACAGGTTTCCAGAATCAAACCGATTTCATGTTCCCAGGCAACAGGGTACCAGAATCCAAACCGATGTCATGTTCCCAGGCCACAGGATTCCACAATCTAACCTCAGTCATGTTCCCAGGCCAAAGGTTTCCAGAATCAAACCTCAGTCATATTCCCAGTCTACAGGGTTCCAGAATCCACCGATGTCATGTTCCCAGGCCACAGGGATCCAGAATCAAACCTCAGTTATGTTGCCTTGCCATAGGGTACCACCATCAAACCTCTGTCATATTCCCAGTCCACATTTTTCCAGAATCACGCCTGAGTCATGTACCCAGGCCACAGGGATCCAGAATCAAACCTCAGTCATGTTGCCAGGCCATAGGCTACCACCATCAAACCTCAGTCATATTCCCGAGCCACAAGTTTCCAGAATCAAACCGATGTCATGTTCCCAGGCCACAGGTTTCCACAATCCAACATCAGTCATGTTCCCAGGCCACAGGATTCCAGAAGCAAACCTCAGTCTTGTTCCCAGGACACAAGTTTCCAGAATCAACCCGATATCATGTTCCCTGGCCACAGTCTTTCCCAATCAAACCTCAGTCAAGTTGCCAGGCCACAGGGTTACAGAATCTAGGCTCAGTCAGGTTCCCAGGGCACAGTATTCCACAATCTAAACAGATGTCATGTTCCCAAGCCACAGTTTTCCAGAATCTCGCCTCAGTCATGTTCCCAGGCCACAGGGATCCAGAATCAAACCTCAGTCATGTCGGCAGGCCATAGGGTACCTCCATCAAACCTCAGTCATATTCCCAGTCCACAGGCTTCCAGAATCAAACGGATTTCATGTTCCCAGGCAACAGGGTTCCAGAATCCAAACCGATGTCATGTTCCCAGGCCACAGGATTCCACAATCTAATGTCAGTCTTGTTCCCAGGCCACAGGTTTCCACAATCTAACATCAGTCATGTTCCCAGGCCAATGGTTTCCAGAATCAAACCTCAGTCATATTCCCAGGCCACAGGGTTCCAGAATCCAACCGATGTCGTGTTCCCAGGCCACAGGATTCCACAAGCAAACCTCAGTCGTGTTCCCAGGACACAGCTTTCCAGAATCAACCCGATATCATGTTCCCTGGCGACCGTCTTCCAGAATCAAACCTAGGTCATGTTGCCAGGCCACAGGTTTCCACCATCAAACCTCAGACATGTTCCCAGGCCACAGGGTTCCAGAATAAAACCGTTCTCATGTTCCCAGGCCACAGGGTTCCAGAATCCACCGATGACATGTTCCCAGGCAACAGGGTTCCAGAATCAATCCTCAGTCAGGTTCCCAGGCTACAGGGTTCCAGAATAAAACCTCAGTCATGTTCCAAGTCCACAGGGTTACAGAATCAATCCTCAGTTAGGTTCCCAGTCTACAGGGTTCCAGAATAAAACCTCAGTCATGTTCCCAGTCCACAGGGTTCCAGAATCTAGGCTCAGTCAGATTCCCAATGTAGAGTATTCCACAATCTAAACAGATGTCATGTTCCCAAGCCACAGTTTTCCAGAATCTCGCCTCAGTCATATTCCCAGGCCACAGGGATCCAGAATCAAACCTCAGTCATGTTGCCAGGCCATAGGGTACCACCATCAAACCTCAGTCATATTCCCAGGCCACAGGCTAGCAGAATCAAACGGATTTCATGTTCCCAGGCAACAGGGTTCCAGAATCCAAACCGATGTCATATTCCCAGGCCACAGGATTCCACAATCTAACCTCAGTCATGTTCCCAGGCCAGTGGTTTCCAGAATCAAACCTCAGTCATATTCCCAGGCCACAGGGTTCCAGAATCCACCGATGTCATGTTCCCAGGCCACAGGCTTCCCGAATCAATCCTCAGTTATGTTCCCAGGCTACAGGGTTCCAGAATAAAACCTCAGTTATGATCCCAGTCCACAGGGTTCCAGAACCAAGGCTCAGTCAGTTTCCCAGGGCACAGTATTCCACAATCTAAACAGATGTCATGTTCCCAGGCCACAGTTTTCTAGAATCTCGCCTCAGTCATGTTCCCAGGTCAATGGTTTCCAGAATCAAACCTCAGTCATATTCCCAGGCCACAGGCTTCCAGAATCCTCCGATGTCATGTTCCCAGGCCACAGGGTTCCAGAATCAATCCTCAGTTATGTTCCCAGGCTACAGGGTTCCAGAATAAAACCTCAGTCATGCTCGAGTCCACAGGGTTCCAGAACCAAGGCTCAGTCAGGTTCCCAGTGCACAGTATTCCACAATCTAAACAGATGTCATGTTCCCAGTCCACATTTTTTCAGAATCCCGCCTGAGTCATGTTCCCAGGCCACAGGGATCTAGAATGAAACCTCAATCATGTTGCCAGGCCGTAGGCTACCACAATCAAACCTCAGTCATATTCCCAGGCCACAGGTTTCCAGAATCAAACCGATTTCATGTTCCCAGGCAACAGGGTACCAGAATCCAAACCGATGTCATGTTCCCAGGCCACAGGATTCCACAATCTAACCTCAGTCATGTTCCCAGGCCAAAGGTTTCCAGAATCAAACCTCAGTCATATTCCCAGTCTACAGGGTTCCAGAATCCACCGATGTCATGTTCCCAGGCCACAGGGATCCAGAATCAAACCTCAGTTATGTTGCCTTGCCATAGGGTACCACCATCAAACCTCTGACATATTCCCAGTCCACATTTTTCCAGAATCACGCCTGAGTCATGTACCCAGGCCACAGGGATCCAGAATCAAACCTCAGTCATGTTGCCAGGCCATAGGCTACCACCATCAAACCTCTGTCATATTCCCGAGCCACAAGTTTCCAGAATCAAACCGATGTCATGTTCCCAGGCCACAGGTTTCCACAATCCAACATCAGTCATGTTCCCAGGCCACAGGATTCCAGAAGCAAACCTCAGTCTTGTTCCCAGGACACAAGTTTCCAGAATCAACCCGATAACATGTTCCCTGGCCACAGTCTTTCCCAATCAAACCTCAGTCAAGTTGCCAGGCCACAGGGTTCCAGAATCTAGGCTCAGTCAGGTTCCCAGGGCACAGTATTCCACAATCAGAACAGATGTCATGTTCCCAAGCCACAGTTTTCCAGAATCTCGCCTCAGTCATGTTCCCAGGCCACAGGGATCCAGAATCAAACCTCAGTCATGTCGGCAGGCCATAGGGTACCTCCATCAAACCTCAGTCATATTCCCAGTCCACAGGCTTCCAGAATCAAACGGATTTCATGTTCCCAGGCAACAGGGTTCCAGAATCCAAACCGATGTCATGTTCCCAGGCCACAGGATTCCACAATCTAATGTCAGTCTTGTTCCCAGGCCACAGGTTTCCACAATCTAACATCAGTCATGTTCCCAGGCCAATGGTTTCCAGAATCAAACCTCAGTCATATTCCCAGGCCACAGGGTTCCAGAATCCAACCGATGTCGTGTTCCCAGGCCACAGGATTCCACAAGCAAACCTCAGTCGTGTTCCCAGGACACAGCTTTCCAGAATCAACCCGATATCATGTTCCCTGGCGACCGTCTTCCAGAATCAAACCTCAGTCATGTTGCCAGGCCACAGGTTTCCACCATCAAACCTCAGACATGTTCCCAGGCCACAGGGTTCCAGAATAAAACCGTTCTCATGTTCCCAGGCCACAGGGTTCCAGAATCCACCGATGACATGTTCCCAGGCAACAGGGTTCCAGAATCAATCCTCAGTCAGGTTCCCAGGCTACAGGGTTCCAGAATAAAACCTCAGTCATGTTCCAAGTCCACAGGGTTCCAGAATCAATCCTCAGTTAGGTTCCCAGTCTACAGGGTTCCAGAATAAAACCTCAGTCATGTTCCCAGTCCACAGGGTTCCAGAATCTAGGCTCAGTCAGATTCCCAATGTAGAGTATTCCACAATCTAAACAGATGTCATGTTCCCAAGCCACAGTTTTCCAGAATCTCGCCTCAGTCATATTCCCAGGCCACAGGGATCCAGAATCAAACCTCAGTCATGTTGCCAGGCCATAGGGTACCACCATCAAACCTCAGTCATATTCCCAGGCCACAGGCTAGCAGAATCAAACGGATTTCATGTTCCCAGGCAACAGGGTTCCAGAATCCAAACCGATGTCATATTCCCAGGCCACAGGATTCCACAATCTAACCTCAGTCATGTTCCCAGGCCAGTGGTTTCCAGAATCAAACCTCAGTCATATTTCCAGGCCACAGGGTTCCAGAATCCACCGATGTCATGTTCCCAGGCCACAAGATTCCACAATCTAACCTCAGTCATGTTCCCCGGCAAATGGCTTCCAGAATCAAACCTCAGTCATATTCCCAGGCCACAGGGTTCCAGAATCCACCGATGTCATGTTCCCAAGCCACAGGGTTCCAGAATCAATCCTCAGTTATGTTCCCAGGCTACAGGTATCCAGAATAAAACCTCAGTCATGTTCCCAGTCCACAGGGTTCCAGAACCAAGGCTCAGTCAGGTTCCCAGGGCACAGTATTCCACAATCTACACAGATGTCATGTTCCCAGGCCACAGTTTTCCAGAAACACGCCTCAGTTATGTTCCCAGGCCACAGGAATCCTGAATCAAACCTCAGTCATGTTGCCAGGCCATAGGGTACCACCATCAAACCTCAGTCATATTCCCAGGCCACAAGTTTCCAGAATCAAACCGATGTCATGTTCCCAGGCAACAGGTTTCCACAATCTAACATCAGTCATGTTCCCAGGCCAATGGTTTCCAGAATCAAACCTCAGTCATATTCCCAGGCCACAGGGTTCCAGAATCAACCCGATATCATGTTCCCTGGCCACATTCTTCCATAATCAAACCTCAGTCATGTTGCCAGGCCATAGGTTTCCACCATCGAACCTCAGACATGTTCCCAGGCCACAGGGTTCTAGAATAAAACCGTTCTCATGTTCCCAGGCCACAGGGTTCCAGAATCCACCGATGACATGTTCCCAGGCAACAGGGATCCAGAATCAATCCTCAGTTAGGTTCCCAGGCTACAGGGTTCCAGAATAAAACCTCAGTCATGTTCCCAGTCCACAGGGTTCCAGAACCAAGGCTCAGTCAGGTTCCCAGGGCAAAGTATTCCACAATCTAAACAGATGTCATGTTCCCAGGCCACAGTTTTCCAGAATCACGCCTCAGTCATGTTCCAAGGCCACAGGGATCCAGAATCAAACCTCAGTCATGTTGCCAGGCCATACGGTATCACCATCAAACCTCAGTCATATTCCCAGGCCACAAGTTTCCAGAATCAAACCGATGTCATGTTCCCAGGCCACAGGTTTCCACAATCTAACATCAGTCATGTTCCCAGGCCACAGGATTCCAGAAGCAAACCTCAGTCTTGTTCCCAAGACACAGGTTTCTAGAATCAACCCGATATCATGTTCCCTGGCCACAGTCTTCCAGAATCAAACCTCAGTCATGTTACCAGGCCACAGGTTTCCACCATCAAACCTCAGACATGTTCCCAGGCCACAGGGTTCCAGAATAAAACCGTTCTCATGTTCCCAGGCCACAGGGTTCCAGAATAAAACCGTTCGCATGTTCCCAGGGCACAGGGTTCCAGAATCCACCGATGACATGTTCCCAGGCAACAGGGTTCCACAATCAATCCTCAGTTAGGTTCCAAGGCTACAGGGTTCCAGAATAAAACCTCAGTCATGTTCCAAGTCCACAGGGTTCCAGAATCAATCCTCTGTTAGGTTCCCAGGCTACAGGGTTCCAGAATAAATCCTCAGTCATGTTCCCAGTCCACAGGGTTCCAGAACCTAGGCTCAGTCAGATTCCCAGGGCACCTTATTCCACAATCTAAACAGATGTCATGTTCCCAAGCCACAGTTTTCCAGAATCTCACCTCAGTCATGTTCCCAGGCCACAAGGATCCAGAATCAAACCTCAGTCATGTTGCCAGGCCATAGGGTACCAGCATCAAACCTCAGTCATATTCCCAGGCCACAGGCTACCAGAATCAAACGGATTTCATGTTCCCAGGCAACAGGGTTCCAGAATCCAAACCGATGTCATGTTCCCAGGCCACAGGATTCCACAATCTAACCTCAGTCATGATCCCAGGTCAAAGGTTTCCAGAATCTAACCTCAGTCATATTCCCAGGCCACAGGGTTCCAGAATCCACCGATGTCATGTTCCCAGGCCACAGGGTTACAGAATCAATCCTCAGTTATGTTCCCAGGCTACAGGTATCCAGAATAAAACCTCAGTCATGTTCCCAGTCCACAGGGTTCCAGAACCAAGGCTAAGCCACGTTCCCAGGGCACAGTATTCCACAATCTACACAGATGTCATGTTCCCAGGCCACAGTTTTCCAGAAACACGCCTCAGTTATATTCCCAGGCCACAGGGATCCTGAATCAAACCTCAGTCATGTTACCAGGCCATAGGGTACCACCATCAAACCTCAGTCATATTCCCAGGCCACAAGTTTCCAGAATCAAACCGATGTCATGTTCCCAGGCAACAGGTTTCCACAATCTAACATCAGTCATGTTCCCAGGCCAATGGTTTCCGGAATCAAACCTCAGTCATATTCCCAGGCCACAGGGTTCCAGAATCAACCCGATATCATGTTCCCTGGCCACATTCTTCCATAATCAAACCTCAGTCATGTTGCCAGGCCATAGGTTTCCACCATCAAACCTCAGACATGTTCCCAGGCCACAGGGTTCTAGAATAAAACCGTTCTCATGTTCCCAGGCCACAGGGTTCCAGAATCCACCGATGACATGTTCCCAGGCAACAGGGATCCAGAATCAATCCTCAGTTAGGTTCCCAGGCTACAGGGTTCCAGAATAAAACCTCAGTCATGTTCCCAGTCCACAGGGTTCCAGAACCAAGGCTCAGTCAGGTTCCCAGGGCAAAGTATTCCACAATCTAAACAGATGTCATGTTCCCAGGCCACAGTTTTCCAGAATCAGGCCTCAGTCATGTACCCAGGCCACAGGGATCCAGAATCATACCTCAGTCATGTTGCCAGGCCATAGGGTTCCAGAATCAAGGCTCAGTCAGGTTCCCAGGGAACAGTATTCCACAATCTATACAGATGTCATTTTCCCAAGCCACAGTTTTCCAGAATCTCGCCTCAGACTTGTTCCCAGGCCACAGGGATGCAGAATCAAACCTCAGTCATGTTCCCAGGCCACAGGGTTCCAGAATAAAACCGTTCTCATGTTCCCAGGCCACAGGATTCCACAAGCAAACTTCAGTCTTTTTCCCAGTCCACAGGGTTCCAGAATACACCGATGACATGTTCCCAGGCAACAGGGTTCCAGAGTCAATCCTCAGTTAGGTTCCCAGGCTACAGGGTTCCAGAATAAAACCTCAGTCATGTTCCACGTCCACAGGGTTCCAGAATCAATCCTCAGTTAGGTTCCCAGGCTACAGGGTTCCCGAATAATACCTCAGTCATGTTCCCTGTCCACAGGGTTCCACAACCAAGGCTCAGTCAGGTTCCCAGGGCACAGTATTCCACAATCTAAACAGATGTCATGTTCCCAGGCCACAGTTTTCCAGAATCAGGTCTGAGTCATTATTCCAGGCCACAGGGATCCAGAATCAAACCTCAGTCATGTTGCCATGCCATAGGGTACCACCATCAAACCTCAGTCATATTCCCAGGCACATTTTTCCAGAATCACGCCTGAGTCATGTTCTCAGGCCACAAGGATCCAGAATCAAACCTCAGTCATGTTGCCAGGCCATAGGCTAACATCATCAAACCTCAGTCATATTCCCAGGCCACAGGATTCCAGAATCAAACCGATTTCATGTTCCCAGGCAACAGGGTACCAGAATCCAAAACGATGTCATGTTCATAGGCCACAGGATTCCACAATCTAAGCTCAGTCATGTTCCCAGGCAAATGGCTTCCAGAATCAAACCTCAGTCATATTCCCAGGCCACAGGGTTCCAGAATCCACCGATGTCATGTTCCCAGGGCACAGGGTTCCAGAATCAATCCTCAGTTATGTTCACAGGCTACAGGGTTCCAGAATAAAACCTCAGTCATGTTCCCAGTCCACAGGGTTCCAGAACCAAGGCTCAGTCAGTTTCCCAGGGCACAGTATTCCACAATTTAAACAGATGTCATGTTCCCAGGCCACAGTTTTCCAGAATCACACTTCAGTCATGTTCCAAGGCCACAGGGATCCAGAATCAAACCTCAGTCATGTTGCCAGGCCATACGGTATCACCATCAAACCTCAGTCATATTCCCAGGCCACAAGTTTCCAGAATCAAACCGATGTCATGTTCCCAGGCCACAGGTTTCCACAATCTAACATCAGTCATGTTCCCAGGCCACAGGATTCCAGAAGCAAACCTCAGTCTTGTTCCCAAGACACAGGTTTCCAGAATCAACCCGATATCATGTTCCCTGGCCACAGTCTTCCAGAATCAAACCTCAGTCATGTTACCAGGCCACAGGTTTCCACCATCAAACCTCAGACATTTTCCCAGGCCACAGGGTTCCAGAATAAAACCGTTCTCATGTTCCCAGGCCACAGGGTTCCAGAATAAAACCGTTCGCATGTTCCCAGGGCACAGGGTTCCAGAATCCACCGATGACATGTTCCCAGGCAACAGGGTTCCACAATCAATCCTCAGTTAGGTTCCCAGGCTACAGGGTTCCAGAATAAAACCTCAGTCATGTTCCAAGTCCACAGGGTTCCAGAATCAATCCTCTGTTAGGTTCCCAGGCTACAGGGTTCCAGAATAAATCCTCAGTCATGTTCCCAGTCCACAGGGTTCCAGAACCTAGGCTCAGTCAGATTCCCAGGGCACCTTTTTCCACAATCTAAACAGATGTCATGTTCCCAAGCCACAGTTTTCCAGAATCTCACCTCAGTCATGTTCCCAGGCCACAAGGATCCAGAATCAAACCTCAGTCATGTTGCCAGGCCATAGGGTACCAGCATCAAACCTCAGTCATATTCCCAGGCCACAGGCTTCCAGAATCAAACGGATTTCATGTTCCCAGGCAACAGGTTTCCAGAATCCAAACCGATGTCATGTTCCCAGGCCACAAGATTCCACAATCTAACCTCAGTCATGTTCCCCGGCAAATGGCTTCCAGAATCAAACCTCAGTCATATTCCCAGGCCACAGGGTTCCAGAATCCACCGATGTCATGTTCCCAGGCCACAGGGTTCCAGAATCAATCCTCAGTTATGTTCCCAGGCTACAGGTATCCAGAATAAAACCTCAGTCATGTTCCCAGTCCACAGGGTTCCAGAACCAAGGCTCAGTCAGGTTCCCAGGGCACAGTATTCCACAATCTACACAGATGTCATGTTCCCAGGCCACAGTTTTCCAGAAACACGCCTCAGTTATGTTCCCAGGCCACAGGGATCCTGAATCAAACCTCAGTCATGTTGCCAGGCCATAGGGTACCACCATCAAACCTCAGTCATATTCCCAGGCCACAAGTTTCCAGAATCAAACCGATGTCATGTTCCCAGGCAACAGGTTTCCACAATCTAACATCAGTCATGTTCCCAGGCCAATGGTTTCCAGAATCAAACCTCAGTCATATTCCCAGGCCACAGGGTTCCAGAATCAACCCGATATCATGTTCCCTGGCCACATTCTTCCATAATCAAACCTCAGTCATGTTGCCAGGCCATAGGTTTCCACCATCAAACCTCAGACATGTTCCCAGGCCACAGGGTTCTAGAATAAAACCGTTCTCATGTTCCCAGGCCACAGGGTTCCAGAATCCACCGATGACATGTTCCCAGGCAACAGGGATCCAGAATCAATCCTCAGTTAGGTTCCCAGGCTACAGGGTTCCAGAATAAAACCTCAGTCATGTTCCCAGTCCACAGGGTTCCAGAACCAAGGCTCAGTCAGGTTCCCAGGGCAAAGTATTCCACAATCTAAACAGATGTCATGTTCCCAGGCCACAGTTTTCCAGAATCACGCCTCAGTCATGTACCCAGGCCACAGGGATCCAGAATCAAACCTCAGTCATGTTGCCAGGCCATAGGGTTCCAGAATCAAGGCTCAGTCAGGTTCCCAGGGCACAGTATTCCACAATCTAAACAGATGTCATGTTCCCAGGACACAGTTTTCCAGAATCACGCCTCAGTCATGTTCCCAGGCCACAGGGATCAAGAATCAAACCTCAGTCATGTTGCCAGGCCACAGGTTTCCACCATCAAACCTTAGACATGTTCCCAGTCCACAAGGCTCCAGAATAAAACCGTTCTCATGTTTCCAGGCCTCAGGGTACCAGAATCCACCAATGACATGTTCCCAGGCCAAAGGGTTCCAGAATCAATCCTCAGTTAGGTTCCCAGGCTACAGGGTTCCAGAATAAAACCTCAGTCATGTTCCCAGTCCACAGGGTTCCAGAACCTAGGCTCAGTCAGGTTCCCAGGGAACAGTATTCCACAATCTATACAGATGTCATTTTCCCAAGCCATAGTTTTCCAGAATCTCGCCTCAGACTTGTTCCCAGGCCACAGGGATGCAGAATCAAACCTCAGTCATGTTCCCAGGCCACAGGGTTCCAGAATAAAACCGTTCTCATGTTCCCAGGCCACAGGATTCCACAAGCAAACCTCAGACTTTTTCCCAGGCCACAGGGTTCCAGAATCCACCGATGACATGTTCCCAGGCAACAGGGTTCCAGAGTCAATCCTCAGTTAGGTTCCCAGGCTACAGGGTTCCAGAATAAAACCTCAGTCATGTTCCACGTCCACAGGGTTCCAGAATCAATCCTCAGTTAGGTTCCCAGGCTACAGGGTTCCCGAATAATACCTCAGTCATGTTCCCTGTCCACAGGGTTCCACAACCAAGGCTCAGTCAGGTTCCCAGGGCACAGTATTCCACAATCTAAACAGATGTCATGTTCCCAGGCCCCAGTTTTCCAGAATCAGGTCTGAGTCATTATTCCAGGCCACAGGGATCCAGAATCAAACCTCAGTCATGTTGCCATGCCATAGGGTACCACCATCAAACCTCAGTCATATTCCCAGGCACATTTTTCCAGAATCACGCCTGAGTCATGTTCTCAGGCCACAGGGATCCAGAATCAAACCTCAGTCATGTTGCCAGGCCATAGGCTAACATCATCAAACCTCAGTCATATTCCCAGGCCACAGGATTCCAGAATCAAACCGATTTCATGTTCGCAGGCAACAGGGTACCAGAATCCAAAACGATGTCATGTTCATAGGCCACAGGATTCCACAATCTAAGCTCAGTCATGTTCCCAGGCAAATGGCTTCCAGAATCAAACCTCAGTCATATTCCCAGGCCACAGGGTTCCAGAATCCACCGATGTCATGTTCCCAGGGCACAGGGTTCCAGAATCAATCCTCAGTTATGTTCACAGGCTACAGGGTTCCAGAATAAAACCTTAGTCATGTTCCCAGTCCACAGGGTTCCAGAACCAAGGCTCAGTCAGTTTCCCAGGACACAGTATTCCACAATTTAAACAGATGTCATGTTCCCAGGCCACAGTTTTCCAGAATCACACTTCAGTCATGTTCCAAGGCCACAGGGATCCAGAATCAAATCTCAGTCATGTTACCAGGCCATACGGTATCACCATCAAACCTCAGTCATATTCCCAGGCCACAAGTTTCCAGAATCAAACCGATGTCATGTTCCCAGGCCACAGGTTTCCACAATCTAACATCAGTCATGTTCCCAGGCCACAGGATTCCAGAAGCAAACCTCAGTCTTGTTCCCAGGACACAGGTTTCCAGAATCAACCCGATATCATGTTCCCTGGCCACAGTATTCCAGAATCAAACCTCAGTCATGTTACCAGGCGATAGGTTTCCACCATCAAACCTCAGACATGTTCCCAGGCCACAGGGTTCCAGAATAAAACCGTTCTCATGTTCCCAGGCCACAGGGTTCCAGAATAAAACCGTTCTCATGTTCCCAGGGCACAGGGTTCCAGAATCCACCGATGACATGTTCCCAGGCAACAGGGTTCCACAATCAATCCTCAGTTAGGTTCCCAGGCTACAGGGTTCCAGAATAAAACCTCAGTCATGTTCCCAGTCCACAGGGTTCCAGAACCAAGGCTCAGTCAGTTTCCCAGGACACAGTATTCCACAATTTAAACAGATGTCATGTTCCCAGGCCACAGTTTTCCAGAATCACACTTCAGTCATGTTCCAAGGCCACAGGGATCCAGAATCAAATCTCAGTCATGTTGCCAGGCCATACGGTATCACCATCAAACCTCAGTCATATTCCCAGGCCACAAGTTTCCAGAATCAAACCGATGTCATGTTCCCAGGCCACAGGTTTCCACAATCTAACATCAGTCATGTTCCCAGGCCACAGGATTCCAGAAGCAAACCTCAGTCTTGTTCCCAGGACACAGGTTTCCAGAATCAACCCGATATCATGTTCCCTGGCCACAGTCTTCCAGAATCAAACCTCAGTCATGTTACCAGGCGATAGGTTTCCACCATCAAACCTCAGACATGTTCCCAGGCCACAGGGTTCCAGAATAAAACCGTTCTCATGTTCCCAGGCCACAGGGTTCCAGAATAAAACCGTTCTCATGTTCCCAGGGCACAGGGTTCCAGAATCCACCCATGACATGTTCCCAGGCAACAGGGTTCCACAATCAATCCTCAGTTAGGTTCCCAGGCTACAGGGTTCCAGAATAAAACCTCAGTCATGTTCCAAGTCCACAGGGTTCCAGAATCAATCCTCTGTTAGGTTCCCAGGCTACAGGGTTTTAGAATAAAACCTCAGTCATGTTCCCAGTCCACAGGGTTCCAGAACCTAGGCTCAGTCAGATTCCCAGGGCACCTTATTCCACAATCTAAACAGATGTCATGTTCCCAAGCCACAGTTTTCCAGAATCTCACCTCAGTCATGTTTCCAGGCCACAAGGATCCAGAATCAAACCTCAGTCATATTGCCAGGCCATAGGGTACCAGCATCAAACCTCAGTCATATTCCCAGGCCACAGGCTTCCAGAATCAAACGGATTTCATGTTCCCAGGCAACAGGTTTCCAGAATCCAAACCGATGTCATGTTCCCAGGCCACAAGATTCCACAATCTAACCTCAGTCATGTTCCCCGGCAAATGGCTTCCAGAATCAAACCTCAGTCATATTCCCAGGCCACAGGGTTCCAGAATCCACCGATGTCATGTTCCCAGGCCACAGGGTTCCAGAATCAATCCTCAGTTATGTTCCCAGGCTACAGGGTTCCAGAATAAAAACTCAGTCATGTTCCCAGTCCACAGGGTTCCAGAACCAAGGCTCAGTCAGGTTCCCAGGGCACAGTATTCCACAATCTACACAGATATCATGTTCCCAGGCCACAGTTTTCCAGAAACACGCCTCAGTTATGTTCCCAGGCCACAGGGATCCTGAATCAAACCTCAGTCATGTTGCCAGGCCATAGGGTACCACCATCAAACCTCAGTCATATTCCCGGGCCACAAGTTTCCAGAATCAAACTGATGTCATGTTCCCAGGCCACAGGTTTCCACAATCTAACATCAGTCATGTTCCCAGGCCACAGGATTCCAGAAGCAAACCTCAGTCTCGTTCCCAGGACACAAGTTTCCAGAATCAACCCGATATCATGTTCCCTGGCCACAGTCTTTCCCAATCAAACCTCAGTCAAGTTGCCAGGCCACAGGGTTCTAGAATAAAACCGTTCTCATGTTCCCAGGCCACAGGTTTCCAGAATCCACCGATGACATGTTCCCAGGCAACAGGGATCCAGAATCAATCCTCAGTTAGGTTCCCAGGCTACAGGGTTCCAGAATAAAACCTCAGTCATGTTCCCAGGCCACAGGGTTCCAAAACCAAGGCTCAGTCAGGTTCCCAGGGCACAGTATTCCACAATCTAAACAGATGTCATGTTCCCAGGCCACAGTTTTCCAGAATCACGCCTCAGTCATGTACCCAGGCCACAGGGATCCAGAATCAAACCTCAGTCATGTTGCCAGGCCATAGGGTACCACCATCAAACCTGAGTCATATTCCCAGGCCACAGGCTTCCAGAATCAAACGGATTTCATGTTCCCAGGCCACAGGGTTCCAGAATCCAACCGATGTCGTGTTCCCAGGCCACAGGTTTCCACAAGCAAACCTCAGTCGTGTTCCCAGGACACAGCTTTCCAGAATCAACCCGGTATCATGTTCCGTGGCGACAGTCTTCCAGAATCTAACCTCAGTCATGTTGCCAGGCCACAGGTTTTCACCATCAAACCTCAGACATGTTCCCAGGCGACAGGGTTCCAGAATAAAACCGTTCTCATGTTCCCAGGCCACAGGGTTCCAGAATCCACCGATGATATGTTCCCAGGCAACAGGGTTCCAGAATCAATCCTCAGTCAGGTTCCCAGGCTACAGGGTTCCCGAATAAAACCTCAGTCATATTCCAAGTCCACAGGGTTCCAGAATCAATCCTCAGTTAGGTTCCCAGGCTACAGGGTTCCAGAATCAAACCTCAGTCATATTCACAGGGCACAGGGTTCCAGAATCCACCGATGTCATGTTCCCAGGCCACAGGGTTCCAGAATCAATCCTCAGTTATGTTCCCAGGCTACAGAGTTGCAGAATAAACCCTCAGTCATGTTCGCAGTCCACAGGGTTCCAGAACCAAGGCTCAGTCAGGTTCCCAGGGCACAGTATTCCACAATCTAAACAGATGTCATGTTCCCAGGACACACTTTTCCAGAATCACGTTTGAGTCATGTTTCCAGGCAACAGGGATCCAGATTCAAACCTCAGTCATGTTGCCTTGCCATAGGGTACCACCATCAAACCTCAGTCATATTCCCAGTCCACATTTTTCCAGAATCACGCCTGAGTCATGTTCCCAGGCCACAGGGATCCAGAATCAAACCTCAGTCATGTTGCCAGGCCATAGGCTACCACCATCAAACCTCAGTCATATTCCCAGGCCACAGGTTTCCAGAATCAAACCGATTTCATGTTCCCAGGCAACAGGGTACCAGAATCCAAACCGATGTCATGTTCCCAGGCCACAGGATTCCACAATCTAACCTCAGTCATGTTCCCAAGCCAAAGGTTTCCAGAATCAAACCTCAGTCATATTCCCAGGCCACAGGGTTCCAGAATCCACCGATATCATGTTCCCAGGCCACAGGGTTCCAGAATCAATCCTCAGTTATGTTCCCAGGCTACAGGGTTCCAGAATAAAAACTCAGTCATGTTCCCAGTCCACAGGGTTCCAGAAACAAGGCTCAGTCAGGTTCCCTGGGCACAGTATTCCACAATCTAAACAGATGTCATGTTCCCAGTCCACAGTTTTCTAGAATCACGCCTCAGTCATATTCCCAGGCCACAGGGATCCAGAATCAAACCTCAGTCATGTTGCCAGGCCATAGGGTACCACCATCAAACCTCAGTCATATTCCCGGGCCACAAGTTTCCAGAATCAAACCGATTTCATGTTCCCAGGCAACAGGGTTCCAGAATCCAAACCGATGTCATGTTCCCAGGCCACAGGATTCCACAATCTAACATCAGTCATGTTCCCAGGACACAGGATTCCAGAAGCAAACCTCAGTCTTGTTCCCACGACACACGTTTCCAGAATCTACCCGATATCATGTTCCCTGGCCACAGTCTTTCACAATCAAACCTCAGTCAAGTTGCCAGGCCACAGGGTTCCAGAACCTAGGCTCAGTCAGGTTCCCTGGGCACAGTATTCCACAATCTAAACAGATGTCATGTTCCCAAGCCACAGTTTTCCAGAATCTCGCCTCAATCATGTTCCCAGGCCACAGGGATCCAGAATCAAACCTCAGTCATGTCGCCAGGCCATAGGGTATCACTATCAAACCTCAGTCATATTCCCAGTCCACAGGCTTCCAGAATCAAACGGATTTCATGTTCCCAGGCAACAGGATTCCAGAATCCAAACCGATGTCATGTTCCCAGGCCACAGGATTCCACAATTTAATGTCAGTCATGATCCCTGGCCACAGGTTTCCACAATCTAACATCAGTCATGTTCCCAGGGCAATGGTTTCCAGAATCAAACCTCAGTCATATTCCCAGGCCACAGGATTCCAGAATCCACCGATGTCATGTTCCCAGGCCACAGGGTCCAGAATCAATCCTCAGTTATGTTCCCAGGCTACAGGGTTCCAGAATAAATCCTCCGTCATGTTCCCAGTCCACAGGGTTCCAGAACCAAGGCTCCGTCAGGTTCCCAGGGCACAGTATTCCACAATCTAAACAGATGTCATGTTCCCAGGCCACAGTTTTCCAGAATCACGCCTCAGTCATATTTCCAGGCCACAGGGATCCAGAATCTAACCTCAGTCATGTTGCCAGGCCATAGGGTACCACCATCAAACCTCAGTCATATTCCCGGGCCACAAGTTTCCGGAATCAAACCGATGTCATGTTCCCAGGCCGCAGGTTTCCACAATCTAACATCAGTCATGTTCCCAGGCCACAGGATTCCAGAAGCAAACCTCAGTCTTGTTCCCAGGACACAAGTTTCCAGAATCAACCCGATATCATGTTCCCTGGCCACAGTCTTTCCCAATCAAACCTCAGTCAAGTTGCCAGGCCACAGGGTTCCAGAACCTAGGCTCAGTCAGGATCCCTGGGCACAGTATTCCACAATCTAAACAGATGTCATGTTCCCAAGCCACAGTTTTCCAGAATCTCGCCTCAATCATGTTCCCAGGCCACAGGGATCCAGAATCAAACCTCAGTCATGTCGCCAGGCCATAGGGTAACACCATCAAACCTCAGTCATATTCCCAGTCCACAGGCTTCCAGAATCAAACGGATTTCATGTTCCCAGGCAACAGGGATCCAGAATCCAAACCGATGTCATGTTCCCAGGCCACAGGATTCCACAATCTAATGTCAGTCTTGTTCCCAGGCCACAGGTTTCCACAAGCAAACCTCAGTCGTGTTCCCAGGACACAGCTTTCCAGAATCAACCCGGTATCATGTTCCCTGGCGACAGTCTTCCAGAATCTAACCTCAGTCATGTTGCCAGGCCACAGGTTTCCACCATCAAACCTCAGACATGTTCCCAGGCCACAGGGTTACAGAATAAAACCCTTCTCATGTTCCCAGGCAAAAAGATTCCAGAATCCACCGATGACATGTTCCCAGGCAACAGGGTTCCAGAATCAATCCTCAGTCAGGTTCCCAGGCTACAGGGTTCCAGAATAAAACCTCAGTCATGTTCCCAGTCCACAGGGTTCCAGAACCTAGGCTCAGTTAGATTCTCAGGACACAGTATTCCACAATCTAAACAGATGTCATGTTCCCAAGCCACAATTTTCCAGAATCACGCCTCAGTCATGTACCCAGGCCACAGGGATCCAGAATCAAACTTCAGTCATGTTGCCAGGCCATAGGGTACCACCATCAAACCTCAGTCATATTCCCAGGCCACAGGCTACCAGAATCAAACGGATTTCATGTTCCCAGGCAACAGGGTTCTAGAATCCAAACCGATGTCATGTTCCCAGGCCACAGGATTCCACAATCTAACCTCAGTCATGTTCCCAGGTCAAAGGTTTCCAGAATCAAACCTCAGTCATATTCCCAGGCCACAGGGTTCCAGAATCCACCGATGTCATGTTCCCAGGCCACAGGGTTACAGAATCAATCCTCAGTTATGTTCCCAGGCTACAGGTATCCAGAATAAAACCTCAGTCATGTTCCCAGTCCACAGGGTTCCAGAACCAAGGCTCAGTCACATTCCCAGGGCACAGTATTCCACAATCTACACAGATGTCATGTTCCCAGGCCACTGTTTTCCAGAAACACGCCTCAGTTATGTTCCCAGGCCACAGGGATCCTGAATCAAACCTCAGTCATGTTGCCAGGCCATAGGGTACCACCATCAAACCTCAGTCATATTCCCAGGCCACAAGTTTCCAGAATCAAACCAATGTCATGTTCCCAGGCAACAGGTTTCCACAATCTAACATCAGTCATGTTCCCAGGCCAATGGTTTCCAGAATCAAACCTCAGTCATATTCCCAGGCCACAGGGTTCCAGAATCAACCCGATATCATGTTCCCTGGCCACATTCTTCCATAATCAAACCTCAGTCATGTTGCCAGGCCATAGGTTTCCACCATCAAACCTCAGACATGTTCCCAGGCCACAGGGTTCTAGAATAAAACCGTTCTCATGTTCCCAGGCCACAGGGTTCCAGAATCCACCGATGACATGTTCCCAGGCAACAGGGATCCAGAATCAATCCTCAGTTAGGTTCCCAGGCTACAGGGTTCCAGAATAAAACCTCAGTCATGTTCCCAGTCCACAGGGTTCCAGAACCAAGGCTCAGTCAGGTTCCCAGGGCAAAGTATTCCACAATCTAAACAGATGTCATGTTCCCAGGCCACAGTTTTCCAGAATCACGCCTCAGTCATGTACCCAGGCCACAGGGATCCAGAATCAAACCTCAGTCATGTTGCCAGGCCATAGGTTTCCAGAATCAAGGCTCAGTCTGGTTCCCAGGGCACATTATTCCACAATCTAAACAGATGTCATGTTCCCAGGACACAGTTTTCCAGAATCACGCCTCAGTCATGTTCCCAGGCCACAGGGATCAAGAATCAAACCTCAGTCATGTTGCCAGGCCACAGGTTTCCACCATCAAACCTTAGACATGTTCCCAGTCCACAAGGCTCCAGAATAAAACCGTTCTCATGTTTCCTGGCCTCAGGGTACCAGAATCCACCGATGACATGTTCCCAGGCCAAAGGGTTCCAGAATCAATCCTCAGTTAGGTTCCCAGGCTACAGGGTTCCAGAATAAAACCTCAGTCATGTTCCCAGTCCACAGGGTTCCAGAACCTAGGCTCAGTCAGGTTCCCAGGGAACAGTATTCCACAATCTATACAGATGTCATTTTCCCAAGCCACAGTTTTCCAGAATCTCGCCTCAGACTTGTTCCCAGGCCACAGGGATGCAGAATCAAACCTCAGTCATGTTCCCAGGCCACAGGGTTCCAGAATAATACCGTTCTCATGTTCCCAGGCCACAGGATTCCACAAGCAAACCTCAGTCTTTTTCCCAGGCCACAGGGTTCCAGAATCCACCGATGACATGTTCCCAGGCAACAGGGTTCCAGAGTCAATCCTCAGTTAGGTTCCCAGGCTACAGGGTTCCAGAATAAAACCTCAGTCATGTTCCACGTCCACAGGGTTCCAGAATCAATCCTCAGTTAGTTTCCCAGGCTACAGGGTTCCCGAATAATACCTCAGTCATGTTCCCTGTCCACAGGGTTCCACAACCAAGGCTCAGTCAGGTTCCCAGGGCACAGTATTCCACAATCTAAACAGATGTCATGTTCCCAGGCCACAGTTTTCCAGAATCAGGTCTGAGTCATTATTCCAGGCCACAGGGATCCAGAATCAAACCTCAGTCATGTTGCCATGCCATAGGGTACCACCATCAAACCTCAGTCATATTCCCAGGCACATTTTTCCAGAATCACGCCTGAGTCATGTTCTCAGGCCACAGGGATCCAGAATCAAACCTCAGTCATGTTGCCAGGCCATAGGCTAACATCATCAAACCTCAGTCATATTCCCAGGCCACAGGATTCCAGAATCAAACGGATTTCATGTTCCCAGGCAAAAGGATTCCAGAATCCAAACCGATGTCATGTTCCCAGGCCACAGGATTCCACAATTTAATGTCAGTCATGATCCCTGGCCACAGGTTTCCACAATCTAACATCAGTCATGTTCCCAGGGCAATGGTTTCCAGAATCAAACCTCAGTCATATTCCCAGGCCACAGGATTCCAGAATCCACCGATGTCATGTTCCCAGGCCACAGGGTCCAGAATCAATCCTCAGTTATGTTCCCAGGCTACAGGGTTCCAGAATAAAACCTCCGTCATGTTCCCAGTCCACAGGGTTCCAGAACCAAGGCTCCGTCAGGTTCCCAGGGCACAGTATTCCACAATCTAGACAGATGTCATGTTCCCAGGCCACAGTTTTCCAGAATCACGCCTCAGTCATATTTCCAGGCCACAGGGATCCAGAATCTAACCTCAGTCATGTTGCCAGGCCATAGGGTACCACCATCAAACCTCAGTCATATTCCCGGGCCACAAGTTTCCGGAATCAAACCGATGTCATGTTCCCAGGCCGCAGGTTTCCACAATCTAACATCAGTCATGTTCCCAGGCCACAGGATTCCAGAAGCAAACCTCAGTCTTGTTCCCAGGACACAAGTTTCCAGAATCAACCCGATATCATCTTCCCTGGCCACAGTCTTTCCCAATCAAACCTCAGTCAAGTTGCCAGGCCACAGGGTTCCAGAACCTAGGCTCAGTCAGGATCCCTGGGCACAGTATTCCACAATCTAAACAGATGTCATGTTCCCAAGCCACAGTTTTCCAGAATCTCGCCTCAATCATGTTCCCAGGCCACAGGGATCCAGAATCAAACCTCAGTCATGTCGCCAGGCCATAGGGTAACACCATCAAACCTCAGTCATATTCCCAGTCCACAGGCTTCCAGAATCAAACGGATTTCATGTTCCCAGGCAACAGGGATCCAGAATCCAAACCGATGTCATGTTCCCAGGCCACAGGATTCCACAATCTAATGTCAGTCTTGTTCCCAGGCCACAGGTTTCCACAAGCAAACCTCAGTCGTGTTCCCAGGACACAGCTTTCCAGAATCAACCCGGTATCATGTTCCCTGGCGACAGTCTTCCAGAATCTAACCTCAGTCATGTTGCCAGGCCACAGGTTTCCACCATCAAACCTCAGACATGTTCCCAGGCCACAGGGTTACAGAATAAAACCCTTCTCATGTTCCCAGGCAAAAAGATTCCAGAATCCACCGATGACATGTTCCCAGGCAACAGGGTTCCAGAATCAATCCTCAGTCAGGTTCCCAGGCTACAGGGTTCCAGAATAAAACCTCAGTCATGTTCCCAGTCCACAGGGTTCCAGAACCTAGGCTCAGTTAGATTCTCAGGACACAGTATTCCACAATCTAAACAGATGTCATGTTCCCAAGCCACAATTTTCCAGAATCACGCCTCAGTCATGTACCCAGGCCACAGGGATCCAGAATCAAACTTCAGTCATGTTGCCAGGCCATAGGGTACCACCATCAAACCTCAGTCATATTCCCAGGCCACAGGCTACCAGAATCAAACGGATTTCATGTTCCCAGGCAACAGGGTTCTAGAATCCAAACCGATGTCATGTTCCCAGGCCACAGGATTCCACAATCTAACCTCAGTCATGTTCCCAGGTCAAAGGTTTCCAGAATCAAACCTCAGTCATATTCCCAGGCCACAGGGTTCCAGAATCCACCGATGTCATGTTCCCAGGCCACAGGGTTACAGAATCAATCCTCAGTTATGTTCCCAGGCTACAGGTATCCAGAATAAAACCTCAGTCATGTTCCCAGTCCACAGGGTTCCAGAACCAAGGCTCAGTCACATTCCCAGGGCACAGTATTCCACAATCTACACAGATGTCATGTTCCCAGGCCACTGTTTTCCAGAAACACGCCTCAGTTATGTTCCCAGGCCACAGGGATCCTGAATCAAACCTCAGTCATGTTGCCAGGCCATAGGGTACCACCATCAAACCTCAGTCATATTCCCAGGCCACAAGTTTCCAGAATCAAACCAATGTCATGTTCCCAGGCAACAGGTTTCCACAATCTAACATCAGTCATGTTCCCAGGCCAATGGTTTCCAGAATCAAACCTCAGTCATATTCCCAGGCCACAGGGTTCCAGAATCAACCCGATATCATGTTCCCTGGCCACATTCTTCCATAATCAAACCTCAGTCATGTTGCCAGGCCATAGGTTTCCACCATCAAACCTCAGACATGTTCCCAGGCCACAGGGTTCTAGAATAAAACCGTTCTCATGTTCCCAGGCCACAGGGTTCCAGAATCCACCGATGACATGTTCCCAGGCAACAGGGATCCAGAATCAATCCTCAGTTAGGTTCCCAGGCTACAGGGTTCCAGAATAAAACCTCAGTCATGTTCCCAGTCCACAGGGTTCCAGAACCAAGGCTCAGTCAGGTTCCCAGGGCAAAGTATTCCACAATCTAAACAGATGTCATGTTCCCAGGCCACAGTTTTCCAGAATCACGCCTCAGTCATGTACCCAGGCCACAGGGATCCAGAATCAAACCTCAGTCATGTTGCCAGGCCATAGGTTTCCAGAATCAAGGCTCAGTCTGGTTCCCAGGGCACATTATTCCACAATCTAAACAGATGTCATGTTCCCAGGACACAGTTTTCCAGAATCACGCCTCAGTCATGTTCCCAGGCCACAGGGATCAAGAATCAAACCTCAGTCATGTTGCCAGGCCACAGGTTTCCACCATCAAACCTTAGACATGTTCCCAGTCCACAAGGCTCCAGAATAAAACCGTTCTCATGTTTCCTGGCCTCAGGGTACCAGAATCCACCGATGACATGTTCCCAGGCCAAAGGGTTCCAGAATCAATCCTCAGTTAGGTTCCCAGGCTACAGGGTTCCAGAATAAAACCTCAGTCATGTTCCCAGTCCACAGGGTTCCAGAACCTAGGCTCAGTCAGGTTCCCAGGGAACAGTATTCCACAATCTATACAGATGTCATTTTCCCAAGCCACAGTTTTCCAGAATCTCGCCTCAGACTTGTTCCCAGGCCACAGGGATCCAGAATCAAACCTCAGTCATGTTCCCAGGCCACAGGGTTCCAGAATAATACCGTTCTCATGTTCCCAGGCCACAGGATTCCACAAGCAAACCTCAGTCTTTTTCCCAGGCCACAGGGTTCCAGAATCCACCGATGACATGTTCCCAGGCAACAGGGTTCCAGAGTCAATCCTCAGTTAGGTTCCCAGGCTACAGGGTTCCAGAATAAAACCTCAGTCATGTTCCACGTCCACAGGGTTCCAGAATCAATCCTCAGTTAGTTTCCCAGGCTACAGGGTTCCCGAATAATACCTCAGTCATGTTCCCTGTCCACAGGGTTCCACAACCAAGGCTCAGTCAGGTTCCCAGGGCACAGTATTCCACAATCTAAACAGATGTCATGTTCCCAGGCCACAGTTTTCCAGAATCAGGTCTGAGTCATTATTCCAGGCCACAGGGATCCAGAATCAAACCTCAGTCATGTTGCCATGCCATAGGGTACCACCATCAAACCTCAGTCATATTCCCAGGCACATTTTTCCAGAATCACGCCTGAGTCATGTTCTCAGGCCACAGGGATCCAGAATCAAACCTCAGTCATGTTGCCAGGCCATAGGCTAACATCATCAAACCTCAGTCATATTCCCAGGCCACAGGATTCCAGAATCAAACGGATTTCATGTTCCCAGGCAAAAGGATTCCAGAATCCAAACCGATGTCATGTTCCCAGGCCACAGGATTCCACAATTTAATGTCAGTCATGATCCCTGGCCACAGGTTTCCACAATCTAACATCAGTCATGTTCCCAGGGCAATGGTTTCCAGAATCAAACCTCAGTCATATTCCCAGGCCACAGGATTCCAGAATCCACCGATGTCATGTTCCCAGGCCACAGGGTCCAGAATCAATCCTCAGTTATGTTCCCAGGCTACAGGGTTCCAGAATAAAACCTCCGTCATGTTCCCAGTCCACAGGGTTCCAGAACCAAGGCTCCGTCAGGTTCCCAGGGCACAGTATTCCACAATCTAGACAGATGTCATGTTCCCAGGCCACAGTTTTCCAGAATCACGCCTCAGTCATATTTCCAGGCCACAGGGATCCAGAATCTAACCTCAGTCATGTTGCCAGGCCATAGGGTACCACCATCAAACCTCAGTCATATTCCCGGGCCACAAGTTTCCGGAATCAAACCGATGTCATGTTCCCAGGCCGCAGGTTTCCACAATCTAACATCAGTCATGTTCCCAGGCCACAGGATTCCAGAAGCAAACCTCAGTCTTGTTCCCAGGACACAAGTTTCCAGAATCAACCCGATATCATGTTCCCTGGCCACAGTCTTTCCCAATCAAACCTCAGTCAAGTTGCCAGGCCACAGGGTTCCAGAACCTAGGCTCAGTCAGGATCCCTGGGCACAGTATTCCACAATCTAAACAGATGTCATGTTCCCAAGCCACAGTTTTCCAGAATCTCGCCTCAATCATGTTCCCAGGCCACAGGGATCCAGAATCAAACCTCAGTCATGTCGCCAGGCCATAGGGTAACACCATCAAACCTCAGTCATATTCCCAGTCCACAGGCTTCCAGAATCAAACGGATTTCATGTTCCCAGGCAACAGGGATCCAGAATCCAAACCGATGTCATGTTCCCAGGCCATAGGATTCCACAATCTAATGTCAGTCTTGTTCCCAGGCCACAGGTTTCCACAAGCAAACCTCAGTCGTGTTCCCAGGACACAGCTTTCCAGAATCAACCCGGTATCATGTTCCCTGGCGACAGTCTTCCAGAATCTAACCTCAGTCATGTTGCCAGGCCACAGGTTTCCACCATCAAACCTCAGACATGTTCCCAGGCCACAGGGTTACAGAATAAAACCCTTCTCATGTTCCCAGGCAAAAAGATTCCAGAATCCACCGATGACATGTTCCCAGGCAACAGGGTTCCAGAATCAATCCTCAGTCAGGTTCCCAGGCTACAGGGTTCCAGAATAAAACCTCAGTCATGTTCCCAGTCCACAGGGTTCCAGAACCTAGGCTCAGTTAGATTCTCAGGACACAGTATTCCACAATCTAAACAGATGTCATGTTCCCAAGCCACAATTTTCCAGAATCACGCCTCAGTCATGTACCCAGGCCACAGGGATCCAGAATCAAACTTCAGTCATGTTGCCAGGCCATAGGGTACCACCATCAAACCTCAGTCATATTCCCAGGCCACAGGCTACCAGAATCAAACGGATTTCATGTTCCCAGGCAACAGGGTTCTAGAATCCAAACCGATGTCATGTTCCCAGGCCACAGGATTCCACAATCTAACCTCAGTCATGTTCCCAGGTCAAAGGTTTCCAGAATCAAACCTCAGTCATATTCCCAGGCCACAGGGTTCCAGAATCCACCGATGTCATGTTCCCAGGCCACAGGGTTACAGAATCAATCCTCAGTTATGTTCCCAGGCTACAGGTATCCAGAATAAAACCTCAGTCATGTTCCCAGTCCACAGGGATCCAGAACCAAGGCTCAGTCACATTCCCAGGGCACAGTATTCCACAATCTACACAGATGTCATGTTCCCAGGCCACTGTTTTCCAGAAACACGCCTCAGTTATGTTCCCAGGCCACAGGGATCCTGAATCAAACCTCAGTCATGTTGCCAGGCCATAGGGTACCACCATCAAACCTCAGTCATATTCCCAGGCCACAAGTTTCCAGAATCAAACCAATGTCATGTTCCCAGGCAACAGGTTTCCACAATCTAACATCAGTCATGTTCCCAGGCCAATGGTTTCCAGAATCAAACCTCAGTCATATTCCCAGGCCACAGGGTTCCAGAATCAACCCGATATCATGTTCCCTGGCCACATTCTTCCATAAACAAACCTCAGTCATGTTGCCAGGCCACAGGTTTCCACCATCAAACCTCAGACATGTTCCCTGTCCACAGGCTTCCAGAATCAAACGGATTTCATGTTCCCAGGCCACAGGGTTCCAGAATCCACCGATGTCATGTTCCCAGGCCACAGGGTTCCAGAATCAATCCTCAGTTAGGTTCCCAGGCTACAGGGTTCCAGAATAAAACCTCAGTCATGTTCCCAGTCCACAGGGTTCCAGAACCAAGGCTCAGTCAGGTTCCCAGGGCAAAGTATTCCACAATCTAAACAGATGTCATGTTCCCAGGCCACAGTTTTCCAGAATCACGCCTCAGTCATGTACCCAGGCCACAGGGATCCAGAATCAAACCTCAGTCATGTTGCCAGGCCATAGGTTTCCAGAATCAAGGCTCAGTCTGGTTCCCAGGGCACATTATTCCACAATCTAAACAGATGTCATGTTCCCAGGACACAGTTTTCCAGAATCACGCCTCAGTCATGTTCCCAGGCCACAGGGATCAAGAATCAAACCTCAGTCATGTTGCCAGGCCACAGGTTTCCACCATCAAACCTTAGACATGTTCCCAGTCCACAAGGCTCCAGAATAAAACCGTTCTCATGTTTCCTGGCCTCAGGGTACCAGAATCCACCGATGACATGTTCCCAGGCCAAAGGGTTCCAGAATCAATCCTCAGTTAGGTTCCCAGGCTACAGGGTTCCAGAATAAAACCTCAGTCATGTTCCCAGTCCACAGGGTTCCAGAACCTAGGCTCAGTCAGGTTCCCAGGGAACAGTATTCCACAATCTATACAGATGTCATTTTCCCAAGCCACAGTTTTCCAGAATCTCGCCTCAGACTTGTTCCCAGGCCACAGGGATGCAGAATCAAACCTCAGTCATGTTCCCAGGCCACAGGGTTCCAGAATAATACCGTTCTCATGTTCTCAGGCCACAGGATTCCACAAGCAAACCTCAGTCTTTTTCCCAGGCCACAGGGTTCCAGAATCCACCGATGACATGTTCCCAGGCAACAGGGTTCCAGAGTCAATCCTCAGTTAGGTTCCCAGGCTACAGGGTTCCAGAATAAAACCTCAGTCATGTTCCACGTCCACAGGGTTCCAGAATCAATCCTCAGTTAGTTTCCCAGGCTACAGGGTTCCCGAATAATACCTCAGTCATGTTCCCTGTCCACAGGGTTCCACAACCAAGGCTCAGTCAGGTTCCCAGGGCACAGTATTCCACAATCTAAACAGATGTCATGTTCCCAGGCCACAGTTTTCCAGAATCAGGTCTGAGTCATTATTCCAGGCCACAGGGATCCAGAATCAAACCTCAGTCATGTTGCCATGCCATAGGGTACCACCATCAAACCTCAGTCATATTCCCAGGCACATTTTTCCAGAATCACGCCTGAGTCATGTTCTCAGGCCACAGGGATCCAGAATCAAACCTCAGTCATGTTGCCAGGCCATAGGCTAACATCATCAAACCTCAGTCATATTCCCAGGCCACAGGATTCCAGAATCAAACCGATTTCATGTTCCCAGGCAACAGGGTACCAGAATCCAAAACGATGTCATGTTCATAGGCCACAGGATTCCACAATCTAACCTCAGTCATGTTCCCAGGCAAATGGCTTCCAGAATCAAACCTCAGTCATATTCCCAGGCCACAGGGTTCCAGAATCCACCGATGTCATGTTCCCAGGGCACAGGGTTCCAGAATCAATCCTCAGTTATGTTCACAGGCTACAGGGTTCCAGAATAAAACCTCAGTCATGTTCCCAGTCCACAGGGTTCCAGAACCAAGGCTCAGTCAGTTTCCCAGGGCACAGTATTCCACAATTTAAACAGATGTCATGTTCCCAGGCCACAGTTTTCCAGAATCACACTTCAGTCATGTTCCAAGGCCACAGGGATCCAGAATCAAACCTCAGTCATGTTGCCAGGCCATACGGTATCACCATCAAACCTCAGTCATATTCCCAGGCCACAAGTTTCCAGAATCAAACCGATGTCATGTTCCCAGGCCACAGGTTTCCACAATCTAACATCAGTCATGTTCCCAGGCCACAGGATTCCAGAAGCAAACCTCAGTCTTGTTCCCAGGACACAGGTTTCCAGAATCAACCCGATATCATGTTCCGTGGCCACAGTCTTCCAGAATCAAACCTCAGTCATGTTACCAGGCCACAGGTTTCCACCATCAAACCTCAGACATGTTCCCAGGCCACAGGGTTCCAGAATAAAACCGTTCTCATGTTCCCAGCCCACAGGGTTCCAGAATAAAACCGTTCTCATGTTCCCAGGGCACAGGGTTCCAGAATCCACCGATGACATGTTCCCAGGCAACAGGGTTCCACAATCAATCCTCAGTTAGGTTCCCAGGCTACACGGTTCCAGAATAAAACCTCAGTCATGTTCCAAGTCCACAGGGTTCCAGAATCAATCCTCTGTTAGGTTCCCAGGCTACAGGGTTCCAGAATAAAACCTCAGTCATGTTCCCAGTCCACAGGGTTCCAGAACCTAGGCTCAGTCAGATTCCCAGGGCACCTTATTCCACAATCTAAACAGATGTCATGTTCCCAAGCCACAGTTTTCCAGAATCTCACCTCAGTCATGTTCCCAGGCCACAAGGATCCAGAATCAAACCTCAGTCATGTTGCCAGGCCATAGGGTACCACCATCAAACCTCAGTCATATTCCCAGGCCACAAGTTTCCAGAATCAAACCAATGTCATGTTCCCAGGCAACAGGTTTCCACAATCTAACATCAGTCATGTTCCCAGGACAATGGTTTCCAGAATCAAACCTCAGTCATATTCCCAGGCCACAGGGTTCCAGAATCAACCCGATATCATGTTCCCTGGCCACATTCTTCCATAATCAAACCTCAGTCATGTTGCCAGGCCATAGGTTTCCACCATCAAACCTCAGACATGTTCCCAGGCCACAGGGTTCTAGAATAAAACCGTTCTCATGTTCCCAGGCCACAGGGTTCCAGAATCCACCCATGACATGTTCCCAGGCAACAGGGATCCAGAATCAATCCTCAGTTAGGTTCCCAGGCTACAGGGTTCCAGAATAAAACCTCAGTCATGTTCCCAGTCCACAGGGTTCCAGAACCAAGGCTCAGTCAGGTTCCCAGGGCAAAGTATTCCACAATCTAAACAGATGTCATGTTCCCAGGCCACAGTTTTCCAGAATCACGCCTCAGTCATGTACCCAGGCCACAGGGATCCAGAATCAAACCTCAGTCATGTTGCCAGGCCATAGGTTTCCAGAATCAAGGCTCAGTCTGGTTCCCAGGGCACAGTATTCCACAATCTAAACAGATGTCATGTTCCCAGGACACAGTTTTCCAGAATCACGCCTCAGTCATGTTCCCAGGCCACAGGGATCAAGAATCAAACCTCAGTCATGTTGCCAGGCCACAGGTTTCCACCATCAAACCTTAGACATGTTGCCAGTCCACAAGGCTCCAGAATAAAACCGTTCTCATGTTTCCAGGCCTCAGGGTACCAGAATCCACCGATGACATGTTCCCAGGCCAAAGGGTTCCAGAATCAATCCTCAGTTAGGTTCCCAGGCTACAGGGTTCCAGAATAAAACCTCAGTCATGTTCCCAGTCCACAGGGTTCCAGAACCTAGGCTCAGTCAGGTTCCCAGGGAACAGTATTCCACAATCTATACAGATGTCATTTTCCCAAGCCACAGTTTTCCAGAATCTCGCCTCAGACTTGTTCCCAGGCCACAGGGATGCAGAATCAAACCTCAGTCATGTTCCCAGGCCACAGGGTTCCAGAATAATACCGTTCTCATGTTCCCAGGCCACAGGATTCCACAAGCAAACCTCAGTCTTTTTCCCAGGCCACAGGGTTCCAGAATCCACCGATGACATGTTCCCAGGCAACAGGGTTCCAGAGTCAATCCTCAGTTAGGTTCCCAGGCTACAGGGTTCCAGAATAAAACCTCAGTCATGTTCCACGTCCACAGGGTTCCAGAATCAATCCTCAGTTAGTTTCCCAGGCTACAGGGTTCCCGAATAATACCTCAGCCATGTTCCCTGTCCACAGGGTTCCACAACCAAGGCTCAGTCAGGTTCCCAGGGCACAGTATTCCACAATCTAAACAGATGTCATGTTCCCAGGCCACAGTTTTCCAGAATCAGGTCTGAGTCATTATTCCAGGCCACAGGGATCCAGAATCAAACCTCAGTCATGTTGCCATGCCATAGGGTACCACCATCAAACCTCAGTCATATTCCCAGGCACATTTTTCCAGAATCACGCCTGAGTCATGTTCTCAGGCCACAGGGATCCAAAATCAAACCTCAGTCATGTTGCCAGGCCATAGGCTAACATCATCAAACCTCAGTCATATTCCCAGGCCACAGGATTCCAGAATCAAACCGATTTCATGTTCCCAGGCAACAGGGTACCAGAATCCAAAACGATGTCATGTTCATAGGCCACAGGATTCCACAATCTAACCTCAGTCATATTCCCAGGCCACAGGGTTCCAGAATTCACCGATGTCATGTTCCCAGGGCACAGGGTTCCAGAATCAATCCTCAGTTATGTTCACAGGCTACAGGGTTCCAGAATAAAACCTCAGTCATGTTCCCAGTCCACAGGGTTCCAGAACCAAGGCTCAGTCAGTTTCCCAGGGCACAGTATTCCACAATTTAAACAGATGTCATGTTCCCAGGCCACAGTTTTCCAGAATCACACTTCAGTCATGTTCCAAGGCCACAGGGATCCAGAATCAAACCTCAGTCATGTTGCCAGGCCATACGGTATCACCATCAAACCTCAGTCATATTCCCAGGCCACAAGTTTCCAGAATCAAACCGATGTCATGTTCCCAGGCCACAGGTTTCCACAATCTAACATCAGTCATGTTCCCAGGCCACAGGATTCCAGAAGCAAACCTCAGTCTTGTTCCCAGGACACAGGTTTCCAGAATCAACCCGATATCATGTTCCGTGGCCACAGTCTTCCAGAATCAAACCTCAGTCATGTTACCAGGCCACAGGTTTCCACCATCAAACCTCAGACATGTTCCCAGGCCACAGGGTTCCAGAATAAAACCGTTCTCATGTTCCCAGCCCACAGGGTTCCAGAATAAAACCGTTCTCATGTTCCCAGGGCACAGGGTTCCAGAATCCACCGATGACATGTTCCCAGGCAACAGGGTTCCACAATCAATCCTCAGTTAGGTTCCCAGGCTACAGGGTTCCAGAATAAAACCTCAGTCATGTTCCAAGTCCACAGGGTTCCAAAATCAATCCTCTGTTAGGTTCCCAGGCTACAGGGTTCCAGAATAAAACCTCAGTCATGTTCCCAGTCCACAGGGTTCCAGAACCTAGGCTCAGTCAGATTCCCAGGGCACCTTATTCCACAATCTAAACAGATGTCATGTTCCCAAGCCACAGTTTTCCAGAATCTCACCTCAGTCATGTTCCCAGGCCACAAGGATCCAGAATCAAACCTCAGTCATGTTGCCAGGCCATAGGGTACCACCATCAAACCTCAGTCATATTCCCAGGCCACAAGTTTCCAGAATCAAACCAATGTCATGTTCCCAGGCAACAGGTTTCCACAATCTAACATCAGTCATGTTCCCAGGCCAATGGTTTCCAGAATCAAACCTCAGTCATATTCCCAGGCCACAGGGTTCCAGAATCAACCCGATATCATGTTCCCTGGCCACATTCTTCCATAATCAAACCTCAGTCATGTTGCCAGGCCATAGGTTTCCACCATCAAACCTCAGACATGTTCCCAGGCCACAGGGTTCTAGAATAAAACCGTTCTCATGTTCCCAGGCCACAGGGTTCCAGAATCCACCGATGACATGTTCCCAGGCAACAGGGATCCAGAATCAATCCTCAGTTAGGTTCCCAGGCTACAGGGTTCCAGAATAAAACCTCAGTCATGTTCCCAGTCCACAGGGTTCCAGAACCAAGGCTCAGTCAGGTTCCCAGGGCAAAGTATTCCACAATCTAAACAGATGTCATGTTCCCAGGCCACAGTTTTCCAGAATCACGCCTCAGTCATGTACCCAGGCCACAGGGATCCAGAATCAAACCTCAGTCATGTTGCCAGGCCATAGGTTTCCAGAATCAAGGCTCAGTCTGGTTCCCAGGGCACAGTATTCCACAATCTAAACAGATGTCATGTTCCCAGGACACAGTTTTCCAGAATCACGCCTCAGTCATGTTCCCAGGCCACAGGGATCAAGAATCAAACCTCAGTCATGTTGCCAGGCCACAGGTTTCCACCATCAAACCTTAGACATGTTCCCAGTCCACAAGGCTCCAGAATAAAACCGTTCTCATGTTTCCAGGCCTCAGGGTACCAGAATCCACCGATGACATGTTCCCAGGCCAAAGGGTTCCAGAATCAATCCTCAGTTAGGTTCCCAGGCTACAGGGTTCCAGAATAAAACCTCAGTCATGTTCCCAGTCCACAGGGTTCCAGAACCTAGGCTCAGTCAGGTTCCCAGGGAACAGTATTCCACAATCTATACAGATGTCATTTTCCCAAGCCACAGTTTTCCAGAATCTCGCCTCAGACTTGTTCCCAGGCCACAGGGATGCAGAATCAAACCTCAGTCATGTTCCCAGGCCACAGGGTTCCAGAATAATACCGTTCTCATGTTCCCAGGCCACAGGATTCCACAAGCAAACCTCAGTCTTTTTCCCAGGCCACAGGGTTCCAGAATCCACCGATGACATGTTCCCAGGCAACAGGGTTCCAGAGTCAATCCTCAGTTAGGTTCCCAGGCTACAGGGTTCCAGAATAAAACCTCAGTCATGTTCCACGTCCACAGGGTTCCAGAATCAATCCTCAGTTAGTTTCCCAGGCTACAGGGTTCCCGAATAATACCTCAGTCATGTTCCCTGTCCACAGGGTTCCACAACCAAGGCTCAGTCAGGTTCCCAGGGCACAGTATTCCACAATCTAAACAGATGTCATGTTCCCAGGCCACAGTTTTCCAGAATCAGGTCTGAGTCATTATTCCAGGCCACAGGGATCCAGAATCAAACCTCAGTCATGTTGCCATGCCATAGGGTACCACCATCAAACCTCAGTCATATTCCCAGGCACATTTTTCCAGAATCACGCCTGAGTCATGTTCTCAGGCCACAGGGATCCAGAATCAAACCTCAGTCATGTTTCCAGGCCATAGGCTAACATCATCAAACCTCAGTCATATTCCCAGGCCACAGGATTCCAGAATCAAACGGATTTCATGTTCCCAGGCAACAGGATTCCAGAATCCAAACCGATGTCATGTTCCCAGGCCACAGGATTCCACAATTTAATGTCAGTCATGATCCCTGGCCACAGGTTTCCACAATCTAACATCAGTCATGTTCCCAGGGCAATGGTTTCCAGAATCAAACCTCAGTCATATTCCCAGGCCACAGGATTCCAGAATCCACCGATGTCATGTTCCCAGGCCACAGGGTCCAGAATCAATCCTCAGTTATGTTCCCAGGCTACAGGGTTCCAGAATAAAACCTCCGTCATGTTCCCAGTCCACAGGGTTCCAGAACCAAGGCTCCGTCAGGTTCCCAGGGCACAGTATTCCACAATCTAAACAGATGTCATGTTCCCAGGCCACAGTTTTCCAGAATCACGCCTCAGTCATATTTCCAGGCCACAGGGATCCAGAATCTAACCTCAGTCATGTTGCCAGGCCATAGGGTACCACCATCAAACCTCAGTCATATTCCCGGGCCACAAGTTTCCGGAATCAAACCGATGTCATGTTCCCAGGCCGCAGGTTTCCACAATCTAACATCAGTCATGTTCCCAGGCCACAGGATTCCAGAAGCAAACCTCAGTCTTGTTCCCAGGACACAAGTTTCCAGAATCAACCCGATATCATGTTCCCTGGCCACAGTCTTTCCCAATCAAACCTCAGTCAAGTTGCCAGGCCACAGGGTTCCAGAACCTAGGCTCAGTCAGGATCCCTGGGCACAGTATTCCACAATCTAAACAGATGTCATGTTCCCAAGCCACAGTTTTCCAGAATCTCGCCTCAATCATGTTCCCAGGCCACAGGGATCCAGAATTAAACCTCAGTCATGTCGCCAGGCCATAGGGTAACACCATCAAACCTCAGTCATATTCCCAGTCCACAGGCTTCCAGAATCAAACGGATTTCATGTTCCCAGGCAACAGGGATCCAGAATCCAAACCGATGTCATGTTCCCAGGCCATAGGATTCCACAATCTAATGTCAGTCTTGTTCCCAGGCCACAGGTTTCCACAAGCAAACCTCAGTCGTGTTCCCAGGACACAGCTTTCCAGAATCAACCCGGTATCATGTTCCCTGGCGACAGTCTTCCAGAATCTAACCTCAGTCATGTTGCCAGGCCACAGGTTTCCACCATCAAACCTCAGACATGTTCCCAGGCCACAGGGTTACAGAATAAAACCCTTCTCATGTTCCCAGGCAAAAAGATTCCAGAATCCACCGATGACATGTTCCCAGGCAACAGGGTTCCAGAATCAATCCTCAGTCAGGTTCCCAGGCTACAGGGTTCCAGAATAAAACCTCAGTCATGTTCCCAGTCCACAGGGTTCCAGAACCTAGGCTCAGTTAGATTCTCAGGACACAGTATTCCACAATCTAAACAGATGTCATGTTCCCAAGCCACAATTTTCCAGAATCACGCCTCAGTCATGTACCCAGGCCACAGGGATCCAGAATCAAACTTCAGTCATGTTGCCAGGCCATAGGGTACCACCATCAAACCTCAGTCATATTCCCAGGCCACAGGCTACCAGAATCAAACGGATTTCATGTTCCCAGGCAACAGGGTTCTAGAATCCAAACCGATGTCATGTTCCCAGGCCACAGGATTCCACAATCTAACCTCAGTCATGTTCCCAGGTCAAAGGTTTCCAGAATCAAACCTCAGTCATATTCCCAGGCCACAGGGTTCCAGAATCCACCGATGTCATGTTCCCAGGCCACAGGGTTACAGAATCAATCCTCAGTTATGTTCCCAGGCTACAGGTATCCAGAATAAAACCTCAGTCATGTTCCCAGTCCACAGGGTTCCAGAACCAAGGCTCAGTCACATTCCCAGGGCACAGTATTCCACAATCTACACAGATGTCATGTTCCCAGGCCACTGTTTTCCAGAAACACGCCTCAGTTATGTTCCCAGGCCACAGGGATCCTGAATCAAACCTCAGTCATGTTGCCAGGCCATAGGGTACCACCATCAAACCTCAGTCATATTCCCAGGCCACAAGTTTCCAGAATCAAACCAATGTCATGTTCCCAGGCAACAGGTTTCCACAATCTAACATCAGTCATGTTCCCAGGCCAATGGTTTCCAGAATCAAACCTCAGTCATATTCCCAGGCCACAGGGTTCCAGAATCAACCCGATATCATGTTCCCTGGCCACATTCTTCCATAATCAAACCTCAGTCATGTTGCCAGGCCATAGGTTTCCACCATCAAACCTCAGACATGTTCCCAGGCCACAGGGTTCTAGAATAAAACCGTTCTCATGTTCCCAGGCCACAGGGTTCCAGAATCCACCGATGACATGTTCCCAGGCAACAGGGATCCAGAATCAATCCTCAGTTAGGTTCCCAGGCTACAGGGTTCCAGAATAAAACCTCAGTCATGTTCCCAGTCCACAGGGTTCCAGAACCAAGGCTCAGTCAGGTTCCCAGGGCAAAGTATTCCACAATCTAAACAGATGTCATGTTCCCAGGCCACAGTTTTCCAGAATCACGCCTCAGTCATGTACCCAGGCCACAGGGATCCAGAATCAAACCTCAGTCATGTTGCCAGGCAATAGGTTTCCAGAATCAAGGCTCAGTCTGGTTCCCAGGGCACATTATTCCACAATCTAAACAGATGTCATGTTCCCAGGACACAGTTTTCCAGAATCACGCCTCAGTCATGTTCCCAGGCCACAGGGATCAAGAATCAAACCTCAGTCATGTTGCCAGGCCACAGGTTTCCACCATCAAACCTTAGACATGTTCCCAGTCCACAAGGCTCCAGAATAAAACCGTTCTCATGTTTCCAGGCCTCAGGGTACCAGAATCCACCGATGACATGTTCCCAGGCCAAAGGGTTCCAGAATCAATCCTCAGTTAGGTTCCCAGGCTACAGGGTTCCAGAATAAAACCTCAGTCATGTTCCCAGTCCACAGGGTTCCAGAACCTAGGCTCAGTCAGGTTCCCAGGGAACAGTATTCCACAATCTATACAGATGTCATTTTCCCAAGCCACAGTTTTCCAGAATCTCGCCTCAGACTTGTTCCCAGGCCACAGGGATGCAGAATCAAACCTCAGTCATGTTCCCAGGCCACAGGGTTCCAGAATAATACCGTTCTCATGTTCCCAGGCCACAGGATTCCACAAGCAAACCTCAGTCTTTTTCCCAGGCCACAGGGTTCCAGAATCCACCGATGACATGTTCCCAGGCAACAGGGTTCCAGAGTCAATCCTCAGTTAGGTTCCCAGGCTACAGGGTTCCAGAATAAAACCTCAGTCATGTTCCACGTCCACAGGGTTCCAGAATCAATCCTCAGTTAGTTTCCCAGGCTACAGGGTTCCCGAATAATACCTCAGTCATGTTCCCTGTCCACAGGGTTCCACAACCAAGGCTCAGTCAGGTTCCCAGGGCACAGTATTCCACAATCTAAACAGATGTCATGTTCCCAGGCCACAGTTTTCCAGAATCAGGTCTGAGTCATTATTCCAGGCCACAGGGATCCAGAATCAAACCTCAGTCATGTTGCCATGCCATAGGGTACCACCATCAAACCTCAGTCATATTCCCAGGCACATTTTTCCAGAATCACGCCTGAGTCATGTTCTCAGGCCACAGGGATCCAGAATCAAACCTCAGTCATGTTGCCAGGCCATAGGCTAACATCATCAAACCTCAGTCATATTCCCAGGCCACAGGATTCCAGAATCAAACCGATTTCATGTTCCCAGGCAACAGGGTACCAGAATCCAAAACGATGTCATGTTCATAGGCCACAGGATTCCACAATCTAACCTCAGTCATGTTCCCAGGCAAATGGCTTCCAGAATCAAACCTCAGTCATATTCCCAGGCCACAGGGTTCCAGAATCCACCGATGTCATGTTCCCAGGGCACAGGGTTCCAGAATCAATCCTCAGTTATGTTCACAGGCTACAGGGTTCCAGAATAAAACCTCAGTCATGTTCCCAGTCCACAGGGTTCCAGAACCAAGGCTCAGTCAGTTTCCCAGGGCACAGTATTCCACAATTTAAACAGATGTCATGTTCCCAGGCCACAGTTTTCCAGAATCACACTTCAGTCATGTTCCAAGGCCACAGGGATCCAGAATCAAACCTCAGTCATGTTGCCAGGCCATACGGTATCACCATCAAACCTCAGTCATATTCCCAGGCCACAAGTTTCCAGAATCAAACCGATGTCATGTTCCCAGGCCACAGGTTTCCACAATCTAACATCAGTCATGTTCCCAGGCCACAGGATTCCAGAATCAAACCTCAGTCTTGTTCCCAGGACACAGGTTTCCAGAATCAACCCGATATCATGTTCCCTGGCCACAGTCTTCCAGAATCAAACCTCAGTCATGTTACCAGGCCACAGGTTTCCACCATCAAACCTCAGACATGTTCCCAGGCCACAGGGTTCCAGAATAAAACCGTTCTCATGTTCCCAGCCCACAGGGTTCCAGAATAAAACCGTTCTCATGTTCCCAGGGCACAGGGTTCCAGAATCCACCGATGACATGTTCCCAGGCAACAGGGTTCCACAATCAATCCTCAGTTAGGTTCCCAGGCTACAGGGTTCCAGAATAAAACCTCAGTCATGTTCCAAGTCCACAGGGTTCCAGAATCAATCCTCTGTTAGGTTCCCAGGCTACAGGGTTCCAGAATAAAACCTCAGTCATGTTCCCAGTCCACAGGGTTCCAGAACCTAGGCTCAGTCAGATTCCCAGGGCACCTTATTCCACAATCTAAACAGATGTCATGTTCCCAAGCCACAGTTTTCCAGAATCTCACCTCAGTCATGTTCCCAGGCCACAAGGATCCAGAATCAAACCTCAGTCATGTTGCCAGGCCATAGGGTACCACCATCAAACCTCAGTCATATTCCCAGGCCACAAGTTTCCAGAATCAAACCAATGTCATGTTCCCAGGCAACAGGTTTCCACAATCTAACATCAGTCATGTTCCCAGGCCAATGGTTTCCAGAATCAAACCTCAGTCATATTCCCAGGCCACAGGGTTCCAGAATCAACCCGATATCATGTTCCCTGGCCACATTCTTCCATAATCAAACCTCAGTCATGTTGCCAGGCCATAGGTTTCCACCATCAAACCTCAGACATGTTCCCAGGCCACAGGGTTCTAGAATAAAACCGTTCTCATGTTCCCAGGCCACAGGGTTCCAGAATCCACCGATGACATGTTCCCAGGCAACAGGGATCCAGAATCAATCCTCAGTTAGGTTCCCAGGCTACAGGGTTCCAGAATAAAACCTCAGTCATGTTCCCAGTCCACAGGGTTCCAGAACCAAGGCTCAGTCAGGTTCCCAGGGCAAAGTATTCCACAATCTAAACAGATGTCATGTTCCCAGGCCACAGTTTTCCAGAATCACGCCTCAGTCATGTACCCAGGCCACAGGGATCCAGAATCAAACCTCAGTCATGTTGCCAGGCAATAGGTTTCCAGAATCAAGGCTCAGTCTGGTTCCCAGGGCACATTATTCCACAATCTAAACAGATGTCATGTTCCCAGGACACAGTTTTCCAGAATCACGCCTCAGTCATGTTCCCAGGCCACAGGGATCAAGAATCAAACCTCAGTCATGTTGCCAGGCCACAGGTTTCCACCATCAAACCTTAGACATGTTCCCAGTCCACAAGGCTCCAGAATAAAACCGTTCTCATGTTTCCAGGCCTCAGGGTACCAGAATCCACCGATGACATGTTCCCAGGCCAAAGGGTTCCAGAATCAATCCTCAGTTAGGTTCCCAGGCTACAGGGTTCCAGAATAAAACCTCAGTCATGTTCCCAGTCCACAGGGTTCCAGAACCTAGGCTCAGTCAGGTTCCCAGGGAACAGTATTCCACAATCTATACAGATGTCATTTTCCCAAGCCACAGTTTTCCAGAATCTCGCCTCAGACTTGTTCCCAGGCCACAGGGATGCAGAATCAAACCTCAGTCATGTTCCCAGGCCACAGGGTTCCAGAATAATACCGTTCTCATGTTCCCAGGCCACAGGATTCCACAAGCAAACCTCAGTCTTTTTCCCAGGCCACAGGGTTCCAGAATCCACCGATGACATGTTCCCAGGCAACAGGGTTCCAGAGTCAATCCTCAGTTAGGTTCCCAGGCTACAGGGTTCCAGAATAAAACCTCAGTCATGTTCCACGTCCACAGGGTTCCAGAATCAATCCTCAGTTAGTTTCCCAGGCTACAGGGTTCCCGAATAATACCTCAGTCATGTTCCCTGTCCACAGGGTTCCACAACCAAGGCTCAGTCAGGTTCCCAGGGCACAGTATTCCACAATCTAAACAGATGTCATGTTCCCAGGCCACAGTTTTCCAGAATCAGGTCTGAGTCATTATTCCAGGCCACAGGGATCCAGAATCAAACCTCAGTCATGTTGCCATGCCATAGGGTACCACCATCAAACCTCAGTCATATTCCCAGGCACATTTTTCCAGAATCACGCCTGAGTCATGTTCTCAGGCCACAGGGATCCAGAATCAAACCTCAGTCATGTTGCCAGGCCATAGGCTAACATCATCAAACCTCAGTCATATTCCCAGGCCACAGGATTCCAGAATCAAACCGATTTCATGTTCCCAGGCAACAGGGTACCAGAATCCAAAACGATGTCATGTTCATAGGCCACAGGATTCCACAATCTAACCTCAGTCATGTTCCCAGGCAAATGGCTTCCAGAATCAAACCTCAGTCATATTCCCAGGCCACAGGGTTCCAGAATCCACCGATGTCATGTTCCCAGGGCACAGGGTTCCAGAATCAATCCTCAGTTATGTTCACAGGCTACAGGGTTCCAGAATAAAACCTCAGTCATGTTCCCAGTCCACAGGGTTCCAGAACCAAGGCTCAGTCAGTTTCCCAGGGCACAGTATTCCACAATTTAAACAGATGTCATGTTCCCAGGCCACAGTTTTCCAGAATCACACTTCAGTCATGTTCCAAGGCCACAGGGATCCAGAATCAAACCTCAGTCATGTTGCCAGGCCATACGGTATCACCATCAAACCTCAGTCATATTCCCAGGCCACAAGTTTCCAGAATCAAACCGATGTCATGTTCCCAGGCCACAGGTTTCCACAATCTAACATCAGTCATGTTCCCAGGCCACAGGATTCCAGAATCAAACCTCAGTCTTGTTCCCAGGACACAGGTTTCCAGAATCAACCCGATATCATGTTCCCTGGCCACAGTCTTCCAGAATCAAACCTCAGTCATGTTACCAGGCCACAGGTTTCCACCATCAAACCTCAGACATGTTCCCAGGCCACAGGGTTCCAGAATAAAACCGTTCTCATGTTCCCAGCCCACAGGGTTCCAGAATAAAACCGTTCTCATGTTCCCAGGGCACAGGGTTCCAGAATCCACCGATGACATGTTCCCAGGCAACAGGGTTCCACAATCAATCCTCAGTTAGGTTCCCAGGCTACAGGGTTCCAGAATAAAACCTCAGTCATGTTCCAAGTCCACAGGGTTCCAGAATCAATCCTCTGTTAGGTTCCCAGGCTACAGGGTTCCAGAATAAAACCTCAGTCATGTTCCCAGTCCACAGGGTTCCAGAACCTAGGCTCAGTCAGATTCCCAGGGCACCTTATTCCACAATCTAAACAGATGTCATGTTCCCAAGCCACAGTTTTCCAGAATCTCACCTCAGTCATGTTCCCAGGCCACAAGGATCCAGAATCAAACCTCAGTCATGTTGCCAGGCCATAGGGTACCACCATCAAACCTCAGTCATATTCCCAGGCCACAAGTTTCCAGAATCAAACCAATGTCATGTTCCCAGGCAACAGGTTTCCACAATCTAACATCAGTCATGTTCCCAGGCCAATGGTTTCCAGAATCAAACCTCAGTCATATTCCCAGGCCACAGGGTTCCAGAATCAACCCGATATCATGTTCCCTGGCCACATTCTTCCATAATCAAACCTCAGTCATGTTGCCAGGCCATAGGTTTCCACCATCAAACCTCAGACATGTTCCCAGGCCACAGGGTTCTAGAATAAAACCGTTCTCATGTTCCCAGGCCACAGGGTTCCAGAATCCACCGATGACATGTTCCCAGGCAACAGGGATCCAGAATCAATCCTCAGTTAGGTTCCCAGGCTACAGGGTTCCAGAATAAAACCTCAGTCATGTTCCCAGTCCACAGGGTTCCAGAACCAAGGCTCAGTCAGGTTCCCAGGGCAAAGTATTCCACAATCTAAACAGATGTCATGTTCCCAGGCCACAGTTTTCCAGAATCACGCCTCAGTCATGTACCCAGGCCACAGGGATCCAGAATCAAACCTCAGTCATGTTGCCAGGCCATAGGTTTCCAGAATCAAGGCTCAGTCTGGTTCCCAGGGCACAGTATTCCACAATCTAAACAGATGTCATGTTCCCAGGACACAGTTTTCCAGAATCACGCCTCAGTCATGTTCCCAGGCCACAGGGATCAAGAATCAAACCTCAGTCATGTTGCCAGGCCACAGGTTTCCACCATCAAACCTTAGACATGTTCCCAGTCCACAAGGCTCCAGAATAAAACCGTTCTCATGTTTCCAGGCCTCAGGGTACCAGAATCCACCGATGACATGTTCCCAGGCCAAAGGGTTCCAGAATCAATCCTCAGTTAGGTTCCCAGGCTACAGGGTTCCAGAATAAAACCTCAGTCATGTTCCCAGTCCACAGGGTTCCAGAACCTAGGCTCAGTCAGGTTCCCAGGGAACAGTATTCCACAATCTATACAGATGTCATTTTCCCAAGCCACAGTTTTCCAGAATCTCGCCTCAGACTTGTTCCCAGGCCACAGGGATGCAGAATCAAACCTCAGTCATGTTCCCAGGCCACAGGGTTCCAGAATAATACCGTTCTCATGTTCCCAGGCCACAGGATTCCACAAGCAAACCTCAGTCTTTTTCCCAGGCCACAGGGTTCCAGAATCCACCGATGACATGTTCCCAGGCAACAGGGTTCCAGAGTCAATCCTCAGTTAGGTTCCCAGGCTACAGGGTTCCAGAATAAAACCTCAGTCATGTTCCACGTCCACAGGGTTCCAGAATCAATCCTCAGTTAGTTTCCCAGGCTACAGGGTTCCCGAATAATACCTCAGTCATGTTCCCTGTCCACAGGGTTCCACAACCAAGGCTCAGTCAGGTTCCCAGGGCACAGTATTCCACAATCTAAACAGATGTCATGTTCCCAGGCCACAGTTTTCCAGAATCAGGTCTGAGTCATTATTCCAGGCCACAGGGATCCAGAATCAAACCTCAGTCATGTTGCCATGCCATAGGGTACCACCATCAAACCTCAGTCATATTCCCAGGCACATTTTTCCAGAATCACGCCTGAGTCATGTTCTCAGGCCACAGGGATCCAGAATCAAACCTCAGTCATGTTGCCAGGCCATAGGCTAACATCATCAAACCTCAGTCATATTCCCAGGCCACAGGATTCCAGAATCAAACCGATTTCATGTTCCCAGGCAACAGGGTACCAGAATCCAAAACGATGTCATGTTCATAGGCCACAGGATTCCACAATCTAACCTCAGTCATGTTCCCAGGCAAATGGCTTCCAGAATCAAACCTCAGTCATATTCCCAGGCCACAGGGTTCCAGAATCCACCGATGTCATGTTCCCAGGGCACAGGGTTCCAGAATCAATCCTCAGTTATGTTCACAGGCTACAGGGTTCCAGAATAAAACCTCAGTCATGTTCCCAGTCCACAGGGTTCCAGAACCAAGGCTCAGTCAGTTTCCCAGGGCACAGTATTCCACAATTTAAACAGATGTCATGTTCCCAGGCCACAGTTTTCCAGAATCACACTTCAGTCATGTTCCAAGGCCACAGGGATCCAGAATCAAACCTCAGTCATGTTGCCAGGCCATACGGTATCACCATCAAACCTCAGTCATATTCCCAGGCCACAAGTTTCCAGAATCAAACCGATGTCATGTTCCCAGGCCACAGGTTTCCACAATCTAACATCAGTCATGTTCCCAGGCCACAGGATTCCAGAATCAAACCTCAGTCTTGTTCCCAGGACACAGGTTTCCAGAATCAACCCGATATCATGTTCCCTGGCCACAGTCTTCCAGAATCAAACCTCAGTCATGTTACCAGGCCACAGGTTTCCACCATCAAACCTCAGACATGTTCCCAGGCCACAGGGTTCCAGAATAAAACCGTTCTCATGTTCCCAGCCCACAGGGTTCCAGAATAAAACCGTTCTCATGTTCCCAGGGCACAGGGTTCCAGAATCCACCGATGACATGTTCCCAGGCAACAGGGTTCCACAATCAATCCTCAGTTAGGTTCCCAGGCTACAGGGTTCCAGAATAAAACCTCAGTCATGTTCCAAGTCCACAGGGTTCCAGAATCAATCCTCTGTTAGGTTCCCAGGCTACAGGGTTCCAGAATAAAACCTCAGTCATGTTCCCAGTCCACAGGGTTCCAGAACCTAGGCTCAGTCAGATTCCCAGGGCACCTTATTCCACAATCTAAACAGATGTCATGTTCCCAAGCCACAGTTTTCCAGAATCTCACCTCAGTCATGTTCCCAGGCCACAAGGATCCAGAATCAAACCTCAGTCATGTTGCCAGGCCATAGGGTACCAGCATCAAACATCAGTCATATTCCCAGGCCACAGGCTTCCAGAATCAAACGGATTTCATGTTCCCAGGCAACAGGTTTCCAGAATCCAAACCGATGTCATGTTCCCAGGCCACAAGATTCCACAATCTAACCTCAGTCATGTTCCCCGGCAAATGGCTTCCAGAATCAAACCTCAGTCATATTCCCAGGCCACAGGGTTCCAGAATCCACCGATGTCATGTTCCCAGGCCACAGGGTTCCAGAATCAATCCTCAGTTATGTTCCCAGGCTACAGGTATCCCGAATAAAACCTCAGTCATGTTCCCAGTCCACAGGGTTCCAGAAACAAGGCTCAGTCAGGTTCCCAGGGCACAGTATTCCACAATCTACACAGATGTCATGTTCCCAGGCCACAGTTTTCCAGAAACACGCCTCAGTTATGTTCCCAGGCCACAGGGATCCTGAATCAAACCTCAGTCATGTTGCCAGGCCATAGGGTACCACCATCAAACCTCAGTCATATTCCCAGGCCACAAGTTTCCAGAATCAAACCGATGTCATGTTCCCAGGCAACAGGTTTCCACAATCTAACATCAGTCATGTTCCCAGGCCAATGGTTTCCAGAATCAAACCTCAGTCATATTCCCAGGCCACAGGGTTCCAGAATGAACCCGATATCATGTTCCCTGGCCACATTCTTCCATAAACAAACCTCAGTCATGTTGCCAGGCCACAGGTTTCCACCATCAAACCTCAGACATGTTCCCAGTCCACAGGCTTCCAGAATCAAACGGATTTCATGTTCCCAGGCCACAGGGTTCCAGAATCCACCGATGTCATGTTCCCAGGCCACAGGGTTCCAGAATCAATCCTCAGTTAGGTTCCCAGGCTACAGGGTTCCAGAATAAAACCTCAGTCATGTTCCCAGGCCACAGAGTTCCAGAATCCACCGATGTCATGTTCCCAGTCCTCAGGGTTCCAGAATCAATCCTCAGTTATGTTCCCAGGCTACAGGGTTCCAGAATAAAACCTCAGTCATGTTCCCAGTCCACAGGGTTCCAAAACCAAGGCTCAGTCAGGTTCCCAGTGCACAGTATTCCACAATCTAAACAGATGTCATGTTCCCAGGCCACAGTTTCCCAGAATCACGCCTCAGTCATGTACCCAGGCCACAGGGATCCAGAATCAAACCTCAGTCATGTTGCCAGGCCATAGGGTACCACCATCAAACCTGAGTCATATTCCCAGGCCACAGGCTTCCAGAATCAAATGGATTTCATGTTCCCAGGCCACAGGGTTCCAGAATCCAACCGAAGTCGTGTTCCCAGGCCACAGGTTTCCACAAGCAAACCTCAGTCGTGTTCCCAGGACACAGCTTTCCAGAATCAACCCGGTATCATGTTCCCTCGAGACAGTCTTCCAGAATCTAACCTCCGTCATGTTGCCAGGCCACAGGTTTCCACCATCAAACCTCAGACATGTTCCCAGGCCACAGGGTTCCAGAATAAAACCGTTCTCATGTTCCCAGGCAAAAAGATTCCAGAATCCACCGATGACATGTTCCCAGGCAACAGGGTTCCAGAATTAATCCTCAGTCAGGTTCCCAGTCTACAGGGTTCCAGAAAAAAACCTCTGTCATGTTCCAAGTCCACAGGGTTCCAGAATCAATCCTCAGTTAGGTTCCCAGGCTACAGGGTTCCAGAATAAAACCTCAGTCATGTTCCCAGTCCACAGGGTTCCAGATCCTAGGCTCAGTTAGATTCTCAGGGCACAGTATTCCACAATCTAAACACATGTCATGTTGCCAAGGCACAATTTTCCAGAATCACGCCTCATTCATGTACCCAGGCCACAGGGATCCAGAATCAAACTTCAGTCATGTTGCCAGGCCATAGGGTACCACCATCAAACCTCAGTCATATTCCCAGGCCACAGGATACCAGAATCATACGGATTTCATGTTCCCAGGCAACAGGGTTCCAGAATCCAAACCGATATCATGTTCCCAGGCCACAGGGTTCCAGAATCAATCCTCAGTTATGTTCCCAGGCTACAGGTATCTAGAATAAAACCTCAGTCATGTTCCCAGTCCACAGGGTTCCAGAACCAAGGCTCAGTCAGGTTCCCAGGGCACAGTATTCCACAATCTACACATATGTCATGTTCCCAGGCCACAGTTTTCCAGAAACACGCCTCAGTTATGTTCCCAGGCCACAGGGATCCTGAATCAAACCTCAGTCATGTTGCCAGGCCATAGGGTACCACCATCAAACCTCAGTCATATTCCCAGGCCACAAGTTTCCAGAATCAAACCGATGTCATGTTCCCAGGCAACAGGTTTCCACAATCTAACATCAGTCATGTTCCCAGGCCAATGGTTTCCAGAATCAAACCTCAGTCATATTCCCAGGCCACAGGGTTCCAGAATCAACCCGATATCATGTTCCCTGGCCACATTCTTCCATAATCAAACCTCAGTCATGTTGCCAGGCCATAGGTTTCCACCATCAAACCTCAGACATGTTCCCAGGCCACAGGGTTCTAGAATAAAACCGTTCTCATGTTCCCAGGCCACAGGGATCCAGAATCCACCGATGACATGTTCCCAGGCAACAGGGATCCAGAATCAATCCTCAGTTAGGTTCCCAGGCTACAGGGTTCCAGAATAAAACCTCAGTCATGTTCCCAGTCCACAGGGTTCCAGAACCAAGGCTCAGTCAGGTTCCCAGGGCACAGTATTCCACAATCTAAACAGATGTCATGTTCCCAGGACACAGTTTTCCAGAATCACGCCTCAGTCATGTTCCCAGGCCACAGGGATCAAGAATCAAACCTCAGTCATGTTGCCAGGCCACAGGTTTCCACCATCAAACCTTAGACATGTTCCCAGTCCACAAGGCTCCAGAATAAAACCGTTCTCATGTTTCCAGGCCTCAGGGTACCAGAATCCACCGATGACATGTTCCCAGGCCAAAGGGTTCCAGAATCAATCCTCAGTTAGGTTCCCAGGCTACAGGGTTCCAGAATAAAACCTCAGTCATGTTCCCAGTCCACAGGGTTCCAGAACCTAGGCTCAGTCAGGTTCCCAGGGAACAGTATTCCACAATCTATACAGATGTCATTTTCCCAAGCCACAGTTTTCCAGAATCTCGCCTCAGACTTGTTCCCAGGCCACAGGGATGCAGAATCAAACCTCAGTCATGTTCCCAGGCCACAGGGTTCCAGAATAAAACCGTTCTCATGTTCCCAGGCCACAGGATTCCACAAGCAAACCTCAGTCTTTTTCCCAGGCCACAGGGTTCCAGAATCCACCGATGACATGTTCCCAGGCAACAGGGTTCCAGAGTCAATCCTCAGTTAGGTTCCCAGGCTACAGGGTTCCAGAATAAAACCTCAGTCATGTTCCACGTCCACAGGGTTCCAGAATCAAGCCTCAGTTAGGTTCCCAGGCTACAGGGTTCCCGAATAATACCTAAGTCATGTTCCCTGTCCACAGGGTTCCACAACCAAGGCTCAGTCAGGTTCCCAGGGCACAGTATTCCACAATCTAAACAGATGTCATGTTCCCAGGCCACAGTTTTCCAGAATCAGGTCTGAGTCATTATTCCAGGCCACAGGGATCCAGAATCAAACCTCAGTCATGTTGCCATGCCATAGGGTACCACCATCAAACCTCAGTCATATTCCCAGGCACATTTTTCCAGAATCACGCCTGAGTCATGTTCTCAGGCCACAGGGATCCAGAATCAAACCTCAGTCATGTTGCCAGGCCATAGGCTAACATCATCTAACCTCAGTCATATTCCCAGGCCACAGGATTCCAGAATCAAACCGATTTCATGTTCCCAGGCAACAGGGTACCAGAATCCAAAACGATGTCATGTTCATAGGCCACAGGATTCCACAATCTAACCTCAGTCATGTTCCCAGGCAAATGGCTTCCAGAATCAAACCTCAGTCATATTCCCAGGCCACAGGGTTCCAGAATCCACCGATGTCATGTTCCCAGGGCACAGGGTTCCAGAATCAATCCTCAGTTATTTTCACAGGCTACAGGGTTCCAGAATAAAACCTCAGTCATGTTCCCAGTCCACAGGGTTCCAGAACCAAGGCTCAGTCAGTTTCCCAGGGCACAGTATTCCACAATTTAAACAGATGTCATGTTCCCAGGCCACAGTTTTCCAGAATCACACTTCAGTCATGTTCCAAGGCCACAGGGATCCAGAATCAAACCTCAGTCATGTTGCCAGGACATACGGTATCACCATCAAACCTCAGTCATATTCCCAGGCCACAAGTTTCCAGAATCAAGCCGATGTCATGTTCCCAGGCAACAGGTTTCCACAATCTAACATCAGTCATTTTCCCAGGCCACAGGATTCCAGAAGCAAACCTCAGTCTTGTTCCCAGGACACAGGTTTCCAGAATCAAACCGATATCATGTTCCCTGGCCACAGTCTTCCAGAATCAAACCTCAGTCATGTTACCAGGCCACAGGTTTCCACCATCAAACCTCAGACATGTTCCCAGGCCACAGGGTTCCAGAATAAAACCGTTCTCATGTTCCCAGGCCACAGGGTTCCAGAATAAAACCGTTCTCATGTTCCCAGGGCACAGGGTTCCAGAATCCACCGATGACATGTTCCCAGGCAACAGGGTTCCACAATCAATCCTCTGTTAGGTTCTCTGGCTACAGGGTTCCAGAATAAAACCTCAGTCATGTTCCCAGTCCACAGGGTTCCAGAACCTAGGCTCAGTCAGATTCCCAGGGCACCTTATTCCACAATCTAAACAGATGTCATGTTCCCAAGCCACAGTTTTCCAGAATCTCACCTCAGTCATGTTCCCAGGCCACAAGAATCCAGAATCAAACCTCAGTCATGTTGCCAGGCCATAGGGTACCAGCATCAAACCTCAGTCATATTCCCAGGCCACAGGCTTCCAGAATCAAACGGATTTCATGTTCCCAGGCAACAGGTTTCCAGAATCCAAACCGATGTCATGTTCCCAGGCCACAAGATTCCACAATCTAACCTCAGTCATGTTCCCCGGCAAATGGCTTCCAGAATCAAACCTCAGTCATATTCCCAGGCCACAGGGTTCCAGAATCCACCAATGTCATGTTCCCAGGCCACAGGGTTACAGAATCAATCCTCAGTTATATTCCCAGGCTACAGGTATCCAGAATAAAACCTCAGTCATGTTCCCAGTCCACAGGGTTCCAGAACCAAGGCTCAGTCACGTTCCCATGGCACAGTATTCCACAATATACACAGATGTCATGTTCCCAGGCCACAGTTTTCCAGAAACACGCCTCAGTTATGTTCCCAGGCCACAGGGATCCTGAATCAAACCTCAGTCATGTTGCCAGGCCATAGGGTACCACCATCAAACCTCAGTCATATTCCCAGACCACAAGTTTCCAGAAGCAAACCGATATCATGTTCCCAGGCAACAGGTTTCCACAATCTAACATCAGTCATGTTCCCAGGCCAATGGTTTCCAGAATCAAACCTCAGTCATATTCCCAGGCCACAGGGTTCCAGAATCAACCCGATATCATGTTCCCTGGCCACATTCTTCCATAAACAAACCTCAGTCATGTTGCCAGGCCACAGGTTTCCACCATCAAACCTCAGACATGTTCCCAGTCCACAGGTTTCCAGAATCAAACGGATTTTATGTTCCCAGGCCACAGGGTTACAGAATCCACCGATGTCATGTTCCCAGGCCACAGGGTTCCAGAATCAATCCTCAGTTAGGTTCCCAGGCTACAGGGTTCCAGAATAAAACCTCAGTCATGTTCCCAGGCCACAGAGTTCCAGAATCCACCGATGTCATGTTCCCAGTCCTCAGGGTTCCAGAATCAATCCTCAGTTATGTTCCCAGGCTACAGGGTTCCAGAATAAAACCTCAGTCATGTTCCCAGTCCACAGGGTTCCAAAACCAAGGCTCAGTCAGGTTCCCAGGGCACAGTATTCCACAATCTAAACAGATCTCATGTTCCCAGGCCACAGTTTCCCAGAATCACGCCTCAGTCATGTACCCAGGCCACAGGGATCCAGAATCAAACCTCAGTCATGTTGCCAGGCCATAGGGTACCACCATCAAACCTGAGTCATATTCCCAGGCCACAGGCTTCCAGAATCAAACGGATTTCATGTTCCCAGGCCACAGGGTTCCAGAATCCAACCGATGTCGTGTTCCCAGGCCACAGGTTTCCACAAGCAAACCTCAGTCGTGTTCCCAGGACACAGCTTTCCAGAATCAACCCGGTATCATGTTCCCTCGCGACAGTCTTCCAGAATCTAACCTCAGTCATGTTGCCAGGCCACAGGTTTCCACCATCAAACCTCAGACATGTTCCCAGGCCACAGGGTTCCAGAATAAAACCGTTCTCATGTTCCCAGGCAAAAAGATTCCAGAATCCACCGATGACATGTTCCCAGGCAACAGGGTTCCAGAATCAATCCTCAGTCAGGTTCCCAGGCTACAGGGTTCCAGAATAAAACCTCTGTCATGTTCCAAGTCCACAGGGTTCCAGAATCAATCCTCAGTTAGGTTCCCAGGCTACAGGGTTCCAGAATAAAACCTCAGTCATGTTCCCAGTCCACAGGGTTCCAGAACCTAGGCTCAGTTAGATTCTCAGGGCACAGTATTCCACAATCTAAACACATGTCATGTTCCCAAGCCACAATTTTCCAGAATCACGCCTCAGTCATGTACCCAGGCCACAGGGATCCAGAATCAAACTTCAGTCATGTTGCCAGGCCATAGGGTACCACCATCAAACCTCAGTCATATTCCCAGGCCACAGGCTACCAGAATCATACGGATTTCATGTTCCCAGGCAACAGGGTTCCAGAATCCAAACCGATATCATGTTCCCAGGCCACAGGATTCCACAATCTAACCTCAGTCATGTTCCCAGGTCAAAGGTTTCCAGAATCAAACCTCAGTCATATTCCCAGGCCACAGGGTTCCAGAATCCACCGATGTCATGTTCCCAGGCCACAGGGTTCCAGAATCAATCCTCAGTTATGTTCCCAGGCTACAGGGTTGCAGAATAAAACCTCAGTCATGTTCGCAGTCCACAGGGTTCCAGAACCAAGGCTCAGTCAGGTTCCCAGGGCACAGTATTCCACAATCTAAACAGATGTCATGTTCCCAGGACACACTTTTCCAGAATCACGTTTGAGTCATGTTTCCAGGCAACAGGGATCCAGATTCAAACCTCAGTCATGTTGCCTTGCCATAGGGTACCACCATCAAACCTCAGTCATATTCCCAGTCCACATTTTTCCAGAATCACGCCTGAGTCATGTTCCCAGGCCACAGGGATCCAGAATCAAACCTCAGTCATGTTGCCAGGCCATAGACTACCACCATCAAACCTCACTCATATTCCCAGGCCACAGGCTTCCAGAATCAAACCGATTTCATGTTCCCAGGCAACAGGGTCCCAGAATCCAAACCGATGTCATGTTCCCAGGCCACAGGATTCCACAATCTAACATCAGTCATGTTCCCAGGACACAGGATTCCAGAAGCAAACCTCAGTCTTGTTCCCACGACACAAGTTTCCAGAATCTACCCGATATCATGTTCCCTGGCCACAGTCTTTCACAATCAAACCTCAGTCAAGTTGCCAGGCCACAGGGTTCCAGAACCAAGGCTCAGTCAGGTTCCCTGGGCACAGTATTCCACAATCTAAACAGATGTCATGTTCCCAAGCCACAGTTTTCCAGATCTCGCCTCAATCATGTTCCCAGGCCACAGGGATCCAGAATCAAACCTCAGTCATGTCGCCAGGCCATAGGGTATCACCATCAAACCTCAGTCATATTCCCAGTCCACAGGCTACCAGAATCAAACGGATTTCATGTTCCCAGGCAACAGGGTTCCAGAATCCAAACCGATGTCATGTTCCCAGGCCACAGGATTCCACAATTTAATGTCAGTCATGTTCCCAGGCCACAGGTTTCCACAATCTAACATCAGTCATGTTCCCAGGCCAGTGGTTTCCAGAATCAAACCTCAGCCATATTCCCAGGCCACAGGGTTCCAGAATCCACCGATGTCATGTTCCCAGGCCACTGGGTTCCAGAATCAATCCTCAGTTATGTTCCCAGGCTACAGGGTTCCAGAATAAAACCTCCGTCATGTTCCCAGTCCACAGGGTTCCAGAACCAAGGCTCAGTCAGGTTCCCAGGGCACAGTATTCCACAATCTAAACAGATGTCATGTTCCCAGGCCACAGTTTTCCAGAATCACGCCTCAGTCATATTCCCAGGCCACAGGGATCCAGAATCTAACCTCAGTCATGTTGCCAGGCCATAGGGTACCACCATCAAACCTCAGTCATATTCCCGGGCCACAAGTTTCCGGAATCAAACCGATGTCATGTTCCCAGGCCGCAGGTTTCCACAATCTAACATCAGTCATGTTCCCAGGCCACAGGATTCCAGAAGCAAACCTCAGTCTTGTTCCCAGGACACAAGTTTCCAGAATCAACCCGATATCATGTTCCCTGGCCACAGTCTTTCCCAATCAAACCTCAGTCAAGTTGCCAGGCCACAGGGTTCCAGAACCTAGGCTCAGTCAGGATCCCTGGGCACAGTATTCCACAATCTAAACAGATGTCATGTTCCCAAGCCACAGTTTTCCAGAATCTCGCCTCAATCATGTTCCCAGGACACAGGGATCCAGAATCAAACCTCAGTCATGTCGCCAGGCCATAGGGTACCACCATCAAACCTCAGTCATATTCCCAGTCCACAGGCTTCCAGAATCAAACGGATTTCATGTTCCCAGCCAACAGGGTTCCAGAATCCAAACCGATGTCATGTTCCCAGGCCACAGGATTCCACAATCTAATGTCAGTCTTGTTCCCAGGCCACAGGTTTCCACAATCTAACATCAGTCATGTTCCCAGGCCAATGGTTTCCAGAATCAAACCTCAGTCATATTCCCAGGCGACAGGGTTCCAGAATCCAACCGATGTAGTGTTCCCAGGCCACAGGATTCCACAAGCAAACCTCAGTCGTGTTCCCAGGACACAGCTATCCAGAATCAACCCGATATCATGTTCCCAGGCGACAGTCTTCCAGAATCAAACCTCAGTCATGTTGCCAGGCCACAGGTTTCCACCATCAAACCTCAGACATGTTCCCAGGCCACAGGGTTCCAGAATAAAACCGTTCTCATGATCCCAGGACACAGGGTTCCTGAATCCACCGATGACATATTCCCAGGCAACAGGGTTCCAGAATCAATCCTCAGTTAGGTTCCCAGGCTACAGGGTTCCAGAATAAAACCTCAGTCATGTTCCCAGTCCACAGGGTTCCAGAACCTAGGCTCAGTTAGATTCTCAGGGCACAGTATTCCACAATCTAAACACATGTCATGTTCCCAAGCCACAATTTTCCAGAATCACGCCTCAGTCATGTACCCAGGCCACAGGGATCCAGAATCAAACTTCAGTCATGTTGCCAGGCCATAGGGTACCACCATCAAACCTCAGTCATATTCCCAGGCCACAGGCTACCAGAATCATACGGATTTCATGTTCCCAGGCAACAGGGTTCCAGAATCCAAACCGATATCATGTTCCCAGGCCACAGGATTCCACAATCTAACCTCAGTCATGTTCCCAGGTCAAAGGTTTCCAGAATCAAACCTCAGTCATATTCCCAGGCCACAGGGTTCCAGAATCCACCGATGTCATGTTCCCAGGCCACAGGGTTCCAGAATCAATCCTCAGTTATGTTCCCAGGCTACAGGGTTGCAGAATAAACCCTCAGTCATGTTCGCAGTCCACAAGGTTCCAGAACCAAGGCTCAGTCAGGTTCCCAGGGCACAGTATTCCACAATCTAAACAGATGTCATGTTCCCAGGACACACTTTTCCAGAATCACGTTTGAGTCATGTTTCCAGGCATCAGGGATCCAGATTCAAACCTCAGTCATGTTGCCTTGCCATAGGGTACCACCTTCAAACCTCAGTCATATTCCCAGTCCACATTTTTCCAGAATCACGCCTGAGTCATGTTCCCAGGCCACAGGGATCCAGAATCAAACCTCAGTCATGTTGCCAGGCCATAGGCTACCACCATCAAACCTCACTCATATTCCCAGGCCACAGGCTTCCAGAATCAAACCGATTTCATGTTCCCAGGCAACAGGGTCCCAGAATCCAAACCGATGTCATGTTCCCAGGCCTCAGGATTCCACAATCTAACATCAGTCATGTTCCCAGGACACAGGATTCCAGAAGCAAACCTCAGTCTTGTTCCCACGACACAAGTTTCCAGAATCTACCCGATATCATGTTCCCTGGCCACAGTCTTTCACAATCAAACCTCAGTCAAGTTGCCAGGCCACAGGGTTCCAGAACCAAGGCTCAGTCAGGTTCCCTGGGCACAGTATTCCACAATCTAAACAGATGTCATGTTCCCAAGCCACAGTTTTCCAGATCTCGCCTCAATCATGTTCCCAGGCCACAGGGATCCAGAATCAAACCTCAGTCATGTCGCCAGGCCATAGGGTATCACCATCAAACCTCAGTCATATTCCCAGTCCACAGGCTACCAGAATCAAACGGATTTCATGTTCCCAGGCAACAGGGTTCCAGAATCCAAACCGATGTCATGTTCCCAGGCCACAGGATTCCACAATTTAATGTCAGTCATGTTCCCAGGCCACAGGTTTCCACAATCTAACATCAGTCATGTTCCCAGGCCAGTGGTTTCCAGAATCAAACCTCAGCCATATTCCCAGGCCACAGGGTTCCAGAATCCACCGATGTCATGTTCCCAGGCCACTGGGTTCCAGAATCAATCCTCAGTTATGTTCCCAGGCTACAGGGTTCCAGAATAAAACCTCCGTCATGTTCCCAGTCCACAGGGTTCCAGAACCAAGGCTCAGTCAGGTTCCCAGGGCACAGTATTCCACAATCTAAACAGATGTCATGTTCCCAGGCCACAGTTTTCCAGAATCACGCCTCAGTCATATTCCCAGGCCACAGGGATCCAGAATCTAACCTCAGTCATGTTGCCAGGCCATAGGGTACCACCATCAAACCTCAGTCATATTCCCGGGCCACAAGTTTCCGGAATCAAACCGATGTCATGTTCCCAGGCCGCAGGTTTCCACAATCTAACATCAGTCATGTTCCCAGGCCACAGGATTCCAGAAGCAAACCTCAGTCTTGTTCCCAGGACACAAGTTTCCAGAATCAACCCGATATCATGTTCCCTGGCCACAGTCTTTCCCAATCAAACCTCAGTCAAGTTGCCAGGCCACAGGGTTCCAGAACCTAGGCTCAGTCAGGATCCCTGGGCACAGTATTCCACAATCTAAACAGATGTCATGTTCCCAAGCCACAGTTTTCCAGAATCTCGCCTCAATCATGTTCCCAGGCCACAGGGATCCAGAATCAAACCTCAGTCATGTCGCCAGGCCATAGGGTACCACCATCAAACCTCAGTCATATTCCCAGTCCACAGGCTTCCAGAATCAAACGGATTTCATGTTCCCAGGCAACAGGGTTCCAGAATCCAAACCGATGTCATGTTCCCAGGCCACAGGATTCCACAATCTAATGTCAGTCTTGTTCCCAGGCCACAGGTTTCCACAATCTAACATCAGTCATGTTCCCAGGCCAATGGTTTCCAGAATCAAACCTCAGTCATATTCCCAGGCCACAGGGTTCCAGAATCCAACCGATGTAGTGTTCCCAGGCCACAGGATTCCACAAGCAAACCTCAGTCGTGTTCCCAGGACACAGCTATCCAGAATCAACCCGATATCATGTTCCCAGGCGACAGTCTTCCAGAATCAAACCTCAGTCATGTTGCCAGGCCACAGGTTTCCACCATCAAACCTCAGACATGTTCCCAGGCCACAGGGTTCCAGAATAAAACCGTTCTCATGATCCCAGGACACAGGGTTCCTGAATCCACCGATGACATATTCCCAGGCAACAGGGTTCCAGAATCAATCCTCAGTTAGGTTCCCAGGCTACAGGGTTCCAGAATAAAACCTCAGTCATGTTCCCAGGCCACAGGGATCCAGAATCAAACCTCAGTCATGTTGCCAGGCCACAGGGTACCACCATCAAACCTCAGTCATATTCCCAGGCCAGAAGTTTCCAGAATCAAACCGATGTCACGTTCCCAGGCCACAGGTTTCCACAATCTATCATCAGTCATGTTCCCAGGCCACAGGATTCCAGAAGCAAACCTCAGTCTTATTCCCAGGACACAGGTTTCCAGAATCAACCCGATATCTTGTTCCCTGGCCACAGTCTTCCAGAATCAAACCTCAGTCATGTTCCAGGCCACAGGGTTCCAGAACCTAGGCTCAGTCAGGTTCCCAGGGCACAGTATTCCACAATCTAAACAGATGTCATGTTCCCAAGCCACAGTTTTCCAGAATCTCGCCTCAGTCATATTCCCAGGGCACAGGTTTCCAGAATCAAACCGATTTCATGTTCCCAGGCAACAGGGAACCAGAATCCAAACCGATGTCATGTTCCCAGGCCACAGGATTCCACAATCTAACCTCAGTCATGTTCCCAGGCCAAAGGTTTCCAGAATCAAACCTCAGTCATATTCCCAGGCCACAGGGTTCCAGAATCCACCGATGTCATGTTCCCAGGCCACAGGGTTCCAGAATCAATCCTCAGTTATGTTCCCAGGCCACAGGGTTCCAGAATAAAAACTCAGTCATGTTCCCAGTCCACAGGGTTCCAGAAACAAGGCTCAGTCAGGTTCCCAGGGCACAGTATTCCACAATCTAAACAGATGTCATGTTCCCAGTCCACAGTTTTCTAGAATCACGCCTCAGTCATATTCCCAGGCCACAGGGATCCAGAATCAAACCTCAGTCATGTTGCCAGGCCATAGGGTACCACCATCAAACCTCAGTCATATTCCCGGGCCAGAAGTTTCCAGAATCAAACCGATGTCATGTTCCCAGGCCACAGGTTTCCACAATCTAACATCAGTCATGTTCCCAGGCCACAGGATTACAAAAGCAAACCTCAGTCTTGTTCCCAGGACACAAGTTTCCAGAATCAAACCGATATCATGTTCCATGGCCACAGTCTTTCCCAAACAAACCTCAGTCAATTTGCCAGGCCACAGGGTTCCAGAATCTAGGCTCAGTCAGGTTCCCAGGGCACAGTATTCCACAATCTAAACAGATGTCATGTTCCCAAGCCACAGTTTTCCAGAATCTCGCCTCAATCATGTTCCCAGGCCACAGGGATCCAGAATCAAACCTCAGTCATGTCGCCAGGCCATAGGGTACCTCCATCAAACCTCAGTCATATTCCCAGTCCACAGGCTTCCAGAATCAAACGGATTTCATGTTCCCAGGCAACAGGGTTCCAGAATCCAAACCGATGTCATGTTCCCAGGCCACAGGATTCCACAATCTAATGTCAGTCATGTTCCCAGGCCACAGGTTTCCACAATCTAACATCAGTCATGTTCCCAGGCCAATGGTTTCCAGAATCAAACCTCAGTCATATTCCCAGGCCACAGGGTTCCAGAATCCAACCGATGTCGTGTTCCCAGGCCACAGGATTCCACAAGCAAACCTCAGTCGTGTTCCCAGGACACAGCTTTCCAGAATCAACCCGATATCATGTTCCCTGGCGACCGTCTTCCAGAATCAAACCTCAGTCATGTTGCCAGGCCACAGGTTTCCGCCATCAAACCTCAGACATGTTCCCAGGACACAGGGTTCCAGAATAAAACCGTTCTCATGTTCCCAGGCCACAGGGTTCCAGAATCCACCGATGACATGTTCCCAGGCTACAGGGTTCCAGAATAAAACCTCCGTCATGTTCCCAGTCCACAGGGTTCCAGAACCAAGGCTCAGTCAGGTTCCCAGGGCACAGTATTCCACAATCTAAACAGATGTCATGTTCCCAGGCCACAGTTTTCCAGAATCACGCCTCAGTCATGTTCCCAGGCCACAGGGATCCAGAATCTAACCTCAGTCATGTTGCCAGGCCATAGGGTACCACCATCAAACCTCAGTCATATTCCCGGGCCACAAGTTTCCGGAATCAAACCGATGTCATGTTCCCAGGCCGCAGGTTTCCACAATCTAACATCAGTCATGTTCCCAGGCCACAGGATTCCAGAAGCAAACCTCAGTCTTGTTCCCAGGACACAAGTTTCCAGAATCAACCCGATATCATGTTCCCTGGCCACAGTCTTTCCCAATCAAACCTCAGTCAAGTTGCCAGGCCACAGGGTTCCAGAACCTAGGCTCAGTCAGGATCCCTGGGCACAGTATTCCACAATCTAAACAGATGTCATGTTCCCAAGCCACAGTTTTCCAGAATCTCGCCTCAATCATGTTCCCAGGCCACAGGGATCCAGAATCAAACCTCAGTCATGTCGCCAGGCCATAGGGTACCACCATCAAACCTCAGTCATATTCCCAGTCCACAGGCTTCCAGAATCCAACGGATTTCATGTTCCCAGGCAACAGGGTTCCAGAATCCAAACCGATGTCATGTTCCCAGGCCACAGGATTCCACAATCTAATGTCAGTCTTGTTCCCAGGCCACAGGTTTCCACAATCTAACATCAGTCATGTTCCCAGGCCAATGGTTTCCAGAATCAAACCTCAGTCATATTCCCAGGCCACAGGGTTCCAGAATCCAACCGATGTAGTGTTCCCAGGCCACAGGATTCCACAAGCAAACCTCAGTCGTGTTCCCAGGACACAGCTATCCAAAATCAACCCGATATCATATTCCCAGGCGACAGTCTTCCAGAATCAAACCTCAGTCATGTTGCCAGGCCACAGGTTTCCACCATCAAACCTCAGACATGTTCCCAGGCCACAGGGTTCCAGAATAAAACCGTTCTCATGATCCCAGGACACAGGGTTCCTGAATCCACCGATGACATATTCCCAGGCAACAGGGTTCCAGAATCAATCCTCAGTTAGGTTCCCAGGCTACAGGGTTCCAGAATAAAACCTCAGTCATGTTCCCAGGCCACAGGGATCCAGAATCAAATCTCAGTCATGTTGCCAGGCCACAGGGTACCACCATCAAACCTCAGTCATATTCCCAGGCCAGAAGTTTCCAGAATCAAACCGATGTCACGTTCCCAGGCCACAGGTTTCCACAATCTATCATCAGTCATGTTCCCAGGCCACAGGATTCCAGAAGCAAACCTCAGTCTTATTCCCAGGACACAGGTTTCCAGAATCAACCCGATATCATGTTCCCTGGCCACAGTCTTCCAGAATCAAACCTCAGTCATGTTCCAGGCCACAGGGTTCCAGAACCTAGGCTCAGTCAGGTTCCCAGGGCACAGTATTCCACAATCTAAACAGATGTCATGTTCCCAAGCCACAGTTTTCCAGAATCTCGCCTCAGTCATATTCCCAGGGCACAGGGATCCAGAATCAAACTTAAGTCATGTTGCCAGGCCATAGGGTACCACCATCAAACCTCAGTCATATTCCCAGGCCACAGGCTTCCAGAATCAAACGGATTTCATGTTCCCAGGCAACAGGTTTCCAGAATGCAAACCGATGTCATGTTCCCAGGCCACAGGATTCCACAACCTCACCTCAGTCATGTTCCCAGGCAAATGGCTTCCCGAATCAAACCTCAGTCATATTCCCAGGCCACAGGGTTCCAGAATCCACCGATGTCATGTTCCCAGGCCACAGGCTTCCCGAATCAATCCTCAGTTATGTTCCCAGGCTACAGGGTTCCAGAATAAAACCTCAGTTATGTTCCCAGTCCACAGGGTTCCAGAACCAAGGCTCAGTCAGTTTCCCAGGGCACAGTATTCCACAATCTAAACAGATGTCATGTTCCCAGGCCACAGTTTTCTAGAATCTCGCCTCAGTCATGTTCCCAGGTCAATGGTTTCCAGAATCAAACCTCAGTCATATTCCCAGGCCACAGGCTTCCAGAATCCTCCGATGTCATGTTCCCAGGCCACAGGGTTCCAGAATCAATCCTCAGTTATGTTCCCAGGCTACAGGGTTCCAGAATAAAACCTCAGTCATGCTCCCAGTCCACAGGGTTCCAGAACCAAGGCTCAGTCAGGTTCCCAGTGCACAGTATTCCACAATCTAAACAGATGTCATGTTCCCAGTCCACATTTTTCCAGTATCCCGCCTGAGTCATGTTCCCAGGCCACAGGGATCTAGAATCAAACCTCAGTCATGTTGCCAGGCCATAGGCTACCACCATTAAACCTCAGTCATATTCCCAGGCCACAGGTTTCCAGAATCAAACCGATTTCATGTTCCCAGGCAACAGGGAACCAGAATCCAAACCGATGTCATGTTCCCAGGCCACAGGATTCCACAATCTAACCTCAGTCATGTTCCCAGGCCAAAGGTTTCCAGAATCAAACCTCAGTCATATTCCCAGGCCACAGGGTTCCAGAATCCACCGATGTCATGTTCCCAGGCCACAGGGTTCCAGAATCAATCCTCAGTTATGTTCCCAGGCCACAGGGTTCCAGAATAAAAACTCAGTCATGTTCCCAGTCCACAGGGTTCCAGAAACAAGGCTCAGTCAGGTTCCCAGGGCACAGTATTCCACAATCTAAACAGATGTCATGTCCCAGTCCACAGTTTTCTAGAATCACGCCTCAGTCATATTCCCAGGCCACAGGGATCCAGAATCAAACCTCAGTCATGTTGCCAGGCCATAGGGTACCACCATCAAACCTCAGTCATATTCCCGGGCCACAAGTTTCCAGAATCAAACCGATGTCATGTTCCCAGGCCACAGGTTTCCACAATCTAACATCAGTCATGTTCCCAGGCCACAGGATTCCAGAAGCAAACCTCAGTCTTGTTCCCAGGACACAAGTTTCCAGAATCAAACCGATATCATGTTCCATGGCCACAGTCTTTCCCAAACAAACCTCAGTCAATTTGCCAGGCCACAGGGTTCCAGAATCTAGGCTCAGTCAGGTTCCCAGGGCACAGTATTCCACAATCTAAACAGATGTCATGTTCCCAAGCCACAGTTTTCCAGAATCTCGCCTCAATCATGTTCCCAGGCCACAGGGATCCAGAATCAAACCTCAGTCATGTCGCCAGGCCATAGGGTACCTCCATCAAACCTCAGTCATATTCCCAGTCCACAGGCTTCCAGAATCAAACGGATTTCATGTTCCCAGGCAACAGGGTTCCAGAATCCAAACCGATGTCATGTTCCCAGGCCACAGGATTCCACAATCTAATGTCAGTCATGTTCCCAGGCCACAGGTTTCCACAATCTAACATCAGTCATTTTCCCAGGCCAATGGTTTCCAGAATCAAACCTCAGTCATATTCCCAGGCCACAGGGTTCCAGAATCCAACCGATGTAGTGTTCCCAGGCCACAGGATTCCACAAGCAAACCTCAGTCGTTTTCCCAGGACACAGCTTTCCAGAATCAACCCGATATCATGTTCCCTGGCGACCGTCTTCCAGAATCAAACCTCAGTCATGTTGCCAGGCCACAGGTTTCCGCCATCAAACCTCAGACATGTTCCCAGGACACAGGGTTCCAGAATAAAACCGTTCTCATGTTCCCAGGCCACAGGGTTCCAGAATCCACCGATGACATGTTCCCAGGCAACAGGGTTCCAGAATCAATCCTCAGTCAGGTTCCCAGGCTACAGGGTTCCAGAATAAAACCTCAGTCATGTTCCCAGGCCACAGTTTTCTAGAATCTCGCCTCAGTCATGTTCCCAGGTCAATGGTTTCCAGAATCAAACCTCAGTCATATTCCCAGGCCACAGGCTTCCAGAATCCTCCGATGTCATGTTCCCAGGCCACAGGGTCCAGAATCAATCCTCAGTTATGTTCCCAGGCTACAGGGTTCCAGAATAAAACCTCAGTCATGCTCCCAGTCCACAGGGTTCCAGAACCAAGGCTCAGTCAGGTTCCCAGTGCACAGTATTCCACAATCTAAACAGATGTCATGTTCCCAGTCCACATTTTTCCAGAATCCCGCCTGAGTCATGTTCCCAGGCCACAGGGATCTAGAATCAAACCTCAGTCATGTTGCCAGGCCATAGGCTACCACCATCAAACCTCAGTCATATTCCCAGGCCACAGGTTTCCAGAATCAAACCGATATCATGTTCCCTGGCCACAGTATTCCAGAATCAAACCTCAGTCATGTTCCAGGCCACAGGGTTCCAGAACCTAGGCTCAGACAGGTTCCCAGGGCACAGTATTCCACAATCTAAACAGATGTCATGTTCCCAAGCCACAGTTTTCCAGAATCTCGCCTCAGTCATATTCCCAGGCCACAGGGATCCAGAATCAAACCTCAGTCATGTTGCCAGGCCATAGGGTACCACCATCAAACCTGAGTCATATTCCCAGGCCACAGGCTAGCAGAATCAAACGGATTTCATGTTCCCAGGCAACAGGGTTCCAGAATCCAAACCGATGTCATGTTCCCAGGCCACAGGATTCCACAATCTAATGTCAGTCTTGTTCCCAGGCCACAGGTTTCCACAATCTAACATCAGTCATGTTCCCAGGCCAATGGTTTCCAGAATCAAACCTCAGTCATATTCCCAGGCCACAGGGTTCCAGAATCCAACCGATGTCGTGTTCCCAGGCCACAGGATTCCACAAGCAAACCTCAGTCGTGTTCCCAGGACACAGCTATCCAGAATCAACCCGATATCATGTTCCCAGGCGACAGTCTTCCAGAATCAAACCTCAGTCATGTTCCCAGGCCACAGGTTTCCACCATCAAACCTCAGACATGTTCCCAGGCCACAGGGTTCCAGAATAAAACCGTTCTCATGATCCCAGGACACAGGGTTCCTGAATCCACCGATGACATATTCCCAGGCAACAGGGTTCCAGAATCAGTCCTCAGTTAGGTTCCCAGGCTACAGGGTTCCAGAATAAAACCTCAGTCATGTTCCCAGGCCACAGGGATCCAGAATCAAACCTCAGTCATGTTGCCAGGCCATAGGGTACCACCATCAAAGCTCAGTCATATTCCCAGGCGACAAGTTTCCAGAATCAAACCGATGTCACGTTCCCAGGCAACAGGTTTCCACAATCTTTCATCAGTCATGTTCCCAGGCCACAGGATTCCAGAAGCAAACCTCAGTCTTGTTCCCAGGACACAGGTTTCCAGAATCAACCCGATATCATGTTCCCTGGCCACAGTCTTCCAGAATCAAACCTCAGTCATGTTCCAGGCCACAGGGTTCCAGAACCTAGGCTCAGTCAGGTTCCCAGAGCACAGTATTCCACAATCTAAACAGATGTCATGTTCCCAAGCCACAGTTTTCCAGAATCTCGCCTCAGTCATATTCCCAGGGCACAGGGATCGAGAATCAAACTTAAGTCATGTTGCCAGGCCATAGGGTACCACCATCAAACCTCAGTCATATTCCCAGGCCACAGGCTTCCAGAATCAAACGGATTTCATGTTCCCAGGCAACAGGGTTCCAGAATCCAAACCGATGTCATGTTCCCAGGCCACAGGATTCCACAATCTCACCTCAGTCATGTTCCCAGGCAAATGGCTTCCCGAATCAAACCTCAGTCATATTCCCAGGCCACAGGGTTCCAGAATCCACCGATGTCATGTTCCCAGGCCACAGGCTTCCTGAATCAATCCTCAGTTATGTTCCCAGGCTACAGGGTTCCAGAATAAAACCTCAGTTATGTTCCCAGTCCACAGGGTTCCAGAACCAAGGCTCAGTCAGTTTCCCAGGGCACAGTATTCCACAATCTAAACAGATGTCATGTTCCCAGGCCACAGTTTTCTAGAATCTCGCCTCAGTCATGTTCCCAGGTCAATGGTTTCCAGAATCAAACCTCAGTCATATTCCCAGGCCACAGGCTTCCAGAATCCTCCGATGTCATGTTCCCAGGCCACAGGGTTCCAGAATCAATCCTCAGTTATGTTCCCAGGCTACAGGGTTCCAGAATAAAACCTCAGTCATGTTCCCAGTCCACAGGGTTCCAGAACCAAGGCTCAGTCAGGTTCCCAGTGCACAGTATTCCACAATCTAAACAGATGTCATGTTCCCAGTCCACATTTTTCCAGAATCCCGCCTGAGTCATGTTCCCAGGCCACAGGGATCTAGAATCAAACCTCAGTCATGTTGCCAGGCCATAGGCTACCACCATCAAACCTCAGTCATATTCCCAGGCCACAGGTTTCCAGAATCAAACCGATTTCATGTTCCCAGGCAACAGGGTACCAGAATCCAAACCGATGTCATGTTCCCAGGCCACAGGATTCCACAATCTAACCTCAGTCATGTTCCCAGGCCAAAGGTTTCCAGAATCAAACCTCAGTCATATTCCCAGGCCACAGGGTTCCAGAATCCACCGATGTCATGTTCCCAGGCCACAGGGATCCAGAATCAAACCTCAGTCATGTTGCCTTGCCATAGGGTACCACCATCAAACCTCTGTCATATTCCCAGTCCACATTTTTCCAGAATCACGCCTGAGTCATGTACCCAGGCCACAGGGATCCAGAATCAAACCTCAGTCATGTTGCCAGGCCATAGGGTACCACCATCAAACCTCAGTCATATTCCCGGGCCACAAGTTTCCAGAATCAAACCGATGTCATGTTCTCAGGCCACAGGTTTCCACAATCCAACATCAGTCATGTTCCCAGGCCACAGGATTCCAGAAGCAAACCTCAGTCTTGTTCCCAGGACACAAGTTTCCAGAATCAACCCGATATCATGTTCCCTGGCCACAGTCTTTCCCAATCAAACCTCAGTCAAGTTGCCAGGACACAGGGTTCCAGAATCTAGGCTCAGTCAGGTTCCCAGGGCACAGTATTCCACAATCTAAACAGATGTCATGTTCCCAAGCCACAGTTTTCCAGAATCTCGCCTCAGTCATGTTCCCAGGCCACAGGGATCCAGAATCAAACCTCAGTCATGTCGGCAGGCCATAGGGTACCTCCATCAAACCTCAGTCATATTCCCAGTCCACAGGCTTCCAGAATCAAACGGATTTCATGTTCCCAGGCAACAGGGTTCCAGAATCCAAACCGATGTCATGTTCCCAGGCCACAGGATTCCACAATCTAATGTCAGTCATGTTCCCAGGCCACAGGTTTCCACATTCTAACATCAGTCATGTTCCCAGGCCAATGGTTTCCAGAATCAAACCTCAGTCATATTCCCAGGCCACAGGGTTCCAGAATCCAACCGATGTCGTGTTCCCAGGCCACAGGATTTCACAAGCAAACCTCAGTCGTGTTCCCAGGACACAGCTTTCCAGAATCAACCCGATATCATGTTCCCTGGAGACCGTCTTCCAGAATCAAACCTCAGTCATGTTGCCAGGCCACAGGTTTCCACCATCAAACCTCAGACATGTTCCCAGGACACAGGGTTCCAGAATAAAACCGTTCTCATGTTCCCAGGCCACAGGGTTCCAGAATCCACCGATGACATGTTCCCAGGCAACAGGGTTCCAGAATCAATCCTCAGTCAGGTTCCCAGGCTACAGGGTTCCAGAATAAAACCTCAGTCATGTTCCAAGTCCACAGGGTTCCAGAATCAATCCTCAGTTAGGTTCCCAGGCTACAGGGTTTCAGAATCAAACCTCAGTCATGTTGCCAGGCCATAGGGTACCACCATCAAACCTCAGTCATATTCCCAGTCCACATTTTTCCAGAATCACGCCTGAGTCATGTTCCCAGGCCACAGGGATCCAGAATCAAACCTCAGTCATGTTGCCAGGCCATAGGCTACCACCATCAAACCTCACTCATATTCCCAGGCCACAGGCTTCCAGAATCAAACCGATTTCATGTTCCCAGGCAACAGGGTCCCAGAATCCAAACCGATGTCATGTTCCCAGGCCTCAGGATTCCACAATCTAACATCAGTCATGTTCCCAGGACACAGGATTCCAGAAGCAAACCTCAGTCTTGTTCCCACGACACAAGTTTCCAGAATCTACCCGATATCATGTTCCCTGGCCACAGTCTTTCACAATCAAACCTCAGTCAAGTTGCCAGGCCACAGGGTTCCAGAACCAAGGCTCAGTCAGGTTCCTTGGGCACAGTATTCCACAATCTAAACAGATGTCATGTTCCCAAGCCACAGTTTTCCAGATCTCGCCTCAATCATGTTCCCAGGCCACAGGGATCCAGAATCAAACCTCAGTCATGTCGCCAGGCCATAGGGTATCACCATCAAACGTCAGTCATATTCCCAGTCCACAGGCTACCAGAATCAAACGGATTTCATGTTCCCAGGCAACAGGGTTCCAGAATCCAAACCGATGTCATGTTCCCAGGCCACAGGATTCCACAATTTAATGTCAGTCATGTTCCCAGGCCACAGGTTTCCACAATCTAACATCAGTCATGTTCCCAGGCCAGTGGTTTCCAGAATCAAACCTCAGCCATATTCCCAGGCCACAGGGTTCCAGAATCCACCGATGTCATGTTCCCAGGCCACTGGGTTCCAGAATCAATCCTCAGTTATGTTCCCAGGCTACAGGGTTCCAGAATAAAACCTCCGTCATGTTCCCATTCCACAGGTTCCAGAACCAAGGCTCAGTCAGGTTCCCAGGGCACAGTATTCCACAATCTAAACAGATGTCATGTTCCCAGGCCACAGTTTTCCAGAATCACGCCTCAGTCATATTCCCAGGACACAGGGATCCAGAATCTAACCTCAGTCATGTTGCCAGGCCATAGGTTACCACCATCAAACCTCAGTCATATTCCCGGGCCACAAGTTTCCGGAATCAAACCGATGTCATGTTCCCAGGCCGCAGGTTTCCACAATCTAACATCAGTCATGTTCCCAGGCCACAGGATTCCAGAAGCAAACCTCAGTCTTGTTCCCAGGACACAAGTTTCCAGAATCAACCCGATATCATGTTCCCTGGCCACAGTCTTTCCCAATCAAACCTCAGTCAAGTTGCCAGGCCACAGGGTTCCAGAACCTAGGCTCAGTCAGGATCCCTGGGCACAGTATTCCACAATCTAAACAGATGTCATGTTCCCAAGCCACAGTTTTCCAGAATCTCGCCTCAATCATGTTCCCAGGCCACAGGGATCCAGAATCAAACCTCAGTCATGTCGCCAGGCCATAGGGTACCACCATCAAACCTCAGTCATATTCCCAGTCCACAGGCTTCCAGAATCAAACGGATTTCATGTTCCCAGGCAACAGGGTTCCAGAATCCAAACCGATGTCATGTTCCCAGGCCACAGGATTCCACAATCTAATGTCAGTCTTGTTCCCAGGCCACAGGTTTCCACAATCTAACATCAGTCATGTTCCCAGGCCAATGGTTTCCAGAATCAAACCTCAGTCATATTCCCAGGCCACAGGGTTCCAGAATCCAACCGATGTAGTGTTCCCAGGCCACAGGATTCCACAAGCAAACCTCAGTCGTGTTCCCAGGACACAGCTATCCAGAATCAACCCGATATCATGTTCCCAGGCGACAGTCTTCCAGAATCAAACCTCAGTCATGTTGCCAGGCCACAGGTTTCCACCATCAAACCTCAGACATGTTCCCAGGCCACAGGGTTCCAGAATAAAACCGTTCTCATGATCCCAGGACACAGGGTTCCTGAATCCACCGATGACATATTCCCAGGCAACAGGGTTCCAGAATCAATCCTCAGTTAGGTTCCCAGGCTACAGGGTTCCAGAATAAAACCTCAGTCATGTTCCCAGGCCACAGGGATCCAGAATCAAACCTCAGTCATGTTGCCAGGCCACAGGGTACCACCATCAAACCTCAGTCATATTCCCAGGCCAGAAGTTTCCAGAATCAAACCGATGTCACGTTCCCAGGCCACAGGTTTCCACAATCTATCATCAGTCATGTTCCCAGGCCACAGGATTCCAGAAGCAAACCTCAGTCTTATTCCCAGGACACAGGTATCCAGAATCAACCCGATATCATGTTCCCTGGCCACAGTCTTCCAGAATCAAACCTCAGTCATGTTCCAGGCCACAGGGTTCCAGAACCTAGGCTCAGTCAGGTTCCCAGGGCACAGTATTCCACAATCTAAACAGATGTCATGTTCCCAAGCCACAGTTTTCCAGAATCTCGCCTCAGTCATATTCCCAGGGCACAGGGATCCAGAATCAAACTTAAGTCATGTTGCCAGGCCATAGGGTACCACCATCAAACCTCAGTCATATTCCCAGGCCACAGGCTTCCAGAATCAAACGGATTTCATGTTCCCAGGCAACAGGTTTCCAGAATGCAAACCGATGTCATGTTCCCAGGCCACAGGATTCCACAATCTCACCTCAGTCATGTTCCCAGGCAAATGGCTTCCCGAATCAAACCTCAGTCATATTCCCAGGCCACAGGATTCCAGAATCCACCGATGTCATATTCCCAGGCCACAGGCTTCCTGAATCAATCCTCAGTTATGTTCCCAGGCTACAGGGTTCCAGAATAAAACCTCAGTTATGTTCCCAGTCCACAGGGTTCCAGAACCAAGGCTCAGTCAGTTTCCCAGGGCACAGTATTCCACAATCTAAACAGATGTCATGTTCCCAGGCCACAGTTTTCTAGAATCTCGCCTCAGTCATGTTCCCAGGTCAATGGTTTCCAGAATCAAACCTCAGTCATATTCCCAGGCCACAGGCTTCCAGAATCCTCCGATGTCATGTTCCCGGGCCACAGGGTTCCAGAATCAATCCTCAGTTATGTTCCCAGGCTACAGGGTTCCAGAATAAAACCTCAGTCATGCTCCCAGTCCACAGGGTTCCAGAACCAAGGCTCAGTCAGGTTCCCAGTGCACAGTATTCCACAATCTAAACAGATGTCATGTTCCCAGTCCACATTTTTCCAGAATCCCGCCTGAGTCATGTTCCCAGGCCACAGGGATCTAGAATCAAACCTCAGTCATGTTGCCAGGCCATAGGCTACCACCATCAAACCTCAGTCATATTCCCAGGCCACAGGTTTCCAGAATCAAACCGATTTCATGTTCCCAGGCAACAGGGTACCAGAATCCAAACCGATGTCATGTTCCCAGGCCACAGGATTCCACAATCTAACCTCAGTCATGTTCCCAGGCCAAAGGTTTCCAGAATCAAACCTCAGTCATATTCCCAGGCCACAGGGTTCCAGAATCCACCGATGTCATGTTCCCAGGCCACAGGGATCCAGAATCAAACCTCAGTCATGTTGCCTTGCCATAGGGTACCACCATCAAACCTCTGTCATATTCCCAGTCCACATTTTTCCAGAATCACGCCTGAGTCATGTACCCAGGCCACAGGGATCCAGAATCAAACCTCAGTCATGTTGCCAGGCCATAGGTTACCACCATCAAACCTCAGTCATATTCCCGGGCCACAAGTTTGCAGAATCAAACCGATGTCATGTTCTCAGGCCACAGGTTTCCACAATCCAACATCAGTCATGTTCCCAGGCCACAGGATTCCAGAAGCAAACCTCAGTCTTGTTCCCAGGACACAAGTTTCCAGAATCAACCCGATATCATGTTCCCTGGCCACAGTCTTTCCCAATCAAACCTCAGTCAAGTTGCCAGGACACAGGGTTCCAGAATCTAGGCTCAGTCAGGTTCCCAGGGCACAGTATTCCACAATCTAAACAGATGTCATGTTCCCAAGCCACAGTTTTCCAGAATCTCGCCTCAGTCATGTTCCCAGGCCACAGGGATCCAGAATCAAACCTCAGTCATGTCGGCAGGCCATAGGGTACCTCCATCAAACCTCAGTCATATTCCCAGTCCACAGGCTTCCAGAATCAAACGGATTTCATGTTCCCAGGCAACAGGGTTCCAGAATCCAAACCGATGTCATGTTCCCAGGCCACAGGATTCCACAATCTAATGTCAGTCATGTTCCCAGGCCACTGGTTTCCACATTCTAACATCAGTCATGTTCCCAGGCCAATGGTTTCCAGAATCAAACCTCAGTCATATTCCCAGGCCACAGGGTTCCAGAATCCAACCGATGTCGTGTTCCCAGGCCACAGGATTTCACAAGCAAACCTCAGTCGTGTTCCCAGGACACAGCTTTCCAGAATCAACCCGATATCATGTTCCCTGGCGACCGTCTTCCAGAATCAAACCTCAGTCATGTTGCCAGGCCACAGGTTTCCACCATCAAACCTCAGACATGTTCCCAGGACACAGGGTTCCAGAATAAAACCGTTCTCATGTTCCCAGGCCACAGGGTTCCAGAATCCACCGATGACATGTTCCCAGGCAACAGGGTTCCAGAATCAATCCTCAGTCAGGTTCCCAGGCTACAGGGTTCCAGAATAAAACCTCAGTCATGTTCCAAGTCCACAGGGTTCCAGAATCAATCCTCAGTTAGGTTCCCAGGCTACAGGGTTTCAGAATCAAACCTCAGTCATGTTGCCAGGCCATAGGGTACCACCATCAAACCTCAGTCATATTCCCAGTCCACATTTTTCCAGAATCACGCCTGAGTCATGTTCCCAGGCCACAGGGATCCAGAATCAAACCTCAGTCATGTTGCCAGGCCATAGGCTACCACCATCAAACCTCACTCATATTCCCAGGCCACAGGCTTCCAGAATCAAACCGATTTCATGTTCCCAGGCAACAGGGTCCCAGAATCCAAACCGATGTCATTTTCCCAGGCCTCAGGATTCCACAATCTAACATCAGTCATGTTCCCAGGACACAGGATTCCAGAAGCAAACCTCAGTCTTGTTCCCACGACACAAGTTTCCAGAATCTACCCGATATCATGTTCCCTGGCCACAGTCTTTCACAATCAAACCTCAGTCAAGTTGCCAGGCCACAGGGTTCCAGAACCAAGGCTCAGTCAGGTTCCTTGGGCACAGTATTCCACAATCTAAACAGATGTCATGTTCCCAAGCCACAGTTTTCCAGATCTCGCCTCAATCATGTTCCCAGGCCACAGGGATCCAGAATCAAACCTCAGTCATGTCGCCAGGCCATAGGGTATCACCATCAAACGTCAGTCATATTCCCAGTCCACAGGCTACCAGATTCAAACGGATTTCATGTTCCCAGGCAACAGGGTTCCAGAATCCAAACCGATGTCATGTTCCCAGGCCACAGGATTCCACAATTTAATGTCAGTCATGTTCCCAGGCCACAGGTTTCCACAATCTAACATCAGTCATGTTCCCAGGCCAGTGGTTTCCAGAATCAAACCTCAGCCATATTCCCAGGCCACAGGGTTCCAGAATCCACCGATGTCATGTTCCCAGGCCACTGGGTTCCAGAATCAATCCTCAGTTATGTTCCCAGGCTACAGGGTTCCAGAATAAAACCTCCGTCATGTTCCCATTCCACAGGTTCCAGAACCAAGGCTCAGTCAGGTTCCCAGGGCACAGTATTCCACAATCTAAACAGATGTCATGTTCCCAGGCCACAGTTTTCCAGAATCACGCCTCAGTCATATTCCCAGGACACAGGGATCCAGAATCTAACCTCAGTCATGTTGCCAGGCCATAGGGTACCACCATCAAACCTCAGTCATATTCCCGGGCCACAAGTTTCCGGAATCAAACCGATGTCATGTTCCCAGGCCGCAGGTTTCCACAATCTAACATCAGTCATGTTCCCAGGCCACAGGATTCCAGAAGCAAACCTCAGTCATGTTGCCAGGCCATAGGGTACCACCATCAAAGCTCAGTCATATTCCCAGGCGACAAGTTTCCAGAATCAAACCGATGTCACGTTCCCAGGCCACAGGTTTCCACAATCTTTCATCAGTCATGTTCCCAGGCCACAGGATTCCAGAAGCAAACCTCAGTCTTGTTCCCAGGACACAGGTTTCCAGAATCAACCCGATATCATGTTCCCTGGCCACAGTCTTCCAGAATCAAACCTCAGTCATGTTCCAGGCCACAGGGTTCCAGAACCTAGGCTCAGTCAGGTTCCCAGAGCACAGTATTCCACAATCTAAACAGATGTCATGTTCCCAAGCCACAGTTTTCCAGAATCTCGCCTCAGTCATATTCCCAGGGCACAGGGATCCAGAATCAAACTTAAGTCATGTTGCCAGGCCATAGGGTACCACCATCAAACCTCAGTCATATTCCCAGGCCACAGGCTTCCAGAATCAAACGGATTTCATGTTCCCAGGCAACAGGTTTCCAGAATGCAAACCGATGTCATGTTCCCAGGCCACAGGATTCCACAATCTCACCTCAGTCATGTTCCCAGGCAAATGGCTTCCCGAATCAAACCTCAGTCATATTCCCAGGCCACAGGGTTCCAGAATCCACCGATGTCATGTTCCCAGGCCACAGGCTTCCCGAATCAATCCTCAGTTATGTTCCCAGGCTACAGGGTTCCAGAATAAAACCTCAGTTATGTTCCCAGTCCACAGGGTTCCAAAACCAAGGCTCAGTCAGTTTCCCAGGGCACAGTATTCCACAATCTAAACAGATGTCATGTTCCCAGGCCACAGTTTTCTAGAATCTCGCCTCAGTCATGTTCCCAGGTCAATGGTTTCCAGAATCAAACCTCAGTCGTATTCCCAGGCCACAGGCTTCCAGAATCCTCCGATGTCATGTTCCCAGGTCACAGGGTTCCAGAATCAATCCTCAGTTATGTTCCCAGGCTACAGGGTTCCAGAATAAAACCTCAGTCATGCTCCCAGTCCACAGGGTTCCAGAACCAAGGCTCAGTCAGGTTCCCAGTGCACAGTATTCCACAATCTAAACAGATGTCATGTTCCCAGTCCACATTTTTCCAGAATCCCGCCTGAGTCATGTTCCCAGGCCACAGGGATCTAGAATCAAACCTCAGTCATGTTGCCAGGCCATAGGCTACCACCATCAAACCTCAGTCATATTCCCAGGCCACAGGTTTCCAGAATCAAACCGATTTCATGTTCCCAGGCAACAGGGAACCAGAATCCAAACCGATGTCATGTTCCCAGGCCACAGGATTCCACAATCTAACCTCAGTCATGTTCCCAGGCCAAAGGTTTCCAGAATCAAACCTCAGTCATATTCCCAGGCCACAGGGTTCCAAATCCACCGATGTCATGTTCCCAGGCCACAGGGTTCCAGAATCAATCCTCAGTTATGTTCCCAGGCCACAGGGTTCCAGAATAAAAACTCAGTCATGTTCCCAGTACACAGGGTTCCAGAAACAAGGCTCAGTCAGGTTCCCAGGGCACAGTATTCCACAATCTAAACAGATGTCATGTTCCCAGTCCACAGTTTTCTAGAATCACGCCTCAGTCATATTCCCAGGCCACAGGGATCCAGAATCAAACCTCAGTCATGTTGCCAGGCCATAGGGTACCACCATCAAACCTCAGTCATATTCCCGGGCCAGAAGTTTCCAGAATCAAACCGATGTCACGTTCCCAGGCCACAGGTTTCCACAATCTATCATCAGTCATGTTCCCAGGCCACAGGATTCCAGAAGCAAACCTCAGTCTTGTTCCCAGGACACAAGTTTCCAGAATCAAACCGATATCATGTTCCCTGGCCACAGTCTTTCCCAATCAAACCTCAGTCAATTTGCCAGGCCACAGGGTTCCAGAATCTAGGCTCAGTCAGGTTCCCAGGGCACAGTATTCCACAATCTAAACAGATGTCATGTTCCCAAGCCACAGTTTTCCAGAATCTCGCCTCAATCATGTTCCCAGGCCACAGGGATCCAGAATCAAACCTCAGTCATGTCGCCAGGCCATAGGGTACCTCCATCAAACCTCAGTCATATTCCCAGTCCACAGGCTTCCAGAATCAAACGGATTTCATGTTCCCAGGCAACAGGGTTCCAGAATCCAAACCGATGTCATGTTCCCAGGCCACAGGATTCCACAATCTAATGTCAGTCATGTTCCCAGGCCACAGGTTTCCACAATCTATCATCAGTCATTTTCCCAGGCCAATGGTTTCCAGAATCAAACCTCAGTCATATTCCCAGGCCACAGGGTTCCAGAATCCAACCGATGTAGTGTTCCCAGGCCACAGGATTCCACAAGCAAACCTCAGTCGTTTTCCCAGGACACAGCTTTCCAGAATCAACCCGATATCATGTTCCCTGGCGACCGTCTTCCAGAATCAAACCTCAGTCATGTTGCCAGGCCACAGGTTTCCACCATCAAACCTCAGACATGTTCCCAGGACACAGGGTTCCAGAATAAAACCGTTCTCATGTTCCCAGGCCACAGGGTTCCAGAATCCACCGATGACATGTTCCCAGGCAACAGGGTTCCAGAATCAATCCTCAGTCAGGTTCCCAGGCTACAGGGTTCCAGAATAAAACCTCAGTCATGTTCCCAGGCCACAGTTTTCTAGAATCTCGCCTCAGTCATGTTCCCAGGTCAATGGTTTCCAGAATCAAACCTCAGTCATATTCCCAGGCCACAGGCTTCCAGAATCCTCCGATGTCATGTTCCCAGGCCACAGGGTTCCAGAATCAATCCTCAGTTATGTTCCCAGGCTACAGGGTTCCAGAATAAAACCTCAGTCATGCTCCCAGTCCACAGGGTTCCAGAACCAAGGCTCAGTCAGGTTCCCAGTGCACAGTATTCCACAATCTAAACAGATGTCATGTTCCCAGTCCACATTTTTCCAGAATCCCGCCTGAGTCATGTTCCCAGGCCACAGGGATCTAGAATCAAACCTCAGTCATGTTGCCAGGCCATAGGCTACCACCATCAAACCTCAGTCATATTCCCAGGCCACAGGTTTCCAGAATCAAACCGATTTCATGTTCCCAGGCAACAGGGTACCAGAATCCAAACCGATGTCATGTTCACAGGCCACAGGATTCCACAATCTAACCTCAGTCATGTTCCCAGGCCAATGGTTTCCAGAATCAAACCTCAGTCATATTCCCAGGCCACAGGTTTCCAGAATCCAACCGATGTCGTGTTCCCAGGCCACAGGATTCCACAAGCAAACCTCAGTCGTGTTCCCAGGACACAGCTTTCCAGAATCAACCCTATATCATGTTCCCTGGCGACCGTCTTCCAGAATGAAACCTCAGTCATGTTGCCAGGCCACAGGTTTCCACCATCAAACCTCAGACATGTTCCCAGGACACAGGGTTCCAGAATAAAACCGTTCTCATGTTCCCAGGCCACAGGGTTCCAGAATCCACCGATGACATGTTCCCAGGCAACAGGGTTCCAGAATCAATCCTCAGTCAGGTTCCCAGGCTACAGGTTTCCAGAATAAAACCTCAGTCATGTCCAAGTCCACAGGGTTCCAGAATCAATCCTCAGTTAGGTTCCCAGTCTACAGGGTTCCAGAATAAAACCTCAGTCATGTTCCCAGTCCACAGGGTTCCAGAATCTAGGCTCAGTCAGATTCCCAATGTAGAGTATTCCACAATCTAAACAGATGTCATGTTCCCAAGCCACAGTTTTCCAGAATCTCGCCTCAGTCATATTCCCAGGCCACAGGGATCCAGAATCAAACCTCAGTCATGTTGCCAGGCCATAGGGTACCACCATCAAACCTGAGTCATATTCCCAGGCCACAGGCTAGCAGAATCAAACGGATTTCATGTTCCCAGGCAACAGGGTTCCAGAATCCAAACCGATGTCATGTTCCCAGGCCACAGGATTCCACAATCTAACCTCAGTCATGTTCCCAGGCCAGTGGTTTCCAGAATCAAACCTCAGCCATATTCCCAGGCCACAGGGTTCCAGAATCCACCGATGTCTTGTTCCCAGGCCACAGGGTTCCAGAATCAATCCTCAGTTATGTTCCCAGGCTACAGGATTCCAGAATATAACCTCAGTCATGTTCCCAGTCCACAGGGTAACAGAACCAAGGCTCAGGCAGGTTCCCAGGGCACAGTATTCCCCAATCTAAACAGATGTCATGTTCCCAAGCCACAGTTTTCCAGAATTTCGCCTCAGTCATGTTCCCAGGCCACAGGGATCCAGAATCAAACCTCAGTCATGTTGCCAGGCCATATGGTACCACCATCAAACTTCAATCATATTCCCAGGCCACAGGCTTCCAGAATCAAACGGATTTCATGTTCCCAGGCAACAGGTTTCCAGAATCAAACCGATGTCATGTTCCCAGGCCGCAGGTTTCCACAATCTAACATCAGTTATGTTCCCAGGCCACAGGATTCCAGAAGCAAACCTCAGTCTTGTTCCCAGGACACAAGTTTCCAGAATCAACCCGATATCATGTTCCCTGGCCACAGTCTTTCCCAATCAAACTCAGTCAAGTTGCCAGGACACAGGGTTCCAGAACCTAGGCTCAGTCAGGATCCCTGGGCACAGTATTCCACAATCTAAACAGATGTCATGTTCCCAAGCCACAGTTTTCCAGAATCTCGCCTCAATCATGTTCCCAGGACACAGGGATCCAGAATCAAACCTCAGTCATGTCGCCAGGCCATAGGGTACCACCATCAAACCTCAGTCATATTCCCAGTCCACAGGCTTCCAGAATCAAACGGATTTGATGTTCCCAGGCAACAGAGTTCCAGAATCCAAACCGATGTCATGTTCCCAGGACACAGGATTCCACAATCTAATGTCAGTCTTGTTCCCAGGCCACAGGTTTCCACAATCTAACATCAGTCATGTTCCCAGGCCAATGGTTTCCAGAATCAAACCTCAGTCATATTCCCAGGCCACAGGGTTCCAGAATCCAACCGATGTAGTGTTCCCAGGCCACAGGATTCCACAAGCAAACCTCAGTCGTGTTCCCAGGACACAGCTATCCAGAATCAACCCGATATCATGTTCCCAGGCGACAGTCTTCCAGAATCAAACCTCAGTCATGTTGCCAGGCCACAGGTTTCCACCATCAAACCTCAGACATGTTCCCAGGCCACAGGGTTCCAGAATAAAACCGTTCTCATGATCCCAGGACACAGGGTTCCTGAATCCACCGATGACATATTCCCAGGCAACAGGGTTCCAGAATCAGTCCTCAGTTAGGTTCCCAGGCTACAGGGTTCCAGAATAAAACCTCAGTCATGTTCCCAGGCCACAGGGATCCAGAATCAAACCTCAGTCATGTTGCCAGGCCATAGGGTACCACCATCAAAGCTCAGTCATATTCCCAGGCGACAAGTTTCCAGAATCAAACCGATGTCACGTTCCCAGGCAACAGGTTTCCACAATCTTTCATCAGTCATGTTCCCAGGCCACAGGATTCCAGAAGCAAACCTCAGTCTTGTTCCCAGGACACAGGTTTCCAGAATCAACCCGATATCATGTTCCCTGGCCACAGTCTTCCAGAATCAAACCTCAGTCATGTTCCAGGCCACAGGGTTCCAGAACCTAGGCTCAGTCAGGTTCCCAGAGCACAGTATTCCACAATCTAAACAGATGTCATGTTCCCAAGCCACAGTTTTCCAGAATCTCGCCTCAGTCATATTCCCAGGGCACAGGGATCGAGAATCAAACTTAAGTCATGTTGCCAGGCCATAGGGTACCACCATCAAACCTCAGTCATATTCCCAGGCCACAGGCTTCCAGAATCAAACGGATTTCATGTTCCCAGGCAACAGGGTTCCAGAATCCAAACCGATGTCATGTTCCCAGGCCACAGGATTCCACAATCTCACCTCAGTCATGTTCCCAGGCAAATGGCTTCCCGAATCAAACCTCAGTCATATTCCCAGGCCACAGGGTTCCAGAATCCACCGATGTCAGGTTCCCAGGCCACAGGCTTCCTGAATCAATCCTCAGTTATGTTCCCAGGCTACAGGGTTCCAGAATAAAACCTCAGTTATGTTCCCAGTCCACAGGGTTCCAGAACCAAGGCTCAGTCAGTTTCCCAGGGCACAGTATTCCACAATCTAAACAGATGTCATGTTCCCAGGCCACAGTTTTCTAGAATCTCGCCTCAGTCATATTCCCAGGGCACAGGGATCGAGAATCAAACTTAAGTCATGTTGCCAGGCCATAGGGTACCACCATCAAACCTCAGTCATATTTCCAGGCCACAGGGTTCCAGAATCCACCGATGTCATGTTCCCAGGCCACAAGGTTCCAGAATCAGTCCTCAGTTATGTTCCCAGGCTACAGGGTTCCAGAATAAAACCTCAGTTATGTTCCCAGTCCACAGGGTTCCAGAACCAAGGCTCAGTCAGTTTCCCAGGGCACAGTATTCCACAATCTAAACAGATGTCATGTTCCCAGGCCACAGTTTTCTAGAATCTCGCCTCAGTCATGTTCCCAGGTCAATGGTTTCCAGAATCAAACCTCAGTCATATTCCCAGGCCACAGGCTTCAAGAATCCTCCGATGTCATGTTCCCAGGCCACAGGGTTCCAGAATCAATCCTCAGTTATGTTCCCAGGCTACAGGGTTCCAGAATAAAACCTCAGTCATGCTCCCAGTCCACAGGGTTCCAGAACCAAGGCTCAGTCAGGTTCCCAGTGCACAGTATTCCACAATCTAAACAGATGTCATGTTCCCAGTCCACATTTTTCCAGAATCCCGCCTGAGTCATGTTCCCAGGCCACAGGGATCTAGAATCAAACCTCAGTCATGTTGCCAGGCCATAGGCTACCACCATCAAACCTCAGTCATATTCCCAGGCCACAGGTTTCCAGAATCAAACCGATTTCATGTTCCCAGGCAACAGGGTACCAGAATCCAAACCGATGTCATGTTCCCAGGCCACAGGATTCCACAATCTAACCTCAGTCATGTTCCCAGGCCAAAGGTTTCCAGAATCAAACCTCAGTCATATTCCCAGGCCACAGGGTTCCAGAATCCACCGATGTCATGTTCCCAGGCCACAGGGATCCAGAATCAAACCTCAGTCATGTTGCCTTGCCATAGGGTACCACCATCAAACCTCTGTCATATTCCCAGTCCACATTTTTCCAGAATCACGCCTGAGTCATGTACCCAGGCCACAGGGATCCAGAATCAAACCTCAGTCATGTTGCCAGGCCATAGGGTACCACCATCAAACCTCAGTCATATTCCCGGGCCACAAGATTCCAGAATCAAACCGATGTCATGTTCCCAGGCCACAGGTTTCCACAATCCAACATCAGTCATGTTCCCAGGCCACAGGATTCCAGAAGCAAACCTAGGTCTTGTTCCCAGGACACAAGTTTCCAGAATCAACCCGATATCATGTTCCCTGGCCACAGTCTTTCCCAATCAAACCTCAGTCAAGTTGCCAGGACACAGGGTTCCAGAATCTAGGCTCAGTCAGGTTCCCAGGGCACAGTATTCCACAATCTAAACAGATGTCATGTTCCCAAGCCACAGTTTTCCAGAATCTCGCCTCAGTCATGTTCCCAGGCCACAGGGATCCAGAATCAAACCTCAGTCATGTCGGCAGGCCATAGGGTACCTCCATCAAACCTCAGTCATATTCCCAGTCCACAGGCTTCCAGAATCAAACGGATTTCATGTTCCCAGGCAACAGGGTTCCAGAATCCAAACCGATGTCATGTTCCCAGGCCACAGGATTCCACAATCTAATGTCAGTCATGTTCCCAGGCCACAGGTTTCCACATTCTAACATCAGTCATGTTCCCAGGCCAATGGTTTCCAGAATCAAACCTCAGTCATATTCCCAGGCCACAGGGTTCCAGAATCCAACCGATGTCGTGTTCCCAGGCCTCAGGATTTCACAAGCAAACCTCAGTCGTGTTCCCAGGACACAGCTTTCCAGAATCAACCCGATATCATGTTCCCTGGCGACCGTCTTCCAGAATCAAACCTCAGTCATGTTGCCAGGCCACAGGTTTCCACCATCAAACCTCAGACATGTTCCCAGGACACAGGGTTCCAGAATAAAACCGTTCTCATGTTCCCAGGCCACAGGGTTCCAGAATCCACCGATGACATGTTCCCAGGCAACAGGGTTCCAGAATCAATCCTCAGTCAGGTTCCCAGGCTACAGGGTTCCAGAATAAAACCTCAGTCATGTTCCAAGTCCACAGGGTTCCAGAATCAATCCTCAGTTAGGTTCCCAGGCTACAGGGTTTCAGAATCAAACCTCAGTCATGTTGCCAGGCCATAGGGTACCACCATCAAACCTGAGTCATATTCCCAGGCCACAGGCTAGCAGAATCAAACGGATTTCATGTTCCAAGGCAACAGGGTACCAGAATCCAAACCGATGTCATGTTCCCAGGCCACAGGATTCCACAATCTAACCTCAGTCATGTTCCCAGGCCAGTGGTTTCCAGAATCAAACCTCAGCCATATTCCCAGGCCACAGGGTTCCAGAATCCACCGATGTCTTGTTCCCAGGCCACAGGGTTCCAGAATCAATCCTCAATTATGTTCCCAGGCTACAGGATTCCAGAATATAACCTCAGTCATGTTCCCAGTCCACAGGGTTCCAGAACCAAGGCTCAGGCAGGTTCCCAGTGCACAGTATTCCACAATCTAAACAGATGTCATGTTCCCAAGCCACAGTTTTCCAGAATCTCGCCTCAATCATGTTCCCAGGCCACAGGGATCCAGAATCAAACCTCAGTCATGTCGCCAGGCCATAGGGTACCACCATCAAACCTCAGTCATATTCCCAGTCCACAGGCTTCCAGAATCAAACGGATTTCATGTTCCCAGGCAACAGGGTTCCAGAATCCAAACCGATGTCATGTTCCCAGGCCACAGGATTCCACAATCTAATGTCAGTCTTGTTCCCAGGCCACAGGTTTCCACAATCTAACATCAGTCATGTTCCCAGGCCAATGGTTTCCAGAATCAAACCTCAGTCATATTCCCAGGCCACAGGGTTCCAGAATCCAACCGATGTAGTGTTCCCAGGCCACAGGATTCCACAAGCAAACCTCAGTCGTGTTCCCAGGACACAGCTATCCAGAATCAACCCGATATCATGTTCCCAGGCGACAGTCTTCCAGAATCAAACCTCAGTCATGTTGCCAGGCCACAGGTTTCCACCATCAAACCTCAGACATGTTCCCAGGCCACAGGGTTCCAGAATAAAACCGTTCTCATGATCCCAGGACACAGGGTTCCTGAATCCACCGATGACATATTCCCAGGCAACAGGGTTCCAGAATCAATCCTCAGTTAGGTTCCCAGGCTACAGGGTTCCAGAATAAAACCTCAGTCATGTTCCCAGGCCACAGGGATCCAGAATCAAACCTCAGTCATGTTGCCAGGCCATAGGGTACCACCATCAAACCTCAGTCATATTCCCAGGCCAGAAGTTTCCAGAATCAAACCGATGTCACGTTCCCAGGCCACAGGTTTCCACAATCTATCATCAGTCATGTTCCCAGGCCACAGGATTCCAGAAGCAAACCTCAGTCTTGTTCCCAGGACACAAGTTTCCAGAATCAAACCGATATCATGTTCCCTGGCCACAGTCTTTCCCAATCAAACCTCAGTCAATTTGCCAGGCCACAGGGTTCCAGAATCTAGGCTCAGTCAGGTTCCCAGGGCACAGTATTCCACAATCTAAACAGATGTCATGTTCCCAAGCCACAGTTTTCCAGAATCTCGCCTCAATCATGTTCCCAGGCCACAGGGATCCAGAATCAAACCTCAGTCATGTCGCCAGGCCATAGGGTACCTCCATCAAACCTCAGTCATATTCCCAGTCCACAGGCTTCCAGAATCAAACGGATTTCATGTTCCCAGGCAACAGGGTTCCAGAATCCAAACCGATGTCATGTTCCCAGGCCACAGGATTCCACAATCTAATGTCAGTCATGTTCCCAGGCCACAGGTTTCCACAATCTATCATCAGTCATTTTCCCAGGCCAATGGTTTCCAGAATCAAACCTCAGTCATATTCCCAGGCCACAGGGTTCCAGAATCCAACCGATGTAGTGTTCCCAGGCCACAGGATTCCACAAGCAAACCTCAGTCGTTTTCCCAGGACACAGCTTTCCAGAATCAACCCGATATCATGTTCCCTGGCGACCGTCTTCCAGAATCAAACCTCAGTCATGTTGCCAGGCCACAGGTTTCCACCATCAAACCTCAGACATATTCCCAGGACACAGGGTTCCAGAATAAAACCGTTCTCATGTTCCCAGGCCACAGGGTTCCAGAATCCACCGATGACATGTTCCCAGGCAACAGGGTTCCAGAATCAATCCTCAGTCAGGTTCCCAGGCTACAGGGTTCCAGAATAAAACCTCAGTCATGTTCCCAGGCCACAGTTTTCTAGAATCTCGCCTCAGTCATGTTCCCAGGTCAATGGTTTCCAGAATCAAACCTCAGTCATATTCCCAGGCCACAGGCTTCCAGAATCCTCCCATGTCATGTTCCCAGGCCACAGGGTTCCAGAATCAATCCTCAGTTATGTTCCCAGGCTACAGGGTTCCAGAATAAAACCTCAGTCATGCTCCCAGTCCACAGGGTTCCAGAACCAAGGCTCAGTCAGGTTCCCAGTGCACAGTATTCCACAATCTAAACAGATGTCATGTTCCCAGTCCACATTTTTCCAGAATCCCGCCTGAGTCATGTTCCCAGGCCACAGGGATCTAGAATCAAACCTCAGTCATGTTGCCAGGCCATAGGCTACCACCATCAAACCTCAGTCATATTCCCAGGCCACAGGTTTCCAGAATCAAACCGATTTCATGTTCCCAGGCAACAGGGTACCAGAATCCAAACCGATGTCATGTTCACAGGCCACAGGATTCCACAATCTAACCTCAGTCATGTTTCCAGGCCAATGGTTTCCAGAATCAAACCTCAGTCATATTCCCAGGCCACAGGGTTCCAGAATCCAACCGATGTCGTGTTCCCAGGCCACAGGATTCCACAAGCAAACCTCAGTCGTGTTCCCAGGACACAGCTTTCCAGAATCAACCCTATATCATGTTCCCTGGCGACCGTCTTCCAGAATGAAACCTCAGTCATGTTGCCAGGCCACAGGTTTCCACCATCAAACCTCAGACATGTTCCCAGGACACAGGGTTCCAGAATAAAACCGTTCTCATGTTCCCAGGCCACAGGGTTCCAGAATCCACCGATGACATGTTCCCAGGCAACAGGGTTCCAGAATCAATCCTCAGTCAGGTTCCCAGGCTACAGGTTTCCAGAATAAAACCTCAGTCATGTCCAAGTCCACAGGGTTCCAGAATCAATCCTCAGTTAGGTTCCCAGTCTACAGGGTTCCAGAATAAAACCTCAGTCATGTTCCCAGTCCACTGGGTTCCAGAATCTAGGCTCAGTCAGATTCCCAATGTAGAGTATTCCACAATCTAAACAGATGTCATGTTCCCAAGCCACAGTTTTCCAGAATCTCGCCTCAGTCATATTCCCAGGCCACAGGGATCCAGAATCAAACCTCAGTCATGTTGCCAGGCCATAGGGTACCACCATCAAACCTGAGTCATATTCCCAGGCCACAGGCTAGCAGAATCAAACGGATTTCATGTTCCCAGGCAACAGGGTTCCAGAATCCAAACCGATGTCATGTTCCCAGGCCACAGGATTCCACAATCTAACCTCAGTCATGTTCCCAGGCCAGTGGTTTCCAGAATCAAACCTCAGCCATATTCCCAGGCCACAGGGTTCCAGAATCCACCGATGTCTTGTTCCCAGGCCACAGGGTTCCAGAATCAATCCTCAGTTATGTTCCCAGGCTACAGGATTCCAGAATATAACCTCAGTCATGTTCCCAGTCCACAGGGTAACAGAACCAAGGCTCAGGCAGGTTCCCAGGGCACAGTATTCCCCAATCTAAACAGATGTCATGTTCCCAAGCCACAGTTTTCCAGAATTTCGCCTCAGTCATGTTCCCAGGCCACAGGGATCCAGAATCAAACCTCAGTCATGTTGCCAGGCCATATGGTACCACCATCAAACTTCAATCATATTCCCAGGCCACAGGCTTCCAGAATCAAACGGATTTCATGTTCCCAGGCAACAGGTTTCCAGAATCAAACCGATGTCATGTTCCCAGGCCGCAGGTTTCCACAATCTAACATCAGTCATGTTCCCAGGCCACAGGATTCCAGAAGCAAACCTCAGTCTTGTTCCCAGGACACAAGTTTCCAGAATCAACCCGATATCATGTTCCCTGGCCACAGTCTTTCCCAATCAAACTCAGTCAAGTTGCCAGGACACAGGGTTCCAGAACCTAGGCTCAGTCAGGATCCCTGGGCACAGTATTCCACAATCTAAACAGATGTCATGTTCCCAAGCCACAGTTTTCCAGAATCTCGCCTCAATCATGTTCCCAGGACACAGGGATCCAGAATCAAACCTCAGTCATGTCGCCAGGCCATAGGGTACCACCATCAAACCTCAGTCATATTCCCAGTCCACAGGCTTCCAGAATCAAACGGATTTGATGTTCCCAGGCAACAGAGTTCCAGAATCCAAACCGATGTCATGTTCCCAGGCCACAGGATTCCACAATCTAATGTCAGTCTTGTTCCCAGGCCACAGGTTTCCACAATCTAACATCAGTCATGTTCCCAGGCCAATGGTTTCCAGAATCAAACCTCAGTCATATTCCCAGGCCACAGGGTTCCAGAATCCAACCGATGTAGTGTTCCCAGGCCACAGGATTCCACAAGCAAACCTCAGTCGTGTTCCCAGGACACAGCTATCCAGAATCAACCCGATATCATGTTCCCAGGCGACAGTCTTCCAGAATCAAACCTCAGTCATGTTGCCAGGCCAAAGGTTTCCACCATCAAACCTCAGACATGTTCCCAGGCCACAGGGTTCCAGAATAAAACCGTTCTCATGATCCCAGGACACAGGGTTCCTGAATCCACCGATGACATATTCCCAGGCAACAGGGTTCCAGAATCAGTCCTCAGTTAGGTTCCCAGGCTACAGGGTTCCAGAATAAAACCTCAGTCATGTTCCCAGGCCACAGGGTTCCAGAATCAATCCTCAGTCATGTTGCCAGGCCATAGGGTACCACCATCAAAGCTCAGTCATATTCCCAGGCGACAAGTTTCCAGAATCAAACCGATGTCACGTTCCCAGGCAACAGGTTTCCACAATCTTTCATCAGTCATGTACCCAGGCCACAGGATTCCAGAAGCAAACCTCAGTCTTGTTCCCAGGACACAGGTTTCCAGAATCAACCCGATATCATGTTCCCTGGCCACAGTCTTCCAGAATCAAACCTCAGTCATGTTCCAGGCCACAGGGTTCCAGAACCTAGGCTCAGTCAGGTTCCCAGAGCACAGTATTCCACAATCTAAACAGATGTCATGTTCCCAAGCCACAGTTTTCCAGAATCTCGCCTCAGTCATATTCCCAGGGCACAGGGATCGAGAATCAAACTTAAGTCATGTTGCCAGGCCATAGGGTACCACCATCAAACCTCAGTCATATTCCCAGGCCACAGGCTTCCAGAATCAAACGGATTTCATGTTCCCAGGCAACAGGGTTCCAGAATCCAAACCGATGTCATGTTCCCAGGCCACAGGATTCCACAATCTCACCTCAGTCATGTTCCCAGGCAAATGGCTTCCCGAATCAAACCTCAGTCATATTCCCAGGCCACAGGGTTCCAGAATCCACCGATGTCAGGTTCCCAGGCCACAGGCTTCCTGAATCAATCCTCAGTTATGTTCCCAGGCTACAGGGTTCCAGAATAAAACCTCAGTTATGTTCCCAGTCCACAGGGTTCCAGAACCTAGGCTCAGTCAGGTTCCCAGAGCACAGTATTCCACAATCTAAACAGATGTCATGTTCCCAAGCCACAGTTTTCCAGAATCTCGCCTCAGTCATATTCCCAGGGCACAGGGATCGAGAATCAAACTTAAGTCATGTTGCCAGGCCATAGGGTACCACCATCAAACCTCAGTCATATTTCCAGGCCACAGGGTTCCAGAATCCACCGATGTCAGGTTCCCAGGCCACAGGGTTCCAGAATCAGTCCTCAGTTATGTTCCCAGGCTACAGGGTTCCAGAATAAAACCTCAGTTATGTTCCCAGTCCACAGGGTTCCAGAACCAAGGCTCAGTCAGTTTCCCAGGGCACAGTATTCCACAATCTAAACAGATGTCATGTTCCCAGGCCACAGTTTTCTAGAATCTCGCCTCAGTCATGTTCCCAGGTCAATGGTTTCCAGAATCAAACCTCAGTCATATTCCCAGTCCACAGGCTTCCAGAATCCTCCGATGTCATGTTCCCAGGCCACAGGGTTCCAGAATCAATCCTCAGTTATGTTCCCAGGCTACAGGGTCCCAGAATAAAACCTCAGTCATGCTCCCAGTCCACAGGGTTCCAGAACCAAGGCTCAGTCAGGTTCCCAGTGCACAGTATTCCACAATCTAAACAGATGTCATGTTCCCAGTCCACATTTTTCCAGAATCCCGCCTGAGTCATGTTCCCAGGCCACAGGGATCTAGAATCAAACCTCAGTCATGTTGCCAGGCCATAGGCTACCACCATCAAACCTCAGTCATATTCCCAGGCCACAGGTTTCCAGAATCAAACCGATTTCATGTTCCCAGGCAACAGGGTACCAGAATCCAAACCGATGTCATGTTCCCAGGCCACAGGATTCCACAATCTAACCTCAGTCATGTTCCCAGGCCAAAGGTTTCCAGAATCAAACCTCAGTCATATTCCCAGGCCACAGGGTTCCAGAATCCACCGATGTCATGTTCCCAGGCCACAGGGATCCAGAATCAAACCTCAGTCATGTTGCCTTGCCATAGGGTACCACCATCAAACCTCTGTCATATTCCCAGTCCACATTTTTCCAGAATCACGCCTGAGTCATGTACCCAGGCCACAGGGATCCAGAATCAAACCTCAGTCATGTTGCCAGGCCATAGGGTACCACCATCAAACCTCAGTCATATTCCCGGGCCACAAGATTCCAGAATCAAACCGATGTCATGTTCCCAGGCCACAGGTTTCCACAATCCAACATCAGTCATGTTCCCAGGCCACAGGATTCCAGAAGCAAACCTCAGTCTTGTTCCCAGGACACAAGTTTCCAGAATCAACCCGATATCATGTTCCCTGGCCACAGTCTTTCCCAATCAAACCTCAGTCAAGTTGCCAGGACACAGGGTTCCAGAATCTAGGCTCAGTCAGGTTCCCAGGGCACAGTATTCCACAATCTAAACAGATGTCATGTTCCCAAGCCACAGTTTTCCAGAATCTCGCCTCAGTCATGTTCCCAGGCCACAGGGATCCAGAATCAAACCTCAGTCATGTCGGCAGGCCATAGGGTACCTCCATCAAACCTCAGTCATATTCCCAGTCCACAGGCTTCCAGAATCAAACGGATTTCATGTTCCCAGGCAACAGGGTTCCAGAATCCAAACCGATGTCATGTTCCCAGGCCACAGGATTCCACAATCTAATGTCAGTCATGTTCCCAGGCCACAGGTTTCCACATTCTAACATCAGTCATGTTCCCAGGCCAATGGTTTCCAGAATCAAACCTCAGTCATATTCCCAGGCCACAGGGTTCCAGAATCCAACCGATGTCGTGTTCCCAGGCCTCAGGATTTCACAAGCAAACCTCAGTCGTGTTCCCAGGACACAGCTTTCCAGAATCAACCCGATATCATGTTCCCTGGCGACCGTCTTCCAGAATCAAACCTCAGTCATGTTGCCAGGCCACAGGTTTCCACCATCAAACCTCAGACATGTTCCCAGGACACAGGGTTCCAGAATAAAACCGTTCTCATGTTCCCAGGCCACAGGGTTCCAGAATCCACCGATGACATGTTCCCAGGCAACAGGGTTCCAGAATCAATCCTCAGTCAGGTTCCCAGGCTACAGGGTTCCAGAATAAAACCTCAGTCATGTTCCAAGTCCACAGGGTTCCAGAATCAATCCTCAGTTAGGTTCCCAGGCTACAGGGTTTCAGAATCAAACCTCAGTCATGTTGCCAGGCCATAGGGTACCACCATCAAACCTGAGTCATATTCCCAGGCCACAGGCTAGCAGAATCAAACGGATTTCATGTTCCAAGGCAACAGGGTACCAGAATCCAAACCGATGTCATGTTCCCAGGCCACAGGATTCCACAATCTAACCTCAGTCATGTTCCCAGGCCAGTGGTTTCCAGAATCAAACCTCAGCCATATTCCCAGGCCACAGGGTTCCAGAATCCACCGATGTCTTGTTCCCAGGCCACAGGGTTCCAGAATCAATCCTCAATTATGTTCCCAGGCTACAGGATTCCAGAATATAACCTCAGTCATGTTCCCAGTCCACAGGGTTCCAGAACCAAGGCTCAGGCAGGTTCCCAGTGCACAGTATTCCACAATCTAAACAGATGTCATGTTCCCAAGCCACAGTTTTCCAGAATCTCGCCTCAATCATGTTCCCAGGCCACAGGGATCCAGAATCAAACCTCAGTCATGTCGCCAGGCCATAGGGTATCACCATCAAACCTCAGTCATATTCCCAGTCCACAGGCTTCCAGAATCAAACGGATTTCATGTTCCCAGGCAACAGGGTTCCAGAATCCAAACCGATGTCATGTTCCCAGGCCACAGGATTCCACAATTTAATGTCAGTCATGTTCCCAGGCCACAGGTTTCCACAATCTAACATCAGTCATGTTCCCAGGGCAATGGTTTCCAGAATCAAACCTCAGTCATATTCCCAGGCCACAGGGTTCCTGAATCCAACTGATGTCGTGTTCCCAGGCCACAGGATTTCACAAGCAAACCTCAGTCGTGTTCCCAGGACACAGCTTTCCAGAATCAACCCGATATCATGTTCCCAGGCGACAGTCTTCCAGAATCACACCTCAGTCATGTTGCCAGGCCACAGGTTTCCACCATCAAACTTCAGACATGTTCCCAGGCCACAGGGTTCCAGAATAAAACCGTTCTCATGTTCCCAGGCCACAAGGTTCCAGAATCCACCGATGACATGTTCCCAGGCAACAGGGTTCCAGAATCAATCCTCAGTCAGGTTCCCAGGCTACAGGGTTCCAGAATAAAACCTCAGTCATGTTCCAAGTCCACAGCGTTCCAGAATCAATCCTCATTTAGGTTCCCAGGCTACAGGGTTCCAGAATAAAACCTCAGTCATGTTCCCATTCCACAGGGTTCCAGAACATAGGCTCAGTCAGATTCCCAGGGCACAGTATTCCACAATCTAAACAGATGTCATATTCCCAAGCCACAGTTTTCCAGAATCTCGCCTCAGTCATGTTCCCAGGCCACAGGGATCCAGAATCATACCTCAGTCATGTTGCCAGGCCATAGGGTACCACCATCAAACCTCAGTCATATTCCCAGGCCACAAGTTTCCAGAATCAAACCGATGTCACGTTCCCAGGCCACAGGTTTCCACAATCTATCATCAGTCATGTTCCCAGGCCACAGGATTCCAGAAGCAAACCTCAGTCTTGTTCCCAGGACACAGGTTTCCAGAATCAACCCTATATCATTTTCCCTGGCCACAGTCTTCCAGAATCAAACCTCAGTCATGTTGCCAGGCCACAGGGTTCCAGAACCTAGGCTCAGTCAGATTCCCAGGGCACAGTATTCCACAATCTAAAGAGATGTCATGTTCCCAGGCCACAGTTTTCTAGAATCACGCCTCAGTCATGTTCCCAGGCCACAGGGATCCAGAATCAAACCTCAGTCATGTTGCCAGGCCATAGGGTACCACCATCAAACCTCAGTCATATTCCCTGGCCACAAGTTTCCAGAATCAAACCGATGTCATGTTCCCAGGCCACAGGTTTCCACAATCCAACATCAGTCATGTTCCCAGGCCACAGGATTCCAGAAGCAAACCTCAGTCTAGTTCCCAGGACACAAGTTTCCAGAATCAACCCGATATCATGTTCCCTGGCCACAGTCTTTCCCAATCAAACCTCAGTCAAGTTGCCAGGCCACAGGGTTCCACAATCTAACATCAGTCATGTCGGCAGGCCATAGGGTACCTCCATCAAACCTGAGTCATATTCCCAGTCCACAGGCTTCCAAAATCAAACGGATTTCATGTTCCCAGGCAACAGGGTTCCAGAATCCAAACCGATGTCATGTTCCCAGGCCACAGGATTCCACAATCTAATGTCAGTCATGTTCCCAGGCCACAGGTTTCCACAATCTAACATCAGTCATGTTCCCAGGCCAATGGTTTCCAGAATCAAACCTCAGTCATATTCCCAGGCCACAGGGTTCCAGAATCCAACCGATGTCGTGTTTCCAGGCCACAGGATTCCACAAACAAACCTCAGTCGTGTTCCCAGGACACAGCTTTCCAGAATCAACCCGATATCATGTTCCCTGGCGACCGTCTTCCAGAATCAAACCTCAGTCAAGTTGCCAGGCCACAGGTTTCCACCATCAGACCTCAGACATGTTCCCAGGACACAGGGTTCCAGAATAAAACCGTTCTCATGTTCCCAGGCCACAGGGTTCCAGAATCCACCGATGACATGTTCCCAGGCAACAGGGTTCCAGAATCAATCCTCAGTCAGGTTCCCAGGCTACAGGGTTCCAGAATAAAACCTCAGTCATGTTCCAAGTCCACAGGGTTCCAGAATCAATCCTCACTTAGGTTCCCAGTCTACAGGGTTCCAGAATAAAACCTCAGTCATGTTCCCAGTCCAAAGGGTTCCAGAATCTAGGCTCAGTCATATTCCCAATGTAGAGTATTCCACAATCTAAACAGATGTCATGTTCCCAAGCCACAGTTTTCCAGAATCTCGCCTCAGTCATGTTCCCAGGCCACAGGGATCCAGAATCAAACCTCAGTCATGTTGCCAGGCCATAGGGTACCACCATCAAACCTCAGTCATATTCCCAGGCCACAGGCTAGCAGAATCAAACGGATTTCATGTTCCCAGGCAACAGGGTTCCAGAATCCAAACCGATGTCATGTTCCCAGGCCACAGGATTCCACAATCTAACCTCAGTCATGTTCCCAGGCCAGTGGTTTCCAGAATCAAACCTCAGCCATATACCCAGGCCACAGGGTTCCAGAATCCACCGATGTCTTGTTCCCAGGCCACAGGGTTCCAGAATCAATCCTCAGTTATGTTCCCAGGCTACAGGATTCCAGAATATAACCTCAGTCATGTTCCCAGTCCACAGGGTTCCAGAACCAAGGCTCAGGCAGGTTCCCAGGGCACAGTATTCCACAATCTAAACAGATGTCATGTTCCCAAGCCACAGTTTTCCAGAATCTCGCCTCAATCATGTTCCCAGGCCACAGGGATCCAGAATCAAACCTCAGTCATGTCGCCAGGCCATAGGGTATCACCATCAAACCTCAGTCATATTCCCAGTCCACAGGCTTCCAGAATTAAACGGATTTCATGTTCCCAGGCAACAGGGTTCCAGAATCCAAACCGATGTCATGTTCCCAGGCCACAGGATTCCACAATTTAATGTCAGTCATGTTCCCAGGCCACAGGTTTCCACAATCTAACATCAGTCATGTTCCCAGGGCAATGGTTTCCAGAATCACACCTCAGTCATGTTGCCAGGCCACAGGTTTCCACCATCAAACTTCAGACATGTTCCCAGGCCAAAGGATTCCAGAATAAAACCGTTCTCATGTTCCCAGGCCACAAGTTTCCAGAATCCACCGATGATATGTTCCCAGGCAACAGGGTTCCAGAATCAATCCTCAGTCAGGTTCCCAGGCTACAGGGTTCCAGAATAAAACCTCAGTCATGTTCCAAGTCCACAGGGTTCCAGAATCAATCCTCAGTTAGGTTCCCAGGCTACAGGGTTCCAGAATAAAACCTCAGTCATGTTCCCATTCAACAGGGTTCCAGAACCTAGGCTCAGTCAGGTTCCAAGGGCACAGTATTCCACAATCTAAACAGATGTCATGTTCTCAAGCCACAGTTTTCCAGAATCTCGCCTCAGTCATGTTCCCAGGCCACAGGGATCCAGAATCAAACCTCAGTCATGTTGCCAGGCCATAGGGTACCACCATCAAACCTCAGTCATATTCCCAGGCCACAAGTTTCCAGAATCAAACCGATGTCACGTTCCCAGGCCACAGGTTTCCACAATCTATCATCAGTCATGTTCCCAGGCCACAGGATTCCAGAAGCAAACCTCAGTCTTGTTCCCAGGACACAGGTTTCCAGAATCAACCCTATATCATTTTCCCTGGCCACAGTCTTCCAGAATCAAACCTCAGTGATGTTGCCAGGCCACATGGTTCCAGAACCTAGGCTCAGTCAGGTACCCAGGGCACAGTATTCCACAATCTAAACAGATGTCATGTTCCCAGGCCACAGTTTTCCAGAATCACGCCTCAGTCATGTTCCCAGGCCACAAGGATCCTGAATCAAACCTCAGTCATGTTGCCAGGCCATAGGGTACCACCATCAAACCTCAATCATATTCCCAGGCCACTGGTTTCCAGAATCTAACCGATGTCATGTTCCCAGGCAGCAGGTTTCCACAATCTAACATCAGTCATGTTCCCAGGCCAATGGTTTCCAGAATCAAACCTCAGTCATATTCCCAGGCCACAGGGTTCCAGAATCCAACCGATGTCGTGTTCCCAGGCCACAGGATTCCACAAGCAAACCTCAGTCTTTTTCCCAGGACACATGTTTCTAGAATCAACCCGATATCATGTTCCCTGACCACAGTCTTCCAGAATCAAACCTCAGTCATGATGCCAGGCTACAGGTTTCCACCATCAAACCTCAGACATGTTCCCAGGCCACAGGGTTCCAGAATAAAACTGTTCTCATGTTCCCAGTCCACAGGGTTCCAGAATACACCGATGACATGTTCCCAGGCAACAGGGTTCCAGAATCAATCCTCAGTTAGGTTCCCAGGCTACAGGGTTCCAGAATAAAACCTCAGACATGTTACAAGTCCACAGGGTTCCAGAATCAATCCTCAGTTAGGTTCCCAGGCTACAGGGTTCCAGAATAAAACCTCAGTCATGCTCCACGTCCACAGGGTTCCAGAATCAATCCTCAGTTAAGTTCCCAGGCTACAGGGTTCCAGATTAAAACCTCAGTCATGTTCCCAGTCCACAGGGTTCCAGAACCAAGGCTCAGTCAGTTTCCCAGGGCACAGTATTCCACAATCTAAACAGATGTCATGTTCCCAAGCCACAGTTTTCTAGAATCTCGCCTCAGTCATGTTTCCAGGCCACAGGGATCCAGAATCAAACCTCAGTCATGTTGCCAGGCCATAGGGTACCACCATCAAACCTCAGTCATATTCCCAGGCCACAGGCTTCCAGAATCAAACGGATTTCATGTTCCCAGGCAAAAGGTTTCCAGAATCCAAACCGATGTTATGTTCCCAGGCCACAGCATTCCACAATCTAACCTCAGTCATGTTCCCAGGCCAGTGGTTTCCAGAATCAAACCTCAGCCATATTCCCAGGCCACAGGGTTCCAGAATCCACCGATGTCATGTTCCCAGGCCACAGGGTTCCAGAATCAATCCTCAGTTATGTTCCCAGGCTACAGGGTTCCAGAATAAAACCTCCGTCATGTTCCCAGTCCACAGGGTTCCAGAACCAAGGCTCAGTCAGGTTCCCAGGGCACAGTATTCCACAATCTAAACAGATGTCATGTTCCCAGGCCACAGTTTTCCAGAATCACGCCTCAGTCATATCCCCAGGCCACAGGGATCCAGAATCTAACCTCAGTCATGTTGCCAGGCCATAGGGTACCACCATCAAACCTCAGTCATATTCCCGGGCCACAAGTTTCCGGAATCAAACCGATGTCATGTTCCCAGGCCGCAGGTTTCCACAATCTAACATCAGTAATGTTCCTAGGCCACAGGATTCCAGAAGCAAACCTCAGTCTTGTTCCCAGGACACAAGTTTCCAGAATCAACCCGATATTATGTTCCCTGGCCACAGTCTTTCCCAATCAAACCTCAGTCAAGTTGCCAGGCCACAGGGTTCCAGAACCTAGGCTCAGTCATGATCCCTGGCACAGTGTTCCACAATCTAAACAGATGTCATGTTCCCAAGCCACAGTTTTCTAGAATCTCGCCTCAGTCATGTTTCCAGGCCACAGGGATCCAGAATCAAACCTCAGTCATGTTGCCAGTCATAGGTTACCACCATCAAACCTCAGTCATATTCCCAGTGCCAGGCTTCCAGAATCAAACGGATTTCATGTTCCCAGGCAAAAGGGTTCCAGAATCCAAACCGATGTCATGTTCCCAGGCCACAGGATTCCACAATCTAATGTCAGTCTTGTTCCCAGGCCACAGGTTTCCACAATCTAACATCAGTGATGTTCCCAGGCCAATGGTTTCCATAATCAAACCTCAGTCATATTCCCAGGCGACAGGGTTCCAGAATCCAACCGATGTAGTGTTCCCAGGCCACAGGATTCCACAAGCAAACCTCAGTCGTATTCCCAGGACACAGCTATCCAGAATCAACCCGATATCATGTTCCCAGGCGACAGTCTTCCAGAATCAAACCTCAGTCATGTTGCCAGGCCACAGGTTTCCACCATCAAACCTCAGACATGTTCCAAGGCCACAGGGTTCCAGAATAAAACCGTTCTCATGATCCCAGGACACAGGGTTCCTGAATCCACCGATGACATATTCCCAGGCAACAGGGTTCCAGAATCAATCCTCAGTTAGGTTCCTAGGCTACAGGGTTCCAGAATAAAACCTCAGTCATGTTCCCAGGCCACAGGGATCCAGAATCAAACCTCAGTCATGTTGCCAGGCCATAGGGTACCACCATCAAACCTCAGTCATATTCCCTGGCCACAAGTTTCCAGAATCAAACCGATGTCACGTTCCCAGTCCACAGGTTTCCACAATCTATCATCAGTCATGTTCCCAGGCCACAGGATTCCAGAAGCAAACCTCAGTCTTATTCCCAGGACACAGGTTTCCAGAATCAACCCGATATCATGTTCCCTGGCCACAGTATTCCAGAATCAAACCTCAGTCATGTTCCAGGCCACAGGGTTCCAGAACCTAGGCTCAGACAGGTTCCCAGGGCACAGTATTCCACAATCTAAACAGATGTCATGTTCCCAAGCCACAGTTTTCCTGAATCTCGCCTCAGTCATATTCCCAGGGCACAGGGATCCAGAATCAAACTTAAGTCATGTTGCCAGGCCATAGGGTACCACCATCAAACCTCAGTCATATTCCCAGGCCACAGGCTTCCAGAATCAAACGGATTTCATTTTCCCAGGCAACAGGTTTCCAGAATCCAAACCGATGTCATGTTCCCAGGCCACAGGATTCCACAATCTCACCTCAGTCATGTTCCCAGGCAAATGGCTTCCCGAATCAAACCTCAGTCATATTCCCAGGCCACAGGGTTCCAGAATCCACCGATGTCATGTTCCCAGGCCACAGGCTTCCCGAATCAATCCTCAGTTATGTTCCCAGGCTACAGGGTTCCAGAATAAAACCTCAGTTATGTTCCCAGTCCACAGGGTTCCAGAACCAAGGCTCAGTCAGTTTCCCAGGGCACAGTATTCCACAATCTAAACAGATGTCATGTTCCCTGGCCACAGTTTTCTAGAATCTCGCCTCAGTCATGTTCCCAGGTCAATGGTTTCCAGAATCAAACATCAGTTATATTCCCAGGCCACAGGCTTCCAGAATCCTCCCATGTCATGTTCCCAGGCCACAGGGTTCCAGAATCAATCCTCAGTTATGTTCCCAGGCTACAGGGTTCCAGAATAAAACCTCAGTCATGCTCCCAGTCCACAGGGTTCCAGAACCAAGGCTCAGTCAGATTCCCAGTGCACAGTATTCCACAATCTAAACAGATGTCATGTTCCCAGTCCACATTTTTCCAGAATCCCGCCTGAGTCATGTTCCCAGGCCACAGGGATCTAGAATCAAACCTCAGTCATGTTGCCAGGCCATAGGCTACCACCATCAAACCTCAGTCATATTCCCAGGCCACAGGTTTCCAGAATCAAACCGATTTCATGTTCCCAGGCAACAGGGTACCAGAATCCAAACCGATGTCATGTTCCCAGGCCAAAGGTTTCCAGAATCAAACCTCAGTCATATTCCCAGGCCACAGGGTTCCAGAATCCACCGATGTCATGTTCCCAGGCCACAGGGATCCAGAATCAAACCTCAGTCATGTTGCCTTGCCATAGGGTACCACCATCAAACCTCTGTCATATTCCCAGTCCACATTTTTCCAGAATCACGCCTGAGTCATGTACCCAGGCCACAGGGATCCAGAATCAAACCTCAATCATGTTGCCAGGCCATAGGGTACCACCATCAAACCTCAGTCATATTCCCGGGCCACAAGATTCCAGAATCAAACCGATGTCATGTTCCCAGGCCACAGGTTTCCACAATCCAACATCAGTCATGTTCCCAGGCCACAGGATTCCAGAAGCAAACCTCAGTCTTGTTCCCAGGACACAAGTTTCCAGAATCAACCCGATATCATGTTCCCTGGCCACAGTCTTTCCCAATCAAACCTCAGTCAAGTTGCCAGGACACAGGGTTCCAGAATCTAGGCTCAGTCAGGTTCCCAGGGCACAGTATTCCACAATCTAAACAGATGTCATGTTCCCAAGCCACAGTTTTCCAGAATCTCGCCTCAGTCATGTTCCCAGGCCACAGGGATCCAGAATCAAACCTCAGTCATGTCGGCAGGCCATAGGGTACCTCCATCAAACCTCAGTCATATTCCCAGTCCACAGGCTTCCAGAATCAAACGGATTTCATGTTCCCAGGCAACAGGGTTCCAGAATCCAAACCGATGTCATGTTCCCAGGCCACAGGATTCCACAATCTAATGTCAGTCATGTTCCCAGGCCACAGGTTTCCACATTCTAACATCAGTCATGTTCCCAGGCCAATGGTTTCCAGAATCAAACCTCAGTCATATTCCCAGGCCACAGGGTTCCAGAATCCAACCGATGTCGTGTTCCCAGGCCTCAGGATTTCACAAGCAAACCTCAGTCGTGTTCCCAGGACACAGCTTTCCAGAATCAACCCGATATCATGTTCCCTGGCGACCGTCTTCCAGAATCAAACCTCAGTCATGTTGCCAGGCCACAGGTTTCCACCATCAAACCTCAGACATGTTCCCAGGACACAGGGTTCCAGAATAAAACCGTTCTCATGTTCCCAGGCCACAGGGTTCCAGAATCCACCGATGACATGTTCCCAGGCAACAGGGTTCCAGAATCAATCCTCAGTCAGGTTCCCAGGCTACAGGGTTCCAGAATAAAACCTCAGTCATGTTCCAAGTCCACAGGGTTCCAGAATCAATCCTCAGTTAGGTTCCCAGGCTACAGGGTTTCAGAATCAAACCTCAGTCATGTTGCCAGGCCATAGGGTACCACCATCAAACCTGAGTCATATTCCCAGGCCACAGGCTAGCAGAATCAAACGGATTTCATGTTCCAAGGCAACAGGGTACCAGAATCCAAACCGATGTCATGTTCCCAGGCCACAGGATTCCACAATCTAACCTCAGTCATGTTCCCAGGCCAGTGGTTTCCAGAATCAAACCTCAGCCATATTCCCAGGCCACAGGGTTCCAGAATCCACCGATGTCTTGTTCCCAGGCCACAGGGTTCCAGAATCAATCCTCAATTATGTTCCCAGGCTACAGGATTCCAGAATATAACCTCAGTCATGTTCCCAGTCCACAGGGTTCCAGAACCAAGGCTCAGGCAGGTTCCCAGTGCACAGTATTCCACAATCTAAACAGATGTCATGTTCCCAAGCCACAGTTTTCCAGAATCTCGCCTCAATCATGTTCCCAGGCCACAGGGATCCAGAATCAAACCTCAGTCATGTCGCCAGGCCATAGGGTATCACCATCAAACCTCAGTCATATTCCCAGTCCACAGGCTTCCAGAATCAAACGGATTTCATGTTCCCAGGCAACAGGGTTCCAGAATCCAAACCGATGTCATGTTCCCAGGCCACAGGATTCCACAATTTAATGTCAGTCATGTTCCCAGGCCACAGGTTTCCACAATCTAACATCAGTCATGTTCCCAGGGCAATGGTTTCCAGAATCAAACCTCAGTCATATTCCCAGGCCACAGGGTTCCTGAATCCAACTGATGTCGTGTTCCCAGGCCACAGGATTTCACAAGCAAACCTCAGTCGTGTTCCCAGGACACAGCTTTCCAGAATCAACCCGATATCATGTTCCCAGGCGACAGTCTTCCAGAATCACACCTCAGTCATGTTGCCAGGCCACAGGTTTCCACCATCAAACTTCAGACATGTTCCCAGGCCACAGGGTTCCAGAATAAAACCGTTCTCATGTTCCCAGGCCACAAGGTTCCAGAATCCACCGATGACATGTTCCCAGGCAACAGGGTTCCAGAATCAATCCTCAGTCAGGTTCCCAGGCTACAGGGTTCCAGAATAAAACCTCAGTCATGTTCCAAGTCCACAGCGTTCCAGAATCAATCCTCATTTAGGTTCCCAGGCTACAGGGTTCCAGAATAAAACCTCAGTCATGTTCCCATTCCACAGGGTTCCAGAACATAGGCTCAGTCAGATTCCCAGGGCACAGTATTCCACAATCTAAACAGATGTCATATTCCCAAGCCACAGTTTTCCAGAATCTCGCCTCAGTCATGTTCCCAGGCCACAGGGATCCAGAATCATACCTCAGTCATGTTGCCAGGCCATAGGGTACCACCATCAAACCTCAGTCATATTCCCAGGCCACAAGTTTCCAGAATCAAACCGATGTCACGTTCCCAGGCCACAGGTTTCCACAATCTATCATCAGTCATGTTCCCAGGCCACAGGATTCCAGAAGCAAACCTCAGTCTTGTTCCCAGGACACAGGTTTCCAGAATCAACCCTATATCATTTTCCCTGGCCACAGTCTTCCAGAATCAAACCTCAGTCATGTTGCCAGGCCACAGGGTTCCAGAACCTAGGCTCAGTCAGATTCCCAGGGCACAGTATTCCACAATCTAAAGAGATGTCATGTTCCCAGGCCACAGTTTTCTAGAATCACGCCTCAGTCATGTTCCCAGGCCACAGGGATCCAGAATCAAACCTCAGTCATGTTGCCAGGCCATAGGGTACCACCATCAAACCTCAGTCATATTCCCTGGCCACAAGTTTCCAGAATCAAACCGATGTCATGTTCCCAGGCCACAGGTTTCCACAATCCAACATCAGTCATGTTCCCAGGCCACAGGATTCCAGAAGCAAACCTCAGTCTAGTTCCCAGGACACAAGTTTCCAGAATCAACCCGATATCATGTTCCCTGGCCACAGTCTTTCCCAATCAAACCTCAGTCAAGTTGCCAGGCCACAGGGTTCCACAATCTAACATCAGTCATGTCGGCAGGCCATAGGGTACCTCCATCAAACCTGAGTCATATTCCCAGTCCACAGGCTTCCAGAATCAAACGGATTTCATGTTCCCAGGCAACAGGGTTCCAGAATCCAAACCGATGTCATGTTCCCAGGCCACAGGATTCCACAATCTAATGTCAGTCATGTTCCCAGGCCACAGGTTTCCACAATCTAACATCAGTCATGTTCCCAGGCCAATGGTTTCCAGAATCAAACCTCAGTCATATTCCCAGGCCACAGGGTTCCAGAATCCAACCGATGTCGTGTTTCCAGGCCACAGGATTCCACAAACAAACCTCAGTCGTGTTCCCAGGACACAGCTTTCCAGAATCAACCCGATATCATGTTCCCTGGCGACCGTCTTCCAGAATCAAACCTCAGTCAAGTTGCCAGGCCACAGGTTTCCACCATCAGACCTCAGACATGTTCCCAGGACACAGGGTTCCAGAATAAAACCGTTCTCATGTTCCCAGGCCACAGGGTTCCAGAATCCACCGATGACATGTTCCCAGGCAACAGGGTTCCAGAATCAATCCTCAGTCAGGTTCCCAGGCTACAGGGTTCCAGAATAAAACCTCAGTCATGTTCCAAGTCCACAGGGTTCCAGAATCAATCCTCACTTAGGTTCCCAGTCTACAGGGTTCCAGAATAAAACCTCAGTCATGTTCCCAGTCCAAAGGGTTCCAGAATCTAGGCTCAGTCATATTCCCAATGTAGAGTATTCCACAATCTAAACAGATGTCATGTTCCCAAGCCACAGTTTTCCAGAATCTCGCCTCAGTCATGTTCCCAGGCCACAGGGATCCAGAATCAAACCTCAGTCATGTTGCCAGGCCATAGGGTACCACCATCAAACCTCAGTCATATTCCCAGGCCACAGGCTAGCAGAATCAAACGGATTTCATGTTCCCAGGCAACAGGGTTCCAGAATCCAAACCGATGTCATGTTCCCAGGCCACAGGATTCCACAATCTAACCTCAGTCATGTTCCCAGGCCAGTGGTTTCCAGAATCAAACCTCAGCCATATACCCAGGCCACAGGGTTCCAGAATCCACCGATGTCTTGTTCCCAGGCCACAGGGTTCCAGAATCAATCCTCAGTTATGTTCCCAGGCTACAGGATTCCAGAATATAACCTCAGTCATGTTCCCAGTCCACAGGGTTCCAGAACCAAGGCTCAGGCAGGTTCCCAGGGCACAGTATTCCACAATCTAAACAGATGTCATGTTCCCAAGCCACAGTTTTCCAGAATCTCGCCTCAATCATGTTCCCAGGCCACAGGGATCCAGAATCAAACCTCAGTCATGTCGCCAGGCCATAGGGTATCACCATCAAACCTCAGTCATATTCCCAGTCCACAGGCTTCCAGAATTAAACGGATTTCATGTTCCCAGGCAACAGGGTTCCAGAATCCAAACCGATGTCATGTTCCCAGGCCACAGGATTCCACAATTTAATGTCAGTCATGTTCCCAGGCCACAGGTTTCCACAATCTAACATCAGTCATGTTCCCAGGGCAATGGTTTCCAGAATCACACCTCAGTCATGTTGCCAGGCCACAGGTTTCCACCATCAAACTTCAGACATGTTCCCAGGCCAAAGGATTCCAGAATAAAACCGTTCTCATGTTCCCAGGCCACAAGTTTCCAGAATCCACCGATGATATGTTCCCAGGCAACAGGGTTCCAGAATCAATCCTCAGTCAGGTTCCCAGGCTACAGGGTTCCAGAATAAAACCTCAGTCATGTTCCAAGTCCACAGGGTTCCAGAATCAATCCTCAGTTAGGTTCCCAGGCTACAGGGTTCCAGAATAAAACCTCAGTCATGTTCCCATTCAACAGGGTTCCAGAACCTAGGCTCAGTCAGGTTCCAAGGGCACAGTATTCCACAATCTAAACAGATGTCATGTTCTCAAGCCACAGTTTTCCAGAATCTCGCCTCAGTCATGTTCCCAGGCCACAGGGATCCAGAATCAAACCTCAGTCATGTTGCCAGGCCATAGGGTACCACCATCAAACCTCAGTCATATTCCCAGGCCACAAGTTTCCAGAATCAAACCGATGTCACGTTCCCAGGCCACAGGTTTCCACAATCTATCATCAGTCATGTTCCCAGGCCACAGGATTCCAGAAGCAAACCTCAGTCTTGTTCCCAGGACACAGGTTTCCAGAATCAACCCTATATCATTTTCCCTGGCCACAGTCTTCCAGAATCAAACCTCAGTGATGTTGCCAGGCCACATGGTTCCAGAACCTAGGCTCAGTCAGGTACCCAGGGCACAGTATTCCACAATCTAAACAGATGTCATGTTCCCAGGCCACAGTTTTCCAGAATCACGCCTCAGTCATGTTCCCAGGCCACAAGGATCCTGAATCAAACCTCAGTCATGTTGCCAGGCCATAGGGTACCACCATCAAACCTCAATCATATTCCCAGGCCACTGGTTTCCAGAATCTAACCGATGTCATGTTCCCAGGCAGCAGGTTTCCACAATCTAACATCAGTCATGTTCCCAGGCCAATGGTTTCCAGAATCAAACCTCAGTCATATTCCCAGGCCACAGGGTTCCAGAATCCAACCGATGTCGTGTTCCCAGGCCACAGGATTCCACAAGCAAACCTCAGTCTTTTTCCCAGGACACATGTTTCTAGAATCAACCCGATATCATGTTCCCTGACCACAGTCTTCCAGAATCAAACCTCAGTCATGATGCCAGGCTACAGGTTTCCACCATCAAACCTCAGACATGTTCCCAGGCCACAGGGTTCCAGAATAAAACTGTTCTCATGTTCCCAGTCCACAGGGTTCCAGAATACACCGATGACATGTTCCCAGGCAACAGGGTTCCAGAATCAATCCTCAGTTAGGTTCCCAGGCTACAGGGTTCCAGAATAAAACCTCAGACATGTTACAAGTCCACAGGGTTCCAGAATCAATCCTCAGTTAGGTTCCCAGGCTACAGGGTTCCAGAATAAAACCTCAGTCATGCTCCACGTCCACAGGGTTCCAGAATCAATCCTCAGTTAAGTTCCCAGGCTACAGGGTTCCAGATTAAAACCTCAGTCATGTTCCCAGTCCACAGGGTTCCAGAACCAAGGCTCAGTCAGTTTCCCAGGGCACAGTATTCCACAATCTAAACAGATGTCATGTTCCCAAGCCACAGTTTTCTAGAATCTCGCCTCAGTCATGTTTCCAGGCCACAGGGATCCAGAATCAAACCTCAGTCATGTTGCCAGGCCATAGGGTACCACCATCAAACCTCAGTCATATTCCCAGGCCACAGGCTTCCAGAATCAAACGGATTTCATGTTCCCAGGCAAAAGGTTTCCAGAATCCAAACCGATGTTATGTTCCCAGGCCACAGCATTCCACAATCTAACCTCAGTCATGTTCCCAGGCCAGTGGTTTCCAGAATCAAACCTCAGCCATATTCCCAGGCCACAGGGTTCCAGAATCCACCGATGTCATGTTCCCAGGCCACAGGGTTCCAGAATCAATCCTCAGTTATGTTCCCAGGCTACAGGGTTCCAGAATAAAACCTCCGTCATGTTCCCAGTCCACAGGGTTCCAGAACCAAGGCTCAGTCAGGTTCCCAGGGCACAGTATTCCACAATCTAAACAGATGTCATGTTCCCAGGCCACAGTTTTCCAGAATCACGCCTCAGTCATATCCCCAGGCCACAGGGATCCAGAATCTAACCTCAGTCATGTTGCCAGGCCATAGGGTACCACCATCAAACCTCAGTCATATTCCCGGGCCACAAGTTTCCGGAATCAAACCGATGTCATGTTCCCAGGCCGCAGGTTTCCACAATCTAACATCAGTAATGTTCCTAGGCCACAGGATTCCAGAAGCAAACCTCAGTCTTGTTCCCAGGACACAAGTTTCCAGAATCAACCCGATATTATGTTCCCTGGCCACAGTCTTTCCCAATCAAACCTCAGTCAAGTTGCCAGGCCACAGGGTTCCAGAACCTAGGCTCAGTCATGATCCCTGGCACAGTGTTCCACAATCTAAACAGATGTCATGTTCCCAAGCCACAGTTTTCTAGAATCTCGCCTCAGTCATGTTTCCAGGCCACAGGGATCCAGAATCAAACCTCAGTCATGTTGCCAGTCATAGGTTACCACCATCAAACCTCAGTCATATTCCCAGTGCCAGGCTTCCAGAATCAAACGGATTTCATGTTCCCAGGCAAAAGGGTTCCAGAATCCAAACCGATGTCATGTTCCCAGGCCACAGGATTCCACAATCTAATGTCAGTCTTGTTCCCAGGCCACAGGTTTCCACAATCTAACATCAGTGATGTTCCCAGGCCAATGGTTTCCATAATCAAACCTCAGTCATATTCCCAGGCGACAGGGTTCCAGAATCCAACCGATGTAGTGTTCCCAGGCCACAGGATTCCACAAGCAAACCTCAGTCGTATTCCCAGGACACAGCTATCCAGAATCAACCCGATATCATGTTCCCAGGCGACAGTCTTCCAGAATCAAACCTCAGTCATGTTGCCAGGCCACAGGTTTCCACCATCAAACCTCAGACATGTTCCAAGGCCACAGGGTTCCAGAATAAAACCGTTCTCATGATCCCAGGACACAGGGTTCCTGAATCCACCGATGACATATTCCCAGGCAACAGGGTTCCAGAATCAATCCTCAGTTAGGTTCCTAGGCTACAGGGTTCCAGAATAAAACCTCAGTCATGTTCCCAGGCCACAGGGATCCAGAATCAAACCTCAGTCATGTTGCCAGGCCATAGGGTACCACCATCAAACCTCAGTCATATTCCCTGGCCACAAGTTTCCAGAATCAAACCGATGTCACGTTCCCAGTCCACAGGTTTCCACAATCTATCATCAGTCATGTTCCCAGGCCACAGGATTCCAGAAGCAAACCTCAGTCTTATTCCCAGGACACAGGTTTCCAGAATCAACCCGATATCATGTTCCCTGGCCACAGTATTCCAGAATCAAACCTCAGTCATGTTCCAGGCCACAGGGTTCCAGAACCTAGGCTCAGACAGGTTCCCAGGGCACAGTATTCCACAATCTAAACAGATGTCATGTTCCCAAGCCACAGTTTTCCAGAATCTCGCCTCAGTCATATTCCCAGGGCACAGGGATCCAGAATCAAACTTAAGTCATGTTGCCAGGCCATAGGGTACCACCATCAAACCTCAGTCATATTCCCAGGCCACAGGCTTCCAGAATCAAACGGATTTCATTTTCCCAGGCAACAGGTTTCCAGAATCCAAACCGATGTCATGTTCCCAGGCCACAGGATTCCACAATCTCACCTCAGTCATGTTCCCAGGCAAATGGCTTCCCGAATCAAACCTCAGTCATATTCCCAGGCCACAGGGTTCCAGAATCCACCGATGTCATGTTCCCAGGCCACAGGCTTCCCGAATCAATCCTCAGTTATGTTCCCAGGCTACAGGGTTCCAGAATAAAACCTCAGTTATGTTCCCAGTCCACAGGGTTCCAGAACCAAGGCTCAGTCAGTTTCCCAGGGCACAGTATTCCACAATCTAAACAGATGTCATGTTCCCTGGCCACAGTTTTCTAGAATCTCGCCTCAGTCATGTTCCCAGGTCAATGGTTTCCAGAATCAAACATCAGTTATATTCCCAGGCCACAGGCTTCCAGAATCCTCCCATGTCATGTTCCCAGGCCACAGGGTTCCAGAATCAATCCTCAGTTATGTTCCCAGGCTACAGGGTTCCAGAATAAAACCTCAGTCATGCTCCCAGTCCACAGGGTTCCAGAACCAAGGCTCAGTCAGATTCCCAGTGCACAGTATTCCACAATCTAAACAGATGTCATGTTCCCAGTCCACATTTTTCCAGAATCCCGCCTGAGTCATGTTCCCAGGCCACAGGGATCTAGAATCAAACCTCAGTCATGTTGCCAGGCCATAGGCTACCACCATCAAACCTCAGTCATATTCCCAGGCCACAGGTTTCCAGAATCAAACCGATTTCATGTTCCCAGGCAACAGGGTACCAGAATCCAAACCGATGTCATGTTCCCAGGCCAAAGGTTTCCAGAATCAAACCTCAGTCATATTCCCAGGCCACAGGGTTCCAGAATCCACCGATGTCATGTTCCCAGGCCACAGGGATCCAGAATCAAACCTCAGTCATGTTGCCTTGCCATAGGGTACCACCATCAAACCTCTGTCATATTCCCAGTCCACATTTTTCCAGAATCACGCCTGAGTCATGTACCCAGGCCACAGGGATCCAGAATCAAACCTCAATCATGTTGCCAGGCCATAGGGTACCACCATCAAACCTCACTCATATTCCCTGGCCACAAGTTTCCAGAATCAAACCGATGTCATGTTCCCAGGCCACAGGTTTCCACAATCCAACATCAGTCATGTTCCCAGGCCACAGGATTCCAGAAGCAAACCTCAGTCTAGTTCCCAGGACACAAGTTTCCAGAATCAACCCGATATCATGTTCCCTGGCCACAGTCTTTCCCAATCAAACCTCAGTCAAGTTGCCAGGCCACAGGGTTCCACAATCTAACATCAGTCATGTTCCCAGGGCACAGTATTCCACAATCTAAACAGATGTCATGTTCCCAAGCCACAGTTTTCCAGAATCTCGCCTCAGTCATGTTCCCAGGCCACAGGGATCCAGAATCAAACCTCAGTCATGTCGGCAGGCCATAGGGTACCTCCATCAAACCTCAGTCATATTCCCAGTCCACAGGCTTCCAGAATCAAACGGATTTCATGTTCCCAGGCAACAGGGTTCCAGAATCCAAACCGATGTCATGTTCCCAGGCCACAGGATTCCACAATCTAATGTCAGTCATGTTCCCAGGCCACAGGTTTCCACAATCTAACATCAGTCATGTTCCCAGGCCAATGGTTTCCAGAATCAAACCTCAGTCATATTCCCAGGCCACAGGGTTCCAGAATCCAACCGATGTCGTGTTCCCAGGCCACAGGATTCCACAAACAAACCTCAGTCGTGTTCCCAGGACACAGCTTTCCAGAATCAACCCGATATCATGTTCCCTGGCGACCGTCTTCCAGAATCAAACCTCACTCATGTTGCCAGGCCACAGGTTTCCACCATCAAACCTCAGACATGTTCCCAGGCCACAGGGTTCCAGAATAAAACTGTTCTCATGTTCCCAGGCCACAGGGTTCCAGAATACACCGATGACATGTTCCCAGGCAACAGGGTTCCAGAATCAATCCTCAGTTAGGTTCCCAGGCTACAGGGTTCCAGAATAAAACCTCAGATATGTTACAAGTCCACAGGGTTCCAGAATCAATCCTCAGTTAGGTTCCCAGGCTACAGGGTTCCAGAATAAAACCTCAGTCATGCTCCACGTCCACAGGGTTCCAGAATCAATCCTCAGTTAAGTTCCCAGGCTACAGGGTTCCAGATTAAAACCTCAGTCATGTTCCCAGTCCACAGGGTTCCAGAACCAAGGCTCAGTCAGTTTCCCAGGGCACAGTATTCCACAATCTAAACAGATGTCATGTTCCCAAGCCCCATTTTTTTAGAATCTCGCCTCAGTCATGTTTCCAGGCCACAGGGATCCAGAATCAAACCTCAGTCATGTTGCGAGGCCATAGGGTACCACCATCAAACCTCAGTCATATTCCCAGTCCACAGGCTTCCAGAATCAAACGGATTTCATGTTCCCAGGCAAAACGTTTCCAGAATACAAACCGATGTCATGTTCCCAGGCCACAGTATTCCACAATCTAACCTCAGTCATGTTCCCAGGCCAGTGGTTTCCAGAATTTAACCTCAGCCATATTCCCAGGCCACAGGGTTCCAGAATCCACCGATGTCATGTTCCCAGGCCACAGGGTTCCAGAATCAATCCTCAGTTATGTTCCCAGGCTACAGGGTTCCAGAATAAAACCTCCGTCATGTTCCCAGTCCACAGGGTTCCAGAACCAAGGCTCAGTCAGGTTCCCAGGGCACAGTATTCCACAATCTAAACAGATGTCATGTTCCCAAGCCACAGTTTTCCAGAATCACGCCTCAGTCATGTTCCCAGGCCACAGGGATCCAGAATCAAACCTCAGTCATGTTGCCAGGCCATAGGGTACCACCATCAAAGCTCAGTCATATTCCCAGGCCACAAGTTTCCAGAATCAAACCGATGTCACGTTCCCAGGCCACAGGTTTCCACAATCTATCATCAGTCATGTTCACAGGCCACAGGATTCCAGAAGCAAACCTCAGTCTTATTCCCAGGACACAGGTTTCCAGAATCAACCCGATATCATGTTCCCTGGCCACAGTCTTCCAGAATAAAACCTAAGTTATGTTCCCAGTCCACAGGGTTCCAGAACCAAGGCTCAGTCAGTTTCCCAGGGCACAGTATTCCACAATCTAAACAGATGTCATGTTCCCAGGCCACAGTTTTCTAGAATCTCGCCTCAGTCATGTTCCCAGGTCAATGGTTTCCAGAATCAAACCTCAGTCATATTCCCAGGCCACAAGTTTCCAGAATCAAACCGATGTCATGTTCCCAGGCCACAGGGTTCCAGAATCCACCGATGTCATGTTCCCAGTCCACAGGGTTCCAGAACCAAGGCTCAGTCATTTTCCCAGCGCACAGTATTCCACAATCTAAACAGATGCCATGTTCCCAGGCCACAGTTTTCTAGAATCACGTCTGAGTCATGTTCCCAGGCCACAGGGATCCAGAATCAAACCTCAGTCATGTTGCCATGACATAGGGTACCACCATCAAACCTCAGTCATATTCCCAGGCCACAATTTTCCAGAATCAAGCCTGAGTCATATTCCCAGGCCGAAGGGATCGAGAATGAAACCTCAGTCATATTCCCAGGCCACAGGGTTCCAGAATCCACCGATGTCTTGTTCCCAGGCCACAGGGTTCCAGAACCAAGGCTCAGTCAGGTTCCCAGGGCACAGTATTCCACAATCTAAACAGATGTCATGTTCCCAGGCCACAATTTTCCAGAATCAAGCCTGAGTCATGTTCCCAGGCCGAAGGGATCCAGAATCAATCCTCAGTCAGTTTCCCAGGCTACAGGGTTCCAGAATAAAACCTCAGTCATGTTCCAAGTCCACAGGGTTCCAGAATGAATCCTCAGTTAGGTTCCCAGGTTACAGGGTTCCAGAATAAAACCTCAGTCATGTTCCCAGGCCACAGAGTTCCAGAATCCACCGATGTCATGTTCCCAGTCCACAGGGTTCCAGAATCAATCCTCAGTTATGTTCCCAGGCTACAGGGTTCCAGAATAAAACCTCAGTCATGTTCCCAGTCCACAGGGTTCCAAAACCAAGGCTCAGTCAGGTTCCCAGGCCACAGGATTCCACAATCTAACATCAGTCAATTTCCCAGGCCAATGGCTTCCAGAATCAAACCTCAGTCATATTCCCAGGCCACAGGTTTCCAGAATCCACCGATGTCATGTTCCCAGGCCACAGGGTTCCAGAATCAATCCTCAATTATGTTCCCAGGCTACAGGCTTCCAGAATAAAACCTCAGTCATGTTCCCTGTCCACAGGGTTCCAGAACCAAGGCTCAGTCAGGTTCCCAGGGCACAGTATTCCACAATCTAAACAGATGTCATGTTTCCAGGCCACAGTTTTCCAGAATCACGCCTCAGTCATGTTCCCAGGCCACAGGGATCAAGAATCAAACGTCAGTCATGTTGCCAGGCCATAGGTTACACCATCAAACCTCAGACATGTTCCCAAGCCACAGGGTTCCAGAATAAAACCGTTCTCATGTTTCAAGGCCACAGGGTACCAGAATCCACCGATGACATATTCCCAGGCAAAAGGGTTCCAGAATCAATCCTCAGTTAGGTTCCCAGGCTACAGGGTTCCAGAATAAAACCTCAGTCATGTTCCCATTCCACAGGGTTCCAGAACCTAGGTTCAGTCAGATTCCCAGGGCACAGTATTCCACAATCTAAAGAGATGTCATGTTCCCAAGCCACAGTTTTCCAGAATCTCGCCTCAGTCTTGTTCCCAGGCCACAGGGATGCAGAATCAAACCTCAGTCATGTTGCCAGGCCACAGGTTTCCACCATCAAACCTCAGTATTTTTCCCAGGCCACAGGGTTCCAGAATCCACCGATGACATGTTCCCAGGCAACAGGGTTCCAGAGTCAATCCTCAGTTAGGTTCCCAGGCTACAGGGTTCCAGAATAAAACATCAGTCCTGTTCCACGTCCACAGGGTTCCAGAATCAATCCTCAGTTAGCTTCCCAGGCTACAGGGTTCCAGAATAATACCACAGTCATGTTCCCTGTACACAGGGTTCCAGAACCAAGGCTCAGTCAGGTTCCCAGGGCACAGTATTCCACAATCTAAACAGATGTCATGTTCCCAGGCCACAATTTTCCAGAATCAAGCCTGAGTCATGTTCCCAGGCCGAAGGGATCCAGAATCAATCCTCAGTCAGTTTCCCAGGCTACAGGGTTCCAGAATAAAACCTCAGTCATGTTCCAAGTCCACAGGGTTCCAGAATAAAACCTCAGTCATGTTCCCAGGCCACAGAGTTCCAGAATCCACCGATGTCATGTTCCCAGTCCACAGGGTTCCAGAATCAATCCTCAGTTATGTTCCCAGGCTACAGGGTTCCAGAATAAAACCTCAGTCATCTTCCCAGTCCACAGGGTTCCAAAACCAAGGCTCAGTCAGGTTCCCAGGGCACAGTATTCCACAATCTAAACAGATGTCATGTTCCCAGGCCACAGTTTTCCAGAATCACGCCTCAGTCATGTACCCAGGCCACAGGGATCCAGAATCAAACCTCAGTCATGTTGCCAGGCCATAGGGTAACACCATCAAACCTGAGTCATATTCCCAGGCCACAGGCTTCCAGAATCAAACGGATTTCATGTTCCCAGGCCACAGGGTTCCAGAATCCAACCGATGTAGTGTTCCCAGGCCACAGGATTCCACAAGCAAACCTCAGTCGTGTTCCCAGGACACAGCTTTCCAGAATCAACCCGGTATCATATTCCCTGGCGACAGTCTTCCAGAATCTAACCTCAGTCATGTTGCCAGGCCACAGGTTTCCACCATCAAACCTCAGACATGTTCCCAGGCCACAGGGTTCCAGAATAAAACCGTTCTCATGATCCCAGGACACAGGGTTCCTGAATCCACCGATGACATGTTCCCAGGCAACAGGGTTCCAGAATCAATCCTCAGTTAGGATCCCAGGCTACAGGGTTCCAGAATAAAACCTCAGTCATGTTCCCAGGCCACAGGGATCCAGAATCAAACCTCAGTCATTTTGCCAGGCCATAGGGTACCGCCATCAAAGCTCAGTCATATTCCCAGGCCACAAGTTTCCAGAATCAAACCGATGTCACGTTCCCAGGCCACAGGTTTCCACAATCTATCATCAGTCATGTTCCCAGGCCACAGGATTCCAGAAGCAAACCTCAGTCTTATTCCCAGGACACAGGTTTCCAGAATCAACCCGATATCATGTTCCCTGGCCACAGTCTTCCAGAATCAAACCTCAGTCATGTTCCAGGCCACAGGGTTCCAGAACCTAGGCTCAGTCAGGTTCCCAGGGCACAGTATTCCACAATCTAAACAGATGTCATGTTCCCAAGCCACAGTTTTCCAGAATCTCGCCTCAGTCATATTCCCAGGGCACAGGGATCCAGAATCAAACTTAAGTCATGTTGCCAGGCCATAGGGTACCACCATCAAACCTCTGTCATATTCCCAGTCCATATTTTTCCAGAATCACGCCTGAGTCATGTACCCAGGCCACAGGGATCCAGAATCAAACCTCAGTCATGTTGCCAGGCCATAGGGTACCACCATCAAACCTCAGTCATATTCCCGGGCCACAAGTTTCCAGAATCAAACCGATGTCATGTTCCCAGGCCACAGGATTCCAGAAGCAAACCTCAGTCTAGTTCCCAGGACACAAGTTTCCAGAATCAACCCGATATCATGTTCCCTGGCCACAGTCTTTCCCAATCAAACCTCAGTCAAGTTGCCAGGCCACAGGGTTCCACAATCTAACATCAGTCATCTTCCCAGGGCACAGTATTCCACAATCTAAACAGATGTCATGTTCCCAAGCCACAGTTTTCCAGAATCTCGCCTCAGTCATGTTCCCAGGCCACAGGGATCCAGAATCAAACCTCAGTCATGTCGGCAGGCCATAGGGTACCTCCATCAAACCTCAGTCATATTCCCAGTCCACAGGCTTCCAGAATCAAACGGATTTCATGTTCCCAGGCAACAGGGTTCCAGAATCCAAACCGATGTCATGTTCCCAGGCCACAGGATTCCACAATCTAATGTCAGTCATGTTCCCAGGCGACAGTCTTACAGAATCAAACCTCAGTCATGTTGCCAGGCCACAGGTTTCCACCATCAAACCTCAGACATGTTCCCAGGCCACAGGGTTCCAGAATAAAACTGTTCTCATGTTCCCAGTCCACAGGGTTCCAGAATACACCGATGACATGTTCCCAGGCAACAGGGTTCCAGAATCAATCCTCAGTTAGTTTCCCAGGCTACAGGGTTCCAGAATAAAACCTCAGACATGTTACAAGTCCACAGGGTTCCAGAATCAATCCTCAGTTAGGTTCCCAGGCTACAGGGTTCCAGAATAAAACCTCAGTCATGCTCCACGTCCACAGGGTTCCAGAATCAATCCTCAGTTAAGTTCCCAGGCTACAGGGTTCCAGATTAAAACCTCAGTCATGTTCCCAGTCCACAGGGTTCCAGAACCAAGGCTCAGTCAGTTTCCCAGGGCACAGTATTCCACAATCTAAACAGATGTCATGTTCCCAAGCCACAGTTTTCTAGAATCTCGCCTCAGTCATGTTTCCAGGCCACAGGGATCCAGAATCAAACCTCAGTCATGTTGCCAGGCCATAGGGTACCACCATCAAACCTCAGTCATATTCCCAGGCCACAGGCTTCCAGAATCAAACGGATTTCATGTTCCCAGGCAAAAGGTTTCCAGAATCCAAACCGATGTTATGTTCCCAGGCCACAGCATTCCACAATCTAACCTCAGTCATGTTCCCAGGCCAGTGGTTTCCAGAATCAAACCTCAGCCATATTCCCAGGCCACAGGGTTCCAGAATCCACCGATGTCATGTTCCCAGGCCACAGGGTTCCAGAATCAATCCTCAGTTATGTTCCCAGGCTACAGGGTTCCAGAATAAAACCTCCGTCATGTTCCCAGTCCACAGGGTTCCACAACCAAGGCTCAGTCAGGTTCCCAGGGCACAGTATTCCACAATCTAAACAGATGTCATGTTCCCAGGCCACAGTTTTCCAGAATCACGCCTCAGTCATATCCCCAGGCCACAGGGATCCAGAATCTAACCTCAGTCATGTTGCCAGGCCATAGGGTACCACCATCAAACCTCAGTCATATTCCCGGGCCACAAGTTTCCGGAATCAAACCGATGTCATGTTCCCAGGCCGCAGGTTTCCACAATCTAACATCAGTAATGTTCCCAGGCCACAGGATTCCAGAAGCAAACCTCAGTCTTGTTCCCAGGACACAAGTTTCCAGAATCAACCCGATATTATGTTCCCTGGCCACAGTCTTTCCCAATCAAACCTCAGTCAAGTTGCCAGGCCACAGGGTTCCAGAACCTAGGCTCAGTCAGGATCCCTGGCACAGTGTTCCACAATCTAAACAGATGTCATGTTCCCAAGCCACAGTTTTCTAGAATCTCGCCTCAGTCATGTTTCCAGGCCACAGGGATCCAGAATCAAACCTCAGTCATGTTGCCAGTCATAGGTTACCACCATCAAACCTCAGTCATATTCCCAGTGCCAGGCTTCCAGAATCAAACGGATTTCATGTTCCCAGGCAAAAGGGTTCCAGAATCCAAACCGATGTCATGTTCCCAGGCCACAGGATTCCACAATCTAATGTCAGTCTTGTTCCCAGGCCACAGGTTTCCACAATCTAACATCAGTGATGTTCCCAGGCCAATGGTTTCCATAATCAAACCTCAGTCATATTCCCAGGCGACAGGGTTCCAGAATCCAACCGATGTAGTGTTCCCAGGCCACAGGATTCCACAAGCAAACCTCAGTCGTATTCCCAGGACACAGCTATCCAGAATCAACCCGATATCATGTTCCCAGGCGACAGTCTTCCAGAATCAAACCTCAGTCATGTTGCCAGGCCACAGGTTTCCACCATCAAACCTCAGACATGTTCCAAGGCCACAGGGTTCCAGAATAAAACCGTTCTCATGATCCCAGGACACAGGGTTCCTGAATCCACCGATGACATATTCCCAGGCAACAGGGTTCCAGAATCAATCCTCAGTTAGGTTCCTAGGCTACAGGGTTCCAGAATAAAACCTCAGTCATGTTCCCAGGCCACAGGGATCCAGAATCAAACCTCAGTCATGTTGCCAGGCCATAGGGTACCACCATCAAACCTCAGTCATATTCCCAGGCCACAAGTTTCCAGAATCAAACCGATGTCACGTTCCCAGTCCACAGGTTTCCACAATCTATCATCAGTCATGTTCCCAGGCCACAGGATTCCAGAAGCAAACCTCAGTCTTATTCCCAGGACACAGGTTTCCAGAATCAACCCGATATCATGTTCCCTGGCCACAGTATTCCAGAATCAAACCTCAGTCATGTTCCAGGCCACAGGGTTCCAGAACCTAGGCTCAGACAGGTTCCCAGGGCACAGTATTCCACAATCTAAACAGATGTCATGTTCCCAAGCCACAGTTTTCCAGAATCTCGCCTCAGTCATATTCCCAGGGCACAGGGATCCAGAATCAAACTTAAGTCATGTTGCCAGGCCATAGGGTACCACCATCAAACCTCAGTCATATTCCCAGGCCACAGGCTTCCAGAATCAAACGGATTTCATTTTCCCAGGCAACAGGTTTCCAGAATCCAAACCGATGTCATGTTCCCAGGCCACAGGATTCCACAATCTCACCTCAGTCATGTTCCCAGGCAAATGGTTTCCCGAATCAAACCTCAGTCATATTCCCAGGCCACAGGGTTCCAGAATCCACCGATGTCATGTTCCCAGGCCACAGGCTTCCCGAATCAATCCTCAGTTATGTTCCCAGGCTACAGGGTTCCAGAATAAAACCTCAGTTATGTTCCCAGTCCACAGGGTTCCAGAACCAAGGCTCAGTCAGTTTCCCAGGGCACAGTATTCCACAATCTAAACAGATGTCATGTTCCCTGGCCACAGTTTTCTAGAATCTCGCCTCAGTCATGTTCCCAGGTCAATGGTTTCCAGAATCAAACATCAGTTATATTCCCAGGCCACAGGCTTCCAGAATCCTCCCATGTCATGTTCCCAGGCCACAGGGTTCCAGAATCAATCCTCAGTTATGTTCCCAGGCTACAGGGTTCCAGAATAAAACCTCAGTCATGCTCCCAGTCCACAGGGTTCCAGAACCAAGGCTCAGTCAGGTTCCCAGTGCACAGTATTCCACAATCTAAACAGATGTCATGTTCCCAGTCCACATTTTTCCAGAATCCCGCCTGAGTCATGTTCCCAGGCCACAGGGATCTAGAATCAAACCTCAGTCATGTTGCCAGGCCATAGGCTACCACCATCAAACCTCAGTCATATTCCCAGGCCACAGGTTTCCAGAATCAAACCGATTTCATGTTCCCAGGCAACAGCGTACCAGAATCCAAACCGATGTCATGTTCCCAGGCCACAGGATTCCACAATCTAACCTCAGTCATGTTCCCAGGCCAAAGGTTTCCAGAATCAAACCTCAGTCATATTCCCAGGCCACAGGGTTCCAGAATCCACCGATGTCATGTTCCCAGGCCACAGGGATCCAGAATCAAACCTCAGTCATGTTGCCTTGCCATAGGGTACCACCATCAAACCTCTGTCATATTCCCAGTCCACATTTTTCCAGAATCACGCCTGAGTCATGTACCCAGGCCACAGGGATCCAGAATCAAACCTCAGTCATGTTGCCAGGCCATAGGGTACCACCATCAAACCTCAGTCATATTCCCTGGCCACAAGTTTCCAGAATCAAACCGATGTCATGTTCCCAGGCCACAGGTTTCCACAATCCAACATCAGTCATGTTCCCAGGCCACAGGATTCCAGAAGCAAACCTCAGTCTAGTTCCCAGGACACAAGTTTCCAGAATCAACCCGATATCATGTTCCCTGGCCACAGTCTTTCCCAATCAAACCTCAGTCAAGTTGCCAGGCCACAGGGTTCCACAATCTAACATCAGTCATGTTCCCAGGGCACAGTATTCCACAATCTAAACAGATGTCATGTTCCCAAGCCACAGTTTTCCAGAATCTCGCCTCAGTCATGTTCCCAGTCCACAGGGATCCAGAATCAAACCTCAGTCATGTCGGCAGGCCATAGGGTACCTCCATCAAACCTCAGTCATATTCCCAGTCCACAGGCTTCCAGAATCAAACGGATTTCATGTTCCCAGGCAACAGGGTTCCAGAATCCAAACCGATGTCATGTTCCCAGGCCACAGGATTCCACAATCTAATGTCAGTCATGTTCCCAGGCCAGAGGTTTCCACAATCTAACATCAGTCATGTTCCCAGGCCAATGGTTTCCAGAATCAAACCTCAGTCATATTCCCAGGCCACAGGGTTCCAGAATCCAACCGATGTCGTGTTCCCAGGCCACAGGATTCCACAAACAAACCTCAGTCGTGTTCCCAGGACACAGCTTTCCAGAATCAACCCGATATCATGTTCCCTGGCGACCGTCTTCCAGAATCAAACCTCACTCATGTTGCCAGGCCACAGGTTTCCACCATCAAACCTCAGACATGTTCCCAGGACACAGGGTTCCAGAATAAAACTGTTCTCATGTTCCCAGGCCACAGGGTTCCAGAATACACCGATGACATGTTCCCAGGCAACAGGGTTCCAGAATCAATCCTCAGTTAGGTTCCCAGGCTACAGGGTTCCAGAATAAAACCTCAGAAATGTTACAAGTCCACAGGGTTCCAGAATCAATCCTCAGTTAGGTTCCCAGGCTACAGGGTTCCAGAATAAAACCTCAGTCATGCTCCACGTCCACAGGGTTCCAGAATCAATCCTCAGTTAAGTTCCCAGGCTACAGGGTTCCAGATTAAAACCTCAGTCATGTTCTCAGTCCACAGGGTTCCAGAACCAAGGCTCAGTCAGTTTCCCAGGGCACAGTATTCCACAATCTAAACAGATGTCATGTTCCCAAGCCCCATTTTTTTAGAATCTCGCCTCAGTCATGTTTCCAGGCCACAGGGATCCAGAATCAAACCTCAGTCATGTTGCGAGGCCATAGGGTACCACCATCAAACCTCAGTCATATTCCCAGGCCACAGGCTTCCAGAATCAAACGGATTTCATGTTCCCAGGCAAAACGTTTCCAGAATACAAACCGATGTCATGTTCCCAGGCCACAGGATTCCACAATCTAACCTCAGTCATGTTCCCAGGCCAGTGGTTTCCAGAATTTAACCTCAGCCATATTCCCAGGCCACAGTGTTCCAGAATCCACCGATGTCATGTTCCCAGGCCACAGGGTTCCAGAATCAATCCTCAGTTATGTTCCCAGGCTACAGGGTTCCAGAATAAAACCTCCGTTATGTTCCCAGTCCACAGGGTTCCAGAACCAAGGCTCAGTCAGGTTCCCAGGGCACAGTATTCCACAATCTAAACAGATGTCATGTTCCCAAGCCACAGTTTTCCAGAATCACGCCTCAGTCATGTTCCCAGGCCACAGGGATCCAGAATCAAACCTCAGTCATGTTGCCAGGCCATAGGGTACCACCATCAAAGCTCAGTCATATTCCCAGGCCACAAGTTTCCAGAATCAAACCGATGTCACGTTCCCAGGCCACAGGTTTCCACAATCTATCATCAGTCATGTTCACAGGCCACAGGATTCCAGAAGCAAACCTCAGTCTTATTCCCAGGACACAGGTTTCCAGAATCAACCCGATATCATGTTCCCTGCCCACAGTCTTCCAGAATAAAACCTAAGTTATGTTCCCAGTCCACAGGGTTCCAGAACCAATGCTCAGTCAGTTTCCCACGGCACAGTATTCCACAATCTAAACAGATATCATGTTCCCAGGCCACAGTTTTCTAGAATCTCGCCTCAGTCATGTTCCCAGGTCAATGGTTTCCAGAATCAAACCTCAGTTATATTCCCAGGCCACAGGTTTCCAGAATCCTCCGATGTCATGTTCCCAGGCCACAGGGTTCCAGAATCAATCCTCAGTTATGTTCCCAGGCTACAGGGTTCCAGAATAAAACCTCCGTCATGTTCCCAGTCCACAGGGTTCCAGAACCAAGGCTCAGTCAGGTTCCCAGGGCACAGTATTCCACAATCTAAACAGATGTCATGTTCCCAAGCCACAGTTTTCCAGAATCACGCCTCAGTCATGTTCCCAGGCCACAGGGATCCAGAATCAAACCTCAGTCATGTTGCCAGGCCATAGGGTACCACCATCAAACCTCAGTCATATTCCCAGGCCACAAGTTTCCAGAATCAAACCGATGTCATGTTCCCAGGCCACAGGGTTCCAGAATCCACCGATGTCATGTTCCCAGTCCACAGGGTTCCAGAACCAAGGCTCAGTCATTTTCCCAGCGCACAGTATTCCACAATCTAAACAGATGTCATGTTCCCAGGCCACAGTTTTCCAGAATCACGTCTGAGTCATGTTCCCAGGCCACAGGGATCCAGAATCAAACCTCAGTCATGTTGCCATGACATAGGGTACCACCATCAAACCTCAGTCATATTCCCAGGCCACAATTTTCCAGAATCAAGCCTGAGTCATATTCCCAGGCCGAAGGGATCGAGAATGAAACCTCAGTCATATTCCCAGGCCACAGGGTTCCAGAATCCACCGATGTCTTGTTCCCAGGCCACAGGGTTCCAGAACCAAGGCTCAGTCAGGTTCCCAGGGCACAGTATTCCACAATCTAAACAGATGTCATGTTCCCAGGCCACAATTTTCCAGAATCAAGCCTGAGTCATGTTCCCAGGCCGAAGGGATCCAGAATCAATCCTCAGTCAGTTTCCCAGGCTACAGGGTTCCAGAATAAAACCTCAGTCATGTTCCAAGTCCACAGGGTTCCAGAATGAATCCTCAGTTAGGTTCCCAGGTTACAGGGTTCCAGAATAAAACCTCAGTCATGTTCCCAGGCCACAGAGTTCCAGAATCCACCGATGTCATGTTCCCAGTCCACAGGGTTCCAGAATCAATCCTCAGTTATGTTCCCAGGCTACAGGGTTCCAGAATAAAACCTCAGTCATGTTCCCAGTCCACAGGGTTCCAAAACCAAGGCTCAGTCAGGTTCCCAGGCCACAGGATTCCACAATCTAACATCAGTCAATTTCCCAGGCCAATGGCTTCCAGAATCAAACCTCAGTCATATTCCCAGGCCACAGGTTTCCAGAATCCACCGATGTCATGTTCCCAGGCCACAGGGTTCCAGAATCAATCCTCAATTATGTTCCCAGGCTACAGGCTTCCAGAATAAAACCTCAGTCATGTTCCCTGTCCACAGGGTTCCAGAACCAAGGCTCAGTCAGGTTCCCAGGGCACAGTATTCCACAATCTAAACAGATGTCATGTTTCCAGGCCACAGTTTTCCAGAATCACGCCTCAGTCATGTTCCCAGGCCACAGGGATCAAGAATCAAACGTCAGTCATGTTGCCAGGCCATAGGTTACACCATCAAACCTCAGACATGTTCCCAAGCCACAGGGTTCCAGAATAAAACCGTTCTCATGTTTCAAGGCCACAGGGTACCAGAATCCACCGATGACATATTACCAGGCAAAAGGGTTCCAGAATCAATCCTCAGTTAGGTTCCCAGGCTACAGGGTTCCAGAATAAAACCTCAGTCATGTTCCCATTCCACAGGGTTCCAGAACCTAGGTTCAGTCAGATTCCCAGGGCACAGTATTCCACAATCTAAAGAGATGTCATGTTCCCAAGCCACAGTTTTCCAGAATCTCGCCTCAGTCTTGTTCCCAGGCCACAGGGATGCAGAATCAAACCTCAGTCATGTTGCCAGGCCACAGGTTTCCACCATCAAACCTCAGTATTTTTCCCAGGCCACAGGGTTCCAGAATCCACCGATGACATGTTCCCAGGCAACAGGGTTCCAGAGTCAATCCTCAGTTAGGTTCCCAGGCTACAGGGTTCCAGAATAAAACATCAGTCCTGTTCCACGTCCACAGGGTTCCAGAATCAATCCTCAGTTAGCTTCCCAGGCTACAGGGTTCCAGAATAATACCACAGTCATGTTCCCTGTACACAGGGTTCCAGAACCAAGGCTCAGTCAGGTTCCCAGGGCACAGTATTCCACAATCTAAACAGATGTCATGTTCCCAGGCCACAATTTTCCAGAATCAAGCCTGAGTCATGTTCCCAGGCCGAAGGGATCCAGAATCAATCCTCAGTCAGTTTCCCAGGCTACAGGGTTCCAGAATAAAACCTCAGTCATGTTCCAAGTCCACAGGGTTCCAGAATAAAACCTCAGTCATGTTCCCAGGCCACAGAGTTCCAGAATCCACCGATGTCATGTTCCCAGTCCACAGGGTTCCAGAATCAATCCTCAGTTATGTTCCCAGGCTACAGGGTTCCAGAATAAAACCTCAGTCATGTTCCCAGTCCACAGGGTTCCAAAACCAAGGCTCAGTCAGGTTCCCAGGGCACAGTATTCCACAATCTAAACAGATGTCATGTTCCCAGGCCACAGTTTTCCAGAATCACGCCTCAGTCATGTACCCAGGCCACAGGGATCCAGAATCAAACCTCAGTCATGTTGCCAGGCCATAGGGTAACACCATCAAACCTGAGTCATATTCCCAGGCCACAGGCTTCCAGAATCAAACAGATTTCATGTTCCCAGGCCACAGGGTTCCAGAATCCAACCGATGTCGTGTTCCCAGGCCACAGGATTCCACAAGCAAACCTCAGTCGTGTTCCCAGGACACAGCTTTCCAGAATCAACCCGGTATCATATTCCCTGGCGACAGTCTTCCAGAATCTAACCTCAGTCATGTTGCCAGGCCACAGGTTTCCACCATCAAACCTCAGACATGTTCCCAGGCCACAGGGTTCCAGAATAAAACCGTTCTCATGATCCCAGGACACAGGGTTCCTGAATCCACCGATGCCATGTTCCCAGGCAACAGGGTTCCAGAATCAATCCTCAGTTAGGATCCCAGGCTACAGGGTTCCAGAATAAAACCTCAGTCATGTTCCCAGGCCACAGGGATCCAGAATCAAACCTCAGTCATTTTGCCAGGCCATAGGGTACCGCCATCAAAGCTCAGTCATATTCCCAGGCCACAAGTTTCCAGAATCAAACCGATGTCACGTTCCCAGGCCACAGGTTTCCACAATCTATCATCAGTCATGTTCCCAGGCCACAGGATTCCAGAAGCAAACCTCAGTCTTATTCCCAGGACACAGGTTTCCAGAATCAACCCGATATCATGTTCCCTGGCCACAGTCTTCCAGAATCAAACCTCAGTCATGTTCCAGGCCACAGGGTTCCAGAACCTAGGCTCAGTCAGGTTCCCAGGGCACAGTATTCCACAATCTAAACAGATGTCATGTTCCCAAGCCACAGTTTTCCAGAATCTCGCCTCAGTCATATTCCCAGGGCACAGGGATCCAGAATCAAACTTAAGTCATGTTGCCAGGCCATAGGGTACCACCATCAAACCTCTGTCATATTCCCAGTCCATATTTTTCCAGAATCACGCCTGAGTCATGTACCCAGGCCACAGGGATCCAGAATCAAACCTCAGTCATGTTGCCAGGCCATAGGGTACCACCATCAAACCTCAGTCATATTCCCGGGCCACAAGTTTCCAGAATCAAACCGATGTCATGTTCCCAGGCCACAGGATTCCAGAAGCAAACCTCAGTCTAGTTCCCAGGACACAAGTTTCCAGAATCAACCCGATATCATGTTCCCTGGCCACAGTCTTTCCCAATCAAACCTCAGTCAATTTGCCAGGCCACAGGGTTCCACAATCTAACATCAGTCATCTTCCCAGGGCACAGTATTCCACAATCTAAACAGATGTCATGTTCCCAAGCCACAGTTTTCCAGAATCTCGCCTCAGTCATGTTCCCAGGCCACAGGGATCCAGAATCAAACCTCAGTCATGTCGGCAGGCCATAGGGTACCTCCATCAAACCTCAGTCATATTCCCAGTCCACAGGCTTCCAGAATCAAACGGATTTCATGTTCCCAGGCAACAGGGTTCCAGAATCCAAACCGATGTCATGTTCCCAGGCCACAGGATTCCACAATCTAATGTCAGTCATGTTCCCAGGCGACAGTCTTCCAGAATCAAACCTCAGTCATGTTGCCAGGCCACAGGTTTCCACCATCAAACCTCAGACATGTTCCCAGGCCACAGGGTTCCAGAATAAAACTGTTCTCATGTTCCCAGTCCACAGGGTTCCAGAATACACCGATGACATGTTCCCAGGCAACAGGGTTCCAGAATCAATCCTCAGTTAGGTTCCCAGGCTACAGGGTTCCAGAATAAAACCTCAGACATGTTACAAGTCCACAGGGTTCCAGAATCAATCCTCAGTTAGGTTCCCAGGCTACAGTGTTCCAGAATAAAACCTCAGTCATGCTCCACGTCCACAGGGTTCCAGAATCAATCCTCAGTTAAGTTCCCAGGCTACAGGGTTCCAGATTAAAACCTCAGTCATGTTCCCAGTCCACAGGGTTCCAGAACCAAGGCTCAGTCAGTTTCCCAGGGCACAGTATTCCACAATCTAAACAGATGTCATGTTCCCAAGCCACAGTTTTCTAGAATCTCGCCTCAGTCATGTTTCCAGGCCACAGGGATCCAGAATCAAACCTCAGTCATGTTGCCAGGCCATAGGGTACCACCATCAAACCTCAGTCATATTCCCAGGCCACAGGCTTCCAGAATCAAACGGATTTCATGTTCCCAGGCAAAAGGTTTCCAGAATCCAAACCGATGTTATGTTCCCAGGCCACAGCATTCCACAATCTAACCTCAGTCATGTTCCCAGGCCAGTGGTTTCCAGAATCAAACCTCAGCCATATTCCCTGGCCACAGGGTTCCAGAATCCACCGATGTCATGTTCCCAGGCCACAGGGTTCCAGAATCAATCCTCAGTTATGTTCCCAGGCTACAGGGTTCCAGAATAAAACCTCCGTCATGTTCCCAGTCCACAGGGTTCCAGAACCAAGGCTCAGTCAGGTTCCCAGGGCACAGTATTCCACAATCTAAACAGATGTCATGTTCCCAGGCCACAGTTTTCCAGAATCACGCCTCAGTCATATCCCCAGGCCACAGGGATCCAGAATCTAACCTCAGTCATGTTGCCAGGCCATAGGGTACCACCATCAAACCTCAGTCATATTCCCGGGCCACAAGTTTCCGGAATCAAACCGATGTCATGTTCCCAGGCCGCAGGTTTCCACAATCTAACATCAGTAATGTTCCCAGGCCACAGGATTCCAGAAGCAAACCTCAGTCTTGTTCCCAGGACACAAGTTTCCAGAATCAACCCGATATTATGTTCCCTGGCCACAGTCTTTCCCAATCAAACCTCAGTCAAGTTGCCAGGCCACAGGGTTCCAGAACCTAGGCTCAGTCAGGATCCCTGGCACAGTGTTCCACAATCTAAACAGATGTCATGTTCCCAAGCCACAGTTTTCTAGAATCTCGCCTCAGTCATGTTTCCAGGCCACAGGGATCCAGAATCAAACCTCAGTCATGTTGCCAGTCATAGGTTACCACCATCAAACCTCAGTCATATTCCCAGTGCCAGGCTTCCAGAATCAAACGGATTTCATGTTCCCAGGCAAAAGGGTTCCAGAATCCAAACCGATGTCATGTTCCCAGGCCACAGGATTCCACAATCTAATGTCAGTCTTGTTCCCAGGCCACAGGTTTCCACAATCTAACATCAGTGATGTTCCCAGGCCAATGGTTTCCATAATCAAACCTCAGTCATATTCCCAGGCGACAGGGTTCCAGAATCCAACCGATGTAGTGTTCCCAGGCCACAGGATTCCACAAGCAAACCTCAGTCGTATTCCCAGGACACAGCTATCCAGAATCAACCCGATATCATGTTCCCAGGCGACAGTCTTCCAGAATCAAACCTCAGTCATGTTGCCAGGCCACAGGTTTCCACCATCAAACCTCAGACATGTTCCAAGGCCACAGGGTTCCAGAATAAAACCGTTCTCATGATCCCAGGACACAGGGTTCCTGAATCCACCGATGACATATTCCCAGGCAACAGGGTTCCAGAATCAATCCTCAGTTAGGTTCCTAGGCTACAGGGTTCCAGAATAAAACCTCAGTCATGTTCCCAGGCCACAGGGATCCAGAATCAAACCTCAGTCATGTTGCCAGGCCATAGGGTACCACCATCAAACCTCAGTCATATTCCCAGGCCACAAGTTTCCAGAATCAAACCGATGTCACGTTCCCAGTCCACAGGTTTCCACAATCTATCATCAGTCATGTTCCCAGGCCACAGGATTCCAGAAGCAAACCTCAGTCTTATTCCCAGGACACAGGTTTCCAGAATCAACCCGATATCATGTTCCCTGGCCACAGTATTCCAGAATCAAACCTCAGTCATGTTCCAGGCCACAGGGTTCCAGAACCTAGGCTCAGACAGGTTCCCAGGGCACAGTATTCCACAATCTAAACAGATGTCATGTTCCCAAGCCACAGTTTTCCAGAATCTCGCCTCAGTCATATTCCCAGGGCACAGGGATCCAGAATCAAACTTAAGTCATGTTGCCAGGCCATAGGGTACCACCATCAAACCTCAGTCATATTCCCAGGCCACAGGCTTCCAGAATCAAACGGATTTCATTTTCCCAGGCAACAGGTTTCCAGAATCCAAACCGATGTCATGTTCCCAGGCCACAGGATTCCACAATCTCACCTCAGTCATGTTCCCAGGCAAATGGCTTCCCGAATCAAACCTCAGTCATATTCCCAGGCCACAGGGTTCCAGAATCCACCGATGTCATGTTCCCAAGCCACAGGCTTCCCGAATCAATCCTCAGTTATGTTCCCAGGTTACAGGGTTCCAGAATAAAACCTCAGTCATGCTCCCAGTCCACAGGGTTCCAGAACCAAGGCTCAGTCAGTTTCCCAGGGCACAGTATTCCACAATCTAAACAGATGTCATGTTCCCTGGCCACAGTTTTCTAGAATCTCGCCTCAGTCATGTTCCCAGGTCAATGGTTTCCAGAATCAAACATCAGTTATATTCCCAGGCCACAGGCTTCCAGAATCCTCCCATGTCATGTTCCCAGGCCACAGGGTTCCAGAATCAATCCTCAGTTATGTTCCCAGGCTACAGGGTTCCAGAATAAAACCTCAGTCATGCTCCCAGTCCACAGGGTTCCAGAACCAAGGCTCAGTCAGGTTCCCAGTGCACAGTATTCCACAATCTAAACAGATGTCATGTTCCCAGTCCACATTTTTCCAGAATCCCGCCTGAGTCATGTTCCCAGGCCACAGGGATCTAGAATCAAACCTCAGTCATGTTGCCAGGCCATAGGCTACCACCATCAAACCTCAGTCATATTCCCAGGCCACAGGTTTCCAGAATCAAACCGATTTCATGTTCCCAGGCAACAGGGTACCAGAATCCAAACCGATGTCATGTTCCCAGGCCACAGGATTCCACAATCTAACCTCAGTCATGTTCCCAGGCCAAAGGTTTCCAGAATCAAACCTCAGTCATATTCCCAGGCCACAGGGTTCCAGAATCCACCGATGTCATGTTCCCAGGCCACAGGGATCCAGAATCAAACCTCAGTCATGTTGCCTTGCCATAGGGTACCACCATCAAACCTCTGTCATATTCCCAGTCCACATTTTTCCAGAATCACGCCTGAGTCATGTACCCAGGCCACAGGGATCCAGAATCAAACCTCAGTCATGTTGCCAGGCCATAGGGTACCACCATCAAACCTCAGTCATATTCCCTGGCCACAAGTTTCCAGAATCAAACCGATGTCATGTTCCCAGGCCACAGGTTTCCACAATCCAACATCAGTCATGTTCCCAGGCCACAGGATTCCAGAAGCAAACCTCAGTCTAGTTCCCAGGACACAAGTTTCCAGAATCAACCCGATATCATGTTCCCTGGCCACAGTCTTTCCCAATCAAACCTCAGTCAAGTTGCCAGGCCACAGGGTTCCACAATCTAACATCAGTCATGTTCCCAGGGCACAGTATTCCACAATCTAAACAGATGTCATGTTCCCAAGCCACAGTTTTCCAGAATCTCGCCTCAGTCATGTTCCCAGGCCACAGGGATCCAGAATCAAACCTCAGTCATGTCGGCAGGCCATAGGGTACCTCCATCAAACCTCAGTCATATTCCCAGTCCACAGGCTTCCAGAATCAAACGGATTTCATGTTCCCAGGCAACAGGTTTCCAGAATCCAAACCGATGTCATGTTCCCAGGCCACAGGATTCCACAATCTAATGTCAGTCATGTTCCCAGGCCACAGGTTTCCACAATCTAACATCAGTCATGTTCCCAGGCCAATGGTTTCCAGAATCAAACCTCAGTCATATTCCCAGGCCACAGGGTTCCAGAATCCAACCGATGTCGTGTTCCCAGGCCACAGGATTCCACAAACAAACCTCAGTCGTGTTCCCAGGACACAGCTTTCCAGAATCAACCCGATATCATGTTCCCTGGCGACCGTCTTCCAGAATCAAACCTCACTCATGTTGCCAGGCCACAGGTTTCCACCATCAAACCTCAGACATGTTCCCAGGACACAGGGTTCCAGAATAAAACTGTTCTCATGTTCCCAGGCCACAGGGTTCCAGAATACACCGATGACATGTTCCCAGGCAACAGGGTTCCAGAATCAATCCTCAGTTAGGTTCCCAGGCTACAGGGTTCCAGAATAAAACCTCAGACATGTTACAAGTCCACAGGGTTCCAGAATCAATCCTCAGTTAGGTTCCCAGGCTACAGGGTTCCAGAATAAAACCTCAGTCATGCTCCACGTCCACAGGGTTCCAGAATCAATCCTCAGTTAAGTTCCCAGGCTACAGGGTTCCAGATTAAAACCTCAGTCATGTTCCCAGTCCACAGGTTTCCAGAACCAAGGCTCAGTCAGTTTCCCAGGGCACAGTATTCCACAATCTAAACAGATGTCATGTTCCCAAGCCCCATTTTTTTAGAATCTCGCCTCAGTCATGTTTCCAGGCCACAGGGATCCAGAATCAAACCTCAGTCATGTTGCGAGGCCATAGGGTACCACCATCAAACCTCAGTCATATTCCCAGGCCACAGGCTTCCAGAATCAAACGGATTTCATGTTCCCAGGCAAAACGTTTCCAGAATACAAACCGATGTCATGTTCCCAGGCCACAGGATTCCACAATCTAACCTCAGTCATGTTCCCAGGCCAGTGGTTTCCAGAATTTAACCTCAGCCATATTCCCAGGCCACAGGGTTCCAGAATCCACCGATGTCATGTTCCCAGGCCACAGGGTTCCAGAATCAATCCTCAGTTATGTTCCCAGGCTACAGGGTTCCAGAATAAAACCTCCGTCATGTTCCCAGTCCACAGGGTTCCAGAACCAAGGCTCAGTCAGGTTCCCAGGGCACAGTATTCCACAATCTAAACAGATGTCATGTTCCCAAGCCACAGTTTTCCAGAATCACGCCTCAGTCATGTTCCCAGGCCACAGGGATCCAGAATCAAACCTCAGTCATGTTGCCAGGCCATAGGGTACCACCATCAAAGCTCAGTCATATTCCCAGGCCACAAGTTTCCAGAATCAAACCGATGTCACGTTCCCAGGCCACAGGTTTCCACAATCTATCATCAGTCATGTTCACAGGCCACAGGATTCCAGAAGCAAACCTCAGTCTTATTCCCAGGACACAGGTTTCCAGAATCAACCCGATATCATGTTCCCTGGCCACAGTCTTCCAGAATAAAACCTAAGTTATGTTCCCAGTCCACAGGGTTCCAGAACCAAGGCTCAGTCAGGTTCCCAGGGCACAGTATTCCACAATCTAAACAGATGTCATGTTCCCAAGCCACAGTTTTCCAGAATCACGCCTCAGTCATGTTCCCAGGCCACAGGGATCCAGAATCAAACCTCAGTCATGTTGCCAGGCCATAGGGTACCACCATCAAAGCTCAGTCATATTCCCAGGCCACAAGTTTCCAGAATCAAACCGATGTCACGTTCCCAGGCCACAGGTTTCCACAATCTATCATCAGTCATGTTCACAGGCCACAGGATTCCAGAAGCAAACCTCAGTCTTATTCCCAGGACACAGGTTTCCAGAATCAACCCGATATCATGTTCCCTGGCCACAGTCTTCCAGAATAAAACCTAAGTTATGTTCCCAGTCCACAGGGTTCCAGAACCAAGGCTCAGTCAGTTTCCCAGGGCACAGTATTCCACAATCTAAACAGATGTCATGTTCCCAGGCCACAGTTTTCTAGAATCTCGCCTCAGTCATGTTCCCAGGTCAATGGTTTCCAGAATCAAACCTCAGTTATATTCCCAGGCCACAGGTTTCCAGAATCCTCCGATGTCATGTTCCCAGGCCACAGGGTTCCAGAATCAATCCTCAGTTATGTTCCCAGGCTACAGGGTTCCAGAATAAAACCTCAGTCATGCTCCCAGTCCACAGGGTTCCAGAACCAAGGCTCAGTCAGGTTCCCAGTGCACAGTATTCCACAATCTAAACAGATGTCATGTTCCCAGTCCACATTTTTCCAGAATCCCGCCTGAGTCATGTTCCCAGGCCACAGGGATCTAGAATCAAACCTCAGTCATGTTGCCAGGCCATAGGCTACCACCATCAAACCTCAGTCATATTCCCAGGCCACAGGTTTCCAGAATCAAACCGATTTCATGTTCCCAGGCAACAGGGTACCAGAATCCAAACCGATGTCATGTTCCCAGGCCACAGGATTCCACAATCTAACCTCAGTCATGTTCCCAGGCCAAAGGTTTCCAGAATCAAACCTCAGTCATATTCCCAGGCCACAGGGTTCCAGAATCCACCGATGTCATGTTCCAAGGCCACAGCGATCCAGAATCAAACCTCAGTCATGTTGCCTTGCCATAGGGTACCACCATCAAACCTCTGTCATATTTCCAGTCCACATTTTTCCAGAATCACGCCTGAGTCCTGTACCCAGGCCACAGGGATCCAGAATCAAACCTCAGTCATGTTGCCAGGCCATAGGGTACCACCATCAAACCTCAGTCATATTCCCGGGCCACAAGTTTCCAGAATCAAACCGATGTCATGTTCCCAGGCCATAGGATTCCAGAAGCAAACCTCAGTCTTGTTCCCAGGACACAAGTTTTCAGAATCAACCCGATATCATGTTCCCTGGCCACAGTCTTTCCCAATCAAACCTCAGTCAAGTTGCCAGGCCACAGGGTTCCACAATGTAAAATCAGTCATGTTCCCAGGCCAATGGTTTCCAGAATCAAACCTCAGTCATATTCCCAGGCCACAGGGTTCCAGAATCCAACCGATGTCGTGTTCCCGGGCCACAGGATTCCACAAGCAAACCTTAGTCGTGTTCCCAGGACACAGCTTTCCAGAATCAACCCGATAATATGTTCCCTGGCGACCGTCTTCCAGAATCAAACCTCAGTCATGTTGCCAGGACACAGGGTTCCAGAATAAAACCGTTCTCATGTTCCCAGGCCACAGGGTTCCAGAATCCACCGATGATATGTTCCCAGGCAACAGGGTTCCAGAATCAATCCTCAGTCAGGTTCCCAGGCTACAGGGTTCCAGAATAAAACCTCAGTCATGTTCCCAGTCCACAGGGTTCCAGAACCAAGGCTCAGTCAGTTTCCCAGGGCACAGTATTCCACAATCTAAACAAATGTCATGTTCCCAGGCCAAAGTTTTCCAGAATCACGCCTCAGTCATGTTCCAAGGCCACAGGGATAAAGAATCAAACCTCAGTCATGTTGCCAGGCCATTGGGTACCACCATCAAACCTCAGTCATATTCCCAGGCCACAAGTTTCCAGAATCAAACCGATGTCATATTCCCAGGACACAGGTTTCCAGAATCAACCCGATATCATGTTCCCTGGCCACAGTCTTCCAGAATCAAACCTCAGTCATGTTCCAGGCCACAGGGTTCCAGAACCAAAGCTCAGCCAGGTTCCCAGGGCAGAGTATTCCACAATCTTAACAGATGTCATATTCCCAGGCCACAGTTTTCCAGAATCACACCTCAGTCATGTTCCCAGGCCACAGGGATCCAGAATCAAACCTCAGTCATTTTGCCAGGCCGTAGGGTACCACCAGCAAACCTCAGTCATATTCCCAGGCCACAAGTTTCCAGAATCAAACCGATGTCATGTTCCCAGGCCACAGGGTTCCAGAATCCACCGATGTCATGTTCCCAGTCCACAGGGTTCCAGAACCAAGGCTCAGTCATTTTCCCAGCGCACAGTATTCCAAAATCTAAACAGATGTCATGTTCCCAGGCCACAGTTTTCCAGAATCACGTCTGAGTCATGTTCCCAGGCCACAGCGATCCAGAATCAAACCTCAGTCATGTTGCCATGACATAGGGTACCACCATCAAACCTCAGTCATATTCCCAGGCCACAATTTTCCAGAATCAAGCCTGAGTCATATTCCCAGGCCGAAGGGATCGAGAATGAAACCTCAGTCATATTCCCAGGCCACAGGGTTCCAGAATCCACCGATGTCTTGTTCCCAGGCCACAGGGTTCCAGAACCAAGGCTCAGTCAGGTTCCCAGGGCACAGTATTCCACAATCTAAACAGATGTCATGTTCCCAGGCCACAATTTTCCAGAATCAAGCCTGAGTCATGTTCCCAGGCCGAAGGGATCCAGAATCAATCCTCAGTCAGTTTCCCAGGCTACAGGGTTCCAGAATAAAACCTCAGTCATGTTCCAAGTCCACAGGGTTCCAGAATGAATCCTCAGTTAGGTTCCCAGGTTACAGGGTTCCAGAATAAAACCTCAGTCATGTTCCCAGGCCACAGAGTTCCAGAATCCACCGATGTCATGTTCCCAGTCCACAGGGTTCCAGAATCAATCCTCAGTTATGTTCCCAGGCTACAGGGTTCCAGAATAAAACCTCAGTCATGTTCCCAGTCCACAGGGTTCCAAAACCAAGGCTCAGTCAGGTTCCCAGGCCACAGGATTCCACAATCTAACATCAGTCAATTTCCCAGGCCAATGGCTTCCAGAATCAAACCTCAGTCATATTCCCAGGCCACAGGTTTCCAGAATCCACCGATGTCATGTTCCCAGGCCACAGGGTTCCAGAATCAATCCTCAATTATGTTCCCAGGCTACAGGCTTCCAGAATAAAACCTCAGTCATGTTCCCTGTCCACAGGGTTCCAGAACCAAGGCTCAGTCAGGTTCCCAGGGCACAGTATTCCACAATCTAAACAGATGTCATGTTTCCAGGCCACAGTTTTCCAGAATCACGCCTCAGTCATGTTCCCAGGCCACAGGGATCAAGAATCAAACGTCAGTCATGTTGCCAGGCCATAGGTTACACCATCAAACCTCAGACATGTTCCCAAGCCACAGGGTTCCAGAATAAAACCGTTCTCATGTTTCAAGGCCACAGGGTACCAGAATCCACCGATGACATATTCCCAGGCAAAAGGGTTCCAGAATCAATCCTCAGTTAGGTTCCCAGGCTACAGGGTTCCAGAATAAAACCTCAGTCATGTTCCCATTCCACAGGGTTCCAGAACCTAGGTTCAGTCAGATTCCCAGGGCACAGTATTCCACAATCTAAAGAGATGTCATGTTCCCAAGCCACAGTTTTCCAGAATCTCGCCTCAGTCTTGTTCCCAGGCCACAGGGATGCAGAATCAAACCTCAGTCATGTTGCCAGGCCACAGGTTTCCACCATCAAACCTCAGTATTTTTCCCAGGCCACAGGGTTCCAGAATCCACCGATGACATGTTCCCAGGCAACAGGGTTCCAGAGTCAATCCTCAGTTAGGTTCCCAGGCTACAGGGTTCCAGAATAAAACATCAGTCCTGTTCCACGTCCACAGGGTTCCAGAATCAATCCTCAGTTAGCTTCCCAGGCTACAGGGTTCCAGAATAATACCACAGTCATGTTCCCTGTACACAGGGTTCCAGAACCAAGGCTCAGTCAGGTTCCCAGGGCACAGTATTCCACAATCTAAACAGATGTCATGTTCCCAGGCCACAATTTTCCAGAATCAAGCCTGAGTCATGTTCCCAGGCCGAAGGGATCCAGAATCAATCCTCAGTCAGTTTCCCAGGCTACAGGGTTCCAGAATAAAACCTCAGTTATGTTCCAAGTCCACAGGGTTCCAGAATAAAACCTCAGTCATGTTCCCAGGCCACAGAGTTCCAGAATCCACCGATGTCATGTTCCCAGTCCACAGGGTTCCAGAATCAATCCTCAGTTATGTTCCCAGGCTACAGGGTTCCAGAATAAAACCTCAGTCATGTTCCCAGTCCACAGGGTTCCAAAACCAAGGCTCAGTCAGGTTCCCAGGGCACAGTATTCCACAATCTAAACAGATGTCATGTTCCCAGGCCACAGTTTTCCAGAATCACGCCTCAGTCATGTACCCAGGCCACAGGGATCCAGAATCAAACCTCAGTCATGTTGCCAGGCCATAGGGTAACACCATCAAACCTGAGTCATATTCCCAGGCCACAGGCTTCCAGAATCAAACGGATTTCATGTTCCCAGGCCACAGGGTTCCAGAATCCAACCGATGTAGTGTTCCCAGGCCACAGGATTCCACAAGCAAACCTCAGTCGTGTTCCCAGGACACAGCTTTCCAGAATCAACCCGGTATCATATTCCCTGGCGACAGTCTTCCAGAATCTAACCTCAGTCATGTTGCCAGGCCACAGGTTTCCACCATCAAACCTCAGACATGTTCCCAGGCCACAGGGTTCCAGAATAAAACCGTTCTCATGATCCCAGGACACAGGGTTCCTGAATCCACCGATGACATGTTCCCAGGCAACAGGGTTCCAGAATCAATCCTCAGTTAGGATCCCAGGCTACAGGGTTCCAGAATAAAACCTCAGTCATGTTCCCAGGCCACAGGGATCCAGAATCAAACCTCAGTCATTTTGCCAGGCCATAGGGTACCGCCATCAAAGCTCAGTCATATTCCCAGGCCACAAGTTTCCAGAATCAAACCGATGTCACGTTCCCAGGCCACAGGTTTCCACAATCTATCATCAGTCATGTTCCCAGGCCACAGGATTCCAGAAGCAAACCTCAGTCTTATTCCCAGGACACAGGTTTCCAGAATCAACCCGATATCATGTTCCCTGGCCACAGTCTTCCAGAATCAAACCTCAGTCATGTTCCAGGCCACAGGGTTCCAGAACCTAGGCTCAGTCAGGTTCCCAGGGCACAGTATTCCACAATCTAAACAGATGTCATGTTCCCAAGCCACAGTTTTCCAGAATCTCGCCTCAGTCATATTCCCAGGGCACAGGGATCCAGAATCAAACTTAAGTCATGTTGCCAGGCCATAGGGTACCACCATCAAACCTCTGTCATATTCCCAGTCCATATTTTTCCAGAATCACGCCTGAGTCATGTACCCAGGCCACAGGGATCCAGAATCAAACCTCAGTCATGTTGCCAGGCCATAGGGTACCACCATCAAACCTCAGTCATATTCCCGGGCCACAAGTTTCCAGAATCAAACCGATGTCATGTTCCCAGGCCACAGGATTCCAGAAGCAAACCTCAGTCTAGTTCCCAGGACACAAGTTTCCAGAATCAACCCGATATCATGTTCCCTGGCCACAGTCTTTCCCAATCAATCCTCAGTCAAGTTGCCAGGCCACAGGGTTCCACAATCTAACATCAGTCATCTTCCCAGGGCACAGTATTCCACAATCTAAACAGATGTCATGTTCCCAAGCCACAGTTTTCCAGAATCTCGCCTCAGTCATGTTCCCAGGCCACAGGGATCCAGAATCAAACCTCAGTCATGTCGGCAGGCCATAGGGTACCTCCATCAAACCTCAGTCATATTCCCAGTCCACAGGCTTCCAGAATCAAACGGATTTCATGTTCCCAGGCAACAGGGTTCCAGAATCCAAACCGATGTCATGTTCCCAGGCCACAGGATTCCACAATCTAATGTCAGTCATGTTCCCAGGCGACAGTCTTCCAGAATCAAACCTCAGTCATGTTGCCAGGCCACAGGTTTCCACCATCAAACCTCAGACATGTTCCCAGGCCACAGGGTTCCAGAATAAAACTGTTCTCATGTTCCCAGTCCACAGGGTTCCAGAATACACCGATGACATGTTCCCAGGCAACAGGGTTCCAGAATCAATCCTCAGTTAGGTTCCCAGGCTACAGGGTTCCAGAATAAAACCTCAGACATGTTACAAGTCCACAGGGTTCCAGAATCAATCCTCAGTTAGGTTCCCAGGCTACAGGGTTCCAGAATAAAACCTCAGTCATGCTCCACGTCCACAGGGTTCCAGAATCAATCCTCAGTTAAGTTCCCAGGCTACAGGGTTCCAGATTAAAACCTCAGTCATGTTCCCAGTCCACAGGGTTCCAGAACCAAGGCTCAGTCAGTTTCCCAGGGCACAGTATTCCACAATCTAAACAGATGTCATGTTCCCAAGCCACAGTTTTCTAGAATCTCGCCTCAGTCATGTTTCCAGGCCACAGGGATCCAGAATCAAACCTCAGTCATGTTGCCAGGCCATAGGGTACCACCATCAAACCTCAGTCATATTCCCAGGCCACAGGCTTCCAGAATCAAACGGATTTCATGTTCCCAGGCAAAAGGTTTCCAGAATCCAAACCGATGTTATGTTCCCAGGCCACAGCATTCCACAATCTAACCTCAGTCATGTTCCCAGGCCAGTGGTTTCCAGAATCAAACCTCAGCCATATTCCCAGGCCACAGGGTTCCAGAATCCACCGATGTCATGTTCCCAGGCCACAGGGTTCCAGAATCAATCCTCAGTTATGTTCCCAGGCTACAGGGTTCCAGAATAAAACCTCCGTCATGTTCCCAGTCCACAGGGTTCCAGAACCAAGGCTCAGTCAGGTTCCCAGGGCACAGTATTCCACAATCTAAACAGATGTCATGTTCCCAGGCCACAGTTTTCCAGAATCACGCCTCAGTCATATCCCCAGGCCACAGGGATCCAGAATCTAACCTCAGTCATGTTGCCAGGCCATAGGGTACCACCATCAAACCTCAGTCATATTCCCGGGCCACAAGTTTCCGGAATCAAACCGATGTCATGTTCCCAGGCCGCAGGTTTCCACAATCTAACATCAGTAATGTTCCCAGGCCACAGGATTCCAGAAGCAAACCTCAGTCTTGTTCCCAGGACACAAGTTTCCAGAATCAACCCGATATTATGTTCCCTGGCCACAGTCTTTCCCAATCAAACCTCAGTCAAGTTGCCAGGCCACAGGGTTCCAGAACCTAGGCTCAGTCAGGATCCCTGGCACAGTGTTCCACAATCTAAACAGATGTCATGTTCCCAAGCCACAGTTTTCTAGAATCTCGCCTCAGTCATGTTTCCAGGCCACAGGGATCCAGAATCAAACCTCAGTCATGTTGCCAGTCATAGGTTACCACCATCAAACCTCAGTCATATTCCCAGTGCCAGGCTTCCAGAATCAAACGGATTTCATGTTCCCAGGCAAAAGGGTTCCAGAATCCAAACCGATGTCATGTTCCCAGGCCACAGGATTCCACAATCTAATGTCAGTCTTGTTCCCAGGCCACAGGTTTCCACAATCTAACATCAGTGACGTTCCCAGGCCAATGGTTTCCATAATCAAACCTCAGTCATATTCCCAGGCGACAGGGTTCCAGAATCCAACCGATGTAGTGTTCCCAGGCCACAGGATTCCACAAGCAAACCTCAGTCGTATTCCCAGGACACAGCTATCCAGAATCAACCCGATATCATGTTCCCAGGCGACAGTCTTCCAGAATCAAACCTCAGTCATGTTGCCAGGCCACAGGTTTCCACCATCAAACCTCAGACATGTTCCAAGGCCACAGGGTTCCAGAATAAAACCGTTCTCATGATCCCAGGACACAGGGTTCCTGAATCCACCGATGACATATTCCCAGGCAACAGGGTTCCAGAATCAATCCTCAGTTAGGTTCCTAGGCTACAGGGTTCCAGAATAAAACCTCAGTCATGTTCCCAGGCCACAGGGATCCAGAATCAAACCTCAGTCATGTTGCCAGGCCATAGGGTACCACCATCAAACCTCAGTCATATTCCCAGGCCACAAGTTTCCAGAATCAAACCGATGTCACGTTCCCAGTCCACAGGTTTCCACAATCTATCATCAGTCATGTTCCCAGGCCACAGGATTCCAGAAGCAAACCTCAGTCTTATTCCCAGGACACAGGTTTCCAGAATCAACCCGATATCATGTTCCCTGGCCACAGTATTCCAGAATCAAACCTCAGTCATGTTCCAGGCCACAGGGTTCCAGAACCTAGGCTCAGACAGGTTCCCAGGGCACAGTATTCCACAATCTAAACAGATGTCATGTTCCCAAGCCACAGTTTTCCAGAATCTCGCCTCAGTCATATTCCCAGGGCACAGGGATCCAGAATCAAACTTAAGTCATGTTGCCAGGCCATAGGGTACCACCATCAAACCTCAGTCATATTCCCAGGCCACAGGCTTCCAGAATCAAACGGATTTCATTTTCCCAGGCAACAGGTTTCCAGAATCCAAACCGATGTCATGTTCCCAGGCCACAGGATTCCACAATCTCACCTCAGTCATGTTCCCAGGCAAATGGCTTCCCGAATCAAACCTCAGTCATATTCCCAGGCCACAGGGTTCCAGAATCCACCGATGTCATGTTCCCAGGCCACAGGCTTCCCGAATCAATCCTCAGTTATGTTCCCAGGCTACAGGGTTCCAGAATAAAACATCAGTTATGTTCCCAGTCCACAGGGTTCCAGAACCAAGGCTCAGTCAGTTTCCCAGGGCACAGTATTCCACAATCTAAACAGATGTCATGTTCCCTGGCCACAGTTTTCTAGAATCTCGCCTCAGTCATGTTCCCAGGTCAATGGTTTCCAGAATCAAACATCAGTTATATTCCCAGGCCACAGGCTTCCAGAATCCTCCCATGTCATGTTCCCAGGCCACAGGGTTCCAGAATCAATCCTCAGTTATGTTCCCAGGCTACAGGGTTCCAGAATAAAACCTCAGTCATGCTCCCAGTCCACAGGGTTCCAGAACCAAGGCTCAGTCAGGTTCCCAGTGCACAGTATTCCACAATCTAAACAGATGTCATGTTCCCAGTCCACATTTTTCCAGAATCCCGCCTGAGTCATGTTCCCAGGCCACAGGGATCTAGAATCAAACCTCAGTCATGTTGCCAGGCCATAGGCTACCACCATCAAACCTCAGTCATATTCCCAGGCCACAGGTTTCCAGAATCAAACCGATTTCATGTTCCCAGGCAACAGGGTACCAGAATCCAAACCGATGTCATGTTCCCAGGCCACAGGATTCCACAATCTAACCTCAGTCATGTTCCCAGGCCAAAGGTTTCCAGAATCAAACCTCAGTCATATTCCCAGGCCACAGGGTTCCAGAATCCACCGATGTCATGTTCCCAGGCCACAGGGATCCAGAATCAAACCTCAGTCATGTTGCCTTGCCATAGGGTACCACCATCAAACCTCTGTCATATTCCCAGTCCACATTTTTCCAGAATCACGCCTGAGTCATGTACCCAGGCCACAGGGATCCAGAATCAAACCTCAGTCATGTTGCCAGGCCATAGGGTACCACCATCAAACCTCAGTCATATTCCCTGGCCACAAGTTTCCAGAATCAAACCGATGTCATGTTCCCAGGCCACAGGTTTCCACAATCCAACATCAGTCATGTTCCCAGGCCACAGGATTCCAGAAGCAAACCTCAGTCTAGTTCCCAGGACACAAGTTTCCAGAATCAACCCAATATCATGTTCCCTGGCCACAGTCTTTCCCAATCAAACCTCAGTCAAGTTGCCAGGCCACAGGGTTCCACAATCTAACATCAGTCATGTTCCCAGGGCACAGTATTCCACAATCTAAACAGATGTCATGTTCCCAAGCCACAGTTTTCCAGAATCTCGCCTCAGTCATGTTCCCAGGCCACAGGGATCCAGAATCAAACCTCAGTCATGTCGGCAGGCCATAGGGTACCTCCATCAAACCTCAGTCATATTCCCAGTCCACAGGCTTCCAGAATCAAACGGATTTCATGTTCCCAGGCAACAGGGTTCCAGAATCCAAACCGATGTCATGTTCCCAGGCCACAGGATTCCACAATCTAATGTCAGTCATGTTCCCAGGCCACAGGTTTCCACAATCTAACATCAGTCATGTTCCCAGGCCAATGGTTTCCAGAATCAAACCTCAGTCATATTCCCAGGCCACAGGGTTCCAGAATCCAACCGATGTCGTGTTCCCAGGCCACAGGATTCCACAAACAAACCTCAGTCGTGTTCCCAGGACACAGCTTTCCAGAATCAACCCGATATCATGTTCCCTGGCGACCGTCTTCCAGAATCAAACCTCACTCATGTTGCCAGGCCACAGGTTTCCACCATCAAACCTCAGACATGTTCCCAGGACACAGGGTTCCAGAATAAAACTGTTCTCATGTTCCCAGGCCACAGGGTTCCAGAATACACCGATGACATGTTCCCAGGCAACAGGGTTCCAGAATCAATCCTCAGTTAGGTTCCCAGGCTACAGGGTTCCAGAATAAAACCTCAGACATGTTACAAGTCCACAGGGTTCCAGAATCAATCCTCAGTTAGGTTCCCAGGCTACAGGGTTCCAGAATAAAACCTCAGTCATGCTCCACGTCCACAGGGTTCCAGAATCAATCCTCAGTTAAGTTCCCAGGCTACAGGGTTCCAGATTAAAACCTCAGTCATGTTCCCAGTCCACAGGGTTCCAGAACCAAGGCTCAGTCAGTTTCCCAGGGCACAGTATTCCACAATCTAAACAGATGTCATGTTCCCAAGCCCCATTTTTTTAGAATCTCGCCTCAGTCATGTTTCCAGGCCACAGGGATCCAGAATCAAACCTCAGTCATGTTGCGAGGCCATAGGGTACCACCATCAAACCTCAGTCATATTCCCAGGCCACAGGCTTCCAGAATCAAACGGATTTCATGTTCCCAGGCAAAACGTTTCCAGAATACAAACCGATGTCATGTTCCCAGGCCACAGGATTCCACAATCTAACCTCAGTCATGTTCCCAGGCCAGTGGTTTCCAGAATTTAACCTCAGCCATATTCCCAGGCCACAGGGTTCCAGAATCCACCGATGTCATGTTCCCAGGCCACAGGGTTCCAGAATCAATCCTCAGTTATGTTCCCAGGCTACAGGGTTCCAGAATAAAACCTCCGTCATGTTCCCAGTCCACAGGGTTCCAGAACCAAGGCTCAGTCAGGTTCCCAGGGCACAGTATTCCACAATCTAAACAGATGTCATGTTCCCAGGCCACAGTTTTCTAGAATCTCGCCTCAGTCATGTTCCCAGGTCAATGGTTTCCAGAATCAAACCTCAGTTATATTCCCAGGCCACAGGTTTCCAGAATCCTCCGATGTCATGTTCCCAGGCCACAGGGTTCCAGAATCAATCCTCAGTTATGTTCCCAGGCTACAGGGTTCCAGAATAAAACCTCCGTCATGTTCCCAGTCCACAGGGTTCCAGAACCAAGGCTCAGTCAGGTTCCCAGGGCACAGTATTCCACAATCTAAACAGATGTCATGTTCCCAAGCCACAGTTTTCCAGAATCACGCCTCAGTCATGTTCCCAGGCCACAGGGATCCAGAATCAAACCTCAGTCATGTTGCCAGGCCATAGGGTACCACCATCAAAGCTCAGTCATATTCCCAGGCCACAAGTTTCCAGAATCAAACCGATGTCACGTTCCCAGGCCACAGGTTTCCACAATCTATCATCAGTCATGTTCACAGGCCACAGGATTCCAGAAGCAAACCTCAGTCTTATACCCAGGACACAGGTTTCCAGAATCAACCCGATATCATGTTCCCTGGCCACAGTCTTCCAGAATAAAACCTAAGTTATGTTCCCAGTCCACAGGGTTCCAGAACCAAGGCTCAGTCAGTTTCCCAGGGCACAGTATTCCACAATCTAAACAGATGTCATGTTCCCAGGCCACAGTTTTCTAGAATCTCGCCTCTGTCATGTTCCCAGGTCAATGGTTTCCAGAATCAAACCTCAGTTATATTCCCAGGCCACAGGTTTCCAGAATCCTCCGATGTCATGTTCCCAGGCCACAGGGTTCCAGAATCAATCCTCAGTTATGTTCCCAGGCTACAGGGTTCCAGAATAAAACCTCAGTCATGCTCCCAGTCCACAGGGTTCCAGAACCAAGGCTCAGTCAGGTTCCCAGTGCACAGTATTCCACAATCTAAACAGATGTCATGTTCCCAGTCCACATTTTTCCAGAATCCCGCCTGAGTCATGTTCCCAGGCCACAGGGATCTAGAATCAAACCTCAGTCATGTTGCCAGGCCATAGGCTACCACCATCAAACCTCAGTCATATTCCCAGGCCACAGGTTTCCAGAATCAAACCGATTTCATGTTCCCAGGCAACAGGGTACCAGAATCCAAACCGATGTCATGTTCCCAGGCCACAGGATTCCACAATCTAACCTCAGTCATGTTCCCAGGCCAAAGGTTTCCAGAATCAAACCTCAGTCATATTCCCAGGCCACAGGGTTCCAGAATCCACCGATGTCATGTTCCAAGGCCACAGCGATCCAGAATCAAACCTCAGTCATGTTGCCTTGCCATAGGGTACCACCATCAAACCTCTGTCATATTTCCAGTCCACATTTTTCCAGAATCACGCCTGAGTCCTGTACCCAGGCCACAGGGATCCAGAATCAAACCTCAGTCATGTTGCCAGGCCATAGGGTACCACCATCAAACCTCAGTCATATTCCCGGGCCACAAGTTTCCAGAATCAAACCGATGTCATGTTCCCAGGCCATAGGATTCCAGAAGCAAACCTCAGTCTTGTTCCCAGGACACAAGTTTTCAGAATCAACCCGATATCATGTTCCCTGGCCACAGTCTTTCCCAATCAAACCTCAGTCAAGTTGCCAGGCCACAGGGTTCCACAATCTAAAATCAGTCATGTTCCCAGGCCAATGGTTTCCAGAATCAAACCTCAGTCATATTCCCAGGCCACAGGGTTCCAGAATCCAACCGATGTCGTGTTCCCAGGCCACAGGATTCCACAAGCAAACCTTAGTCGTGTTCCCAGGACACAGCTTTCCAGAATCAACCCGATAATATGTTCCCTGGCGACCGTCTTCCAGAATCAAACCTCAGTCATGTTGCCAGCACACAGGGTTCCAGAATAAAACCGTTCTCATGTTCCCAGGCCACAGGGTTCCAGAATCCACCGATGATATGTTCCCAGGCAACAGGGTTCCAGAATCAATCCTCAGTCAGGTTCCCAGGCTACAGGGTTCCAGAATAAAACCTCAGTCATGTTCCCAGTCCACAGGGTTCCAGAACCAAGGCTCAGTCAGGTTCCCAGGGCACAGTATTCCACAATCTAAACAGATGTCATGTTCCCAAGCCACAGTTTTCCAGAATCACGCCTCAGTCATGTTCCCAGGCCACAGGGATCCAGAATCAAACCTCAGTCATGTTGCCAGGCCATAGGGTACCACCATCAAAGCTCAGTCATATTCCCAGGCCACAAGTTTCCAGAATCAAACCGATGTCACGTTCCCAGGCCACAGGTTTCCACAATCTATCATCAGTCATGTTCACAGGCCACAGGATTCCAGAAGCAAACCTCAGTCTTATTCCCAGGACACAGGTTTCCAGAATCAACCCGATATCATGTTCCCTGGCCACAGTCTTCCAGAATAAAACCTAAGTTATGTTCCCAGTCCACAGGGTTCCAGAACCAAGGCTCAGTCAGTTTCCCAGGGCACAGTATTCCACAATCTAAACAGATGTCATGTTCCCAGGCCACAGTTTTCTAGAATCTCGCCTCAGTCATGTTCCCAGGTCAATGGTTTCCAGAATCAAACCTCAGTTATATTCCCAGGCCACAGGTTTCCAGAATCCTCCGATGTCATGTTCCCAGGCCACAGGGTTCCAGAATCAATCCTCAGTTATGTTCCCAGGCTACAGGGTTCCAGAATAAAACCTCAGTCATGCTCCCAGTCCACAGGGTTCCAGAACCAAGGCTCAGTCAGGTTCCCAGTGCACAGTATTCCACAATCTAAACAGATGTCATGTTCCCAGTCCACATTTTTCCAGAATCCCGCCTGAGTCATGTTCCCAGGCCACAGGGATCTAGAATCAAACCTCAGTCATGTTGCCAGGCCATAGGCTACCACCATCAAACCTCAGTCATATTCCCAGGCCACAGGTTTCCAGAATCAAACCGATTTCATGTTCCCAGGCAACAGGGTACCAGAATCCAAACCGATGTCATGTTCCCAGGCCACAGGATTCCACAATCTAACCTCAGTCATGTTCCCAGGCCAAAGGTTTCCAGAATCAAACCTCAGTCATATTCCCAGGCCACAGGGTTCCAGAATCCACCGATGTCATGTTCCAAGGCCACAGCGATCCAGAATCAAACCTCAGTCATGTTGCCTTGCCATAGGGTACCACCATCAAACCTCTGTCATATTTCCAGTCCACATTTTTCCAGAATCACGCCTGAGTCCTGTACCCAGGCCACAGGGATCCAGAATCAAACCTCAGTCATGTTGCCAGGCCATAGGGTACCACCATCAAACCTCAGTCATATTCCCGGGCCACAAGTTTCCAGAATCAAACCGATGTCATGTTCCCAGGCCATAGGATTCCAGAAGCAAACCTCAGTCTTGTTCCCAGGACACAAGTTTTCAGAATCAACCCGATATCATGTTCCCTGGCCACAGTCTTTCCCAATCAAACCTCAGTCAAGTTGCCAGGCCACAGGGTTCCACAATCTAAAATCAGTCATGTTCCCAGGCCAATGGTTTCCAGAATCAAACCTCAGTCATATTCCCAGGCCACAGGGTTCCAGAATCCAACCGATGTCGTGTTCCCAGGCCACAGGATTCCACAAGCAAACCTTAGTCGTGTTCCCAGGACACAGCTTTCCAGAATCAACCCGATAATATGTTCCCTGGCGACCGTCTTCCAGAATCAAACCTCAGTCATGTTGCCAGCACACAGGGTTCCAGAATAAAACCGTTCTCATGTTCCCAGGCCACAGGGTTCCAGAATCCACCGATGATATGTTCCCAGGCAACAGGGTTCCAGAATCAATCCTCAGTCAGGTTCCCAGGCTACAGGGTTCCAGAATAAAACCTCAGTCATGTTCCCAGTCCACAGGGTTCCAGAACCAAGGCTCAGTCAGGTTCCCAGGGCACAGTATTCCACAATCTAAACAGATGTCATGTTCCCAAGCCACAGTTTTCCAGAATCATGCCTCAGTCATGTTCCCAGGCCACAGGGATCCAGAATCAAACCTCAGTCATGTTGCCAGGCCATAGGGTACCACCATCAAAGCTCAGTCATATTCCCAGGCCACAAGTTTCCAGAATCAAACCGATGTCACGTTCCCAGGCCACAGGTTTCCACAATCTATCATCAGTCATGTTCACAGGCCACAGGATTCCAGAAGCAAACCTCAGTCTTATTCCCAGGACACAGGTTTCCAGAATCAACCCGATATCATGTTCCCTGGCCACAGTCTTCCAGAATAAAACCTAAGTTATGTTCCCAGTCCACAGGGTTCCAGAACCAAGGCTCAGTCAGTTTCCCAGGGCACAGTATTCCACAATCTAAACAGATGTCATGTTCCCAGGCCACAGTTTTCTAGAATCTCGCCTCAGTCATGTTCCCAGGTCAATGGTTTCCAGAATCAAACCTCAGTTATATTCCCAGGCCACAGGTTTCCAGAATCCTCCGATGTCATGTTCCCAGGCCACAGGGTTCCAGAATCAATCCTCAGTTATGTTCCCAGGCTACAGGGTTCCAGAATAAAACCTCAGTCATGCTCCCAGTCCACAGGGTTCCAGAACCAAGGCTCAGTCAGGTTCCCAGTGCACAGTATTCCACAATCTAAACAGATGTCATGTTCCCAGTCCACATTTTTCCAGAATCCCGCCTGAGTCATGTTCCCAGGCCACAGGGATCTAGAATCAAACCTCAGTCATGTTGCCAGGCCATAGGCTACCACCATCAAACCTCAGTCATATTCCCAGGCCACAGGTTTCCAGAATCAAACCGATTTCATGTTCCCAGGCAACAGGGTACCAGAATCCAAACCGATGTCATGTTCCCAGGCCACAGGATTCCACAATCTAACCTCAGTCATGTTCCCAGGCCAAAGGTTTCCAGAATCAAACCTCAGTCATATTCCCAGGCCACAGGGTTCCAGAATCCACCGATGTCATGTTCCAAGGCCACAGCGATCCAGAATCAAACCTCAGTCATGTTGCCTTGCCATAGGGTACCACCATCAAACCTCTGTCATATTTCCAGTCCACATTTTTCCAGAATCACGCCTGAGTCCTGTACCCAGGCCACAGGGATCCAGAATCAAACCTCAGTCATGTTGCCAGGCCATAGGGTACCACCATCAAACCTCAGTCATATTCCCGGGCCACAAGTTTCCAGAATCAAACCGATGTCATGTTCCCAGGCCATAGGATTCCAGAAGCAAACCTCAGTCTTGTTCCCAGGACACAAGTTTTCAGAATCAACCCGATATCATGTTCCCTGGCCACAGTCTTTCCCAATCAAACCTCAGTCAAGTTGCCAGGCCACAGGGTTCCACAATCTAAAATCAGTCATGTTCCCAGGCCAATGGTTTCCAGAATCAAACCTCAGTCATATTCCCAGGCCAAAGGGTTCCAGAATCCAACCGATGTCGTGTTCCCAGGCCACAGGATTCCACAAGCAAACCTTAGTCGTGTTCCCAGGACACAGCTTTCCAGAATCAACCCGATAATATGTTCCCTGGCGACCGTCTTCCAGAATCAAACCTCAGTCATGTTGCCAGGACACAGGGTTCCAGAATAAAACCGTTCTCATGTTCCCAGGCCACAGGGTTCCAGAATCCACCGATGATATGTTCCCAGGCAACAGGGTTCCAGAATCAATCCTCAGTCAGGTTCCCAGGCTACAGGGTTCCAGAATAAAACCTCAGTCATGTTCCCAGTCCACAGGGTTCCAGAACCAAGGCTCAGTCAGTTTCCCAGGGCACAGTATTCCACAATCTAAACAAATGTCATGTTCCCAGGCCAAAGTTTTCCAGAATCACGCCTCAGTCATGTTCCAAGGCCACAGGGATAAAGAATCAAACCTCAGTCATGTTGCCAGGCCATTGGGTACCACCATCAAACCTCAGTCATATTCCCAGGCCACAAGTTTCCAGAATCAAACCGATGTCATATTCCCAGGACACAGGTTTCCAGAATCAACCCGATATCATGTTCCCTGGCCACAGTCTTCCAGAATCAAACCTCAGTCATGTTCCAGGCCACAGGGTTCCAGAACCAAAGCTCAGCCAGGTTCCCAGGGCAGAGTATTCCACAATCTTAACAGATGTCATATTCCCAGGCCACAGTTTTCCAGAATCACACCTCAGTCATGTTCCCAGGCCACAGGGATCCAGAATCAAACCTCAGTCATTTTGCCAGGCTGTAGGGTACCACCAGCAAACCTCAGTCATATTCCCAGGCCACAAGTTTCCAGAATCAAACCGATGTCATGTTCCCAGGCCACAGGGTTCCAGAATCCACCGATGTCATGTTCCCAGTCCACAGGGTTCCAGAACCAAGGCTCAGTCATTTTCCCAGCGCACAGTATTCCACAATCTAAACAGATGTCATGTTCCCAGGCCACAGTTTTCCAGAATCACGTCTGAGTCATGTTCCCAGGCCACAGGGATCCAGAATCAAACCTCAGTCATGTTGCCATGACATAGGGTACCACCATCAAACCTCAGTCATATTCCCAGGCCACAATTTTCCAGAATCAAGCCTGAGTCATATTCCCAGGCCGAAGGGATCGAGAATGAAACCTCAGTCATATTCCCAGGCCACAGGGTTCCAGAATCCACCGATGTCTTGTTCCCAGGCCACAGGGTTCCAGAACCAAGGCTCAGTCAGGTTCCCAGGGCACAGTATTCCACAATCTAAACAGATGTCATGTTCCCAGGCCACAATTTTCCAGAATCAAGCCTGAGTCATGTTCCCAGGCCGAAGGGATCCAGAATCAATCCTCAGTCAGTTTCCCAGGCTACAGGGTTCCAGAATAAAACCTCAGTCATGTTCCAAGTCCACAGGGTTACAGAATGAATCCTCAGTTAGGTTCCCAGGTTACAGGGTTCCAGAATAAAACCTCAGTCATGTTCCCAGGCCACAGAGTTCCAGAATCCACCGATGTCATGTTCCCAGTCCACAGGGTTCCAGAATCAATCCTCAGTTATGTTCCCAGGCTACAGGGTTCCAGAATAAAACCTCAGTCATATTCCCAGGCCACAGGGTTCCAGAATCCACCGATGTCATGTTCCAAGGCCACAGCGATCCAGAATCAAACCTCAGTCATGTTGCCTTGCCATAGGGTACCACCATCAAACCTCTGTCATATTTCCAGTCCACATTTTTCCAGAATCACGCCTGAGTCCTGTACCCAGGCCACAGGGATCCAGAATCAAACCTCAGTCATGTTGCCAGGCCATAGGGTACCACCATCAAACCTCAGTCATATTCCCGGGCCACAAGTTTCCAGAATCAAACCGATGTCATGTTCCCAGGCCATAGGATTCCAGAAGCAAACCTCAGTCTTGTTCCCAGGACACAAGTTTTCAGAATCAACCCGATATCATGTTCCCTGGCCACAGTCTTTCCCAATCAAACCTCAGTCAAGTTGCCAGGCCACAGGGTTCCACAATCTAAAATCAGTCATGTTCCCAGGCCAATGGTTTCCAGAATCAAACCTCAGTCATATTCCCAGGCCACAGGGTTCCAGAATCCAACCGATGTCGTGTTCCCAGGCCACAGGATTCCACAAGCAAACCTTAGTCGTGTTCCCAGGACACAGCTTTCCAGAATCAACCCGATAATATGTTCCCTGGCGACCGTCTTCCAGAATCAAACCTCAGTCATGTTGCCAGCACACAGGGTTCCAGAATAAAACCGTTCTCATGTTCCCAGGCCACAGGGTTCCAGAATCCACCGATGATATGTTCCCAGGCAACAGGGTTCCAGAATCAATCCTCAGTCAGGTTCCCAGGCTACAGGGTTCCAGAATAAAACCTCAGTCATGTTCCCAGTCCACAGGGTTCCAGAACCAAGGCTCAGTCAGGTTCCCAGGGCACAGTATTCCACAATCTAAACAGATGTCATGTTCCCAAGCCACAGTTTTCCAGAATCACGCCTCAGTCATGTTCCCAGGCCACAGGGATCCAGAATCAAACCTCAGTCATGTTGCCAGGCCATAGGGTACCACCATCAAAGCTCAGTCATATTCCCAGGCCACAAGTTTCCAGAATCAAACCGATGTCACGTTCCCAGGCCACAGGTTTCCACAATCTATCATCAGTCATGTTCACAGGCCACAGGATTCCAGAAGCAAACCTCAGTCTTATTCCCAGGACACAGGTTTCCAGAATCAACCCGATATCATGTTCCCTGGCCACAGTCTTCCAGAATAAAACCTAAGTTATGTTCCCAGTCCACAGGGTTCCAGAACCAAGGCTCAGTCAGTTTCCCAGGGCACAGTATTCCACAATCTAAACAGATGTCATGTTCCCAGGCCACAGTTTTCTAGAATCTCGCCTCAGTCATGTTCCCAGGTCAATGGTTTCCAGAATCAAACCTCAGTTATATTCCCAGGCCACAGGTTTCCAGAATCCTCCGATGTCATGTTCCCAGGCCACAGGGTTCCAGAATCAATCCTCAGTTATGTTCCCAGGCTACAGGGTTCCAGAATAAAACCTCAGTCATGCTCCCAGTCCACAGGGTTCCAGAACCAAGGCTCAGTCAGGTTCCCAGTGCACAGTATTCCACAATCTAAACAGATGTCATGTTCCCAGTCCACATTTTTCCAGAATCCCGCCTGAGTCATGTTCCCAGGCCACAGGGATCTAGAATCAAACCTCAGTCATGTTGCCAGGCCATAGGCTACCACCATCAAACCTCAGTCATATTCCCAGGCCACAGGTTTCCAGAATCAAACCGATTTCATGTTCCCAGGCAACAGGGTACCAGAATCCAAACCGATGTCATGTTCCCAGGCCACAGGATTCCACAATCTAACCTCAGTCATGTTCCCAGGCCAAAGGTTTCCAGAATCAAACCTCAGTCATATTCCCAGGCCACAGGGTTCCAGAATCCACCGATGTCATGTTCCAAGGCCACAGCGATCCAGAATCAAACCTCAGTCATGTTGCCTTGCCATAGGGTACCACCATCAAACCTCTGTCATATTTCCAGTCCACATTTTTCCAGAATCACGCCTGAGTCCTGTACCCAGGCCACAGGGATCCAGAATCAAACCTCAGTCATGTTGCCAGGCCATAGGGTACCACCATCAAACCTCAGTCATATTCCCGGGCCACAAGTTTCCAGAATCAAACCGATGTCATGTTCCCAGGCCATAGGATTCCAGAAGCAAACCTCAGTCTTGTTCCCAGGACACAAGTTTTCAGAATCAACCCGATATCATGTTCCCTGGCCACAGTCTTTCCCAATCAAACCTCAGTCAAGTTGCCAGGCCACAGGGTTCCACAATCTAAAATCAGTCATGTTCCCAGGCCAATGGTTTCCAGAATCAAACCTCAGTCATATTCCCAGGCCACAGGGTTCCAGAATCCAACCGATGTCGTGTTCCCAGGCCACAGGATTCCACAAGCAAACCTTAGTCGTGTTCCCAGGACACAGCTTTCCAGAATCAACCCGATAATATGTTCCCTGGCGACCGTCTTCCAGAATCAAACCTCAGTCATGTTGCCAGCACACAGGGTTCCAGAATAAAACCGTTCTCATGTTCCCAGGCCACAGGGTTCCAGAATCCACCGATGATATGTTCCCAGGCAACAGGGTTCCAGAATCAATCCTCAGTCAGGTTCCCAGGCTACAGGGTTCCAGAATAAAACCTCAGTCATGTTCCCAGTCCACAGGGTTCCAGAACCAAGGCTCAGTCAGGTTCCCAGGGCACAGTATTCCACAATCTAAACAGATGTCATGTTCCCAAGCCACAGTTTTCCAGAATCACGCCTCAGTCATGTTCCCAGGCCACAGGGATCCAGAATCAAACCTCAGTCATGTTGCCAGGCCATAGGGTACCACCATCAAAGCTCAGTCATATTCCCAGGCCACAAGTTTCCAGAATCAAACCGATGTCACGTTCCCAGGCCACAGGTTTCCACAATCTATCATCAGTCATGTTCACAGGCCACAGGATTCCAGAAGCAAACCTCAGTCTTATTCCCAGGACACAGGTTTCCAGAATCAACCCGATATCATGTTCCCTGGCCACAGTCTTCCAGAATAAAACCTAAGTTATGTTCCCAGTCCACAGGGTTCCAGAACCAAGGCTCAGTCAGTTTCCCAGGGCACAGTATTCCACAATCTAAACAGATGTCATGTTCCCAGGCCACAGTTTTCTAGAATCTCGCCTCAGTCATGTTCCCAGGTCAATGGTTTCCAGAATCAAACCTCAGTTATATTCCCAGGCCACAGGTTTCCAGAATCCTCCGATGTCATGTTCCCAGGCCACAGGGTTCCAGAATCAATCCTCAGTTATGTTCCCAGGCTACAGGGTTCCAGAATAAAACCTCAGTCATGCTCCCAGTCCACAGGGTTCCAGAACCAAGGCTCAGTCAGGTTCCCAGTGCACAGTATTCCACAATCTAAACAGATGTCATGTTCCCAGTCCACATTTTTCCAGAATCCCGCCTGAGTCATGTTCCCAGGCCACAGGGATCTAGAATCAAACCTCAGTCATGTTGCCAGGCCATAGGCTACCACCATCAAACCTCAGTCATATTCCCAGGCCACAGGTTTCCAGAATCAAACCGATTTCATGTTCCCAGGCAACAGGGTACCAGAATCCAAACCGATGTCATGTTCCCAGGCCACAGGATTCCACAATCTAACCTCAGTCATGTTCCCAGGCCAAAGGTTTCCAGAATCAAACCTCAGTCATATTCCCAGGCCACAGGGTTCCAGAATCCACCGATGTCATGTTCCAAGGCCACAGCGATCCAGAATCAAACCTCAGTCATGTTGCCTTGCCATAGGGTACCACCATCAAACCTCTGTCATATTTCCAGTCCACATTTTTCCAGAATCACGCCTGAGTCCTGTACCCAGGCCACAGGGATCCAGAATCAAACCTCAGTCATGTTGCCAGGCCATAGGGTACCACCATCAAACCTCAGTCATATTCCCGGGCCACAAGTTTCCAGAATCAAACCGATGTCATGTTCCCAGGCCATAGGATTCCAGAAGCAAACCTCAGTCTTGTTCCCAGGACACAAGTTTTCAGAATCAACCCGATATCATGTTCCCTGGCCACAGTCTTTCCCAATCAAACCTCAGTCAAGTTGCCAGGCCACAGGGTTCCACAATCTAAAATCAGTCATGTTCCCAGGCCAATGGTTTCCAGAATCAAACCTCAGTCATATTCCCAGGCCACAGGGTTCCAGAATCCAACCGATGTCGTGTTCCCAGGCCACAGGATTCCACAAGCAAACCTTAGTCGTGTTCCCAGGACACAGCTTTCCAGAATCAACCCGATAATATGTTCCCTGGCGACCGTCTTCCAGAATCAAACCTCAGTCATGTTGCCAGGACACAGGGTTCCAGAATAAAACCGTTCTCATGTTCCCAGGCCACAGGGTTCCAGAATCCACCGATGATATGTTCCCAGGCAACAGGGTTCCAGAATCAATCCTCAGTCAGGTTCCCAGGCTACAGGGTTCCAGAATAAAACCTCAGTCATGTTCCCAGTCCACAGGGTTCCAGAACCAAGGCTCAGTCAGTTTCCCAGGGCACAGTATTCCACAATCTAAACAAATGTCATGTTCCCAGGCCAAAGTTTTCCAGAATCACGCCTCAGTCATGTTCCAAGGCCACAGGGATAAAGAATCAAACCTCAGTCATGTTGCCAGGCCATTGGGTACCACCATCAAACCTCAGTCATATTCCCAGGCCACAAGTTTCCAGAATCAAACCGATGTCATATTCCCAGGACACAGGTTTCCAGAATCAACCCGATATCATGTTCCCTGGCCACAGTCTTCCAGAATCAAACCTCAGTCATGTTCCAGGCCACAGGGTTCCAGAACCAAAGCTCAGCCAGGTTCCCAGGGCAGAGTATTCCACAATCTTAACAGATGTCATATTCCCAGGCCACAGTTTTCCAGAATCACACCTCAGTCATGTTCCCAGGCCACAGGGATCCAGAATCAAACCTCAGTCATTTTGCCAGGCTGTAGGGTACCACCAGCAAACCTCAGTCATATTCCCAGGCCACAAGTTTCCAGAATCAAACCGATGTCATGTTCCCAGGCCACAGGGTTCCAGAATCCACCGATGTCATGTTCCCAGTCCACAGGGTTCCAGAACCAAGGCTCAGTCATTTTCCCAGCGCACAGTATTCCACAATCTAAACAGATGTCATGTTCCCAGGCCACAGTTTTCCAGAATCACGTCTGAGTCATGTTCCCAGGCCACAGGGATCCAGAATCAAACCTCAGTCATGTTGCCATGACATAGGGTACCACCATCAAACCTCAGTCATATTCCCAGGCCACAATTTTCCAGAATCAAGCCTGAGTCATATTCCCAGGCCGAAGGGATCGAGAATGAAACCTCAGTCATATTCCCAGGCCACAGGGTTCCAGAATCCACCGATGTCTTGTTCCCAGGCCACAGGGTTCCAGAACCAAGGCTCAGTCAGGTTCCCAGGGCACAGTATTCCACAATCTAAACAGATGTCATGTTCCCAGGCCACAATTTTCCAGAATCAAGCCTGAGTCATGTTCCCAGGCCGAAGGGATCCAGAATCAATCCTCAGTCAGTTTCCCAGGCTACAGGGTTCCAGAATAAAACCTCAGTCATGTTCCAAGTCCACAGGGTTACAGAATGAATCCTCAGTTAGGTTCCCAGGTTACAGGGTTCCAGAATAAAACCTCAGTCATGTTCCCAGGCCACAGAGTTCCAGAATCCACCGATGTCATGTTCCCAGTCCACAGGGTTCCAGAATCAATCCTCAGTTATGTTCCCAGGCTACAGGGTTCCAGAATAAAACCTCAGTCATGTTCCCAGTCCACAGGGTTCCAAAACCAAGGCTCAGTCAGGTTCCCAGGCCACAGGATTCCACAATCTAACATCAGTCAATTTCCCAGGCCAATGGCTTCCAGAATCAAACCTCAGTCATATTCCCAGGCCACAGGTTTCCAGAATCCACCGATGTCATGTTCCCAGGCCACAGGGTTCCAGAATCAATCCTCAATTATGTTCCCAGGCTACAGGCTTCCAGAATAAAACCTCAGTCATGTTCCCTGTCCACAGGGTTCCAGAACCAAGGCTCAGTCAGGTTCCCAGGGCACAGTATTCCACAATCTAAACAGATGTCATGTTTCCAGGCCACAGTTTTCCAGAATCACGCCTCAGTCATGTTCCCAGGCCACAGGGATCAAGAATCAAACGTCAGTCATGTTGCCAGGCCATAGGTTACACCATCAAACCTCAGACATGTTCCCAAGCCACAGGGTTCCAGAATAAAACCGTTCTCATGTTTCAAGGCCACAGGGTACCAGAATCCACCGATGACATATTCCCAGGAAAAAGGGTTCCAGAATCAATCCTCAGTTAGGTTCCCAGGCTACAGGGTTCCAGAATAAAACCTCAGTCATGTTCCCATTCCACAGGGTTCCAGAACCTAGGTTCAGTCAGATTCCCAGGGCACAGTATTCCACAATCTAAAGAGATGTCATGTTCCCAAGCCACAGTTTTCCAGAATCTCGCCTCAGTCTTGTTCCCAGGCCACAGGGATGCAGAATCAAACCTCAGTCATGTTGCCAGGCCACAGGTTTCCACCATCAAACCTCAGTATTTTTCCCAGGCCACAGGGTTCCAGAATCCACCGATGACATGTTCCCAGGCAACAGGGTTCCAGAGTCAATCCTCAGTTAGGTTCCCAGGCTACAGGGTTCCAGAATAAAACATCAGTCCTGTTCCACGTCCACAGGGTTCCAGAATCAATCCTCAGTTAGCTTCCCAGGCTACAGGGTTCCAGAATAATACCACAGTCATGTTCCCTGTACACAGGGTTCCAGAACCAAGGCTCAGTCAGGTTCCCAGGGCACAGTATTCCACAATCTAAACAGATGTCATGTTCCCAGGCCACAATTTTCCAGAATCAAGCCTGAGTCATGTTCCCAGGCCGAAGGGATCCAGAATCAATCCTCAGTCAGTTTCCCAGGCTACAGGGTTCCAGAATAAAACCTCAGTCATGTTCCAAGTCCACAGGGTTCCAGAATAAAACCTCAGTCATGTTCCCAGGCCACAGAGTTCCAGAATCCACCGATGTCATGTTCCCAGTCCACAGGGTTCCAGAATCAATCCTCAGTTATGTTCCCAGGCTACAGGGTTCCAGAATAAAACCTCAGTCATGTTCCCAGTCCACAGGGTTCCAAAACCAAGGCTCAGTCAGGTTCCCAGGGCACAGTATTCCACAATCTAAACAGATGTCATGTTCCCAGGCCACAGTTTTCCAGAATCACGCCTCAGTCATGTACCCAGGCCACAGGGATCCAGAATCAAACCTCAGTCATGTTGCCAGGCCATAGGGTAACACCATCAAACCTGAGTCATATTCCCAGGCCACAGGCTTCCAGAATCAAACGGATTTCATGTTCCCAGGCCACAGGGTTCCAGAATCCAACCGATGTAGTGTTCCCAGGCCACAGGATTCCACAAGCAAACCTCAGTCGTGTTCCCAGGACACAGCTTTCCAGAATCAACCCGGTATCATATTCCCTGGCGACAGTCTTCCAGAATCTAACCTCAGTCATGTTGCCAGGCCACAGGTTTCCACCATCAAACCTCAGACATGTTCCCAGGCCACAGGGTTCCAGAATAAAACCGTTCTCATGATCCCAGGACACAGGGTTCCTGAATCCACCGATGACATGTTCCCAGGCAACAGGGTTCCAGAATCAATCCTCAGTTAGGATCCCAGGCTACAGGGTTCCAGAATAAAACCTCAGTCATGTTCCCAGGCCACAGGGATCCAGAATCAAACCTCAGTCATTTTGCCAGGCCATAGGGTACCGCCATCAAAGCTCAGTCATATTCCCAGGCCACAAGTTTCCAGAATCAAACCGATGTCACGTTCCCAGGCCACAGGTTTCCACAATCTATCATCAGTCATGTTCCCAGGCCACAGGATTCCAGAAGCAAACCTCAGTCTTATTCCCAGGACACAGGTTTCCAGAATCAACCCGATATCATGTTCCCTGGCCACAGTCTTCCAGAATCAAACCTCAGTCATGTTCCAGGCCACAGGGTTCCAGAACCTAGGCTCAGTCAGGTTCCCAGGGCACAGTATTCCACAATCTAAACAGATGTCATGTTCCCAAGCCACAGTTTTCCAGAATCCCGCCTGAGTCATGTTCCCAGGCCACAGGGATCTAGAATCAAACCTCAGTCATGTTGCCAGGCCATAGGCTACCACCATCAAACCTCAGTCATATTCCCAGTCCATATTTTTCCAGAATCAAACCGATTTCATGTTCCCAGGCAACAGGGAACCAGAATCCAAACCGATGTCATGTTCCCAGGCCACAGGATTCCACAATCTAACCTCAGTCATGTTCCCAGGCCAAAGGTTTCCAGAATCAAACCTCAGTCATATTCCCAGGCCACAGGGTTCCAAATCCACCGATGTCATGTTCCCAGGCCACAGGGTTCCAGAATCAATCCTCAGTTATGTTCCCAGGCCACAGGGTTCCAGAATAAAAACTCAGTCATGTTCCCAGTCCACAGGGTTCCAGAAACAAGGCTCAGTCAGGTTCCCAGGGCACAGTATTCCACAATCTAAACAGATGTCATGTTCCCAGTCCACAGTTTTCTAGAATCACGCCTCAGTCATATTCCCAGGCCACAGGGATCCAGAATCAAACCTCAGTCATTTTGCCAGGCCATAGGGTACCACCATCAAACCTCAGTCATATTCCCGGGCCAGAAGTTTCCAGAATCAAACCGATGTCATGTTCCCAGGCCACAGGTTTCCACAATCTAACATCAGTCATGTTCCCAGGCCACAGGATTCCAGAAGCAAACCTCAGTCTTGTTCCCAGGACACAAGTTTCCAGAATCAAACCGATATCATGTTCCCTGGCCACAGTCTTTCCCAATCAAACCTCAGTCAATTTGCCAGGCCACAGGGTTCCAGAATCTAGGCTCAGTCAGGTTCCCAGGGCACAGTATTCCACAATCTAAACAGATGTCATGTTCCCAAGCCACAGTTTTCCAGAATCTCGCCTCAATCATGTTCCCAGGCCACAGGGATCCAGAATCAAACCTCAGTCATGTCGCCAGGCCATAGGGTACCTCCATCAAACCTCAGTCATATTCCCAGTCCACAGGCTTCCAGAATCAAACGGATTTCATGTTCCCAGGCAACAGGGTTCCAGAATCCAAACCGATGTCATGTTCCCAGGCCAGAGGATTCCACAATCTAATGTCAGTCATGTTCCCAGGCCACAGGTTTCCACAATCTATCATCAGTCATTTTCCCAGGCCAATGGTTTCCAGAATCAAACCTCAGTCATATTCCCAGGCCACAGGGTTCCAGAATCCAACCGATGTAGTGTTCCCAGGCCACAGGATTCCACAAGCAAACCTCAGTCGTTTTCCCAGGACACAGCTTTCCAGAATCAACCCGATATCATGTTCCCTGGCGACCGTCTTCCAGAATCAAACCTCAGTCATGTTGCCAGGCCACAGGTTTCCACCATCAAACCTCAGACATGTTCCCAGGACACAGGGTTCCAGAATAAAACCGTTCTCATGTTCCCAGGCCACAGGGTTCCAGAATCCACCGATGACATGTTCCCAGGCAACAGGGTTCCAGAATCAATCCTCAGTCAGGTTCCCAGGCTACAGGGTTCCAGAATAAAACCTCAGTCATGTTCCCAGGCCACAGTTTTCTAGAATCTCGCCTCAATCATGTTCCCAGGTCAATGGTTTCCAGAATCAAACCTCAGTCATATTCCCAGGCCACAGGCTTCCAGAATCCTCCGATGTCATGTTCCCAGGCCACAGGTTTCCAGAATCAATCCTCAGTTATGTTCCCAGGCTACAGGGTTCCAGAATAAAACCTCAGTCATGCTCCCAGTCCACAGGGTTCCAGAACCAAGGCTCAGTCAGGTTCCCAGTGCACAGTATTCCACAATCTAAACAGATGTCATGTTCCCAGTCCACATTTTTCCAGAATCCCGCCTGAGTCATGTTCCCAGGCCACAGGGATCTAGAATCAAACCTCAGTCATGTTGCCAGGCCATAGGCTACCACCATCAAACCTCAGTCATATTCCCAGGCCACAGGTTTCCAGAATCAAACCGATTTCATGTTCCCAGGCAACAGGGTACCAGAATCCAAACCGATGTCATGTTCACAGGCCACAGGATTCCACAATCTAACCTCAGTCATGTTCCCAGGCCAATGGTTTCCAGAATCAAACCTCAGTCATATTCCCAGGCCACAGGGTTCCAGAATCCAACCGATGTCGTGTTCCCAGGCCACAGGATTTCACAAGCAAACCTCAGTCGTGTTCCCAGGACACAGCTTTCCAGAATCAACCCTATATCATGTTCCCTGGCGACCGTCTTCCAGAATGAAACCTCAGTCATGTTGCCAGGCCACAGGTTTCCACCATCAAACCTCAGACATGTTCCCAGGACACAGGGTTCCAGAATAAAACCGTTCTCATGTTCCCAGGCCACAGGGTTCCAGAATCCACCGATGACATGTTCCCAGGCAACAGGGTTCCAGAATCAATCCTCAGTCAGGTTCCCAGGCTACAGGTTTCCAGAATAAAACCTCAGTCATGTCCAAGTCCACAGGGTTCCAGAATCAATCCTCAGTTAGGTTCCCAGTCTACAGGGTTCCAGAATAAAACCTCAGTCATGTTCCCAGTCCACAGGGTTCCAGAATCTAGGCTCAGTCAGATTCCCAATGTAGAGTATTCCACAATCTAAACAGATGTCATGTTCCCAAGCCACAGTTTTCCAGAATCTCGCCTCAGTCATATTCCCAGGCCACAGGGATCCAGAATCAAACCTCAGTCATGTTGCCAGGCCATAGGGTACCACCATCAAACCTGAGTCATATTCCCAGGCCACAGGCTAGCAGAATCAAACGGATTTCATGTTCCCAGGCAACAGGTTTCCAGAATCCAAACCGATGTCATGTTCCCAGGCCACAGGATTCCACAATCTAACCTCAGTCATGTTCCCAGGCCAGTGGTTTCCAGAATCAAACCTCAGCCATATTCCCAGGCCACAGGGTTCCAGAATCCACCGATGTCTTGTTCCCAGGCCACAGGGTTCCAGAATCAATCCTCAGTTATGTTCCCAGGCTACAGGATTCCAGAATATAACCTCAGTCATGTTCCCAGTCCACAGGGTAACAGAACCAAGGCTCAGGCAGGTTCCCAGGGCACAGTATTCCCCAATCTAAACAGATGTCATGTTCCCAAGCCACAGTTTTCCAGAATTTCGCCTCAGTCATGTTCCCAGGCCACAGGGATCCAGAATCAAACCTCAGTCATGTTGCCAGGCCATATGGTACCACCATCAAACTTCAATCATATTCCCAGGCCACAGGCTTCCAGAATCAAACGGATTTCATGTTCCCAGGCAACAGGTTTCCAGAATCAAACCGATGTCATGTTCCCAGGCCGCAGGTTTCCACAATCTAACATCAGTCATGTTCCCAGGCCACAGGATTCCAGAAGCAAACCTCAGTCTTGTTCCCAGGACACAAGTTTCCAGAATCAACCCGATATCATGTTCCCTGGCCACAGTCTTTCCCAATCAAACTCAGTCAAGTTGCCAGGACACAGGGTTCCAGAACCTAGGCTCAGTCAGGATCCCTGGGCACAGTATTCCACAATCTAAACAGATGTCATGTTCCCAAGCCACAGTTTTCCAGAATCTCGCCTCAATCATGTTCCCAGGACACAGGGATCCAGAATCAAACCTCAGTCATGTCGCCAGGCCATAGGGTACCACCATCAAACCTCAGTCATATTCCCAGTCCACAGGCTTCCAGAATCAAACGGATTTGATGTTCCCAGGCAACAGAGTTCCAGAATCCAAACCGATGTAATGTTCCCAGGCCACAGGATTCCACAATCTAATGTCAGTCTTGTTCCCAGGCCACAGGTTTCCACAATCTAACATCAGTCATGTTCCCAGGCCAATGGTTTCCAGAATCAAACCTCAGTCATATTCCCAGGCCACAAGGTTCCAGAATCCAACCGATGTAGTGTTCCCAGGCCACAGGATTCCACAAGCAAACCTCAGTCGTGTTCCCAGGACACAGCTATCCAGAATCAACCCGATATCATGTTCCCAGGCGACAGTCTTCCAGAATCAAACCTCAGTCATGTTGCCAGGCCAAAGGTTTCCACCATCAAACCTCAGACATGTTCCCAGGCCACAGGGTTCCAGAATAAAACCGTTCTCATGATCCCAGGACACAGGGTTCCTGAATCCACCGATGACATATTCCCAGGCAACAGGGTTCCAGAATCAGTCCTCAGTTAGGTTCCCAGGCTACAGGGTTCCAGAATAAAACCTCAGTCATGTTCCCAGGCCACAGGGATCCAGAATCAATCCTCAGTCATGTTGCCAGGCCATAGGGTACCACCATCAAAGCTCAGTCATATTCCCAGGCGACAAGTTTCCAGAATCAAACCGATGTCACGTTCCCAGGCAACAGGTTTCCACAATCTTTCATCAGTCATGTACCCAGGCCACAGGATTCCAGAAGCAAACCTCAGTCTTGTTCCCAGGACACAGGTTTCCAGAATCAACCCGATATCATGTTCCCTGGCCACAGTCTTCCAGAATCAAACCTCAGTCATGTTCCAGGCCACAGGGTTCCAGAACCTAGGCTCAGTCAGTTTCCCAGAGCACAGTATTCCACAATCTAAACAGATGTCATGTTCCCAAGCCACAGTTTTCCAGAATCTCGCCTCAGTCATATTCCCAGGGCACAGGGATCGAGAATCAAACTTAAGTCATGTTGCCAGGCCATAGGGTACCACCATCAAACCTCAGTCATATTCCCAGGCCACAGGCTTCCAGAATCAAACGGATTTCATGTTCCCAGGCAACAGGGTTCCAGAATCCAAACCGATGTCATGTTCCCAGGCCACAGGATTCCACAATCTCACCTCAGTCATGTTCCCAGGCAAATGGCTTCCCGAATCAAACCTCAGTCATATTCCCAGGCCACAGGGTTCCAGAATCCAGCGATGTCAGGTTCCCAGGCCACAGGCTTCCTGAATCAATCCTCAGTTATGTTCCCAGGCTAAGGGTTCCAGAATAAAACCTCAGTTATGTTCCCAGTCCACAGGGTTCCAGAACCTAGGCTCAGTCAGGTTCCCAGAGCACAGTATTCCACAATCTAAACAGATGTCATGTTCCCAAGCCACAGTTTTCCAGAATCTCGCCTCAGTCATATTCCCAGGGCACAGGGATCGAGAATCAAACTTAAGTCATGTTGCCAGGCCATAGGGTACCACCATCAAACCTCAGTCATATTTCCAGGCCACAGGGTTCCAGAATCCACCAATGTCATGTTCCCAGGCCACAGGGTTCCAGAATCAGTCCTCAGTTATGTTCCCAGGCTACAGGGTTCCAGAATAAAACCTCAGTTATGTTCCCAGTCCACAGGGTTCCAGAACCAAGGCTCAGTCAGTTTCCCAGGGCACAGTATTCCACAATCTAAACAGATGTCATGTTCCCAGGCCACAGTTTTCCAGAATCTCGCCTCAGTCATATTCCCAGGGCACAGGGATCCAGAATCAAACTTAAGTCATGTTGCCAGGCCATAGGGTACCACCATCAAACCTCAGTCATATTCCCAGGCCACAGGCTTCCAGAATCAAACGGATTTCATGTTCCCAGGCAACAGGTTTCCAGAATGCAAACCGATGTCATGTTCCCCGGCCACAGGATTCCACAATCTCACCTCAGTCATGTTCCCAGGCAAATGGCTTCCCGAATCAAACCTCAGTCATATTCCCAGGCCACAGGGTTCCAGAATCCACCGATGTCATGTTCCCAGGCCACAGGCTTCCCGAATCAATCCTCAGTTATGTTCCCAGGCTACAGGGTTCCAGAATAAAACCTCAGTTATGTTCCCAGTCCACAGGGTTCCAGAACCAAGGCTCAGTCAGTTTCCCAGGGCACAGTATTCCACAATCTAAACAGATGTCATGTTCCCAGGCCACAGTTTTCTAGAATCTCGCCTCAGTCATGTTCCCAGGTCAATGGTTTCCAGAATCAAACCTCAGTCATATTCCCAGGCCACAGGCTTCCAGAATCCTCCGATGTCATGTTCCCAGGTCACAGGGTTCCAGAATCAATCCTCAGTTATGTTCCCAGGCTACAGGGTTCCAGAATAAAACCTCAGTCATGCTCCCAGTCCACAGGGTTCCAGAACCAAGGCTCAGTCAGGTTCCCAGTGCACAGTATTCCACAATCTAAACAGATGTCATGTTCCCAGTCCACATTTTTCCAGAATCCCGCCTGAGTCATGTTCCCAGGCCACAGGGATCTAGAATCAAACCTCAGTCATGTTGCCAGGCCATAGGCTACCACCATCAAACCTCAGTCATATTCCCAGGCCACAGGTTTCCAGAATCAAACCGATTTCATATTCCCAGGCAACAGGGAACCAGAATCCAAACCGATGTCATGTTCCCAGGCCACAGGATTCCACAATCTAACCTCAGTCATGTTCCCAGGCCAAAGGTTTCCAGAATCAAACCTCAGTCATATTCCCAGGCCACAGGGTTCCAAATCCACCGATGTCATGTTCCCAGGCCACAGGGTTCCAGAATCAATCCTCAGTTATGTTCCCAGGCCACAGGGTTCCAGAATAAAAACTCAGTCATGTTCCCAGTCCACAGGGTTCCAGAAACAAGGCTCAGTCAGGTTCCCAGGGCACAGTATTCCACAATCTAAACAGATGTCATGTTCCCAGTCCACAGTTTTCTAGAATCACGCCTCAGTCATATTCCCAGGCCACAGGGATCCAGAATCAAACCTCAGTCATGTTGCCAGGCCATAGGGTACCACCATCAAACCTCAGTCATATTCCCGGGCCAGAAGTTTCCAGAATCAAACCGATGTCATGTTCCCAGGCCACAGGTTTCCACAATCTAACATCAGTCATGTTCCCAGGCCACAGGATTCCAGAAGCAAACCTCAGTCTTGTTCCCAGGACACAAGTTTCCAGAATCAAACCGATATCATGTTCCCTGGCCACAGTCTTTCCCAATCAAACCTCAGTCAATTTGCCAGGCCACAGGGTTCCAGAATCTAGGCTCAGTCAGGTTCCCAGGGCACAGTATTCCACAATCTAAACAGATGTCATGTTCCCAAGCCACAGTTTTCCAGAATCTCGCCTCAATCATGTTCCCAGGCCACAGGGATCCAGAATCAAACCTCAGTCATGTCGCCAGGCCATAGGGTACCTCCATCAAACCTCAGTCATATTCCCAGTCCACAGGCTTCCAGAATCAAACGGATTTCATGTTCCCAGGCAACAGGGTTCCAGAATCCAAACCGATGTCATGTTCCCAGGCCACAGGATTCCACAATCTAATGTCAGTCATGTTCCCAGGCCACAGGTTTCCACAATCTATCATCAGTCATTTTCCCAGGCCAATGGTTTCCAGAATCAAACCTCAGTCATATTCCCAGGCCACAGGGTTCCAGAATCCAACCGATGTAGTGTTCCCAGGCCACAGGATTCCACAAGCAAACCTCAGTCGTTTTCCCAGGACACAGCTTTCCAGAATCAACCCGATATCATGTTCCCTGGCGACCGTCTTCCAGAATCAAACCTCAGTCATGTTGCCAGGCCACAGGTTTCCCCCATCAAACCTCAGACATATTCCCAGGACACAGGGTTCCAGAATAAAACCGTTCTCATGTTCCCAGGCCACAGGGTTCCAGAATCCACCGATGACATGTTCCCAGGCAACAGGGTTCCAGAATCAATCCTCAGTCAGGTTCCCAGGCTACAGGGTTCCAGAATAAAACCTCAGTCATGTTCCCAGGCCACAGTTTTCTAGAATCTCGCCTCAGTCATGTTCCCAGGTCAATGGTTTCCAGAATCAAACCTCAGTCATATTCCCAGGCCACAGGCTTCCAGAATCCTCCGATGTCATGTTCCCAGGCCACAGGGTTCCAGAATCAATCCTCAGTTATGTTCCCAGGCTACAGGGTTCCAGAATAAAACCTCAGTCATGCTCCCAGTCCACAGGGTTCCAGAACCAAGGCTCAGTCAGGTTCCCAGTGCACAGTATTCCACAATCTAAACAGATGTCATGTTCCCAGTCCACATTTTTCCAGAATCCCGCCTGAGTCATGTTCCCAGGCCACAGGGATCTAGAATCAAACCTCAGTCATGTTGCCAGGCCATAGGCTACCACCATCAAACCTCAGTCATATTCCCAGGCCACAGGTTTCCAGAATCAAACCGATTTCATGTTCCCAGGCAACAGGGTACCAGAATCCAAACCGATGTCATGTTCACAGGCCACAGGATTCCACAATCTAACCTCAGTCATGTTCCCAGGCCAATGGTTTCCAGAATCAAACCTCAGTCATATTCCCAGGCCACAGGGTTCCAGAATCCAACCGATGTCGTGTTCCCAGGCCACAGGATTTCACAAGCAAACCTCAGTCGTGTTCCCAGGACACAGCTTTCCAGAATCAACCCGATATCATGTTCCCTGGAGACCGTCTTCCAGAATCAAACCTCAGTCATGTTGCCAGGCCACAGGTTTCCACCATCAAACCTCAGACATGTTCCCAGGACACAGGGTTCCAGAATAAAACCGTTCTCATGTTCCCAGGCCACAGGGTTCCAGAATCCACCGATGACATGTTCCCAGGCAACAGGGTTCCAGAATCAATCCTCAGTCAGGTTCCCAGGCTACAGGTTTCCAGAATAAAACCTCAGTCATGTCCAAGTCCACAGGGTTCCAGAATCAATCCTCAGTTAGGTTCCCAGTCTACAGGGTTCCAGAATAAAACCTCAGTCATGTTCCCAGTCCACAGGGTTCCAGAATCTAGGCTCAGTCAGATTCCCAATGTAGAGTATTCCACAATCTAAACAGATGTCATGTTCCCAAGCCACAGTTTTCCAGAATCTCGCCTCAGTCATATTCCCAGGCCACAGGGATCCAGAATCAAACCTCAGTCATGTTGCCAGGCCATAGGGTACCACCATCAAACCTGAGTCATATTCCCAGGCCACAGGCTAGCAGAATCAAACGGATTTCATGTTCCCAGGCAACAGGGTTCCAGAATCCAAACCGATGTCATGTTCCCAGGCCACAGGATTCCACAATCTAACCTCAGTCATGTTCCCAGGCCAGTGGTTTCCAGAATCAAACCTCAGCCATATTCCCAGGCCACAGGGTTCCAGAATCCACCGATGTCTTGTTCCCAGGCCACAGGGTTCCAGAATCAATCCTCAGTTATGTTCCCAGGCTACAGGATTCCAGAATATAACCTCAGTCATGTTCCCAGTCCACAGGGTAACAGAACCAAGGCTCAGGCAGGTTCCCAGGGCACAGTATTCCCCAATCTAAACAGATGTCATGTTCCCAAGCCACAGTTTTCCAGAATTTCGCCTCAGTCATGTTCCCAGGCCACAGGGATCCAGAATCAAACCTCAGTCATGTTGCCAGGCCATATGGTACCACCATCAAACTTCAATCATATTCCCAGGCCACAGGCTTCCAGAATCAAACGGATTTCATGTTCCCAGGCAACAGGTTTCCAGAATCAAACCGATGTCATGTTCCCAGGCCGCAGGTTTCCACAATCTAACATCAGTCATGTTCCCAGGCCACAGGATTCCAGAAGCAAACCTCAGTCTTGTTCCCAGGACACAAGTTTCCAGAATCAACCCGATATCATGTTCCCTGGCCACAGTCTTTCCCAATCAAACTCAGTCAAGTTGCCAGGACACAGGGTTCCAGAACCTAGGCTCAGTCAGGATCCCTGGGCACAGTATTCCACAATCTAAACAGATGTCATGTTCCCAAGCCACAGTTTTCCAGAATCTCGCCTCAATCATGTTCCCAGGACACAGGGATCCAGAATCAAACCTCAGTCATGTCGCCAGGCCATAGGGTACCACCATCAAACCTCAGTCATATTCCCAGTCCACAGGCTTCCAGAATCAAACGGATTTGATGTTCCCAGGCAACAGAGTTCCAGAATCCAAACCGATGTAATGTTCCCAGGCCACAGGATTCCACAATCTAATGTCAGTCTTGTTCCCAGGCCACAGGTTTCCACAATCTAACATCAGTCATGTTCCCAGGCCAATGGTTTCCAGAATCAAACCTCAGTCATATTCCCAGGCCACAGGGTTCCAGAATCCAACCGATGTAGTGTTCCCAGGCCACAGGATTCCACAAGCAAACCTCAGTCGTGTTCCCAGGACACAGCTATCCAGAATCAACCCGATATCATGTTCCCAGGCGACAGTCTTCCAGAATCAAACCTCAGTCATGTTGCCAGGCCAAAGGTTTCCACCATCAAACCTCAGACATGTTCCCAGGCCACAGGGTTCCAGAATAAAACCGTTCTCATGATCCCAGGACACAGGGTTCCTGAATCCACCGATGACATATTCCCAGGCAACAGGGTTCCAGAATCAGTCCTCAGTTAGGTTCCCAGGCTACAGGGTTCCAGAATAAAACCTCAGTCATGTTCCCAGGCCACAGGGATCCAGAATCAATCCTCAGTCATGTTGCCAGGCCATAGGGTACCACCATCAAAGCTCAGTCATATTCCCAGGCGACAAGTTTCCAGAATCAAACCGATGTCACGTTCCCAGGCAACAGGTTTCCACAATCTTTCATCAGTCATGTACCCAGGCCACAGGATTCCAGAAGCAAACCTCAGTCTTGTTCCCAGGACACAGGTTTCCATAATCAACCCGATATCATGTTCCCTGGCCACAGTCTTCCAGAATCAAACCTCAGTCATGTTCCAGGCCACAGGGTTCCAGAACCTAGGCTCAGTCAGGTTCCCAGAGCACAGTATTCCACAATCTAAACAGATGTCATGTTCCCAAGCCACAGTTTTCCAGAATCTCGCCTCAGTCATATTCCCAGGGCACAGGGATCGAGAATCAAACTTAAGTCATGTTGCCAGGCCATAGGGTAACACCATCAAACCTCAGTCATATTCCCAGGCCACAGGCTTCCAGAATCAAACGGATTTCATGTTCCCAGGCAACAGGGTTCCAGAATCCAAACCGATGTCATGTTCCCAGGCCACAGGATTCCACAATCTCACCTCAGTCATGTTCCCAGGCAAATGGCTTCCCGAATCAAACCTCAGTCATATTCCCAGGCCACAGGGTTCCAGAATCCACCGATGTCAGGTTCCCAGGCCACAGGCTTCCTGAATCAATCCTCAGTTATGTTCCCAGGCTACAGGGTTCCAGAATAAAACCTCAGTTATGTTCCCAGTCCACAGGGTTCCAGAACCAAGGCTCAGTCAGTTTCCCAGGGCACAGTATTCCACAATCTAAACAGATGTCATGTTCCCAGGCCACAGTTTTCTAGAATCTCGCCTCAGTCATGTTCCCAGGTCAATGGTTTCCAGAATCAAACCTCAGTCATATTCCCAGGCCACAGGCTTCCAGAATCCTCCGATGTCATGTTCTCAGGCCACAGGGTTCCAGAATCAATCCTCAGTTATGTTCCCAGGCTACAGGGTTCCAGAATAAAACCTCAGTCATGCTCCCAGTCCACAGGGTTCCAGAACCAAGGCTCAGTCAGGTTCCCAGTGCACAGTATTCCACAATCTAAACAGATGTCATGTTCCCAGTCCACATTTTTCCAGAATCCCGCCTGAGTCATGTTCCCAGGCCACAGGGATCTAGAATCAAACCTCAGTCATGTTGCCAGGCCATAGGCTACCACCATCAAACCTCAGTCATATTCCCAGGCCACAGGTTTCCAGAATCAAACCGATTTCATGTTCCCAGGCAAGAGGGTACCAGAATCCAAACCGATGTCATGTTCCCAGGCCACAGGATTCCACAATCTAACCTCAGTCATGTTCCCAGGCCAAAGGTTTCCAGAATCAAACCTCAGTCATATTCCCAGGCCACAGGGTTCCAGAATCCACCGATGTCATGTTCCCAGGCCACAGGGATCCAGAATCAAACCTCAGTCATGTTGCCTTGCCATAGGGTACCACCATCAAACCTCTGTCATATTCCCAGTCCACATTTTTCCAGAATCACGCCTGAGTCATGTACCCAGGCCACAGGGATCCAGAATCAAACCTCAGTCATGTTGCCAGGCCATAGGGTACCACCATCAAACCTCAGTCATATTCCCGGGCCACAAGATTCCAGAATCAAACCGATGTCATGTTCCCAGGCCACAGGTTTCCACAATCCAACATCAGTCATGTTCCCAGGCCACAGGATTCCAGAAGCAAACCTCGGTCTTGTTCCCAGGACACAAGTTTCCAGAATCAACCCGATATCATGTTCCCTGGCCACAGTCTTTCCCAATCAAACCTCAGTCAAGTTGCCAGGACACAGGGTTCCAGAATCTAGGCTCAGTCAGGTTCCCAGGGCACAGTATTCCACAATCTAAACAGATGTCATGTTCCCAAGCCACAGTTTTCCAGAATCTCGCCTCAGTCATGTTCCCAGGCCACAGGGATCCAGAATCAAACCTCAGTCATGTCGGCAGGCCATAGGGTACCTCCATCAAACCTCAGTCATATTCCCAGTCCACAGGCTTCCAGAATCAAACGGATTTCATGTTCCCAGGCAACAGGGTTCCAGAATCCAAACCGATGTCATGTTCCCAGGCCACAGGATTCCACAATCTAATGTCAGTCATGTTCCCAGGCCACAGGTTTCCACATTCTAACATCAGTCATGTTCCCAGGCCAATGGTTTCCAGAATCAAACCTCAGTCATATTCCCAGGCCACAGGGTTCCAGAATCCAACCGATGTCGTGTTCCCAGGCCACAGGATTTCACAAGCAAACCTCAGTCGTGTTCCCAGGACACAGCTTTCCAGAATCAACCCGATATCATGTTCCCTGGCGACCGTCTTCCAGAATCAAACCTCAGTCATGTTGCCAGGCCACAGGTTTCCACCATCAAACCTCAGACATGTTCCCAGGACACAGGGTTCCAGAATAAAACCGTTCTCATGTTCCCAGGCCACAGGGTTCCAGAATCCACCGATGACATGTTCCCAGGCAACAGGGTTCCAGAATCAATCCTCAGTCAGGTTCCCAGGCTACAGGGTTCCAGAATAAAACCTCAGTCATGTTCCAAGTCCACAGGGTTCCAGAATCAATCCTCAGTTAGGTTCCCAGGCTACAGGGTTTCAGAATCAAACCTCAGTCATGTTGCCAGGCCATAGGGTACCACCATCAAACCTGAGTCATATTCCCAGGCCACAGGCTAGCAGAATCAAACGGATTTCATGTTCCAAGGCAACAGGGTACCAGAATCCAAACCGATGTCATGTTCACAGGCCACAGGATTCCACAATCTAACCTCAGTCATGTTCCCAGGCCAATGGTTTCCAGAATCAAACCTCAGTCATATTCCCAGGCCACAGGGTTCCAGAATCCAACCGATGTCGTGTTCCCAGGCCACAGGATTCCACAAGCAAACCTCAGTCGTGTTCCCAGGACACAGCTTTCCAGAATCAACCCTATATCATGTTCCCTGGCGACCGTCTTCCAGAATGAAACCTCAGTCATGTTGCCAGGCCACAGGTTTCCACCATCAAACCTCAGACATGTTCCCAGGACACAGGGTTCCAGAATAAAACCGTTCTCATGTTCCCAGGCCACAGGGTTCCAGAATCCACCGATGACATGTTCCCAGGCAACAGGGTTCCAGAATCAATCCTCAGTCAGGTTCCCAGGCTACAGGTTTCCAGAATAAAACCTCAGTCATGTCCAAGTCCACAGGGTTCCAGAATCAATCCTCAGTTAGGTTCCCAGTCTACAGGGTTCCAGAATAAAACCTCAGTCATGTTCCCAGTCCACAGGGTTCCAGTATCTAGGCTCAGTCAGATTCCCAATGTAGAGTATTCCACAATCTAAACAGATGTCATGTTCCCAAGCCACAGTTTTCCAGAATCTCGCCTCAGTCATATTCCCAGGCCACAGGGATCCAGATTCAAACCTCAGTCATGTTGCCAGGCCATAGGGTACCACCATCAAACCTGAGTCATATTCCCAGGCCACAGGCTAGCAGAATCAAACGGATTTCATGTTCCCAGGCAACAGGGTTCCAGAATCCAAACCGATGTCATGTTCCCAGGCCACAGGATTCCACAATCTAACCTCAGTCATGTTCCCAGGCCAGTGGTTTCCAGAATCAAACCTCAGCCATATTCCCAGGCCACAGGGTTCCAGAATCCACCGATGTCTTGTTCCCAGGCCACAGGTTTCCAGAATCAATCCTCAGTTATGTTCCCAGGCTACAGGATTCCAGAATATAACCTCAGTCATGTTCCCAGTCCACAGGGTAACAGAACCAAGGCTCAGGCAGGTTCCCAGGGCACAGTATTCCCCAATCTAAACAGATGTCATGTTCCCAAGCCACAGTTTTCCAGAATTTCGCCTCAGTCATGTTCCCAGGCCACAGGGATCCAGAATCAAACCTCAGTCATGTTGCCAGGCCATATGGTACCACCATCAAACTTCAATCATATTCCCAGGCCACAGGCTTCCAGAATCAAACGGATTTCATGTTCCCAGGCAACAGGTTTCCAGAATCAAACCGATGTCATGTTCCCAGGCCGCAGGTTTCCACAATCTAACATCAGTCATGTTCCCAGGCCACAGGATTCCAGAAGCAAACCTCAGTCTTGTTCCCAGGACACAAGTTTCCAGAATCAACCCGATATCATGTTCCCTGGCCACAGTCTTTCCCAATCAAACTCAGTCAAGTTGCCAGGACACAGGGTTCCAGAACCTAGGCTCAGTCAGGATCCCTGGGCACAGTATTCCACAATCTAAACAGATGTCATGTTCCCAAGCCACAGTTTTCCAGAATCTCGCCTCAATCATGTTCCCAGGACACAGGGATCCAGAATCAAACCTCAGTCATGTCGCCAGGCCATAGGGTACCACCATCAAACCTCAGTCATATTCCCAGTCCACAGGCTTCCAGAATCAAACGGATTTGATGTTCCCAGGCAACAGAGTTCCAGAATCCAAACCGATGTCCTGTTCCCAGGCCACAGGATTCCACAATCTAATGTCAGTCTTGTTCCCAGGCCACAGGTTTCCACAATCTAACATCAGTCATGTTCCCAGGCCAATGGTTTCCAGAATCAAACCTCAGTCATATTCCCAGGCCACAAGGTTCCAGAATCCAACCGATGTAGTGTTCCCAGGCCACAGGATTCCACAAGCAAACCTCAGTCGTGTTCCCAGGACACAGCTATCCAGAATCAACCCGATATCATGTTCCCAGGCGACAGTCTTCCAGAATCAAACCTCAGTCATGTTGCCAGGCCAAAGGTTTCCACCATCAAACCTCAGACATGTTCCCAGGCCACAGGGTTCCAGAATAAAACCGTTCTCATGATCCCAGGACACAGGGTTCCTGAATCCACCGATGACATATTCCCAGGCAACAGGGTTCCAGAATCAGTCCTCAGTTAGGTTCCCAGGCTACAGGGTTCCAGAATAAAACCTCAGTCATGTTCCCAGGCCACAGGGATCCAGAATCAATCCTCAGTCATGTTGCCAGGCCATAGGGTACCACCATCAAAGCTCAGTCATATTCCCAGGCGACAAGTTTCCAGAATCAAACCGATGTCACGTTCCCAGGCAACAGGTTTCCACAATCTTTCATCAGTCATGTACCCAGGCCACAGGATTCCAGAAGCAAACCTCAGTCTTGTTCCCAGGACACAGGTTTCCAGAATCAACCCGATATCATGTTCCCTGGCCACAGTCTTCCAGAATCAAACCTCAGTCATGTTCCAGGCCACAGGGTTCCAGAACCTAGGCTCAGTCAGGTTCCCAGAGCACAGTATTCCACAATCTAAACAGATGTCATGTTCCCAAGCCACAGTTTTCCAGAATCTCGCCTCAGTCATATTCCCAGGGCACAGGGATCGAGAATCAAACTTAAGTCATGTTGCCAGGCCATAGGTTACCACCATCAAACCTCAGTCATATTCCCAGGCCACAGGCTTCCAGAATCAAACGGATTTCATGTTCCCAGGCAACAGGGTTCCAGAATCCAAACCGATGTCATGTTCCCAGGCCACAGGATTCCACAATCTCACCTCAGTCATGTTCCCAGGCAAATGGCTTCCCGAATCAAACCTCAGTCATATTCCCAGGCCACAGGGTTCCAGAATCCACCGATGTCAGGTTCCCAGGCCACAGGCTTCCTGAATCAATCCTCAGTTATGTTCCCAGGCTACAGGGTTCCAGAATAAAACCTCAGTTATGTTCCCAGTCCACAGGGTTCCAGAACCTAGGCTCAGTCAGGTTCCCAGAGCACAGTATTCCACAATCTAAACAGATGTCATGTTCCCAAGCCACAGTTTTCCAGAATCTCGCCTCAGTCATATTCCCAGGGCACAGGGATCGAGAATCAAACTTAAGTCATGTTGCCAGGCCATAGGGTACCACCATCAAACCTCAGTCATATTTCCAGGCCACAGGGTTCCAGAATCCACCGATGTCATGTTCCCAGGCCACAGGGTTCCAGAATCAGTCCTCAGTTATGTTCCCAGGCTACAGTGTTCCAGAATAAAACCTCAGTTATGTTCCCAGTCCACAGGGTTCCAGAACCAAGGCTCAGTCAGTTTCCCAGGGCACAGTATTCCACAATCTAAACAGATGTCATGTTCCCAGGCCACAGTTTTCTAGAATCTCGCCTCAGTCATGTTCCCAGGTCAATGGTTTCCAGAATCAAACCTCAGTCATATTCCCAGGCCACAGGCTTCCAGAATCCTCCGATGTCATGTTCCCAGGCCACAGGGTTCCAGAATCAATCCTCAGTTATGTTCCCAGGCTACAGGGTTCCAGAATAAAACCTCAGTCATGCTCCCAGTCCACAGGGTTCCAGAACCAAGGCTCAGTCAGGTTCCCAGTGCACAGTATTCCACAATCTAAACAGATGTCATGTTCCCAGTCCACATTTTTCCAGAATCCCGCCTGAGTCATGTTCCCAGGCCACAGGGATCTAGAATCAAACCTCAGTCATGTTGCCAGGCCATAGGCTACCACCATCAAACCTCAGTCATATTCCCAGGCCACAGGTTTCCAGAATCAAACCGATTTCATGTTCCCAGGCAACAGGGTACCAGAATCCAAACCGATGTCATGTTCCCAGGCCACAGGATTCCACAATCTAACCTCAGTCATGTTCCCAGGCCAAAGGTTTCCAGAATCAAACCTCAGTCATATTCCCAGGCCACAGGGTTCCAGAATCCACCGATGTCATGTTCCCAGGCCACAGGGATCCAGAATCAAACCTCAGTCATGTTGCCTTGCCATAGGGTACCACCATCAAACCTCTGTCATATTCCCAGTCCACATTTTTCCAGAATCACGCCTGAGTCATGTACCCAGGCCACAGGGATCCAGAATCAAACCTCAGTCATGTTGCCAGGCCATAGGGTACCACCATCAAACCTCAGTCATATTCCCGGGCCACAAGATTCCAGAATCAAACCGATGTCATGTTCCCAGGCCACAGGTTTCCACAATCCAACATCAGTCATGTTCCCAGGCCACAGGATTCCAGAAGCAAACCTCAGTCTTGTTCCCAGGACACAAGTTTCCAGAATCAACCCGATATCATGTTCCCTGGCCACAGTCTTTCCCAATCAAACCTCAGTCAAGTTGCCAGGACACAGGGTTCCAGAATCTAGGCTCAGTCAGGTTCCCAGGGCACAGTATTCCACAATCTAAACAGATGTCATGTTCCCAAGCCACAGTTTTCCAGAATCTCGCCTCAGTCATGTTCCCAGGCCACAGGGATCCAGAATCAAACCTCAGTCATGTCGGCAGGCCATAGGGTACCTCCATCAAACCTCAGTCATATTCCCAGTCCACAGGCTTCCAGAATCAAACGGATTTCATGTTCCCAGGCAACAGGGTTCCAGAATCCAAACCGATGTCATGTTCCCAGGCCACAGGATTCCACAATCTAATGTCAGTCATGTTCCCAGGCCACAGGTTTCCACATTCTAACATCAGTCATGTTCCCAGGCCAATGGTTTCCAGAATCCAACCTCAGTCATATTCCCAGGCCACAGGGTTCCAGAATCCAACCGATGTCGTGTTCCCAGGCCTCAGGATTTCACAAGCAAACCTCAGTCGTGTTCCCAGGACACAGCTTTCCAGAATCAACCCGATATCATGTTCCCTGGCGACCGTCTTCCAGAATCAAACCTCAGTCATGTTGCCAGGCCACAGGTTTCCACCATCAAACCTCAGACATGTTCCCAGGACACAGGGTTCCAGAATAAAACCGTTCTCATGTTCCCAGGCCACAGGGTTCCAGAATCCACCGATGACATGTTCCCAGGCAACAGGGTTCCAGAATCAATCCTCAGTCAGGTTCCCAGGCTACAGGGTTCCAGAATAAAACCTCAGTCATGTTCCAAGTCCACAGGGTTCCAGAATCAATCCTCAGTTAGGTTCCCAGGCTACAGGGTTTCAGAATCAAACCTCAGTCATGTTGCCAGGCCATAGGGTACCACCATCAAACCTGAGTCATATTCCCAGGCCACAGGCTAGCAGAATCAAACGGATTTCATGTTCCAAGGCAACAGGGTACCAGAATCCAAACCGATGTCATGTTCCCAGGCCACAGGATTCCACAATCTAACCTCAGTCATGTTCCCAGGCCAGTGGTTTCCAGAATCAAACCTCAGCCATATTCCCAGGCCACAGGGTTCCAGAATCCACCGATGTCTTGTTCCCAGGCCACAGGGTTCCAGAATCAATCCTCAATTATGTTCCCAGGCTACAGGATTCCAGAATATAACCTCAGTCATATTCCCAGTCCACAGGGTTCCAGAACCAAGGCTCAGGCAGGTTCCCAGTGCACAGTATTCCACAATCTAAACAGATGTCATGTTCCCAAGCCACAGTTTTCCAGAATCTCGCCTCAATCATGTTCCCAGGCCACAGGGATCCAGAATCAAACCTCAGTCATGTCGCCAGGCCATAGGGTATCACCATCAAACCTCAGTCATATTCCCAGTCCACAGGCTTCCAGAATCAAACGGATTTCATGTTCCCAGGCAACAGGGTTCCAGAATCCAAACCGATGTCATGTTCCCAGGCCACAGGATTCCACAATTTAATGTCAGTCATGTTCCCAGGCCACAGGTTTCCACAATCTAACATCAGTCATGTTCCCAGGGCAATGGTTTCCAGAATCAAACCTCAGTCATATTCCCAGGCCACAGGGTTCCTGAATCCAACTGATGTCGTGTTCCCAGGCCACAGGATTTCACAAGCAAACCTCAGTCGTGTTCCCAGGACACAGCTTTCCAGAATCAACCCGATATCATGTTCCCAGGCGACAGTCTTCCAGAATCACACCTCAGTCATGTTGCCAGGCCACAGGTTTCCACCATCAAACTTCAGACATGTTCCCAGGCCACAGGGTTCCAGAATAAAACCGTTCTCATGTTCCCAGGCCACAAGGTTCCAGAATCCACCGATGACATGTTCCCAGGCAACAGGGTTCCAGAATCAATCCTCAGTCAGGTTCCCAGGCTACAGGGTTCCAGAATAAAACCTCAGTCATGTTCCAAGTCCACAGCGTTCCAGAATCAATCCTCATTTAGGTTCCCAGGCTACAGGGTTCCAGAATAAAACCTCAGTCATGTTCCCATTCCACAGGGTTCCAGAACATAGGCTCAGTCAGATTCCCAGGGCACAGTATTCCACAATCTAAACAGATGTCATATTCCCAAGCCACAGTTTTCCAGAATCTCGCCTCAGTCATGTTCCCAGGCCACAGGGATCCAGAATCATACCTCAGTCATGTTGCCAGGCCATAGGGTACCACCATCAAACCTCAGTCATATTCCCAGGCCACAAGTTTCCAGAATCAAACCGATGTCACGTTCCCAGGCCACAGGTTTCCACAATCTATCATCAGTCATGTTCCCAGGCCACAGGATTCCAGAAGCAAACCTCAGTCTTGTTCCCAGGACACAGGTTTCCAGAATCAACCCTATATCATTTTCCCTGGCCACAGTCTTCCAGAATCAAACCTCAGTCATGTTGCCAGGCCACAGGGTTCCAGAACCTAGGCTCAGTCAGGTTCCCAGGGCACAGTATTCCACAATCTAAAGAGATGTCATGTTCCCAGGCCACAGTTTTCCAGAATCACGCCTCAGTCATGTTCCCAGGCCACAGGGATCCAGAATCAAACCTCAGTCATGTTGCCAGGCCATAGGGTACCACCATCAAACCTCTATCACTGGTTTCCAGAATCAAACCGATGTCATGTTCCCAGGCCGCAGGTTTCCACAATCTAACATCAGTCATGTTCCCAGGCCAATGGTTTCCAGAATCAAACCTCAGTCATATTCCCAGGCCACAGGATTCCAGAATCCTACCGATGTCGTGTTCCCAGGCCACAGGATTCCACAAGCAAACCTCAGTCGTTTTCCTAGGACACATGTTTCTAGAATCAACCCGATATCATGTTCCCTTGCCACAGTCTTCCAGAATCAAACCTCAGTCATGGTGCCAGGCTACAGGTTTCCACCATCAAACCTCAGACATGTTCCCAGGCCACAGGGTTCCAGAATAAATCTGTTCTCATGTTCCCAGTCCACAGGGTTCCAGAATACACCGATGACATGTTCCCAGGCAACAGGGTTCCAGAATCAATCCTCAGTTAGGTTCCCAGGCTACAGGGTTCCAGAATAAAACCTCAGACATGTTACAAGTCCACAGGTTTCCAGAATCAATCCTCAGTTAAGTTCCCAGGCTACAGGGTTCCAGATTAAAACCTCAGTCATGTTCCCAGTCCACAAGGTTCCAGAACCAAGGCTCAGTCAGTTTCCCAGGGCACAGTATTCCAAAATCTAAACAGATGTCATGTTCCCAAGCCACAGTTTTCTAGAATCTCGCCTCAGTCATGTTTCCAGGCCACAGGGTTCCAGAATCAAACCTCAGTCATGTTGCCAGGCCATAGGGTACCACCATCAAACCTCAGTCATATTCCCAGGCCACAGGCTTCCAGAATCAAACGGATTTCATGTTCCCAGGCAACAGGGTTCCAGAATCCAAACCGATGTCATGTTCCCAGGCCGCAGGATTCCACAATCTAACATCAGTCATTTTCCCAGGCCAATGGTTTCCAGAATCAAACCTCAGTCATATTCCCAGGCCACAGGGTTCCAGAATCCAACCGATGTAGTGTTCCCAGGCCACAGGATTCCACAAGCAAACCTCAGTCGTGTTCCCAGGACACAGCTATCAAGAATCACCCCGATATCATGTTCCCAGGCGACAGTCTTCCAGAATCAAACCTCAGTCATGTTGCCAGGCCACAGGTTTCCACCATCAAACCTCAGACATGTTCCCAGGCCACAGGGTTCCAGAATAAAACCGTTCTCATGATCCCAGGACACAGGGTTCCTGAATCCACCGATGACATGTTCCCAGGCAACAGGGTTCCAGAATCAATCCTCAGTTAGGTTCCCAGGCTACAAAGTTCCAGAATAAAACCTCAGTCATGTTCCCAGGCCACAGGGATCCAGAATCAAACCTTAGTCATGTTGCCAGGCCATAGGGTACCACCATCAAAGCTCAGTCATATTCCCAGGCCACAAGTTTCCAGAATCAAACCGATGTCACGTTCCCAGGCCACAGGTTTCCACAATCTATCATCAGTCATGTTCCCAGGCCACAGGATTCCAGAAGCAAAACTCAGTCTTATTCCCAGGACACAGGTTCCCAGAATCAACCCGATATCATTTTCCCTGGCCACAGTCTTCCAGAATCAAACCTCAGTCATGTTCCAGGCCACAGGGTTCCAGAACCTAGGCTCAGTCAGGTTCCCAGGGCACAGTATTCCACAATCTAAACAGATGTCATGTTCCCAAGCCACAGTTTTCCAGAATCTCGCCTCAGTCATATTCCCAGGGCACAGGGATCCAGAATCAAACTTAAGTCATGTTGCCAGGCCATAGGGTACCACCATCAAACCTCAGTCATATTCCCAGGCCACAGGCTTCCAGAATCAAACGGATTTCATGTTCCCAGGCAACAGGTTTCCAGAATCCAAACCGATGTCATGTTCCCAGGCCACAGGATTCCACAATCTAACCTCAGTCATGTTCCCAGGCAAATGGCTTCCCGAATCAAACCTCAGTCCTATTCCCAGGCCACAGGGTTCCAGAATCCACCGATGTCATGTTCCCAGGCCACAGGCTACCCGAATCAATCCTCAGTTATGTTCCCAGGCTACAGGGTTCCAGAATAAAACCTCAGTTATGTTCCCAGGCCACAGGGTTCCAGAACCAAGGCTCAGTCAGTTTCCCAGGGCTCAGTATTCCACAATCTAAACAGATGTCATGTTCCCAGTCCACATTTTTCCAGAATCCCGCCTGAGTCATGTTCCCAGGCCACAGGGATCTAGAATCAAACCTCAGTCATGTTGCCAGGCCATAGGCTACCACCATCAAACCTCAGTCATATTCCCAGGCCACAGGTTTCCAGAATCAAACCGATTTCATGTTCCCAGGCAACAGGGTACCAGAATCCAAACCGATGTCATGTTCCCAGGCCACAGGATTCCACAATCTAACCTCAGTCATGTTCCCAGGCCAAAGGTTTCCAGAATCAAACCTCAGTCATATTCCCAGGCCACAGGGTTCCAGAATCCACCGATGTCATGTTCCCAGGCCACAGGGATCCAGAATCAAACCTCAGTCATGTTGCCTTGCCATAGGGTACCACCATCAAACCTCTGTCATATTCCCAGTCCACATTTTTCCAGAATCACGCCTGAGTCATGTACCCAGGCCACAGGGATCCAGAATCAAACCTCAGTCATGTTGCCAGGCCATAGGGTACCACCATCAAACCTCAGTCATATTCCCGGGCCACAAGTTTCCAGAATCAAACCGATGTCATGTTCCCAGGCCACAGGTTTCCACAATCCAACATCAGTCATGTTCCCAGGCCACAGGATTTTAGAAGCAAACCTCAGTCTTGTTCCCAGGACACAAGTTTCCAGAATCAACCCGATATCATGTTCCCTGGCCACAGTCTTTCCCAATCAAACCTCAGTCAAGTTGCCAGGACACAGGGTTCCAGAATCTATGCTCAGTCAGGTTCCCAGGGCACAGTATTCCACAATCTAAACAGATGTCATGTTCCCAAGCCACAGTTTTCCAGAATCTCGCCTCAGTCATGTTCCCAGTCCACAGGGATCCAGAATCAAACCTCAGTCAATTCGGCAGGCCATAGGGTACCTCCATCAAACCTCAGTCATATTCCCAGTCCACAGGCTTCCAGAATCAAACGGATTTCATGTTCCCAGGCAACAGGGTTCCAGAATCCAAACCGATGTCATGTTCCCAGGCCACAGGATTCCACAATCTAATGTCAGTCATGTTCCCAGGCCACAGGTTACCACAATCTAACATCAGTCATGTTCCCAGGCCAATGGTTTCCAGAATCAAACCTCAGTCATATTCCCAGGCCACAGGGTTCCAGAATCCAACCGATGTGGTGTTCACAGGCCACAGGATTCCACAAGCAAACCTCAGTCGTGTTCCTAGGACACAGCTTTCCAGAATCAACCCTATATCATGTTCCCTGGCGACCGTCTTCCAGAATCAAACCTCAGTCATGTTGCCAGGCCACAGGTTTCCACCATCAAACCTCAGACATGTTCCCAGGACACAGGGTTCCAGAATAAAACCGTTCTCATGTTCCCAGGCCACAGGGTTCCAGAATCCACCGATGACATGTTCCCAGGCAACAGGGTTCCAGAATCAATCCTCAGTCAGGTTCCCAGGCTACAGGGTTCCAGAATAAAACCTCAGTCATGTTCCAAGTACACAGGGTTCCAGAATCAATCCTCAGTTAGGTTCCCAGGCTACAGGGTTCCAGAATAAAACCTCAGTTATGTTCCCAGTCCACAGGGTTCCAGAATCTAGGCTCAGTCAGATTCCCAATGTAGAGTATTCCACAATCTAAATAGATGTCATGTTCCCAAGCCACAGTTTTCCAGAATCTCGCCTCAGTCATGTTCCCAGGCCACAGGGATCCAGAATCAAACCTCAGTCATGTTGCCAGGACATAGGGTACCACCATCAAACCTGAGTCATATTCCCAGGCCACAGGCTAGCAGAATCAAACGGATTTCATGTTCCCAGGCAACAGGGTTCCAGAATCCAAACCGATGTCATGTTCCCAGGCCACAGGACTCCACAATCTAACCTCAGTTATGTTCCCAGGCTACAGGATTCCAGAATATAACCTCAGTCATGATCCCAGTCCACAGGGTTCCAGAACCAAGGCTCAGGCAGGTTCCCAGGGCACAGTATTCCACAATCTAAACAGATGTCATGTTCCCAAGCCACAGTTTTCCAGAATCTCGCCTCAATCATGTTCCCAGGCCACAGGGATCCAGAATCAAACCTCAGTCATGTCGCCAGGCCATAGGGTATCACCATCAAACCTCAGTCATATTCCCAGTCCACAGGCTTCCAGAATCAAACGGATTTCATGTTCCCAGGCAACAGGGTTCCAGAATCCAAACTGATGTCATGTTCCCAGGCCACAGGATTCCACAATTTAATGTCAGTCATGTTCCCAGGACACCGGTTTCCACAATCTAACATCAGTCATGTTCCAAGCGCAATGGTTTCCAGAATCAAACCTCAGTCATATTCCCAGGCCACAGGGTTCCGGAATCCAAGTGATGTCGTTTTCCCAGGCCACAGGATTTCACAAGCAAACCTCAGTCGTGTTCCCAGGACACAGCTTTCCAGAATCAACCCGATATCATGTTCCCAGGCGACAGTCTTCCAGAATCACACCTCAGTCATGTTGCCAGGCCACAGGTTTCCACCATCAAACTTCAGACATATTCCCAGGCCACAGGGTTCCAGAATAAAACCGTTCTCATGTCCCCAGGCCACAAGATTCCAGAATCCACCGATGACATGTTCCCAGGCAACAGGGTTCCAGAATCAATCCTCATTTAGGTTCCCAGGCTACAGGGTTCCAGAATAAAACCCCAGTCATGTTCCCATTCCACAGGGTTCCAGAACATAGGCTCAGTCAGATTCCCAGGGCACAGTATTCCACAATCTAAACAGATGTCATGTTCCCAAGCCACAGTTTTCCAGAATCTCGACTCAGTCATGTTCCCAGGCCACAGGGATCCAGAATCAAACCTCAGTCATGTTGCCAGGCCATAGGGTACCACCATCAAACCTCAGTCATATTCCCAGGCCACAAGTTTCCAGAATCAAACCGATGTCACGTTCCCAGGCCACAGGTTTCCACAATCTTACTTCAGTAATGTTCCCAGGCAACAGGATTACAGAAGCAAACCTCAGTCTTGTTCCCAGGACACAGGTTTCCAGAATCAACCCTATATCATTTTCCCTGGCCACAGTCTTCCAGAATCAAACCTCAGTCATGTTGCCAGGCCACAGGGTTCCAGAACCTAGGCTCAGTCAGGTTCCCAGGGCACAGTATTCCATAATCTAAACAGATGTCATGTTCCCAGGCCACAGTTTTCCAGAATCACGCCTCAGTCATGTTCCCAGGCCACAGGGATCCAGAATCAAACCTCAGTCATGTTGCCAGGCCATAGGGTACCACCATCAAACCTCTATCACTGGTTTCCAGAATCAAACCGATGTCATGTTCCCAGGCCGCAGGTTTCCACAATCTAATATCAGTCATGTTCCCAGGCCAATGGTTTCCAGAATCAAACCTCAGTCATATTCCCAGGCCACAGGATTCCAGAATCCAACCGATGTCGTGTTCCCAGGCCATAGGATTCCACAAGCAAACCTCAGTCTTTTTCCCAGGACACATGTTTCTAGAATCAACCCGATATCATGTTCCCTGGCCACAGTCTTCCAGAATCAAACCTCAGTCATGTTGCCAGGCTACAGGTTTCCACCATCAAACCTCAGACATGTTCCCAGGCCACAGGGTTCCAGAATAAAACTGTTCTCATGTTCCCAGTCCACAGGGTTCCAGAATACACCGATGACATGTTCCCAGGCAACAGGGTTCCAGAATCAATCCTCAGTTAGGTTCCCAGGCTACAGGGTTCCAGAATAAAACCTCAGACATGTTACAAGTCCACAGGGTTCCAGAAACAATCCTCAGTTAGGTTCCCAGGTTACAGGGTTCCAGAATAAAACCTCAGTCATGCTCCACGTCCACAGGGTTCCAGAATCAATCCTCAGTTAAGTTCCCAGGCTACAGGGTTCCAGATTAAATCCTCAGTCATGTTCCCAGTCCACAGGGTTCCAGAACCCAGGCTCAGTCAGTTTCCCAGGGCACAGTTTTCCACAATCTAAACAGATGTCATGTTCCCAAGCCACAGTTTTCTAGAATCTCGCCTCAGTCATGTTTCCAGGCCACAGGGATCCAGAATCAAACCTCAGTCATGTTGCCAGGCCATAGGGTACCACCATCAAACCTCAGTCATATTCCCAGACCACAGGCTTCCAGAATCAAACGGATTTCATGTTCCCAGGCAAAAGGTTTCCAGAATCCAAACCGATGTCATGTTCCCAGGCCACAGGATTCCACACTCTAACCTCAGTCATCTTCCCAGGCCAGTGGTTTCCAGAATCAAACCTCAGCCATATTCCCAGGCCACAGGGTTCCAGAATCCACCGATGTCATGTTCCCAGGCCACAGGGTTCCAGAATCAATCCTCAGTTATGTTCCCAGGCTACAGGTTTCCAGAATAAAACCTCCGTCATGTTCCCAGTCCACAGGGTTCCAGAACCAAGGCTCAGTCAGGTTCCCAGGGCACAGTATTCCACAATCTAAACAGATGTCATGTTCCCAGGCCACAGTTTTCCAGAATCACGCCTCAGTCATATTCCCAGGACACAGGGATCCAGAATCTAACCTCAGTCATGTTGCCAGGCCATAGGGTACCACCATCAAACCTCAGTCATATTCCCGGGCCACAAGTTTCCGGAATCAAACCGATGTCATGTTCCCAGGCCGCAGGTTTCCACAATCTAACATCAGTCATGTTCCCAGGCCACAGGATTCCAGAAGCAAACCTCAGTCTTGTTCCCAGGACACAAGTTTCCAGAATCAACCCGATATCATGTTCCCTGGCCACAGTCTTTCCCAATCAAACCTCAGTCAAGTTGCCAGGCCACAGGGTTCCAGAACCTAGGCTCAGTCAGGATCCCTCGGCACAGTATTCCACAATCTAAACAGATGTCATGTTCCCAAGCCACAGTTTTCTAGAATCTCGCCTCAGTCATGTTTCCAGGCCACAGGGATCCAGAATCAAACCTCAGTCATGTCGCCAGGCCATAGGGTACCACCATCAAACCTCAGTCATATTCCCAGTCCACAGGCTTCCAGAATCAAACGGATTTCATGTTCCCAGGCAACAGGGTTCCAGAATCCAAACCAATGTCATTTTCCCAGGCCACAGGATTCCACAATCTAATGTCACTCTTGTTCCCAGGCCACAGGTTTCCACAATCTAACATCAGTCATGTTCCCAGGCCACAGGATTCCACAAGCAAACCTCAGTCGTGTTCCCAGGACACAGCTATCCAGAATCAACCCGATATCATGTTCCCAGGCGACAGTCTTCCAGAATCAAACCTCAGTCATGTTGCCAGGCCACAGGTTTCCACCATCAAACCTCAGACATGTTCCCAGGCCACAGGGTTCCAGAATAAAACCGTTCTCATGATCCCAGGACACAGGGTTCCTGAATCCACCGATGACATATTCCCAGGCAACAGGGTTCCAGTATCAATCCTCTGTTAGCTTCCCAGGCTACAGGGTTCCAGAATAAAACCTCAGTCATGTTCCCAGGCCACAGGGATCCAGAATCAAACCTCAGTCATGTTGCCAGGCCATAGGGTATCACCATAAAACCTCAGTCATATTCCCAGGCCACAAGTTTCCAGAATCAAACCGATATCACGTTCCCAGGTCACAGGTTTCCACAATCTATCATCAGTCATGTTCCCAGGCCACAGGATTCCAGAAGCAAACCTCAGTCTTATTCCCAGGACACAGGTTTCCAGAATCAACACGATATCATGTTCCCTGGCCACAGTCTTCCAGAATCAAACCTCAGTCATGTTCCAGGCCACAGGGTTCCAGAAACTAGGCTCAGTCAGGTTCCCAGGGCACAGTATTCCACAATCTAAACAGATGTCATGTTCCCAGTCCACAGTTTTCCAGAATCACGCCTCAGTCATATCCCCAGGCCACAGGGATCCAGAATCTAACCTCAGTCATGTTGCCAGGCCATAGGGTACCACCATCAAACCTCAGTCATATTCCCGGGCCACAAGTTTCCGGAATCAAACCGATGTCATGTTCCCAGGCCGCAGGTTTCCACAATCTAACATCAGTAATGTTCCCAGGCCACAGGATTCCAGAAGCAAACCTCAGTCTTGTTCCCAGGACACAAGTTTCCAGAATCAACCCGATATTATGTTCCCTGGCCACAGTCTTTCCCAATCAAACCTCAGTCAAGTTGCCAGGCCACAGGGTTCCAGAACCTAGGCTCAGTCAGGATCCCTGGGCACAGTATTCCACAATCTAAACAGATGTCATTTTCCCAAGCCACAGTTTTCTAGAATCTCGCCTCAGTCATGTTTCCAGGCCACAGGGATCCAGAAACAAACCTCAGTCATGTTGCCAGGCCATAGGTTACCACCATCAAACCTCTCTCATATTCCCAGTGCACAGGCTTCCAGAATCAAACGGATTTCATGTTCCCAGGCAAAAGGGTTCCAGAATCCAAACCGATGTCATGTTCCCAGGCCACAGGATTCCACAATCTAATGTCAGTCTTGTTCCCAGGCCACAGATTTCCACAATCTAACATCAGTCATGTTCCCAGGCCAATGGTTTCCAGAATCAAACCTCAGTCATATTCCCAGGACACAGGGTTCCAGAATCCAACCGATGTAGTGTTCCCAGGCCACAGGATTCCACAAGCAAACCTCAGTCGTATTCCCAGGACACAGCTATCCAGAATCACCCCAATATCATGTTCCCAGGCGACAGTCTTCCAGAATCAAACCTCAGTCATGTTGCCAGGCCACAGGTTTCCACCATCAAACCTCAGACATGTTCCAAGGCCACAGGGTTCCAGAATAAAACCGTTCTCATGATCCCAGGACACAGGGTTCCTGAATCCACCGATGACATATTCCCAGGCAACAGGGTTCCAGAATCAATCCTCAGTTAGGTTCCCAGGCTACAGGTTTCCAGAATAAAACCTCAGTCATGTTCCCAGGCCACAGGGATCCAGAATCAAACCTCAGTCATGTTGCCAGGGCCTAGGGTACCACCATCAAACCTCAGTCATATTCCCAGGCCACAAGTTTCCAAAATCAAACCGATGTCACGTTCCCAGGCCACAGGTTTCCACAATCTATCATCAGTCATGTTCCCAGGCCACAGGATTCCAGAAGCAAACCTCAGTCTTATTCCCAGGACACAGGTTTCCAGAATCAACCCGATATCATGTTCCCTGGCCACAGTATTCCAGAATCAAACCTCAGTCATGTTCCAGGCCACAGGGTTCCAGAACCTAGGCTCAGACAGGTTCCCAGGGCACAGTATTCCACAATCTAAACAGATGTCATGTTCCCAAGCCACAGTTTTCCAGAATCTCGCCTCAGTCATATTCCCAGGGCACAGGGATCCAGAATCAAACTTAAGTCATGTTGCCAGGCCATAGGGTACCACCATCAAACCTCAGTCATATTCCCAGGCCACAGGCTTCCAGAATCAAACGGATTTCATTTTCCCAGGCAACAGGTTTCCAGAATCCAAACCGATGTCATGTTCCCAGGCCACAGGATTCCACAATCTCACCTCAGTCATGTTCCCAGGCAAATGGCTTCCCGAATCAAACCTCAGTCATATTCCCAGGCCACAGGATTCCAGAATCCACCGATGTCATATTCCCAGGCCACAGGCTTCCTGAATCAATCCTCAGTTATGTTCCCAGGCTACAGGGTTCCAGAATAAAACCTCAGTTATGTTCCCAGTCCACAGGGTTCCAGAACCAAGGCTCAGTCAGTTTCCCAGGGCACAGTATTCCACAATCTAAACAGATGTCATGTTCCCAGGCCACAGTTTTCTAGAATCTCGCCTCAGTCATGTTCCCAGGTCAATGGTTTCCAGAATCAAACCTCAGTCATATTCCCAGGCCACAGGCTTCCAGAATCCTCCGATGTCATGTTCCCAGGCCACAGGGTTCCAGAATCAATCCTCAGTTATGTTCCCAGGCTACAGGGTTCCAGAATAAAACCTCAGTCATGCTCCCAGTCCACAGGGTTCCAGAACCAAGGCTCAGTCAGGTTCCCAGTGCACAGTATTCCACAATCTAAACAGATGTCATGTTCCCAGTCCACATTTTTCCAGAATCCCGCCTGAGTCATGTTCCCAGGCCACAGGGATCTAGAATCAAACCTCAGTCATGTTGCCAGGCCATAGGCTACCACCATCAAACCTCAGTCATATTCCCAGGCCACAGGTTTCCAGAATCAAACCGATTTCATGTTCCCAGGCAACAGGGTACCAGAATCCAAACCGATGTCATGTTCCCAGGCCACAGGATTCCACAATCTAACCTCAGTCATGTTCCCAGGCCAAAGGTTTCCAGAATCAAACCTCAGTCATATTCCCAGGCCACAGGGTTCCAGAATCCACCGATGTCATGTTCCCAGGCCACAGGGATCCAGAATCAAACCTCAGTCATGTTGCCTTGCCATAGGGTACCACCATCAAACCTCTGTCATATTCCCAGTCCACATTTTTCCAGAATCACGCCTGAGTCATGTACCCAGGCCACAGGGATCCAGAATCAAACCTCAGTCATGTTGCCAGGCCATAGGGTACCACCATCAATCCTCAGTCATATTCCCTGGCCACAAGTTTCCAGAATCAAACCGATGTCATGTTCCCAGGCCACAGGTTACCACAATCTAACATCAGTCATGTTCCCAGGCCACAGGATTCCAGAAGCAAACCTCAGTCTAGTTCCCAGGACACAAGTTTCCAGAATCAACCCGATATCATGTTCCCTGGCCACAGTCTTTCCCAATCAAACCTCAGTCAAGTTGCCAGGCCACAGGGTTCCACAATCTAACATCAGTCATGTCGGCAGGCCATAGGGTACCTCCATCAAACCTCAGTCATATTCCCAGTCCACAGGCTTCCAGAATCAAACGGATTTCATGTTCCCAGGCAACAGGGTTCCAGAATCCAAACCGATGTCATGTTCCCAGGCCACAGGATTCCACAATCTAATGTCAGTCATGTTCCCAGGCCACAGGTTTCCACAATCTAACATCAGTCATGTTCCCAGGCCAATGGTTTCCAGAATCAAACCTCAGTCATATTCCCAGGCCACAGGGTTCCAGAATCCAACCGATGTCGTGTACCCAGGCCACAGGATTCCACAAACAAACCTCAGTCGTGTTCCCAGGACACAGCTTTCCAGAATCAACCCGATATCATGTTCCCTGGCGACCGTCTTCCAGAATCAAACCTCAGTCAAGTTGCCAGGCCACAGGTTTCCACCATCAGACCTCAGACATGTTCCCAGGACACAGGGTTCCAGAATAAAACCGTTCTCATGTTCCCAGGCCACAGGGTTCCAGAATCCACCGATGACATGTTCCCAGGCAACAGGGTTCCAGAATCAATCCTCAGTCAGGTTCCCAGGCTACAGGGTTCCAGAATAAAACCTCAGTCGTGTTCCAAGTCCACAGGGTTCCAGAATCAATCCTCAGTTAGGTTCCCAGTCTACAGGGTTCCAGAATAAAACCTCAGTCATGTTCCCAGTCCAAAGGGTTCCAGAATCTAGGCTCAGTCAGATTCACAATGTAGAGTATTCCACAATCTAAACAGATGTCATGTTCCCAAGCCACAGTTTTCCAGAATCTCGCCTCAGTCATGTTCCCAGGCCACAGGGATCCAGAATCAAACCTCAGTCATGTTGCCAGGCCATAGGGTACCACCATCAAACCTCAGTCATATTCCCAGGCCACAGGCTAGCAGAATCAAACGGATTTCATGTTCCCAGGCAACAGGGTTCCAGAATCCAAACCGATGTCATGTTCCCAGGCCACAGGATTCCACAATCTAACCTCAGTCATGTTCCCAGGCCAGTGGTTTCCAGAATCAAACCTCAGCCATATACCCAGGCCACAGGGTTCCAGAATCCACCGATGTCTTGTTCCCAGGCCACAGGGTTCCAGAATCAATCCTCAGTTATGTTCCCAGGCTACAGGATTCCAGAATATAACCTCAGTCATGTTCCCAGTCCACAGGGTTCCAGAACCAAGGCTCAGGCAGGTTCCCAGGGCACAGTATTCCACAATCTAAACAGATGTCATGTTCCCAAGCCACAGTTTTCCAGAATCTCGCCTCAATCATGTTCCCAGGCCACAGGGATCCAGAATCAAACCTCAGTCATGTCGCCAGGCCATAGGGTATCACCATCAAACCTCAGTCATATTCCCAGTCCACAGGCTTCCAGAATTAAACGGATTTCATGTTCCCAGGCAACAGGGTTCCAGAATCCAAACCGATGTCATGTTCCCAGGCCACAGGATTCCACAATTTAATGTCAGTCATGTTCCCAGGCCACAGGTTTCCACAATCTAACATCAGTCATGTTCCCAGGGCAATGGTTTCCAGAATCACACCTCAGTCATGTTGCCAGGCCACAGGTTTCCACCATCAAACTTCAGACATGTTCCCAGGCCAAAGGATTCCAGAATAAAACCGTTCTCATGTTCCCAGGCCACAAGTTTCCAGAATCCACCGATGACATGTTCCCAGGCAACAGGGTTCCAGAATCAATCCTCAGTCAGGTTCCCAGGCTACAGGGTTCCAGAATAAAACCTCAGTCATGTTCCAAGTCCACAGGGTTCCAGGATCAATCCTCAGTTAGGTTCCCAGGCTACAGGGTTCCAGAATAAAACCTCAGTCATGTTCCCATTCAACAGGGTTCCAGAACCTAGGCTCAGTCAGGTTCCAAGGGCACAGTATTCCACAATCTAAACAGATGTCATATTCTCAAGCCACAGTTTTCCAGAATCTCGCCTCAGTCATGTTCCCAGGCCACAGGGATCCAGAATCAAACCTCAGTCATGTTGCCAGGCCATAGGGTACCACCATCAAACCTCAGTCATATTCCCAGGCCACAAGTTTCCAGAATCAAACCGATGTCACGTTCCCAGGCCACAGGTTTCCACAATCTATCATCAGTCATGTTCCCAGGCCACAGGATTCCAGAAGCAAACCTCAGTCTTATTCCCAGGACACAGGTTTCCAGAATCAACCCGATATCATGTTCCCTGGCCACAGTATTCCAGAATCAAACCTCAGTCATGTTCCAGGCCACAGGGTTCCAGAACCTAGGCTCAGACAGGTTCCCAGGGCACAGTATTCCACAATCTAAACAGATGTCATGTTCCCAAGCCACAGTTTTCCAGAATCTCGCCTCAGTCATATTCCCAGGGCACAGGGATCCAGAATCAAACTTAAGTCATGTTGCCAGGCCATAGGGTACCACCATCAAACCTCAGTCATATTCCCAGGCCACAGGCTTCCAGAATCAAACGGATTTCATTTTCCCAGGCAACAGGTTTCCAGAATCCAAACCGATGTCATGTTCCCAGGCCACAGGATTCCACAATCTCACCTCAGTCATGTTCCCAGGCAAATGGCTTCCCGAATCAAACCTCAGTCATATTCCCAGGCCACAGGATTCCAGAATCCACCGATGTCATATTCCCAGGCCACAGGCTTCCTGAATCAATCCTCAGTTATGTTCCCAGGCTACAGGGTTCCAGAATAAAACCTCAGTTATGTTCCCAGTCCACAGGGTTCCAGAACCAAGGCTCAGTCAGTTTCCCAGGGCACAGTATTCCACAATCTAAACAGATGTCATGTTCCCAGGCCACAGTTTTCTAGAATCTCGCCTCAGTCATGTTCCCAGGTCAATGGTTTCCAGAATCAAACCTCAGTCATATTCCCAGGCCACAGGCTTCCAGAATCCTCCGATGTCATGTTCCCAGGCCACAGGGTTCCAGAATCAATCCTCAGTTATGTTCCCAGGCTACAGGGTTCCAGAATAAAACCTCAGTCATGCTCCCAGTCCACAGGGTTCCAGAACCAAGGCTCAGTCAGGTTCCCAGTGCACAGTATTCCACAATCTAAACAGATGTCATGTTCCCAGTCCACATTTTTCCAGAATCCCGCCTGAGTCATGTTCCCAGGCCACAGGGATCTAGAATCAAACCTCAGTCATGTTGCCAGGCCATAGGCTACCACCATCAAACCTCAGTCATATTCCCAGGCCACAGGTTTCCAGAATCAAACCGATTTCATGTTCCCAGGCAACAGGGTACCAGAATCCAAACCGATGTCATGTTCCCAGGCCACAGGATTCCACAATCTAACCTCAGTCATGTTCCCAGGCCAAAGGTTTCCAGAATCAAACCTCAGTCATATTCCCAGGCCACAGGGTTCCAGAATCCACCGATGTCATGTTCCCAGGCCACAGGGATCCAGAATCAAACCTCAGTCATGTTGCCTTGCCATAGGGTACCACCATCAAACCTCTGTCATATTCCCAGTCCACATTTTTCCAGAATCACGCCTGAGTCATGTACCCAGGCCACAGGGATCCAGAATCAAACCTCAGTCATGTTGCCAGGCCATAGGGTACCACCATCAAACCTCAGTCATATTCCCTGGCCACAAGTTTCCAGAATCAAACCGATGTCATGTTCCCAGGCCACAGGTTACCACAATCTAACATCAGTCATGTTCCCAGGCCACAGGATTCCAGAAGCAAACCTCAGTCTAGTTCCCAGGACACAAGTTTCCAGAATCAACCCGATATCATGTTCCCTGGCCACAGTCTTTCCCAATCAAACCTCAGTCAAGTTGCCAGGCCACAGGGTTCCACAATCTAACATCAGTCATGTCGGCAGGCCATAGGGTACCTCCATCAAACCTCAGTCATATTCCCAGTCCACAGGCTTCCAGAATCAAACGGATTTCATGTTCCCAGGCAACAGGGTTCCAGAATCCAAACCGATGTCATGTTCCCAGGCCACAGGATTCCACAATCTAATGTCAGTCATGTTCCCAGGCCACAGGTTTCCACAATCTAACATCAGTCATGTTCCCAGGCCAATGGTTTCCAGAATCAAACCTCAGTCATATTCCCAGGCCACAGGGTTCCAGAATCCAACCGATGTCGTGTACCCAGGCCACAGGATTCCACAAACAAACCTCAGTCGTGTTCCCAGGACACAGCTTTCCAGAATCAACCCGATATCATGTTCCCTGGCGACCGTCTTCCAGAATCAAACCTCAGTCAAGTTGCCAGGCCACAGGTTTCCACCATCAGACCTCAGACATGTTCCCAGGACACAGGGTTCCAGAATAAAACCGTTCTCATGTTCCCAGGCCACAGGGTTCCAGAATCCACCGATGACATGTTCCCAGGCAACAGGGTTCCAGAATCAATCCTCAGTCAGGTTCCCAGGCTACAGGGTTCCAGAATAAAACCTCAGTCGTGTTCCAAGTCCACAGGGTTCCAGAATCAATCCTCAGTTAGGTTCCCAGTCTACAGGGTTCCAGAATAAAACCTCAGTCATGTTCCCAGTCCAAAGGGTTCCAGAATCTAGGCTCAGTCAGATTCACAATGTAGAGTATTCCACAATCTAAACAGATGTCATGTTCCCAAGCCACAGTTTTCCAGAATCTCGCCTCAGTCATGTTCCCAGGCCACAGGGATCCAGAATCAAACCTCAGTCATGTTGCCAGGCCATAGGGTACCACCATCAAACCTCAGTCATATTCCCAGGCCACAGGCTAGCAGAATCAAACGGATTTCATGTTCCCAGGCAACAGGGTTCCAGAATCCAAACCGATGTCATGTTCCCAGGCCACAGGATTCCACAATCTAACCTCAGTCATGTTCCCAGGCCAGTGGTTTCCAGAATCAAACCTCAGCCATATACCCAGGCCACAGGGTTCCAGAATCCACCGATGTCTTGTTCCCAGGCCACAGGGTTCCAGAATCAATCCTCAGTTATGTTCCCAGGCTACAGGATTCCAGAATATAACCTCAGTCATGTTCCCAGTCCACAGGGTTCCAGAACCAAGGCTCAGGCAGGTTCCCAGGGCACAGTATTCCACAATCTAAACAGATGTCATGTTCCCAAGCCACAGTTTTCCAGAATCTCTCCTCAATCATGTTCCCAGGCCACAGGGATCCAGAATCAAACCTCAGTCATGTCGCCAGGCCATAGGGTATCACCATCAAACCTCAGTCATATTCCCAGTCCACAGGCTTCCAGAATTAAACGGATTTCATGTTCCCAGGCAACAGGGTTCCAGAATCCAAACCGATGTCATGTTCCCAGGCCACAGGATTCCACAATTTAATGTCAGTCATGTTCCCAGGCCACAGGTTTCCACAATCTAACATCAGTCATGTTCCCAGGGCAATGGTTTCCAGAATCACACCTCAGTCATGTTGCCAGGCCACAGGTTTCCACCATCAAACTTCAGACATGTTCCCAGGCCAAAGGATTCCAGAATAAAACCGTTCTCATGTTCCCAGGCCACAAGTTTCCAGAATCCACCGATGACATGTTCCCAGGCAACAGGGTTCCAGAATCAATCCTCAGTCAGGTTCCCAGGCTACAGGGTTCCAGAATAAAACCTCAGTCATGTTCCAAGTCCACAGGGTTCCAGGATCAATCCTCAGTTAGGTTCCCAGGCTACAGGGTTCCAGAATAAAACCTCAGTCATGTTCCCATTCAACAGGGTTCCAGAACCTAGGCTCAGTCAGGTTCCAAGGGCACAGTATTCCACAATCTAAACAGATGTCATATTCTCAAGCCACAGTTTTCCAGAATCTCGCCTCAGTCATGTTCCCAGGCCACAGGGATCCAGAATCAAACCTCAGTCATGTTGCCAGGCCATAGGGTACCACCATCAAACCTCAGTCATATTCCCAGGCCACAAGTTTCCAGAATCAAACCGATGTCACGTTCCCAGGCCACAGGTTTCCACAATCTATCATCAGTCATGTTCCCAGGCCACAGGATTCCAGAAGCAAACCTCAGTCTTGTTCCCAGGACACAGGTTTCCAGAATCAACCCTATATCATTTTCCCTGGCCACAGTCTTCCAGAATCAAACCTCAGTGATGTTGCCAGGCCACATGGTTCCAGAACCTAGGCTCTGTCAGGTACCCAGGGCACAGTATTCCACAATCTAAAGAGATGTCATGTTCCCAGGCCACAGTTTTCCAGAATCACGCCTCAGTCATGTTCCCAGGCCACAAGGATCCTGAATCAAACCTCAGTCATGTTGCCAGGCCATAGGGTACCACCATCAAACCTCAATCATATTTTCAGGCCACTGGTTTCCAGAATCTAACCGATGTCATGTTCCCAGGCAGCAGGTTTCCACAATCTAACATCAGTCATGTTCCCAGGCCAATGGTTTCCAGAATCAAACCTCAGTCATATTCCCAGGCCACAGGGTTCCAGAATCCAACCGATGTCGTGTTCCCAGGCCACAGGATTCCACAAGCAAACCTCAGTCGTATTCCCAGGACACAGCTATCCAGAATCAACCCGATATCATGTTCCCAGGCGACAGTCTTCCAGAATCAAACCTCAGTCATGTTACCAGGCCACAGGGATCCAGAACCAAGGCTCAGTCAGTTTCCCAGGGCACAGTATTCCACAATCTAAACAGATGTCATGTTCCCAAGCCCCATTTTTTTAGAATCTCGCCTCAGTCATGTTTCCAGGCCACAGGGATCCAGAATCAAACCTCAGTCATGTTGCGAGGCCATAGGGTACCACCATCAAACCTCAGTCATATTCCCAGTCCACAGGCTTCCAGAATCAAACGGATTTCATGTTCCCAGGCAAAACGTTTCCAGAATACAAACCGATGTCATGTTCCCAGGCCACAGGATTCCACAATCTAACCTCAGTCATGTTCCCAGGCCAGTGGTTTCCAGAATTTAACCTCAGCCATATTCCCAGGCCACAGGGTTCCAGAATCCACCGATGTCATGTTCCCAGGCCACAGGGTTCCAGAATCAATCCTCAGTTATGTTCCCAGGCTACAGGGTTCCAGAATAAAACCTCCGTCATGTTCCCAGTCCACAGGGTTCCAGAACCAAGGCTCAGTCAGGTTCCCAGGGCACAGTATTCCACAATCTAAACAGATGTCATGTTCCCAAGCCACAGTTTTCCAGAATCACGCCTCAGTCATGTTCCCAGGCCACAGGGATCCAGAATCAAACCTCAGTCATGTTGCCAGGCCATAGGGTACCACCATCAAAGCTCAGTCATATTCCCAGGCCACAAGTTTCCAGAATCAAACCGATGTCACGTTCCCAGGCCACAGGATTCCACAATCTATCATCAGTCATGTTCACAGGCCACAGGATTCCAGAAGCAAACCTCAGTCTTATTCCCAGGACACAGGTTTCCAGTATCAACCCGATATCATGTTCCCTGGCCACAGTCTTCCAGAATAAAACCTAAGTTATGTTCCCAGTCCACAGGGTTCCAGAACCAAGGCTCAGTCAGTTTCCCAGGGCACAGTATTCCACAATCTAAACAGATGTCATGTTCCCAGGCCACAGTTTTCTAGAATCTCGCCTCAGTCATGTTCCCAGGTCAATGGTTTCCAGAATCAAACCTCAGTTATATTCCCAGGCCACAGGTTTCCAGAATCCTCCGATGTCATGTTCCCAGGCCACAGGGTTCCAGAATCAATCCTCAGTTATGTTCCCAGGCTACAGGGTTCCAGAATAAAACCTCAGTCATGCTCCCAGTCCACAGGGTTCCAGAACCAAGGCTCAGTCAGGTTCCCAGTGCACAGTATTCCACAATCTAAACAGATGTCATGTTCCCAGTCCACATTTTTCCAGAATCCCGCCTGAGTCATGTTCCCAGGCCACAGGGATCTAGAATCAAACCTCAGTCATGTTGCCAGGCCATAGGCTACCACCATCAAACCTCAGTCATATTCCCAGGCCACAGGTTTCCAGAATCAAACCGATTTCATGTTCCCAGGCAACAGGGTACCAGAATGCAAACCGATGTCATGTTCCCAGGCCACAGGATTCCACAATCTAACCTCAGTCATGTTCCCAGGCCAAAGGTTTCCAGAATCAAACCTCAGTCATATTCTCAGGCCACAGGGTTCCAGAATCCACCGATGTCATGTTCCAAGGCCACAGCGATCCAGAATCAAACCTCAGTCATGTTGCCTTGCCATAGGGTACCACCATCAAACCTCTGTCATATTTCCAGTCCACATTTTTCCAGAATCACGCCTGAGTCCTGTACCCAGGCCACAGGGATCCAGAATCAAACCTCAGTCATGTTGCCAGGCCATAGGGTACCACCATCAAACCTCAGTCATATTCCCGGGCCACAAGTTTCCAGAATCAAACCGATGTCATGTTCCCAGGCCATAGGATTCCAGAAGCAAACCTCAGTCTTGTTCCCAGGACACAAGTTTTCAGAATCAACCCGATATCATGTTCCCTGGCCACAGTCTTTCCCAATCAAACCTCAGTCAAGTTGCCAGGCCACAGGGTTCCACAATCTAAAATCAGTCATGTTCCCAGGCCAATGGTTTCCAGAATCAAACCTCAGTCATATTCCCAGGCCACAGGGTTCCAGAATCCAACCGATGTCGTGTTCCCAGGCCACAGGATTCCACAAGCAAACCTTAGTCGTGTTCCCAGGACACAGCTTTCCAGAATCAACCCGATAATATGTTCCCTGGCGACCGTCTTCCAGAATCAAACCTCAGTCATGTTGCCAGGACACAGGGTTCCAGAATAAAACCGTTCTCATGTTCCCAGGCCACAGGGTTCCAGAATCCACATATGATATGTTCCCAGGCAACAGGGTTCCAGAATCAATCCTCAGTCAGGTTCCCAGGCTACAGGGTTCCAGAATAAAACCTCAGTCATGTTCCCAGTCCACAGGGTTCCAGAACCAAGGCTCAGTCAGTTTCCCAGGGCACAGTATTCCACAATCTAAACAAATGTCATGTTCCCAGGCCAAAGTTTTCCAGAATCACGCCTCAGTCATGTTCCAAGGCCACAGGGATAAAGAATCAAACCTCAGTCATGTTGCCAGGCCATTGGGTACCACCATCAAACCTCAGTCATATTCCCAGGCCACAAGTTTCCAGAATCAAACCGATGTCATATTCCCAGGACACAGGTTTCCAGAATCAACCCGATATCATGTTCCCTGGCCACAGTCTTCCAGAATCAAACCTCAGTCATGTTCCAGGCCACAGGGTTCCAGAACCAAAGCTCAGCCAGGTTCCCAGGGCAGAGTATTCCACAATCTTAACAGATGTCATATTCCCAGGCCACAGTTTTCCAGAATCACACCTCAGTCATGTTCCCAGGCCACAGGGATCCAGAATCAAACCTCAGTCATTTTGCCCGGCCGTAGGGTACCACCAGCAAACCTCAGTCATATTCCCAGGCCACAAGTTTCCAGAATCAAAACGATGTCATGTTCCCAGGCCACAGGGTTCCAGAATCCACCGATGTCATGTTCCCAGTCCACAGGGTTCCAGAACCAAGGCTCAGTCATTTTCCCAGCGCACAGTATTCCACAATCTAAACAGATGTCATGTTCCCAGGCCACAGTTTTCCAGAATCACGTCTGAGTCATGTTCCCAGGCCACAGGGATCCAGAATCAAACCTCAGTCATGTTGCCATGACATAGGGTACCACCATCAAACCTCAGTCATATTCCCAGGCCACAATTTTCCAGAATCAAGCCTGAGTCATATTCCCAGGCCGAAGGGATCGAGAATGAAACCTCAGTCATATTCCCAGGCCACAGGGTTCCAGAATCCACCGATGTCTTGTTCCCAGGCCACAGGGTTCCAGAACCAAGGCTCAGTCAGGTTCCCAGGGCACAGTATTCCACAATCTAAACAGATGTCATGTTCCCAGGCCACAATTTTCCAGAATCAAGCCTGAGTCATGTTCCCAGGCCGAAGGGATCCAGAATCAATCCTCAGTCAGTTTCCCAGGCTACAGGGTTCCAGAATAAAACCTCAGTCATGTTCCAAGTCCACAGGGTTCCAGAATGAATCCTCAGTTAGGTTCCCAGGTTACAGGGTTCCAGAATAAAACCTCAGTCATGTTCCCAGGCCACAGAGTTCCAGAATCCACCGATGTCATGTTCCCAGTCCACAGGGTTCCAGAATCAATCCTCAGTTATGTTCCCAGGCTACAGGGTTCCAGAATAAAACCTCAGTCATGTTCCCAGTCCACAGGGTTCCAAAACCAAGGCTCAGTCAGGTTCCCAGGCCACAGGATTCCACAATCTAACATCAGTCAATTTCCCAGGCCAATGGCTTCCAGAATCAAACCTCAGTCATATTCCCAGGCCACAGGTTTCCAGAATCCACCGATGTCATGTTCCCAGGCCACAGGGTTCCAGAATCAATCCTCAATTATGTTCCCAGGCTACAGGCTTCCAGAATAAAACCTCAGTCATGTTCCCTGTCCACAGGGTTCCAGAACCAAGGCTCAGTCAGGTTCCCAGGGCACAGTATTCCACAATCTAAACAGATGTCATGTTTCCAGGCCACAGTTTTCCAGAATCACGCCTCAGTCATGTTCCCAGGCCACAGGGATCAAGAATCAAACGTCAGTCATGTTGCCAGGCCATAGGTTACACCATCAAACCTCAGACATGTTCCCAAGCCCCAGGGTTCCAGAATAAAACCGTTCTCATGTTTCAAGGCCACAGGGTACCAGAATCCACCGATGACATATTCCCAGGCAAAAGGGTTCCAGAATCAATCCTCAGTTAGGTTCCCAGGCTACAGGGTTCCAGAATAAAACCTCAGTCATGTTCCCATTCCACAGGGTTCCAGAACCTAGGTTCAGTCAGATTCCCAGGGCACAGTATTCCACAATCTAAAGAGATGTCATGTTCCCAAGCCACAGTTTTCCAGAATCTCGCCTCAGTCTTGTTCCCAGGCCACAGGGATGCAGAATCAAACCTCAGTCATGTTGCCAGGCCACAGGTTTCCACCATCAAACCTCAGTATTTTTCCCAGGCCACAGGGTTCCAGAATCCACCGATGACATGTTCCCAGGCAACAGGGTTCCAGAGTCAATCCTCAGTTAGGTTCCCAGGCTACAGGGTTCCAGAATAAAACATCAGTCCTGTTCCACGTCCACAGGGTTCCAGAATCAATCCTCAGTTAGCTTCCCAGGCTACAGGGTTCCAGAATAATACCACAGTCATGTTCCCTGTACACAGGGTTCCAGAACCAAGGCTCAGTCAGGTTCCCAGGGCACAGTATTCCACAATCTAAACAGATGTCATGTTCCCAGGCCACAATTTTCCAGAATCAAGCCTGAGTCATGTTCCCAGGCCGAAGGGATCCAGAATCAATCCTCAGTCAGTTTCCCAGGCTACAGGGTTCCAGAATAAAACCTCAGTCATGTTCCAAGTCCACAGGGTTCCAGAATAAAACCTCAGTCATGTTCCCAGGCCACAGAGTTCCAGAATCCACCGATGTCATGTTCCCAGTCCACAGGGTTCCAGAATCAATCCTCAGTTATGTTCCCAGGCTACAGGGTTCCAGAATAAAACCTCAGTCATCTTCCCAGTCCACAGGGTTCCAAAACCAAGGCTCAGTCAGGTTCCCAGGGCACAGTATTCCACAATCTAAACAGATGTCATGTTCCCAGGCCACAGTTTTCCAGAATCACGCCTCAGTCATGTACCCAGGCCACAGGGATCCAGAATCAAACCTCAGTCATGTTGCCAGGCCATAGGGTAACACCATCAAACCTGAGTCATATTCCCAGGCCACAGGCTTCCAGAATCAAACGGATTTCATGTTCCCAGGCCACAGGGTTCCAGAATCCAACCGATGTAGTGTTCCCAGGCCACAGGATTCCACAAGCAAACCTCAGTCGTGTTCCCAGGACACAGCTTTCCAGAATCAACCCGGTATCATATTCCCTGGCGACAGTCTTCCAGAATCTAACCTCAGTCATGTTGCCAGGCCACAGGTTTCCACCATCAAACCTCAGACATGTTCCCAGGCCACAGGGTTCCAGAATAAAACCGTTCTCATGATCCCAGGACACAGGGTTCCTGAATCCACCGATGACATGTTCCCAGGCAACAGGGTTCCAGAATCAATCCTCAGTTAGGATCCCAGGCTACAGGGTTCCAGAATAAAACCTCAGTCATGTTCCCAGGCCACAGGGATCCAGAATCAAACCTCAGTCATTTTGCCAGGCCATAGGGTACCGCCATCAAAGCTCAGTCATATTCCCAGGCCACAAGTTTCCAGAATCAAACCGATGTCACGTTCCCAGGCCACAGGTTTCCACAATCTATCATCAGTCATGTTCCCAGGCCACAGGATTCCAGAAGCAAACCTCAGTCTTATTCCCAGGACACAGGTTTCCAGAATCAACCCGATATCATGTTCCCTGGCCACAGTCTTCCAGAATCAAACCTCAGTCATGTTCCAGGCCACAGGGTTCCAGAACCTAGGCTCAGTCAGGTTCCCAGGGCACAGTATTCCACAATCTAAACAGATGTCATGTTCCCAAGCCACAGTTTTCCAGAATCTCGCCTCAGTCATATTCCCAGGGCACAGGGATCCAGAATCAAACTTAAGTCATGTTGCCAGGCCATAGGGTACCACCATCAAACCTCTGTCATATTCCCAGTCCATATTTTTCCAGAATCACGCCTGAGTCATGTACCCAGGCCACAGGGATCCAGAATCAAACCTCAGTCATGTTGCCAGGCCATAGGGTACCACCATCAAACCTCAGTCATATTCCCGGGCCACAAGTTTCCAGAATCAAACCGATGTCATGTTCCCAGGCCACAGGATTCCAGAAGCAAACCTCAGTCTAGTTCCCAGGACACAAGTTTCCAGAATCAACCCGATATCATGTTCCCTGGCCACAGTCTTTCCCAATCAAACCTCAGTCAAGTTGCCAGGCCACAGGGTTCCACAATCTAACATCAGTCATCTTCCCAGGGCACAGTATTCCACAATCTAAACAGATGTCATGTTCCCAAGCCACAGTTTTCCAGAATCTCGCCTCAGTCATGTTCCCAGGCCACAGGGATCCAGAATCAAACCTCAGTCATGTCGGCAGGCCATAGGGTACCTCCATCAAACCTCAGTCATATTCCCAGTCCACAGGCTTCCAGAATCAAACGGATTTCATGTTCCCAGGCAACAGGGTTCCAGAATCCAAACCGATGTCATGTTCCCAGGCCACAGGATTCCACAATCTAATGTCAGTCATGTTCCCAGGCGACAGTCTTCCAGAATCAAACCTCAGTCATGTTGCCAGGACACAGGTTTCCACCATCAAACCTCAGACATGTTCCCAGGCCACAGGGTTCCAGAATAAAACTGTTCTCATGTTCCCAGTCCACAGGGTTCCAGAATACACCGATGACATGTTCCCAGGCAACAGGGTTCCAGAATCAATCCTCAGTTAGGTTCCCAGGCTACAGGGTTCCAGAATAAAACCTCAGACATGTTACAAGTCCACAGGGTTCCAGAATCAATCCTCAGTTAGGTTCCCAGGCTACAGGGTTCCAGAATAAAACCTCAGTCATGCTCCACGTCCACAGGGTTCCAGAATCAATCCTCAGTTAAGTTCCCAGGCTACAGGGTTCCAGATTAAAACCTCAGTCATATTCCCAGTCCACAGGGTTCCAGAACCAAGGCTCAGTCAGTTTCCCAGGGCACAGTATTCCACAATCTAAACAGATGTCATGTTCCCAAGCCACAGTTTTCTAGAATCTCGCCTCAGTCATGTTTCCAGGCCACAGGGATCCAGAATCAAACCTCAGTCATGTTGCCAGGCCATAGGGTACCACCATCAAACCTCAGTCATATTCCCAGGCCACAGGCTTCCAGAATCAAACGGATTTCATGTTCCCAGGCAAAAGGTTTCCAGAATCCAAACCGATGTTATGTTCCCAGGCCACAGCATTCCACAATCTAACCTCAGTCATGTTCCCAGGCCAGTGGTTTCCAGAATCAAACCTCAGCCATATTCCCAGGCCACAGGGTTCCAGAATCCACCGATGTCATGTTCCCAGGCCACAGGGTTCCAGAATCAATCCTCAGTTATGTTCCCAGGCTACAGGGTTCCAGAATAAAACCTCCGTCATGTTCCCAGTCCACAGGGTTCCAGAACCAAGGCTCAGTCAGGTTCCCAGGGCACAGTATTCCACAATCTAAACAGATGTCATGTTCCCAGGCCACAGTTTTCCAGAATCACGCCTCAGTCATATCCCCAGGCCACAGGGATCCAGAATCTAACCTCAGTCATGTTGCCAGGCCATAGGGTACCACCATCAAACCTCAGTCATATTCCCGGGCCACAAGTTTCCGGAATCAAACCGATGTCATGTTCCCAGGCCGCAGGTTTCCACAATCTAACATCAGTAATGTTCCCAGGCCACAGGATTCCAGAAGCAAACCTCAGTCTCGTTCCCAGGACACAAGTTTCCAGAATCAACCCGATATTATGTTCCCTGGCCACAGTCTTTCCCAATCAAACCTCAGTCAAGTTGCCAGGCCACAGGGTTCCAGAACCTAGGCTCAGTCAGGATCCCTGGCACAGTGTTCCACAATCTAAACAGATGTCATGTTCCCAAGCCACAGTTTTCTAGAATCTCGCCTCAGTCATGTTTCCAGGCCACAGGGATCCAGAATCAAACCTCAGTCATGTTGCCAGTCATAGGTTACCACCATCAAACCTCAGTCATATTCCCAGTGCCAGGCTTCCAGAATCAAACGGATTTCATGTTCCCAGGCAACAGGGTTCCAGAATCCAAACCGATGTCATGTTCCCAGGCCACAGGATTCCACAATCTAATGTCAGTCATGTTCCCAGGCGACAGTCTTCCAGAATCAAACCTCAGTCATGTTGCCAGGACACAGGTTTCCACCATCAAACCTCAGACATGTTCCCAGGCCACAGGGTTCCAGAATAAAACTGTTCTCTTGTTCCCAGTCCACAGGGTTCCAGAATACACCGATGACATGTTCCCAGGCAACAGGGTTCCAGAATCAATCCTCAGTTAGGTTCCCAGGCTACAGGGTTCCAGAATAAAACCTCAGACATGTTACAAGTCCACAGGGTTCCAGAATCAATCCTCAGTTAGGTTCCCAGGCTACAGGGTTCCAGAATAAAACCTCAGTCATGCTCCACGTCCACAGGGTTCCAGAATCAATCCTCAGTTAAGTTCCCAGGCTACAGGGTTCCAGATTAAAACCTCAGTCATGTTCCCAGTCCACAGGGTTCCAGAACCAAGGCTCAGTCAGTTTCCCAGGGCACAGTATTCCACAATCTAAACAGATGTCATGTTCCCAAGCCACAGTTTTCTAGAATCTCGCCTCAGTCATGTTTCCAGGCCACAGGGATCCAGAATCAAACCTCAGTCATGTTGCCAGGCCATAGGGTACCACCATCAAACCTCAGTCATATTCCCAGGCCACAGGCTTCCAGAATCAAACGGATTTCATGTTCCCAGGCAAAAGGTTTCCAGAATCCAAACCGATGTTATGTTCCCAGGCCACAGCATTCCACAATCTAACCTCAGTCATGTTCCCAGGCCAGTGGTTTCCAGAATCAAACCTCAGCCATATTCCCAGGCCACAGGGTTCCAGAATCCACCGATGTCATGTTCCCAGGCCACAGGGTTCCAGAATCAATCCTCAGTTATGTTCCCAGGCTACAGGGTTCCAGAATAAAACCTCCGTCATGTTCCCAGTCCACAGGGTTCCAGAACCAAGGCTCAGTCAGGTTCCCAGGGCACAGTATTCCACAATCTAAACAGATGTCATGTTCCCAGGCCACAGTTTTCCAGAATCACGCCTCAGTCATATCCCCAGGCCACAGGGATCCAGAATCTAACCTCAGTCATGTTGCCAGGCCATAGGGTACCACCATCAAACCTCAGTCATATTCCCGGGCCACAAGTTTCCGGAATCAAACCGATGTCATGTTCCCAGGCCACAGGTTTCCACAATCTAACATCAGTAATGTTCCCAGGCCACAGGATTCCAGAAGCAAACCTCAGTCTCGTTCCCAGGACACAAGTTTCCAGAATCAACCCGATATTATGTTCCCTGGCCACAGTCTTTCCCAATCAAACCTCAGTCAAGTTGCCAGGCCACAGGGTTCCAGAACCTAGGCTCAGTCACGATCCCTGGCACAGTGTTCCACAATCTAAACAGATGTCATGTTCCCAAGCCACAGTTTTCTAGAATCTCGCCTCAGTCATGTTTCCAGGCCACAGGGATCCAGAATCAAACCTCAGTCATGTTGCCAGTCATAGGTTACCACCATCAAACCTCAGTCATATTCCCAGTGCCAGGCTTCCAGAATCAAACGGATTTCATGTTCCCAGGCAAAAGGGTTCCAGAATCCAAACCGATGTCATGTTCCCAGGCCACAGGATTCCACAATCTAATGTCAGTCTTGTTCCCAGGCCACAGGTTTCCACAATCTAACATCAGTGATGTTCCCAGGCCAATGGTTTCCATAATCAAACCTCAGTCATATTCCCAGGCGACAGGGTTCCAGAATCCAACCGATGTAGTGTTCCCAGGCCACAGGATTCCACAAGCAAACCTCAGTCGTATTCCCAGGACACAGCTATCCAGAATCAACCCGATATCATGTTCCCAGGCGACAGTCTTCCAGAATCAAACCTCAGTCATGTTGCCAGGACACAGGTTTCCACCATCAAACCTCAGACATGTTCCAAGGCCACAGGGTTCCAGAATAAAACCGTTCTCATGATCCCAGGACACAGGGTTCCTGAATCCACCGATGACATATTCCCAGGCAACAGGGTTCCAGAATCAATCCTCAGTTAGGTTCCTAGGCTACAGGGTTCCAGAATAAAACCTCAGTCATGTTCCCAGGCCACAGGGATCCAGAATCAAACCTCAGTCATGTTGCCAGGCCATAGGGTACCACCATCAAACCTCAGTCATATTCCCAGGCCACAAGTTTCCAGAATCAAACCGATGTCACGTTCCCAGTCCACAGGTTTCCACAATCTATCATCAGTCATGTTCCCAGGCCACAGGATTCCAGAAGCAAACCTCAGTCTTATTCCCAGGACACAGGTTTCCAGAATCAACCCGATATCATGTTCCCTGGCCACAGTATTCCAGAATCAAACCTCAGTCATGTTCCAGGCCACAGGGTTCCAGAACCTAGGCTCAGACAGGTTCCCAGGGCACAGTATTCCACAATCTAAACAGATGTCATGTTCCCAAGCCACAGTTTTCCAGAATCTCGCCTCAGTCATATTCCCAGGGCACAGGGATCCAGAATCAAACTTAAGTCATGTTGCCAGGCCATAGGGTACCACCATCAAACCTCAGTCATATTCCCAGGCCACAGGCTTCCAGAATCAAACGGATTTCATTTTCCCAGGCAACAGGTTTCCAGAATCCAAACCGATGTCATGTTCCCAGGCCACAGGATTCCACAATCTCACCTCAGTCATGTTCCCTGGCAAATGGTTTCCCGAATCAAACCTCAGTCATATTCCCAGGCCACAGGGTTCCAGAATCCACCGATGTCATGTTCCCAGGCCACAGGCTTCCCGAATCAATCCTCAGTTATGTTCCCAGGCTACAGGGTTCCAGAATAAAACCTCAGTTATGTTCCCAGTCCACAGGGTTCCAGAACCAAGGCTCAGTCAGTTTCCCAGGGCACAGTATTCCACAATCTAAACAGATGTCATGTTCCCTGGCCACAGTTTTCTAGAATCTCGCCTCAGTCATGTTCCCAGGTCAATGGTTTCCAGAATCAAACATCAGTTATATTCCCAGGCCACAGGCTTCCAGAATCCTCCCATGTCATGTTCCCAGGCCACAGGGTTCCAGAATCAATCCTCAGTTATGTTCCCAGGCTACAGGGTTCCAGAATAAAACCTCAGTCATGCTCCCAGTCCACAGGGTTCCAGAACCAAGGCTCAGTCAGGTTCCCAGTGCACAGTATTCCACAATCTAAACAGATGTCATGTTCCCAGTCCACATTTTTCCAGAATCCCGCCTGAGTCATGTTCCCAGGCCACAGGGATCTAGAATCAAACCTCAGTCATGTTGCCAGGCCATAGGCTACCACCATCAAACCTCAGTCATATTCCCAGGCCACAGGTTTCCAGAATCAAACCGATTTCATGTTCCCAGGCAACAGGGTACCAGAATCCAAACCGATGTCATGTTCCCAGGCCACAGGATTCCACAATCTAACCTCAGTCATGTTCCCAGGCCAAAGGTTTCCAGAATCAAACCTCAGTCATATTCCCAGGCCACAGGGTTCCAGAATCCACCGATGTCATGTTCCCAGGCCACAGGGATCCAGAATCAAACCTCAGTCATGTTGCCTTGCCATAGGGTACCACCATCAAACCTCTGTCATATTCCCAGTCCACATTTTTCCAGAATCACGCCTGAGTCATGTACCCAGGCCACAGGGATCCAGAATCAAACCTCAGTCATGTTGCCAGGCCATAGGGTACCACCATCAAACCTCAGTCATATTCCCTGGCCACAAGTTTCCAGAATCAAACCGATGTCATGTTCCCAGGCCACAGGTTTCCACAATCCAACATCAGTCATGTTCCCAGGCCACAGGATTCCAGAAGCAAACCTCAGTCTAGTTCCCAGGACACAAGTTTCCAGAATCAACCCGATATCATGTTCCCTGGCCACAGTCTTTCCCAATCAAACCTCAGTCAAGTTGCCAGGCCACAGGGTTCCACAATCTAACATCAGTCATGTTCCCAGGGCACAGTATTCCACAATCTAAACAGATGTCATGTTCCCAAGCCACAGTTTTCCAGAATCTCGCCTCAGTCATGTTCCCAGGCCACAGGGATCCAGAATCAAACCTCAGTCATGTCGGCAGGCCATAGGGTACCTCCATCAAACCTCAGTCATATTCCCAGTCCACAGGCTTCCAGAATCAAACGGATTTCATGTTCCCAGGCAACAGGGTTCCAGAATCCAAACCGATGTCATGTTCCCAGGCCACAGGATTCCACAATCTAATGTCAGTCATGTTCCCAGGCGACAGTCTTCCAGAATCAAACCTCAGTCATGTTGCCAGGACACAGGTTTCCACCATCAAACCTCAGACATGTTCCCAGGCCACAGGGTTCCAGAATAAAACTGTTCTCATGTTCCCAGTCCACAGGGTTCCAGAATACACCGATGACATGTTCCCAGGCAACAGGGTTCCAGAATCAATCCTCAGTTAGGTTCCCAGGCTACAGGGTTCCAGAATAAAACCTCAGACATGTTACAAGTCCACAGGGTTCCAGAATCAATCCTCAGTTAGGTTCCCAGGCTACAGGGTTCCAGAATAAAACCTCAGTCATGCTCCACGTCCACAGGGTTCCAGAATCAATCCTCAGTTAAGTTCCCAGGCTACAGGGTTCCAGATTAAAACCTCAGTCATGTTCCCAGTCCACAGGGTTCCAGAACCAAGGCTCAGTCAGTTTCCCAGGGCACAGTATTCCACAATCTAAACAGATGTCATGTTCCCAAGCCACAGTTTTCTAGAATCTCGCCTCAGTCATGTTTCCAGGCCACAGGGATCCAGAATCAAACCTCAGTCATGTTGCCAGGCCATAGGGTACCACCATCAAACCTCAGTCATATTCCCAGGCCACAGGTTTCCAGAATCAAACCGATTTCATGTTCCCAGGCAACAGGGTACCAGAATCCAAACCGATGTCATGTTCCCAGGCCACAGGATTCCACAATCTAACCTCAGTCATGTTCCCAGGCCAAAGGTTTCCAGAATCAAACCTCAGTCATATTCCCAGGCCACAGGGTTCCAGAATCCACCGATGTCATGTTCCCAGGCCACAGGGATCCAGAATCAAACCTCAGTCATGTTGCCTTGCCATAGGGTACCACCATCAAACCTCTGTCATATTCCCAGTCCACATTTTTCCAGAATCACGCCTGAGTCATGTACCCAGGCCACAGGGATCCAGAATCAAACCTCAGTCATGTTGCCAGGCCATAGGGTACCACCATCAAACCTCAGTCATATTCCCTGGCCACAAGTTTCCAGAATCAAACCGATGTCATGTTCCCAGGCCACAGGTTTCCACAATCCAACATCAGTCATGTTCCCAGGCCACAGGATTCCAGAAGCAAACCTCAGTCTAGTTCCCAGGACACAAGTTTCCAGAATCAACCCGATATCATGTTCCCTGGCCACAGTCTTTCCCAATCAAACCTCAGTCAAGTTGCCAGGCCACAGGGTTCCACAATCTAACATCAGTCATGTTCCCAGGGCACAGTATTCCACAATCTAAACAGATGTCATGTTCCCAAGCCACAGTTTTCCAGAATCTCGCCTCAGTCATGTTCCCAGGCCACAGGGATCCAGAATCAAACCTCAGTCATGTCGGCAGGCCATAGGGTACCTCCATCAAACCTCAGTCATATTCCCAGTCCACAGGCTTCCAGAATCAAACGGATTTCATGTTCCCAGGCAACAGGGTTCCAGAATCCAAACCGATGTCATGTTCCCAGGCCACAGGATTCCACAATCTAATGTCAGTCATGTTCCCAGGCGACAGTCTTCCAGAATCAAACCTCAGTCATGTTGCCAGGACACAGGTTTCCACCATCAAACCTCAGACATGTTCCCAGGCCACAGGGTTCCAGAATAAAACTGTTCTCATGTTCCCAGTCCACAGGGTTCCAGAATACACCGATGACATGTTCCCAGGCAACAGGGTTCCAGAATCAATCCTCAGTTAGGTTCCCAGGCTACAGGGTTCCAGAATAAAACCTCAGACATGTTACAAGTCCACAGGGTTCCAGAATCAATCCTCAGTTAGGTTCCCAGGCTACAGGGTTCCAGAATAAAACCTCAGTCATGCTCCACGTCCACAGGGTTCCAGAATCAATCCTCAGTTAAGTTCCCAGGCTACAGGGTTCCAGATTAAAACCTCAGTCATGTTCCCAGTCCACAGGGTTCCAGAACCAAGGCTCAGTCAGTTTCCCAGGGCACAGTATTCCACAATCTAAACAGATGTCATGTTCCCAAGCCACAGTTTTCTAGAATCTCGCCTCAGTCATGTTTCCAGGCCACAGGGATCCAGAATCAAACCTCAGTCATGTTGCCAGGCCATAGGGTACCACCATCAAACCTCAGTCATATTCCCAGGCCACAGGCTTCCAGAATCAAACGGATTTCATGTTCCCAGGCAAAAGGTTTCCAGAATCCAAACCGATGTTATGTTCCCAGGCCACAGCATTCCACAATCTAACCTCAGTCATGTTCCCAGGCCAGTGGTTTCCAGAATCAAACCTCAGCCATATTCCCAGGCCACAGGGTTCCAGAATCCACCGATGTCATGTTCCCAGGCCACAGGGTTCCAGAATCAATCCTCAGTTATGTTCCCAGGCTACAGGGTTCCAGAATAAAACCTCCGTCATGTTCCCAGTCCACAGGGTTCCAGAACCAAGGCTCAGTCAGGTTCCCAGGGCACAGTATTCCACAATCTAAACAGATGTCATGTTCCCAGGCCACAGTTTTCCAGAATCACGCCTCAGTCATATCCCCAGGCCACAGGGATCCAGAATCTAACCTCAGTCATGTTGCCAGGCCATAGGGTACCACCATCAAACCTCAGTCATATTCCCGGGCCACAAGTTTCCGGAATCAAACCGATGTCATGTTCCCAGGCCGCAGGTTTCCACAATCTAACATCAGTAATGTTCCTAGGCCACAGGATTCCAGAAGCAAACCTCAGTCTTGTTCCCAGGACACAAGTTTCCAGAATCAACCCGATATTATGTTCCCTGGCCACAGTCTTTCCCAATCAAACCTCAGTCAAGTTGCCAGGCCACAGGGTTCCAGAACCTAGGCTCAGTCAGGATCCCTGGCACAGTGTTCCACAATCTAAACAGATGTCATGTTCCCAAGCCACAGTTTTCTAGAATCTCGCCTCAGTCATGTTTCCAGGCCACAGGGATCCAGAATCAAACCTCAGTCATGTTGCCAGTCATAGGTTACCACCATCAAACCTCAGTCATATTCCCAGTGCCAGGCTTCCAGAATCAAACGGATTTCATGTTCCCAGGCAAAAGGGTTCCAGAATCCAAACCGATGTCATGTTCCCAGGCCACAGGATTCCACAATCTAATGTCAGTCTTGTTCCCAGGCCACAGGTTTCCACAATCTAACATCAGTGATGTTCCCAGGCCAATGGTTTCCATAATCAAACCTCAGTCATATTCCCAGGCGACAGGGTTCCAGAATCCAACCGATGTAGTGTTCCCAGGCCACAGGATTCCACAAGCAAACCTCAGTCGTATTCCCAGGACACAGCTATCCAGAATCAACCCGATATCATGTTCCCAGGCGACAGTCTTCCAGAATCAAACCTCAGTCATGTTGCCAGGACACAGGTTTCCACCATCAAACCTCAGACATGTTCCAAGGCCACAGGGTTCCAGAATAAAACCGTTCTCATGATCCCAGGACACAGGGTTCCTGAATCCACCGATGACATATTCCCAGGCAACAGGGTTCCAGAATCAATCCTCAGTTAGGTTCCTAGGCTACAGGGTTCCAGAATAAAACCTCAGTCATGTTCCCAGGCCACAGGGATCCAGAATCAAACCTCAGTCATGTTGCCAGGCCATAGGGTACCACCATCAAACCTCAGTCATATTCCCAGGCCACAAGTTTCCAGAATCAAACCGATGTCACGTTCCCAGTCCACAGGTTTCCACAATCTATCATCAGTCATGTTCCCTGGCCACAGTATTCCAGAATCAAACCTCAGTCATGTTCCAGGCCACAGGGTTCCAGAACCTAGGCTCAGACAGGTTCCCAGGGCACAGTATTCCACAATCTAAACAGATGTCATGTTCCCAAGCCACAGTTTTCCAGAATCTCGCCTCAGTCATATTCCCAGGGCACAGGGATCCAGAATCAAACTTAAGTCATGTTGCCAGGCCATAGGGTACCACCATCAAACCTCAGTCATATTCCCAGGCCACAGGCTTCCAGAATCAAACGGATTTCATTTTCCCAGGCAACAGGTTTCCAGAATCCAAACCGATGTCATGTTCCCAGGCCACAGGATTCCACAATCTCACCTCAGTCATGTTCCCAGGCAAATGGCTTCCCGAATCAAACCTCAGTCATATTCCCAGGCCACAGGGTTCCAGAATCCACCGATGTCATGTTCCCAGGCCACAGGCTTCCCGAATCAATCCTCAGTTATGTTCCCAGGCTACAGGGTTCCAGAATAAAACCTCAGTTATGTTCCCAGTCCACAGGGTTCCAGAACCAAGGCTCAGTCAGTTTCCCAGGGCACAGTATTCCACAATCTAAACAGATGTCATGTTCCCTGGCCACAGTTTTCTAGAATCTCGCCTCAGTCATGTTCCCAGGTCAATGGTTTCCAGAATCAAACATCAGTTATATTCCCAGGCCACAGGCTTCCAGAATCCTCCCATGTCATGTTCCCAGGCCACAGGGTTCCAGAATCAATCCTGAGTTATGTTCCCAGGCTACAGGGTTCCAGAATAAAACCTCAGTCATGCTCCCAGTCCACAGGGTTCCAGAACCAAGGCTCAGTCAGGTTCACAGTGCACAGTATTCCACAATCTAAACAGATGTCATGTTCCCAGTCCACATTTTTCCAGAATCCCGCCTGAGTCATGTTCCCAGGCCACAGGGATCTAGAATCAAACCTCAGTCATGTTGCCAGGCCATAGGCTACCACCATCAAACCTCAGTCATATTCCCAGGCCACAGGTTTCCAGAATCAAACCGATTTCATGTTCCCAGGCAACAGGGTACCAGAATCCAAACCGATGTCATGTTCCCAGGCCAAAGGTTTCCAGAATCAAACCTCAGTCATATTCCCAGGCCACAGGGTTCCAGAATCCACCGATGTCATGTTCCCAGGCCACAGGGATCCAGAATCAAACCTCAGTCATGTTGCCTTGCCATAGGGTACCACCATCAAACCTCTGTCATATTCCCAGTCCACATTTTTCCAGAATCACGCCTGAGTCATGTACCCAGGCCACAGGGATCCAGAATCAAACCTCAGTCATGTTGCCAGGCCATAGGGTACCACCATCAAACCTCAGTCATATTCCCTGGCCACAAGTTTCCAGAATCAAACCGATGTCATGTTCCCAGGCCACAGGTTTCCACAATCCAACATCAGTCATGTTCCCAGGCCACAGGATTCCAGAAGCAAACCTCAGTCTAGTTCCCAGGACACAAGTTTCCAGAATCAACCCGATATCATGTTCCCTGGCCACAGTCTTTCCCAATCAAACCTCAGTCAAGTTGCCAGGCCACAGGGTTCCACAATCTAACATCAGTCATGTTCCCAGGGCACAGTATTCCACAATCTAAACAGATGTCATGTTCCCAAGCCACAGTTTTCCAGAATCTCGCCTCAGTCATGTTCCCAGGCCACAGGGATCCAGAATCAAACCTCAGTCATGTCGGCAGGCCATAGGGTACCTCCATCAAACCTCAGTCATATTCCCAGTCCACAGGCTTCCAGAATCAAACGGATTTCATGTTCCCAGGCAACAGGGTTCCAGAATCCAAACCGATGTCATGTTCCCAGGCCACAGGATTCCACAATCTAATGTCAGTCATGTTCCCAGGCCACAGGTTTCCACAATCTAACATCAGTCATGTTCCCAGGCCAATGGTTTCCAGAATCAAACCTCAGTCATATTCCCAGGCCACAGGGTTCCAGAATCCAACCGATGTCGTGTTCCCAGGCCACAGGATTCCACAAACAAACCTCAGTCGTGTTCCCAGGACACAGCTTTCCAGAATCAACCCGATATCATGTTCCCTGGCGACCGTCTTCCAGAATCAAACCTCACTCATGTTGCCAGGCCACAGGTTTCCACCATCAAACCTCAGACATGTTCCCAGGCCACAGGGTTCCAGAATAAAACTGTTCTCATGTTCCCAGGCCACAGGGTTCCAGATTAAAACCTCAGTCATGTTCCCAGTCCACAGGGATCCAGAACCAAGGCTCAGTCAGTTTCCCAGGGCACAGTATTCCACAATCTAAACAGATGTCATGTTCCCAAGCCCCATTTTTTTAGAATCTCGCCTCAGTCATGTTTCCAGGCCACAGGGATCCAGAATCAAACCTCAGTCATGTTGCGAGGCCATAGGGTACCACCATCAAACCTCAGTCATATTCCCAGGCCACAGGCTTCCAGAATCAAACGGATTTCATGTTCCCAGGCAAAACGTTTCCAGAATACAAACCGATGTCATGTTCCCAGGCCACAGGATTCCACAATCTAACCTCAGTCATGTTCCCAGGCCAGTGGTTTCCAGAATTTAACCTCAGCCATATTCCCAGGCCACAGGGTTCCAGAATCCACCGATGTCATGTTCCCAGGCCACAGGGTTCCAGAATCAATCCTCAGTTATGTTCCCAGGCTACAGGGTTCCAGAATAAAACCTCCGTCATGTTCCCAGTCCACAGGGTTCCAGAACCAAGGCTCAGTCAGGTTCCCAGGGCACAGTATTCCACAATCTAAACAGATGTCATGTTCCCAAGCCACAGTTTTCCAGAATCACGCCTCAGTCATGTTCCCAGGCCACAGGGATCCAGAATCAAACCTCAGTCATGTTGCCAGGCCATAGGGTACCACCATCAAAGCTCAGTCATATTCCCAGGCCACAAGTTTCCAGAATCAAACCGATGTCACGTTCCCAGGCCACAGGATTCCACAATCTATCATCAGTCATGTTCACAGGCCACAGGATTCCAGAAGCAAACCTCAGTCTTATTCCCAGGACACAGGTTTCCAGAATCAACCCGATATCATGTTCCCTGGCCACAGTCTTCCAGAATAAAACCTAAGTTATGTTCCCAGTCCACAGGGTTCCAGAACCAAGGCTCAGTCAGTTTCCCAGGGCACAGTATTCCACAATCTAAACAGATGTCATGTTCCCAGGCCACAGTTTTCTAGAATCTCGCCTCAGTCATGTTCCCAGGTCAATGGTTTCCAGAATCAAACCTCAGTTATATTCCCAGGCCACAGGTTTCCAGAATCCTCCGATGTCATGTTCCCAGGCCACAGGGTTCCAGAATCAATCCTCAGTTATGTTCCCAGGCTACAGGGTTCCAGAATAAAACCTCAGTCATGCTCCCAGTCCACAGGGTTCCAGAACCAAGGCTCAGTCAGGTTCCCAGTGCACAGTATTCCACAATCTAAACAGATGTCATGTTCCCAGTCCACATTTTTCCAGAATCCCGCCTGAGTCATGTTCCCAGGCCACAGGGATCTAGAATCAAACCTCAGTCATGTTGCCAGGCCATAGGCTACCACCATCAAACCTCAGTCATATTCCCAGGCCACAGGTTTCCAGAATCAAACCGATTTCATGTTCCCAGGCAACAGGGTACCAGAATCCAAACCGATGTCATGTTCCCAGGCCACAGGATTCCACAATCTAACCTCAGTCATGTTCCCAGGCCAAAGGTTTCCAGAATCAAACCTCAGTCATATTCTCAGGCCACAGGGTTCCAGAATCCACCGATGTCATGTTCCAAGGCCACAGCGATCCAGAATCAAACCTCAGTCATGTTGCCTTGCCATAGGGTACCACCATCAAACCTCTGTCATATTTCCAGTCCACATTTTTCCAGAATCACGCCTGAGTCCTGTACCCAGGCCACAGGGATCCAGAATCAAACCTCAGTCATGTTGCCAGGCCATAGGGTACCACCATCAAACCTCAGTCATATTCCCGGGCCACAAGTTTCCAGAATCAAACCGATGTCATGTTCCCAGGCCATAGGATTCCAGAAGCAAACCTCAGTCTTGTTCCCAGGACACAAGTTTTCAGAATCAACCCGATATCATGTTCCCTGGCCACAGTCTTTCCCAATCAAACCTCAGTCAAGTTGCCAGGCCACAGGGTTCCACAATCTAAAATCAGTCATGTTCCCAGGCCAATGGTTTCCAGAATCAAACCTCAGTCATATTCCCAGGCCACAGGGTTCCAGAATCCAACCGATGTCGTGTTCCCAGGCCACAGGATTCCACAAGCAAACCTTAGTCGTGTTCCCAGGACACAGCTTTCCAGAATCAACCCGATAATATGTTCCCTGGCGACCGTCTTCCAGAATCAAACCTCAGTCATGTTGCCAGGACACAGGGTTCCAGAATAAAACCGTTCTCATGTTCCCAGGCCACAGGGTTCCAGAATCCACCGATGATATGTTCCCAGGCAACAGGGTTCCAGAATCAATCCTCAGTCAGGTTCCCAGGCTACAGGGTTCCAGAATAAAACCTCAGTCATGTTCCCAGTCCACAGGGTTCCAGAACCAAGGCTCAGTCAGTTTCCCAGGGCACAGTATTCCACAATCTAAACAAATGTCATGTTCCCAGGCCAAAGTTTTCCAGAATCACGCCTCAGTCATGTTCCAAGGCCACAGGGATAAAGAATCAAAACTCAGTTATGTTGCCAGGCCATTGGGTACCACCATCAAACCTCAGTCATATTCCCAGGCCACAAGTTTCCAGAATCAAACCGATGTCATATTCCCAGGACACAGGTTTCCAGAATCAACCCGATATCATGTTCCCTGGCCACAGTCTTCCAGAATCAAACCTCAGTCATGTTCCAGGCCACAGGGTTCCAGAACCAAAGCTCAGCCAGGTTCCCAGGGCAGAGTATTCCACAATCTTAACAGATGTCATATTCCCAGGCCACAGTTTTCCAGAATCACACCTCAGTCATGTTCCCAGGCCACAGGGATCCAGAATCAAACCTCAGTCATTTTGCCCGGCCGTAGGGTACCACCAGCAAACCTCAGTCATATTCCCAGGCCACAAGTTTCCAGAATCAAACCGATGTCATGTTCCCAGGCCACAGGGTTCCAGAATCCACCGATGTCATGTTCCCAGTCCACAGGGTTCCAGAACCAAGGCTCAGTCATTTTCCCAGCGCACAGTATTCCACAATCTAAACAGATGTCATGTTCCCAGGCCACAGTTTTCCAGAATCACGTCTGAGTCATGTTCCCAGGCCACAGGGATCCAGAATCAAACCTCAGTCATGTTGCCATGACATAGGGTACCACCATCAAACCTCAGTCATATTCCCAGGCCACAATTTTCCAGAATCAAGCCTGAGTCATATTCCCAGGCCGAAGGGATCGAGAATGAATCCTCAGTCATATTCCCAGGCCACAGGGTTCCAGAATCCACCGATGTCTTGTTCCCAGGCCACAGGGTTCCAGAACCAAGGCTCAGTCAGGTTCCCAGGGCACAGTATTCCACAATCTAAACAGATGTCATGTTCCCAGGCCACAATTTTCCAGAATCAAGCCTGAGTCATGTTCCCAGGCCGAAGGGATCCAGAATCAATCCTCAGTCAGTTTCCCAGGCTACAGGGTTCCAGAATAAAACCTCAGTCATGTTCCAAGTCCACAGGGTTCCAGAATGAATCCTCAGTTAGGTTCCCAGGTTACAGGGTTCCAGAATAAAACCTCAGTCATGTTCCCAGGCCACAGAGTTCCAGAATCCACCGATGTCATGTTCCCAGTCCACAGGGTTCCAGAATCAATCCTCAGTTATGTTCCCAGGCTACAGGGTTCCAGAATAAAACCTCAGTCATGTTCCCAGTCCACAGGGTTCCAAAACCAAGGCTCAGTCAGGTTCCCAGGCCACAGGATTCCACAATCTAACATCAGTCAATTTCCCAGGCCAATGGCTTCCAGAATCAAACCTCAGTCATATTCCCAGGCCACAGGTTTCCAGAATCCACCGATGTCATGTTCCCAGGCCACAGGGTTCCAGAATCAATCCTCAATTATGTTCCCAGGCTACAGGCTTCCAGAATAAAACCTCAGTCATGTTCCCTGTCCACAGGGTTCCAGAACCAAGGCTCAGTCAGGTTCCCAGGGCACAGTATTCCACAATCTAAACAGATGTCATGTTTCCAGGCCACAGTTTTCCAGAATCACGCCTCAGTCATGTTCCCAGGCCACAGGGATCAAGAATCAAACGTCAGTCATGTTGCCAGGCCATAGGTTACACCATCAAACCTCAGACATGTTCCCAAGCCACAGGGTTCCAGAATAAAACCGTTCTCATGTTTCAAGGCCACAGGGTACCAGAATCCACCGATGACATATTCCCAGGCAAAAGGGTTCCAGAATCAATCCTCAGTTAGGTTCCCAGGCTACAGGGTTCCAGAATAAAACCTCAGTCATGTTCCCATTCCACAGGGTTCCAGAACCTAGGTTCAGTCAGATTCCCAGGGCACAGTATTCCACAATCTAAAGAGATGTCATGTTCCCAAGCCACAGTTTTCCAGAATCTCGCCTCAGTCTTGTTCCCAGGCCACAGGGATGCAGAATCAAACCTCAGTCATGTTGCCAGGCCACAGGTTTCCACCATCAAACCTCAGTATTTTTCCCAGGCCACAGGGTTCCAGAATCCACCGATGACATGTTCCCAGGCAACAGGGTTCCAGAGTCAATCCTCAGTTAGGTTCCCAGGCTACAGGGTTCCAGAATAAAACATCAGTCCTGTTCCACGTCCACAGGGTTCCAGAATCAATCCTCAGTTAGCTTCCCAGGCTACAGGGTTCCAGAATAATACCACAGTCATGTTCCCTGTACACAGGGTTCCAGAACCAAGGCTCAGTCAGGTTCCCAGGGCACAGTATTCCACAATCTAAACAGATGTCATGTTCCCAGGCCACAATTTTCCAGAATCAAGCCTGAGTCATGTTCCCAGGCCGAAGGGATCCAGAATCAATCCTCAATCAGTTTCCCAGGCTACAGGGTTCCAGAATAAAACCTCAGTCATGTTCCAAGTCCACAGGGTTCCAGAATAAAACCTCAGTCATGTTCCCAGGCCACAGAGTTCCAGAATCCACCGATGTCATGTTCCCAGTCCACAGGGTTCCAGAATCAATCCTCAGTTATGTTCCCAGGCTACAGGGTTCCAGAATAAAACCTCAGTCATCTTCCCAGTCCACAGGGTTCCAAAACCAAGGCTCAGTCAGGTTCCCAGGGCACAGTATTCCACAATCTAAACAGATGTCATGTTCCCAGGCCACAGTTTTCCAGAATCACGCCTCAGTCATGTACCCAGGCCACAGGGATCCAGAATCAAACCTCAGTCATGTTGCCAGGCCATAGGGTAACACCATCAAACCTGAGTCATATTCCCAGGCCACAGGCTTCCAGAATCAAACGGATTTCATGTTCCCAGGCCACAGGGTTCCAGAATCCAACCGATGTAGTGTTCCCAGGCCACAGGATTCCACAAGCAAACCTCAGTCGTGTTCCCAGGACACAGCTTTCCAGAATCAACCCGGTATCATATTCCCTGGCGACAGTCTTCCAGAATCTAACCTCAGTCATGTTGCCAGGCCACAGGTTTCCACCATCAAACCTCAGACATGTTCCCAGGCCACAGGGTTCCAGAATAAAACCGTTCTCATGATCCCAGGACACAGGGTTCCTGAATCCACCGATGACATGTTCCCAGGCAACAGGGTTCCAGAATCAATCCTCAGTTAGGATCCCAGGCTACAGGGTTCCAGAATAAAACCTCAGTCATGTTCCCAGGCCACAGGGATCCAGAATCAAACCTCAGTCATTTTGCCAGGCCATAGGGTACCGCCATCAAAGCTCAGTCATATTCCCAGGCCACAAGTTTCCAGAATCAAACCGATGTCACGTTCCCAGGCCACAGGTTTCCACAATCTATCATCAGTCATGTTCCCAGGCCACAGGATTCCAGAAGCAAACCTCAGTCTTATTCCCAGGACACAGGTTTCCAGAATCAACCCGATATCATGTTCCCTGGCCACAGTCTTCCAGAATCAAACCTCAGTCATGTTCCAGGCCACAGGGTTCCAGAACCTAGGCTCAGTCAGGTTCCCAGGGCACAGTATTCCACAATCTAAACAGATGTCATGTTCCCAAGCCACAGTTTTCCAGAATCTCGCCTCAGTCATATTCCCAGGGCACAGGGATCCAGAATCAAACTTAAGTCATGTTGCCAGGCCATAGGGTACCACCATCAAACCTCTGTCATATTCCCAGTCCATATTTTTCCAGAATCACGCCTGAGTCATGTACCCAGGCCACAGGGATCCAGAATCAAACCTCAGTCATGTTGCCAGGCCATAGGGTACCACCATCAAACCTCAGTCATATTCCCGGGCCACAAGTTTCCAGAATCAAACCGATGTCATGTTCCCAGGCCACAGGATTCCAGAAGCAAACCTCAGTCTAGTTCCCAGGACACAAGTTTCCAGAATCAACCCGATATCATGTTCCCTGGCCACAGTCTTTCCCAATCAAACCTCAGTCAAGTTGCCAGGCCACAGGGTTCCACAATCTAACATCAGTCATCTTCCCAGGGCACAGTATTCCACAATCTAAACAGATGTCATGTTCCCAAGCCACAGTTTTCCAGAATCTCGCCTCAGTCATGTTCCCAGGCCACAGGGATCCAGAATCAAACCTCAGTCATGTCGGCAGGCCATAGGGTACCTCCATCAAACCTCAGTCATATTCCCAGTCCACAGGCTTCCAGAATCAAACGGATTTCATGTTCCCAGGCAACAGGGTTCCAGAATCCAAACCGATGTCATGTTCCCAGGCCACAGGATTCCACAATCTAATGTCAGTCATGTTCCCAGGCGACAGTCTTCCAGAATCAAACCTCAGTCATGTTGCCAGGCCACAGGTTTCCACCATCAAACCTCAGACATGTTCCCAGGCCACAGGGTTCCAGAATAAAACTGTTCTCATGTTCCCAGTCCACAGGGTTCCAGAATACACCGATGACATGTTCCCAGGCAACAGGGTTCCAGAATCAATCCTCAGTTAGGTTCCCAGGCTACAGGGTTCCAGAATAAAACCTCAGACATGTTACAAGTCCACAGGGTTCCAGAATCAATCCTCAGTTAGGTTCCCAGGCTACAGGGTTCCAGAATAAAACCTCAGTCATGCTCCACGTCCACAGGGTTCCAGAATCAATCCTCAGTTAAGTTCCCAGGCTACAGGGTTCCAGATTAAAACCTCAGTCATGTTCCCAGTCCACAGGGTTCCAGAACCAAGGCTCAGTCAGTTTCCCAGGGCACAGTATTCCACAATCTAAACAGATGTCATGTTCCCAAGCCACAGTTTTCTAGAATCTCGCCTCAGTCATGTTTCCAGGCCACAGGGATCCAGAATCAAACCTCAGTCATGTTGCCAGGCCATAGGGTACCACCATCAAACCTCAGTCATATTCCCAAGCCACAGGCTTCCAGAATCAAACGGATTTCATGTTCCCAGGCAAAAGGTTTCCAGAATCCAAACCGATGTTATGTTCCCAGGCCACAGCATTCCACAATCTAACCTCAGTCATGTTCCCAGGCCAGTGGTTTCCAGAATCAAACCTCAGCCATATTCCCAGGCCACAGGGTTCCAGAATCCACCGATGTCATGTTCCCAGGCCACAGGGTTCCAGAATCAATCCTCAGTTATGTTCCCAGGCTACAGGGTTCCAGAATAAAACCTCCGTCATGTTCCCAGTCCACAGGGTTCCAGAACCAAGGCTCAGTCAGGTTCCCAGGGCACAGTATTCCACAATCTAAACAGATGTCATGTTCCCAGGCCACAGTTTTCCAGAATCACGCCTCAGTCATATCCCCAGGCCACAGGGATCCAGAATCTAACCTCAGTCATGTTGCCAGGCCATAGGGTACCACCATCAAACCTCAGTCATATTCCCGGGCCACAAGTTTCCGGAATCAAACCGATGTCATGTTCCCAGGCCGCAGGTTTCCACAATCTAACATCAGTAATGTTCCCAGGCCACAGGATTCCAGAAGCAAACCTCAGTCTCGTTCCCAGGACACAAGTTTCCAGAATCAACCCGATATTATGTTCCCTGGCCACAGTCTTTCCCAATCAAACCTCAGTCAAGTTGCCAGGCCACAGGGTTCCAGAACCTAGGCTCAGTCAGGATCCCTGGCACAGTGTTCCACAATCTAAACAGATGTCATGTTCCCAAGCCACAGTTTTCTAGAATCTCGCCTCAGTCATGTTTCCAGGCCACAGGGATCCAGAATCAAACCTCAGTCATGTTGCCAGTCATAGGTTACCACCATCAAACCTCAGTCATATTCCCAGTGCCAGGCTTCCAGAATCAAACGGATTTCATGTTCCCAGGCAACAGGGTTCCAGAATCCAAACCGATGTCATGTTCCCAGGCCACAGGATTCCACAATCTAATGTCAGTCATGTTCCCAGGCGACAGTCTTCCAGAATCAAACCTCAGTCATGTTGCCAGGACACAGGTTTCCACCATCAAACCTCAGACATGTTCCCAGGCCACAGGGTTCCAGAATAAAACTGTTCTCATGTTCCCAGTCCACAGGGTTCCAGAATACACCGATGACATGTTCCCAGGCAACAGGGTTCCAGAATCAATCCTCAGTTAGGTTCCCAGGCTACAGGGTTCCAGAATAAAACCTCAGACATGTTACAAGTCCACAGGGTTCCAGAATCAATCCTCAGTTAGGTTCCCAGGCTACAGGGTTCCAGAATAAAACCTCAGTCATGCTCCACGTCCACAGGGTTCCAGAATCAATCCTCAGTTAAGTTCCCAGGCTACAGGGTTCCAGATTAAAACCTCAGTCATGTTCCCAGTCCACAGGGTTCCAGAACCAAGGCTCAGTCAGTTTCCCAGGGCACAGTATTCCACAATCTAAACAGATGTCATGTTCCCAAGCCACAGTTTTCTAGAATCTCGCCTCAGTCATGTTTCCAGGCCACAGGGATCCAGAATCAAACCTCAGTCATGTTGCCAGGCCATAGGGTACCACCATCAAACCTCAGTCATATTCCCAGGCCACAGGCTTCCAGAATCAAACGGATTTCATGTTCCCAGGCAAAAGGTTTCCAGAATCCAAACCGATGTTATGTTCCCAGGCCACAGCATTCCACAATCTAACCTCAGTCATGTTCCCAGGCCAGTGGTTTCCAGAATCAAACCTCAGCCATATTCCCAGGCCACAGGGTTCCAGAATCCACCGATGTCATGTTCCCAGGCCACAGGGTTCCAGAATCAATCCTCAGTTATGTTCCCAGGCTACAGGGTTCCAGAATAAAACCTCCGTCATGTTCCCAGTCCACAGGGTTCCAGAACCAAGGCTCAGTCAGGTTCCCAGGGCACAGTATTCCACAATCTAAACAGATGTCATGTTCCCAGGCCACAGTTTTCCAGAATCACGCCTCAGTCATATCCCCAGGCCACAGGGATCCAGAATCTAACCTCAGTCATGTTGCCAGGCCATAGGGTACCACCATCAAACCTCAGTCATATTCCCGGGCCACAAGTTTCCGGAATCAAACCGATGTCATGTTCCCAGGCCACAGGTTTCCACAATCTAACATCAGTAATGTTCCCAGGCCACAGGATTCCAGAAGCAAACCTCAGTCTCGTTCCCAGGACACAAGTTTCCAGAATCAACCCGATATTATGTTCCCTGGCCACAGTCTTTCCCAATCAAACCTCAGTCAAGTTGCCAGGCCACAGGGTTCCAGAACCTAGGCTCAGTCACGATCCCTGGCACAGTGTTCCACAATCTAAACAGATGTCATGTTCCCAAGCCACAGTTTTCTAGAATCTCGCCTCAGTCATGTTTCCAGGCCACAGGGATCCAGAATCAAACCTCAGTCATGTTGCCAGTCATAGGTTACCACCATCAAACCTCAGTCATATTCCCAGTGCCAGGCTTCCAGAATCAAACGGATTTCATGTTCCCAGGCAAAAGGGTTCCAGAATCCAAACCGATGTCATGTTCCCAGGCCACAGGATTCCACAATCTAATGTCAGTCTTGTTCCCAGGCCACAGGTTTCCACAATCTAACATCAGTGATGTTCCCAGGCCAATGGTTTCCATAATCAAACCTCAGTCATATTCCCAGGCGACAGGGTTCCAGAATCCAACCGATGTAGTGTTCCCAGGCCACAGGATTCCACAAGCAAACCTCAGTCGTATTCCCAGGACACAGCTATCCAGAATCAACCCGATATCATGTTCCCAGGCGACAGTCTTCCAGAATCAAACCTCAGTCATGTTGCCAGGACACAGGTTTCCACCATCAAACCTCAGACATGTTCCAAGGCCACAGGGTTCCAGAATAAAACCGTTCTCATGATCCCAGGACACAGGGTTCCTGAATCCACCGATGACATATTCCCAGGCAACAGGGTTCCAGAATCAATCCTCAGTTAGGTTCCTAGGCTACAGGGTTCCAGAATAAAACCTCAGTCATGTTCCCAGGCCACAGGGATCCAGAATCAAACCTCAGTCATGTTGCCAGGCCATAGGGTACCACCATCAAACCTCAGTCATATTCCCAGGCCACAAGTTTCCAGAATCAAACCGATGTCACGTTCCCAGTCCACAGGTTTCCACAATCTATCATCAGTCATGTTCCCAGGCCACAGGATTCCAGAAGCAAACCTCAGTCTTATTCCCAGGACACAGGTTTCCAGAATCAACCCGATATCATGTTCCCTGGCCACAGTATTCCAGAATCAAACCTCAGTCATGTTCCAGGCCACAGGGTTCCAGAACCTAGGCTCAGACAGGTTCCCAGGGCACAGTATTCCACAATCTAAACAGATGTCATGTTCCCAAGCCACAGTTTTCCAGAATCTCGCCTCAGTCATATTCCCAGGGCACAGGGATCCAGAATCAAACTTAAGTCATGTTGCCAGGCCATAGGGTACCACCATCAAACCTCAGTCATATTCCCAGGCCACAGGCTTCCAGAATCAAACGGATTTCATTTTCCCAGGCAACAGGTTTCCAGAATCCAAACCGATGTCATGTTCCCAGGCCACAGGATTCCACAATCTCACCTCAGTCATGTTCCCTGGCAAATGGTTTCCCGAATCAAACCTCAGTCATATTCCCAGGCCACAGGGTTCCAGAATCCACCGATGTCATGTTCCCAGGCCACAGGCTTCCCGAATCAATCCTCAGTTATGTTCCCAGGCTACAGGGTTCCAGAATAAAACCTCAGTTATGTTCCCAGTCCACAGGGTTCCAGAACCAAGGCTCAGTCAGTTTCCCAGGGCACAGTATTCCACAATCTAAACAGATGTCATGTTCCCTGGCCACAGTTTTCTAGAATCTCGCCTCAGTCATGTTCCCAGGTCAATGGTTTCCAGAATCAAACATCAGTTATATTCCCAGGCCACAGGCTTCCAGAATCCTCCCATGTCATGTTCCCAGGCCACAGGGTTCCAGAATCAATCCTCAGTTATGTTCCCAGGCTACAGGGTTCCAGAATAAAACCTCAGTCATGCTCCCAGTCCACAGGGTTCCAGAACCAAGGCTCAGTCAGGTTCCCAGTGCACAGTATTCCACAATCTAAACAGATGTCATGTTCCCAGTCCACATTTTTCCAGAATCCCGCCTGAGTCATGTTCCCAGGCCACAGGGATCTAGAATCAAACCTCAGTCATGTTGCCAGGCCATAGGCTACCACCATCAAACCTCAGTCATATTCCCAGGCCACAGGTTTCCAGAATCAAACCGATTTCATGTTCCCAGGCAACAGGGTACCAGAATCCAAACCGATGTCATGTTCCCAGGCCACAGGATTCCACAATCTAACCTCAGTCATGTTCCCAGGCCAAAGGTTTCCAGAATCAAACCTCAGTCTTATTCCCAGGCCACAGGGTTCCAGAATCCACCGATGTCATGTTCCCAGGCCACAGGGATCCAGAATCAAACCTCAGTCATGTTGCCTTGCCATAGGGTACCACCATCAAACCTCTGTCATATTCCCAGTCCACATTTTTCCAGAATCACGCCTGAGTCATGTACCCAGGCCACAGGGATCCAGAATCAAACCTCAGTCATGTTGCCAGGCCATAGGGTACCACCATCAAACCTCAGTCATATTCCCTGGCCACAAGTTTCCAGAATCAAACCGATGTCATGTTCCCAGGCCACAGGTTTCCACAATCCAACATCAGTCATGTTCCCAGGCCACAGGATTCCAGAAGCAAACCTCAGTCTAGTTCCCAGGACACAAGTTTCCAGAATCAACCCGATATCATGTTCCCTGGCCACAGTCTTTCCCAATCAAACCTCAGTCAAGTTGCCAGGCCACAGGGTTCCACAATCTAACATCAGTCATGTTCCCAGGGCACAGTATTCCACAATCTAAACAGATGTCATGTTCCCAAGCCACAGTTTTCCAGAATCTCGCCTCAGTCATGTTCCCAGGCCACAGGGATCCAGAATCAAACCTCAGTCATGTCGGCAGGCCATAGGGTACCTCCATCAAACCTCAGTCATATTCCCAGTCCACAGGCTTCCAGAATCAAACGGATTTCATGTTCCCAGGCAACAGGGTTCCAGAATCCAAACCGATGTCATGTTCCCAGGCCACAGGATTCCACAATCTAATGTCAGTCATGTTCCCAGGCCACAGGTTTCCACAATCTAACATCAGTCATGTTCCCAGGCCAATGGTTTCCAGAATCAAACCTCAGTCATATTCCCAGGCCACAGGGTTCCAGAATCCAACCGATGTCGTGTTCCCAGGCCACAGGATTCCACAAACAAACCTCAGTCGTGTTCCCAGGGCACAGCTTTCCAGAATCAACCCGATATCATATTCCCTGGCGACCGTCTTCCAGAATCAAACCTCACTCATGTTGCCAGGCCACAGGTTTCCACCATCAAACCTCAGATATGTTCCCAGGACACAGGGTTCCAGAATAAAACTGTTCTCATGTTCCCAGGCCACAGGGTTCCAGAATACACCGATGACATGTTCCCAGGCAACAGGGTTCCAGAATCAATCCTCAGTTAGGTTCCCAGGCTACAGGGTTCCAGAATAAAACCTCAGACATGTTACAAGTCCACAGGGTTCCAGAATCAATCCTCAGTTAGGTTCCCAGGCTACAGGGTTCCAGAATAAAACCTCAGTCATGCTCCACGTCCACAGGGTTCCAGAATCAATCCTCAGTTAAGTTCCCAGGCTACAGGGTTCCAGATTAAAACCTCAGTCATGTTCTCAGTCCACAGGGTTCCAGAACCAAGGCTCAGTCAGTTTCCCAGGGCACAGTATTCCACAATCTAAACAGATGTCATGTTCCCAAGCCCCATTTTTTTAGAATCTCGCCTCAGTCATGTTTCCAGGCCACAGGGATCCAGAATCAAACCTCAGTCATGTTGCGAGGCCATAGGGTACCACCATCAAACGTCAGTCATATTCCCAGGCCACAGGCTTCCAGAATCAAACGGATTTCATGTTCCCAGGCAAAACGTTTCCAGAATACAAACCGATGTCATGTTCCCAGGCCACAGGATTCCACAATCTAACCTCAGTCATGTTCCCAGGCCAGTGGTTTCCAGAATTTAACCTCAGCCATATTCCCAGGCCACAGGGTTCCAGAATCCACCGATGTCATGTTCCCAGGCCACAGGGTTCCAGAATCAATCCTCAGTTATGTTCCCAGGCTACAGGGTTCCAGAATAAAACCTCCGTCATGTTCCCAGTCCACAGGGTTCCAGAACCAAGGCTCAGTCAGGTTCCCAGGGCACAGTATTCCACAATCTAAACAGATGTCATGTTCCCAAGCCACAGTTTTCCAGAATCACGCCTCAGTCATGTTCCCAGGCCACAGGGATCCAGAATCAAACCTCAGTCATGTTGCCAGGCCATAGGGTACCACCATCAAAGCTCAGTCATATTCCCAGGCCACAAGTTTCCAGAATCAAACCGATGTCACGTTCCCAGGCCACAGGTTTCCACAATCTATCATCAGTCATGTTCACAGGCCACAGGATTCCAGAAGCAAACCTCAGTCTTATTCCCAGGACACAGGTTTCCAGAATCAACCCGATATCATGTTCCCTGGCCACAGTCTTCCAGAATAAAACCTAAGTTATGTTCCCAGTCCACAGGGTTCCAGAACCAAGGCTCAGTCAGTTTCCCAGGGCACAGTATTCCACAATCTAAACAGATGTCATGTTCCCAGGCCACAGTTTTCTAGAATCTCGCCTCAGTCATGTTCCCAGGTCAATGGTTTCCAGAATCAAACCTCAGTTATATTCCCAGGCCACAGGTTTCCAGAATCCTCCGATGTCATGTTCCCAGGCCACAGGGTTCCAGAATCAATCCTCAGTTATGTTCCCAGGCTACAGGGTTCCAGAATAAAACCTCCGTCATGTTCCCAGTCCACAGGGTTCCAGAACCAAGGCTCAGTCAGGTTCCCAGGGCACAGTATTCCACAATCTAAACAGATGTCATGTTCCCAAGCCACAGTTTTCCAGAATCACGCCTCAGTCATGTTCCCAGGCCACAGGGATCCAGAATCAAACCTCAGTCATGTTGCCAGGCCATAGGGTACCACCATCAAAGCTCAGTCATATTCCCAGGCCACAAGTTTCCAGAATCAAACCGATGTCATGTTCCCAGGCCACAGGGTTCCAGAATCCACCGATGTCATGTTCCCAGTCCACAGGGTTCCAGAACCAAGGCTCAGTCATTTTCCCAGCGCACAGTATTCCACAATCTAAACAGATGTCATGTTCCCAGGCCACAGTTTTCCAGAATCACGTCTGAGTCATGTTCCCAGGCCACAGGGATCCAGAATCAAACCTCAGTCATGTTGCCATGACATAGGGTACCACCATCAAACCTCAGTCATATTCCCAGGCCACAATTTTCCAGAATCAAGCCTGAGTCATATTCCCAGGCCGAAGGGATCGAGAATGAAACCTCAGTCATATTCCCAGGCCACAGGGTTCCAGAATCCACCGATGTCTTGTTCCCAGGCCACAGGGTTCCAGAACCAAGGCTCAGTCAGGTTCCCAGGGCACAGTATTCCACAATCTAAACAGATGTCATGTTCCCAGGCCACAATTTTCCAGAATCAAGCCTGAGTCATGTTCCCAGGCCGAAGGGATCCAGAATCAATCCTCAGTCAGTTTCCCAGGCTACAGGGTTCCAGAATAAAACCTCAGTCATGTTCCAAGTCCACAGGGTTCCAGAATGAATCCTCAGTTAGGTTCCCAGGTTACAGGGTTCCAGAATAAAACCTCAGTCATGTTCCCAGGCCACAGAGTTCCAGAATCCACCGATGTCATGTTCCCAGTCCACAGGGTTCCAGAATCAATCCTCAGTTATGTTCCCAGGCTACAGGGTTCCAGAATAAAACCTCAGTCATGTTCCCAGTCCACAGGGTTCCAAAACCAAGGCTCAGTCAGGTTCCCAGGCCACAGGATTCCACAATCTAACATCAGTCAATTTCCCAGGCCAATGGCTTCCAGAATCAAACCTCAGGCATATTCCCAGGCCACAGGTTTCCAGAATCCACCGATGTCATGTTCCCAGGCCACAGGGTTCCAGAATCAATCCTCAATTATGTTCCCAGGCTACAGGCTTCCAGAATAAAACCTCAGTCATGTTCCCTGTCCACAGGGTTCCAGAACCAAGGCTCAGTCAGGTTCCCAGGGCACAGTATTCCACAATCTAAACAGATGTCATGTTTCCAGGCCACAGTTTTCCAGAATCACGCCTCAGTCATGTTCCCAGGCCACAGGGATCAAGAATCAAACGTCAGTCATGTTGCCAGGCCATAGGTTACACCATCAAACCTCAGACATGTTCCCAAGCCACAGGGTTCCAGAATAAAACCGTTCTCATGTTTCAAGGCCACAGGGTACCAGAATCCACCGATGACATATTCCCAGGCAAAAGGGTTCCAGAATCAATCCTCAGTTAGGTTCCCAGGCTACAGGGTTCCAGAATAAAACCTCAGTCATGTTCCCATTCCACAGGGTTCCAGAACCTAGGTTCAGTCAGATTCCCAGGGCACAGTATTCCACAATCTAAAGAGATGTCATGTTCCCAAGCCACAGTTTTCCAGAATCTCGCCTCAGTCTTGTTCCCAGGCCACAGGGATGCAGAATCAAACCTCAGTCATGTTGCCAGGCCACAGGTTTCCACCATCAAACCTCAGTATTTTTCCCAGGCCACAGGGTTCCAGAATCCACCGATGACATGTTCCCAGGCAACAGGGTTCCAGAGTCAATCCTCAGTTAGGTTCCCAGGCTACAGGGTTCCAGAATAAAACATCAGTCCTGTTCCACGTCCACAGGGTTCCAGAATCAATCCTCAGTTAGCTTCCCAGGCTACAGGGTTCCAGAATAATACCACAGTCATGTTCCCTGTACACAGGGTTCCAGAACCAAGGCTCAGTCAGGTTCCCAGGGCACAGTATTCCACAATCTAAACAGATGTCATGTTCCCAGGCCACAATTTTCCAGAATCAAGCCTGAGTCATGTTCCCAGGCCGAAGGGATCCAGAATCAATCCTCAGTCAGTTTCCCAGGCTACAGGGTTCCAGAATAAAACCTCAGTCATGTTCCAAGTCCACAGGGTTCCAGAATAAAACCTCAGTCATGTTCCCAGGCCACAGAGTTCCAGAATCCACCGATGTCATGTTCCCAGTCCACAGGGTTCCAGAATCAATCCTCAGTTATGTTCCCAGGCTACAGGGTTCCAGAATAAAACCTCAGTCATGTTCCCAGTCCACAGGGTTCCAAAACCAAGGCTCAGTCAGGTTCCCAGGGCACAGTATTCCACAATCTAAACAGATGTCATGTTCCCAGGCCACAGTTTTCCAGAATCACGCCTCAGTCATGTACCCAGGCCACAGGGATCCAGAATCAAACCTCAGTCATGTTGCCAGGCCATAGGGTAACACCATCAAACCTGAGTCATATTCCCAGGCCACAGGCTTCCAGAATCAAACGGATTTCATGTTCCCAGGCCACAGGGTTCCAGAATCCAACCGATGTAGTGTTCCCAGGCCACAGGATTCCACAAGCAAACCTCAGTCGTGTTCCCAGGACACAGCTTTCCAGAATCAACCCGGTATCATATTCCCTGGCGACAGTCTTCCAGAATCTAACCTCAGTCATGATGCCAGGCCACAGGTTTCCACCATCAAACCTCAGACATGTTCCCAGGCCACAGGGTTCCAGAATAAAACCGTTCTCATGATCCCAGGACACAGGGTTCCTGAATCCACCGATGCCATGTTCCCAGGCAACAGGGTTCCAGAATCAATCCTCAGTTAGGATCCCAGGCTACAGGGTTCCAGAATAAAACCTCAGTCATGTTCCCAGGCCACAGGGATCCAGAATCAAACCTCAGTCATTTTGCCAGGCCATAGGGTACCGCCATCAAAGCTCAGTCATATTCCCAGGCCACAAGTTTCCAGAATCAAACCGATGTCACGTTCCCAGGCCACAGGTTTCCACAATCTATCATCAGTCATGTTCCCAGGCCACAGGATTCCAGAAGCAAACCTCAGTCTTATTCCCAGGACACAGGTTTCCAGAATCAACCCGATATCATGTTCCCTGGCCACAGTCTTCCAGAATCAAACCTCAGTCATGTTCCAGGCCACAGGGTTCCAGAACCTAGGCTCAGTCAGGTTCCCAGGGCACAGTATTCCACAATCTAAACAGATGTCATGTTCCCAAGCCACAGTTTTCCAGAATCTCGCCTCAGTCATATTCCCAGGGCACAGGGATCCAGAATCAAACTTAAGTCATGTTGCCAGGCCATAGGGTACCACCATCAAACCTCTGTCATATTCCCAGTCCATATTTTTCCAGAATCACGCCTGAGTCATGTACCCAGGCCACAGGGATCCAGAATCAAACCTCAGTCATGTTGCCAGGCCATAGGGTACCACCATCAAACCTCAGTCATATTCCCGGGCCACAAGTTTCCAGAATCAAACCGATGTCATGTTCCCAGGCCACAGGATTCCAGAAGCAAACCTCAGTCTAGTTCCCAGGACACAAGTTTCCAGAATCAACCCGATATCATGTTCCCTGGCCACAGTCTTTCCCAATCAATCCTCAGTCAAGTTGCCAGGCCACAGGGTTCCACAATCTAACATCAGTCATCTTCCCAGGGCACAGTATTCCACAATCTAAACAGATGTCATGTTCCCAAGCCACAGTTTTCCAGAATCTCGCCTCAGTCATGTTCCCAGGCCACAGGGATCCAGAATCAAACCTCAGTCATGTCGGCAGGCCATAGGGTACCTCCATCAAACCTCAGTCATATTCCCAGTCCACAGGCTTCCAGAATCAAACGGATTTCATGTTCCCAGGCAACAGGGTTCCAGAATCCAAACCGATGTCATGTTCCCAGGCCACAGGATTCCACAATCTAATGTCAGTCATGTTCCCAGGCGACAGTCTTCCAGAATCAAACCTCAGTCATGTTGCCAGGCCACAGGTTTCCACCATCAAACCTCAGACATGTTCCCAGGCCACAGGGTTCCAGAATAAAACTGTTCTCATGTTCCCAGTCCACAGGGTTCCAGAATACACCGATGACATGTTCCCAGGCAACAGGGTTCCAGAATCAATCCTCAGTTAGGTTCCCAGGCTACAGGGTTCCAGAATAAAACCTCAGACATGTTACAAGTCCACAGGGTTCCAGAATCAATCCTCAGTTAGGTTCCCAGGCTACAGGGTTCCAGAATAAAACCTCAGTCATGCTCCACGTCCACAGGGTTCCAGAATCAATCCTCAGTTAAGTTCCCAGGCTACAGGGTTCCAGATTAAAACCTCAGTCATGTTCCCAGTCCACAGGGTTCCAGAACCAAGGCTCAGTCAGTTTCCCAGGGCACAGTATTCCACAATCTAAACAGATGTCATGTTCCCAAGCCACAGTTTTCTAGAATCTCGCCTCAGTCATGTTTCCAGGCCACAGGGATCCAGAATCAAACCTCAGTCATGTTGCCAGGCCATAGGGTACCACCATCAAACCTCAGTCATATTCCCAGGCCACAGGCTTCCAGAATCAAACGGATTTCATGTTCCCAGGCAAAAGGTTTCCAGAATCCAAACCGATGTTATGTTCCCAGGCCACAGCATTCCACAATCTAACCTCAGTCATGTTCCCAGGCCAGTGGTTTCCAGAATCAAACCTCAGCCATATTCCCAGGCCACAGGGTTCCAGAATCCACCGATGTCATGTTCCCAGGCCACAGGGTTCCAGAATCAATCCTCAGTTATGTTCCCAGGCTACAGGGTTCCAGAATAAAACCTCCGTCATGTTCCCAGTCCACAGGGTTCCAGAACCAAGGCTCAGTCAGGTTCCCAGGGCACAGTATTCCACAATCTAAACAGATGTCATGTTCCCAGGCCACAGTTTTCCAGAATCACGCCTCAGTCATATCCCCAGGCCACAGGGATCCAGAATCTAACCTCAGTCATGTTGCCAGGCCATAGGGTACCACCATCAAACCTCAGTCATATTCCCGGGCCACAAGTTTCCGGAATCAAACCGATGTCATGTTCCCAGGCCGCAGGTTTCCACAATCTAACATCAGTAATGTTCCCAGGCCACAGGATTCCAGAAGCAAACCTCAGTCTTGTTCCCAGGACACAAGTTTCCAGAATCAACCCGATATTATGTTCCCTGGCCACAGTCTTTCCCAATCAAACCTCAGTCAAGTTGCCAGGCCACAGGGTTCCAGAACCTAGGCTCAGTCAGGATCCCTGGCACAGTGTTCCACAATCTAAACAGATGTCATGTTCCCAAGCCACAGTTTTCTAGAATCTCGCCTCAGTCATGTTTCCAGGCCACAGGGATCCAGAATCAAACCTCAGTCATGTTGCCAGTCATAGGTTACCACCATCAAACCTCAGTCATATTCCCAGTGCCAGGCTTCCAGAATCAAACGGATTTCATGTTCCCAGGCAAAAGGGTTCCAGAATCCAAACCGATGTCATGTTCCCAGGCCACAGGATTCCACAATCTAATGTCAGTCTTGTTCCCAGGCCACAGGTTTCCACAATCTAACATCAGTGATGTTCCCAGGCCAATGGTTTCCATAATCAAACCTCAGTCATATTCCCAGGCGACAGGGTTCCAGAATCCAACCGATGTAGTGTTCCCAGGCCACAGGATTCCACAAGCAAACCTCAGTCGTATTCCCAGGACACAGCTATCCAGAATCAACCCGATATCATGTTCCCAGGCGACAGTCTTCCAGAATCAAACCTCAGTCATGTTGCCAGGCCACAGGTTTCCACCATCAAACCTCAGACATGTTCCAAGGCCACAGGGTTCCAGAATAAAACCGTTCTCATGATCCCAGGACACAGGGTTCCTGAATCCACCGATGACATATTCCCAGGCAACAGGGTTCCAGAATCAATCCTCAGTTAGGTTCCTAGGCTACAGGGTTCCAGAATAAAACCTCAGTCATGTTCCCAGGCCACAGGGATCCAGAATCAAACCTCAGTCATGTTGCCAGGCCATAGGGTACCACCATCAAACCTCAGTCATATTCCCAGGCCACAAGTTTCCAGAATCAAACCGATGTCACGTTCCCAGTCCACAGGTTTCCACAATCTATCATCAGTCATGTTCCCAGGCCACAGGATTCCAGAAGCAAACCTCAGTCTTATTCCCAGGACACAGGTTTCCAGAATCAACCCGATATCATGTTCCCTGGCCACAGTATTCCAGAATCAAACCTCAGTCATGTTCCAGGCCACAGGGTTCCAGAACCTAGGCTCAGACAGGTTCCCAGGGCACAGTATTCCACAATCTAAACAGATGTCATGTTCCCAAGCCACAGTTTTCCAGAATCTCGCCTCAGTCATATTCCCAGGGCACAGGGATCCAGAATCAAACTTAAGTCATGTTGCCAGGCCATAGGGTACCACCATCAAACCTCAGTCATATTCCCAGGCCACAGGCTTCCAGAATCAAACGGATTTCATTTTCCCAGGCAACAGGTTTCCAGAATCCAAACCGATGTCATGTTCCCAGGCCACAGGATTCCACAATCTCACCTCAGTCATGTTCCCAGGCAAATGGCTTCCCGAATCAAACCTCAGTCATATTCCCAGGCCACAGGGTTCCAGAATCCACCGATGTCATGTTCCCAGGCCACAGGCTTCCCGAATCAATCCTCAGTTATGTTCCCAGGCTACAGGGTTCCAGAATAAAACCTCAGTTATGTTCCCAGTCCACAGGGTTCCAGAACCAAGGCTCAGTCAGTTTCCCAGGGCACAGTATTCCACAATCTAAACAGATGTCATGTTCCCTGGCCACAGTTTTCTAGAATCTCGCCTCAGTCATGTTCCCAGGTCAATGGTTTCCAGAATCAAACATCAGTTATATTCCCAGGCCACAGGCTTCCAGAATCCTCCCATGTCATGTTCCCAGGCCACAGGGTTCCAGAATCAATCCTCAGTTATGTTCCCAGGCTACAGGGTTCCAGAATAAAACCTCAGTCATGCTCCCAGTCCACAGGGTTCCAGAACCAAGGCTCAGTCAGGTTCCCAGTGCACAGTATTCCACAATCTAAACAGATGTCATGTTCCCAGTCCACATTTTTCCAGAATCCCGCCTGAGTCATGTTCCCAGGCCACAGGGATCTAGAATCAAACCTCAGTCATGTTGCCAGGCCATAGGCTACCACCATCAAACCTCAGTCATATTCCCAGGCCACAGGTTTCCAGAATCAAACCGATTTCATGTTCCCAGGCAACAGGGTACCAGAATCCAAACCGATGTCATGTTCCCAGGCCACAGGATTCCACAATCTAACCTCAGTCATGTTCCCAGGCCAAAGGTTTCCAGAATCAAACCTCAGTCATATTCCCAGGCCACAGGGTTCCAGAATCCACCGATGTCATGTTCCCAGGCCACAGGGATCCAGAATCAAACCTCAGTCATGTTGCCTTGCCATAGGGTACCACCATCAAACCTCTGTCATATTCCCAGTCCACATTTTTCCAGAATCACGCCTGAGTCATGTACCCAGGCCACAGGGATCCAGAATCAAACCTCAGTCATGTTGCCAGGCCATAGGGTACCACCATCAAACCTCAGTCATATTCCCTGGCCACAAGTTTCCAGAATCAAACCGATGTCATGTTCCCAGGCCACAGGTTTCCACAATCCAACATCAGTCATGTTCCCAGGCCACAGGATTCCAGAAACAAACCTCAGTCTAGTTCCCAGGACACAAGTTTCCAGAATCAACCCGATATCATGTTCCCTGGCCACAGTCTTTCCCAATCAAACCTCAGTCAAGTTGCCAGGCCACAGGGTTCCACAATCTAACATCAGTCATGTTCCCAGGGCACAGTATTCCACAATCTAAACAGATGTCATGTTCCCAAGCCACAGTTTTCCAGAATCTCGCCTCAGTCATGTTCCCAGGCCACAGGGATCCAGAATCAAACCTCAGTCATGTCGGCAGGCCATAGGGTACCTCCATCAAACCTCAGTCATATTCCCAGTCCACAGGCTTCCAGAATCAAACGGATTTCATGTTCCCAGGCAACAGGGTTCCAGAATCCAAACCGATGTCATGTTCCCAGGCCACAGGATTCCACAATCTAATGTCAGTCATGTTCCCAGGCCACAGGTTTCCACAATCTAACATCAGTCATGTTCCCAGGCCAATGGTTTCCAGAATCAAACCTCAGTCATATTCCCAGGCCACAGGGTTCCAGAATCCAACCGATGTCGTGTTCCCAGGCCACAGGATTCCACAAACAAACCTCAGTCGTGTTCCCAGGACACAGCTTTCCAGAATCAACCCGATATCATGTTCCCTGGCGACCGTCTTCCAGAATCAAACCTCACTCATGTTGCCAGGCCACAGGTTTCCACCATCAAACCTCAGACATGTTCCCAGGACACAGGGTTCCAGAATAAAACTGTTCTCATGTTCCCAGGCCACAGGGTTCCAGAATACACCGATGACATGTTCCCAGGCAACAGGGTTCCAGAATCAATCCTCAGTTAGGTTCCCAGGCTACAGGGTTCCAGAATAAAACCTCAGACATGTTACAAGTCCACAGGGTTCCAGAATCAATCCTCAGTTAGGTTCCCAGGCTACAGGGTTCCAGAATAAAACCTCAGTCATGCTCCACGTCCACAGGGTTCCAGAATCAATCCTCAGTTAAGTTCCCAGGCTACAGGGTTCCAGATTAAAACCTCAGTCATGTTCCCAGTCCACAGGGTTCCAGAACCAAGGCTCAGTCAGTTTCCCAGGGCACAGTATTCCACAATCTAAACAGATGTCATGTTCCCAAGCCCCATTTTTTTAGAATCTCGCCTCAGTCATGTTTCCAGGCCACAGGGATCCAGAATCAAACCTCAGTCATGTTGCGAGGCCATAGGGTACCACCATCAAACCTCAGTCATATTCCCAGGCCACAGGCTTCCAGAATCAAACGGATTTCATGTTCCCAGGCAAAACGTTTCCAGAATACAAACCGATGTCATGTTCCCAGGCCACAGGATTCCACAATCTAACCTCAGTCATGTTCCCAGGCCAGTGGTTTCCAGAATTTAACCTCAGCCATATTCCCAGGCCACAGGGTTCCAGAATCCACCGATGTCATGTTCCCAGGCCACAGGGTTCCAGAATCAATCCTCAGTTATGTTCCCAGGCTACAGGGTTCCAGAATAAAACCTCCGTCATGTTCCCAGTCCACAGGGTTCCAGAACCAAGGCTCAGTCAGGTTCCCAGGGCACAGTATTCCACAATCTAAACAGATGTCATGTTCCCAAGCCACAGTTTTCCAGAATCACGCCTCAGTCATGTTCCCAGTCCACAGGGATCCAGAATCAAACCTCAGTCATGTTGCCAGGCCATAGGGTACCACCATCAAAGCTCAGTCATATTCCCAGGCCACAAGTTTCCAGAATCAAACCGATGTCACGTTCCCAGGCCACAGGTTTCCACAATCTATCATCAGTCATGTTCACAGGCCACAGGATTCCAGAAGCAAACCTCAGTCTTATTCCCAGGACACAGGTTTCCAGAATCAACCCGATATCATGTTCCCTGGCCACAGTCTTCCAGAATAAAACCTAAGTTATGTTCCCAGTCCACAGGGTTCCAGAACCAAGGCTCAGTCAGGTTCCCAGGGCACAGTATTCCACAATCTAAACAGATGTCATGTTCCCAAGCCACAGTTTTCCAGAATCACGCCTCAGTCATGTTCCCAGGCCACAGGGATCCAGAATCAAACCTCAGTCATGTTGCCAGGCCATAGGGTACCACCATCAAACCTCAGTCATATTCCCAGGCCACAAGTTTCCAGAATCAAACCGATGTCACGTTCCCAGGCCACAGGTTTCCACAATCTATCATCAGTCATGTTCACAGGCCACAGGATTCCAGAAGCAAACCTCAGTCTTATTCCCAGGACACAGGTTTCCAGAATCAACCCGATATCATGTTCCCTGGCCACAGTCTTCCAGAATAAAACCTAAGTTATGTTCCCAGTCCACAGGGTTCCAGAACCAAGGCTCAGTCAGTTTCCCAGGGCACAGTATTCCACAATCTAAACAGATGTCATGTTCCCAGGCCACAGTTTTCTAGAATCTCGCCTCAGTCATGTTCCCAGGTCAATGGTTTCCAGAATCAAACCTCAGTTATATTCCCAGGCCACAGGTTTCCAGAATCCTCCGATGTCATGTTCCCAGGCCACAGGGTTCCAGAATCAATCCTCAGTTATGTTCCCAGGCTACAGGGTTCCAGAATAAAACCTCAGTCATGCTCCCAGTCCACAGGGTTCCAGAACCAAGGCTCAGTCAGGTTCCCAGTGCACAGTATTCCACAATCTAAACAGATGTCATGTTCCCAGTCCACATTTTTCCAGAATCCCGCCTGAGTCATGTTCCCAGGCCACAGGGATCTAGAATCAAACCTCAGTCATGTTGCCAGGCCATAGGCTACCACCATCAAACCTCAGTCATATTCCCAGGCCACAGGTTTCCAGAATCAAACCGATTTCATGTTCCCAGGCAACAGGGTACCAGAATCCAAACCGATGTCATGTTCCCAGGCCACAGGATTCCACAATCTAACCTCAGTCATGTTCCCAGGCCAAAGGTTTCCAGAATCAAACCTCAGTCATATTCCCAGGCCACAGGGTTCCAGAATCCACCGATGTCATGTTCCAAGGCCACAGCGATCCAGAATCAAACCTCAGTCATGTTGCCTTGCCATAGGGTACCACCATCAAACCTCTGTCATATTTCCAGTCCACATTTTTCCAGAATCACGCCTGAGTCCTGTACCCAGGCCACAGGGATCCAGAATCAAACCTCAGTCATGTTGCCAGGCCATAGGGTACCACCATCAAACCTCAGTCATATTCCCGGGCCACAAGTTTCCAGAATCAAACCGATGTCATGTTCCCAGGCCATAGGATTCCAGAAGCAAACCTCAGTCTTGTTCCCAGGACACAAGTTTTCAGAATCAACCCGATATCATGTTCCCTGGCCACAGTCTTTCCCAATCAAACCTCAGTCAAGTTGCCAGGCCACAGGGTTCCACAATCTAAAATCAGTCATGTTCCCAGGCCAATGGTTTCCAGAATCAAACCTCAGTCATATTCCCAGGCCACAGGGTTCCAGAATCCAACCGATGTCGTGTTCCCAGGCCACAGGATTCCACAAGCAAACCTTAGTCGTGTTCCCAGGACACAGCTTTCCAGAATCAACCCGATAATATGTTCCCTGGCGACCGTCTTCCAGAATCAAACCTCAGTCATGTTGCCAGGACACAGGGTTCCAGAATAAAACCGTTCTCATGTTCCCAGGCCACAGGGTTCCAGAATCCACCGATGATATGTTCCCAGGCAACAGGGTTCCAGAATCAATCCTCAGTCAGGTTCCCAGGCTACAGGGTTCCAGAATAAAACCTCAGTCATGTTCCCAGTCCACAGGGTTCCAGAACCAAGGCTCAGTCAGTTTCCCAGGGCACAGTATTCCACAATCTAAACAAATGTCATGTTCCCAGGCCAAAGTTTTCCAGAATCACGCCTCAGTCATGTTCCAAGGCCACAGGGATAAAGAATCAAACCTCAGTTATGTTGCCAGGCCATTGGGTACCACCATCAAACCTCAGTCATATTCCCAGGCCACAAGTTTCCAGAATCAAACCGATGTCATATTCCCAGGACACAGGTTTCCAGAATCAACCCGATATCATGTTCCCTGGCCACAGTCTTCCAGAATCAAACCTCAGTCATGTTCCAGGCCACAGGGTTCCAGAACCAAAGCTCAGCCAGGTTCCCAGGGCAGAGTATTCCACAATCTTAACAGATGTCATATTCCCAGGCCACAGTTTTCCAGAATCACACCTCAGTCATGTTCCCAGGCCACAGGGATCCAGAATCAAACCTCAGTCATTTTGCCAGGCCGTAGGGTACCACCAGCAAACCTCAGTCATATTCCCAGGCCACAAGTTTCCAGAATCAAACCGATGTCATGTTCCCAGGCCACAGGGTTCCAGAATCCACCGATGTCATGTTCCCAGTCCACAGGGTTCCAGAACCAAGGCTCAGTCATTTTCCCAGCGCACAGTATTCCACAATCTAAACAGATGTCATGTTCCCAGGCCACAGTTTTCCAGAATCACGTCTGAGTCATGTTCCCAGGCCACAGGGATCCAGAATCAAACCTCAGTCATGTTGCCATGACATAGGGTACCACCATCAAACCTCAGTCATATTCCCAGGCCACAATTTTCCAGAATCAAGCCTGAGTCATATTCCCAGGCCGAAGGGATCGAGAATGAAACCTCAGTCATATTCCCAGGCCACAGGGTTCCAGAATCCACCGATGTCTTGTTCCCAGGCCACAGGGTTCCAGAACCAAGGCTCAGTCAGGTTCCCAGGGCACAGTATTCCACAATCTAAACAGATGTCATGTTCCCAGGCCACAATTTTCCAGAATCAAGCCTGAGTCATGTTCCCAGGCCGAAGGGATCCAGAATCAATCCTCAGTCAGTTTCCCAGGCTACAGGGTTCCAGAATAAAACCTCAGTCATGTTCCAAGTCCACAGGGTTCCAGAATGAATCCTCAGTTAGGTTCCCAGGTTACAGGGTTCCAGAATAAAACCTCAGTCATGTTCCCAGGCCACAGAGTTCCAGAATCCACCGATGTCATGTTCCCAGTCCACAGGGTTCCAGAATCAATCCTCAGTTATGTTCCCAGGCTACAGGGTTCCAGAATAAAACCTCAGTCATGTTCCCAGTCCACAGGGTTCCAAAACCAAGGCTCAGTCAGGTTCCCAGGCCACAGGATTCCACAATCTAACATCAGTCAATTTCCCAGGCCAATGGCTTCCAGAATCAAACCTCAGTCATATTCCCAGGCCACAGGTTTCCAGAATCCACCGATGTCATGTTCCCAGGCCACAGGGTTCCAGAATCAATCCTCAATTATGTTCCCAGGCTACAGGCTTCCAGAATAAAACCTCAGTCATGTTCCCTGTCCACAGGGTTCCAGAACCAAGGCTCAGTCAGGTTCCCAGGGCACAGTATTCCACAATCTAAACAGATGTCATGTTTCCAGGCCACAGTTTTCCAGAATCACGCCTCAGTCATGTTCCCAGGCCACAGGGATCAAGAATCAAACGTCAGTCATGTTGCCAGGCCATAGGTTACACCATCAAACCTCAGACATGTTCCCAAGCCACAGGGTTCCAGAATAAAACCGTTCTCATGTTTCAAGGCCACAGGGTACCAGAATCCACCGATGACATATTCCCAGGCAAAAGGGTTCCAGAATCAATCCTCAGTTAGGTTCCCAGGCTACAGGGTTCCAGAATAAAACCTCAGTCATGTTCCCATTCCACAGGGTTCCAGAACCTAGGTTCAGTCAGATTCCCAGGGCACAGTATTCCACAATCTAAAGAGATGTCATGTTCCCAAGCCACAGTTTTCCAGAATCTCGCCTCAGTCTTGTTCCCAGGCCACAGGGATGCAGAATCAAACCTCAGTCATGTTGCCAGGCCACAGGTTTCCACCATCAAACCTCAGTATTTTTCCCAGGCCACAGGGTTCCAGAATCCACCGATGACATGTTCCCAGGCAACAGGGTTCCAGAGTCAATCCTCAGTTAGGTTCCCAGGCTACAGGGTTCCAGAATAAAACATCAGTCCTGTTTCACGTCCACAGGGTTCCAGAATCAATCCTCAGTTAGCTTCCCAGGCTACAGGGTTCCAGAATAATACCACAGTCATGTTCCCTGTACACAGGGTTCCAGAACCAAGGCTCAGTCAGGTTCCCAGGGCACAGTATTCCACAATCTAAACAGATGTCATGTTCCCAGGCCACAATTTTCCAGAATCAAGCCTGAGTCATGTTCCCAGGCCGAAGGGATCCAGAATCAATCCTCAGTCAGTTTCCCAGGCTACAGGGTTCCAGAATAAAACCTCAGTCATGTTCCAAGTCCACAGGGTTCCAGAATAAAACCTCAGTCATGTTCCCAGGCCACAGAGTTCCAGAATCCACCGATGTCATGTTCCCAGTCCACAGGGTTCCAGAATCAATCCTCAGTTATGTTCCCAGGCTACAGGGTTCCAGAATAAAACCTCAGTCATGTTCCCAGTCCACAGGGTTCCAAAACCAAGGCTCAGTCAGGTTCCCAGGGCACAGTATTCCACAATCTAAACAGATGTCATGTTCCCAGGCCACAGTTTTCCAGAATCACGCCTCAGTCATGTACCCAGGCCACAGGGATCCAGAATCAAACCTCAGTCATGTTGCCAGGCCATAGGGTAACACCATCAAACCTGAGTCATATTCCCAGGCCACAGGCTTCCAGAATCAAACGGATTTCATGTTCCCAGGCCACAGGGTTCCAGAATCCAACCGATGTAGTGTTCCCAGGCCACAGGATTCCACAAGCAAACCTCAGTCGTGTTCCCAGGACACAGCTTTCCAGAATCAACCCGGTATCATATTCCCTGGCGACAGTCTTCCAGAATCTAACCTCAGTCATGTTGCCAGGCCACAGGTTTCCACCATCAAACCTCAGACATGTTCCCAGGCCACAGGGTTCCAGAATAAAACCGTTCTCATGATCCCAGGACACAGGGTTCCTGAATCCACCGATGACATGTTCCCAGGCAACAGGGTTCCAGAATCAATCCTCAGTTAGGATCCCAGGCTACAGGGTTCCAGAATAAAACCTCAGTCATGTTCCCAGGCCACAGGGATCCAGAATCAAACCTCAGTCATTTTGCCAGGCCATAGGGTACCGCCATCAAAGCTCAGTCATATTCCCAGGCCACAAGTTTCCAGAATCAAACCGATGTCACGTTCCCAGGCCACAGGTTTCCACAATCTATCATCAGTCATGTTCCCAGGCCACAGGATTCCAGAAGCAAACCTCAGTCTTATTCCCAGGACACAGGTTTCCAGAATCAACCCGATATCATGTTCCCTGGCCACAGTCTTCCAGAATCAAACCTCAGTCATGTTCCAGGCCACAGGGTTCCAGAACCTAGGCTCAGTCAGGTTCCCAGGGCACAGTATTCCACAATCTAAACAGATGTCATGTTCCCAAGCCACAGTTTTCCAGAATCTCGCCTCAGTCATATTCCCAGGGCACAGGGATCCAGAATCAAACTTAAGTCATGTTGCCAGGCCATAGGGTACCACCATCAAACCTCTGTCATATTCCCAGTCCATATTTTTCCAGAATCACGCCTGAGTCATGTACCCAGGCCACAGGGATCCAGAATCAAACCTCAGTCATGTTGCCAGGCCATAGGGTACCACCATCAAACCTCAGTCATATTCCCGGGCCACAAGTTTCCAGAATCAAACCGATGTCATGTTCCCAGGCCACAGGATTCCAGAAGCAAACCTCAGTCTAGTTCCCAGGACACAAGTTTCCAGAATCAACCCGATATCATGTTCCCTGGCCACAGTCTTTCCCAATCAAACCTCAGTCCAGTTGCCAGGCCACAGGTTTCCACAATCTAACATCAGTCATCTTCCCAGGGCACAGTATTCCACAATCTAAACAGATGTCATGTTCCCAAGCCACAGTTTTCCAGAATCTCGCCTCAGTCATGTTCCCAGGCCACAGGGATCCAGAATCAAACCTCAGTCATGTCGGCAGGCCATAGGGTACCTCCATCAAACCTCAGTCATATTCCCAGTCCACAGGCTTCCAGAATCAAACGGATTTCATGTTCCCAGGCAACAGGGTTCCAGAATCCAAACCGATGTCATGTTCCCAGGCCACAGGATTCCACAATCTAATGTCAGTCATGTTCCCAGGCGACAGTCTTCCAGAATCAAACCTCAGTCATGTTGCCAGGCCACAGGTTTCCACCATCAAACCTCAGACATGTTCCCAGGCCACAGGGTTCCAGAATAAAACTGTTCTCATGTTCCCAGTCCACAGGGTTCCAGAATACACCGATGACATGTTCCCAGGCAACAGGGTTCCAGAATCAATCCTCAGTTAGGTTCCCAGGCTACAGGGTTCCAGAATAAAACCTCAGACATGTTACAAGTCCACAGGGTTCCAGAATCAATCCTCAGTTAGGTTCCCAGGCTACAGGGTTCCAGAATAAAACCTCAGTCATGCTCCACGTCCACAGGGTTCCAGAATCAATCCTCAGTTAAGTTCCCAGGCTACAGGGTTCCAGATTAAAACCTCAGTCATGTTCCCAGTCCACAGGGTTCCAGAACCAAGGCTCAGTCAGTTTCCCAGGGCACAGTATTCCACAATCTAAACAGATGTCATGTTCCCAAGCCACAGTTTTCTAGAATCTCGCCTCAGTCATGTTTCCAGGCCACAGGGATCCAGAATCAAACCTCAGTCATGTTGCCAGGCCATAGGGTACCACCATCAAACCTCAGTCATATTCCCAGGCCACAGGCTTCCAGAATCAAACGGATTTCATGTTCCCAGGCAAAAGGTTTCCAGAATCCAAACCGATGTTATGTTCCCAGGCCACAGCATTCCACAATCTAACCTCAGTCATGTTCCCAGGCCAGTGGTTTCCAGAATCAAACCTCAGCCATATTCCCAGGCCACAGGGTTCCAGAATCCACCGATGTCATGTTCCCAGGCCACAGGGTTCCAGAATCAATCCTCAGTTATGTTCCCAGGCTACAGGGTTCCAGAATAAAACCTCCGTCATGTTCCCAGTCCACAGGGTTCCAGAACCAAGGCTCAGTCAGGTTCCCAGGGCACAGTATTCCACAATCTAAACAGATGTCATGTTCCCAGGCCACAGTTTTCCAGAATCACGCCTCAGTCATATCCCCAGGCCACAGGGATCCAGAATCTAACCTCAGTCATGTTGCCAGGCCATAGGGTACCACCATCAAACCTCAGTCATATTCCCGGGCCACAAGTTTCCGGAATCAAACCGATGTCATGTTCCCAGGCCGCAGGTTTCCACAATCTAACATCAGTAATGTTCCCAGGCCACAGGATTCCAGAAGCAAACCTCAGTCTTGTTCCCAGGACACAAGTTTCCAGAATCAACCCGATATTATGTTCCCTGGCCACAGTCTTTCCCAATCAAACCTCAGTCAAGTTGCCAGGCCACAGGGTTCCAGAACCTAGGCTCAGTCAGGATCCCTGGCACAGTGTTCCACAATCTAAACAGATGTCATGTTCCCAAGCCACAGTTTTCTAGAATCTCGCCTCAGTCATGTTTCCAGGCCACAGGGATCCAGAATCAAACCTCAGTCATGTTGCCAGTCATAGGTTACCACCATCAAACCTCAGTCATATTCCCAGTGCCAGGCTTCCAGAATCAAACGGATTTCATGTTCCCAGGCAAAAGGGTTCCAGAATCCAAACCGATGTCATGTTCCCAGGCCACAGGATTCCACAATCTAATGTCAGTCTTGTTCCCAGGCCACAGGTTTCCACAATCTAACATCAGTGATGTTCCCAGGCCAATGGTTTCCATAATCAAACCTCAGTCATATTCCCAGGCGACAGGGTTCCAGAATCCAACCGATGTAGTGTTCCCAGGCCACAGGATTCCACAAGCAAACCTCAGTCGTATTCCCAGGACACAGCTATCCAGAATCAACCCGATATCATGTTCCCAGGCGACAGTCTTCCAGAATCAAACCTCAGTCATGTTGCCAGGCCACAGGTTTCCACCATCAAACCTCAGACATGTTCCAAGGCCACAGGGTTCCAGAATAAAACCGTTCTCATGATCCCAGGACACAGGGTTCCTGAATCCACCGATGACATATTCCCAGGCAACAGGGTTCCAGAATCAATCCTCAGTTAGGTTCCTAGGCTACAGGGTTCCAGAATAAAACCTCAGTCATGTTCCCAGGCCACAGGGATCCAGAATCAAACCTCAGTCATGTTGCCAGGCCATAGGGTACCACCATCAAACCTCAGTCATATTCCCAGGCCACAAGTTTCCAGAATCAAACCGATGTCACGTTCCCAGTCCACAGGTTTCCACAATCTATCATCAGTCATGTTCCCAGGCCACAGGATTCCAGAAGCAAACCTCAGTCTTATTCCCAGGACACAGGTTTCCAGAATCAACCCGATATCATGTTCCCTGGCCACAGTATTCCAGAATCAAACCTCAGTCATGTTCCAGGCCACAGGGTTCCAGAACCTAGGCTCAGACAGGTTCCCAGGGCACAGTATTCCACAATCTAAACAGATGTCATGTTCCCAAGCCACAGTTTTCCAGAATCTCGCCTCAGTCATATTCCCAGGGCACAGGGATCCAGAATCAAACTTAAGTCATGTTGCCAGGCCATAGGGTACCACCATCAAACCTCAGTCATATTCCCAGGCCACAGGCTTCCAGAATCAAACGGATTTCATTTTCCCAGGCAACAGGTTTCCAGAATCCAAACCGATGTCATGTTCCCAGGCCACAGGATTCCACAATCTCACCTCAGTCATGTTCCCAGGCAAATGGCTTCCCGAATCAAACCTCAGTCATATTCCCAGGCCACAGGGTTCCAGAATCCACCGATGTCATGTTCCCAGGCCACAGGCTTCCCGAATCAATCCTCAGTTATGTTCCCAGGCTACAGGGTTCCAGAATAAAACCTCAGTTATGTTCCCAGTCCACAGGGTTCCAGAACCAAGGCTCAGTCAGTTTCCCAGGGCACAGTATTCCACAATCTAAACAGATGTCATGTTCCCTGGCCACAGTTTTCTAGAATCTCGCCTCAGTCATGTTCCCAGGTCAATGGTTTCCAGAATCAAACATCAGTTATATTCCCAGGCCACAGGCTTCCAGAATCCTCCCATGTCATGTTCCCAGGCCACAGGGTTCCAGAATCAATCCTCAGTTATGTTCCCAGGCTACAGGGTTCCAGAATAAAACCTCAGTCATGCTCCCAGTCCACAGGGTTCCAGAACCAAGGCTCAGTCAGGTTCCCAGTGCACAGTATTCCACAATCTAAACAGATGTCATGTTCCCAGTCCACATTTTTCCAGAATCCCGCCTGAGTCATGTTCCCAGGCCACAGGGATCTAGAATCAAACCTCAGTCATGTTGCCAGGCCATAGGCTACCACCATCAAACCTCAGTCATATTCCCAGGCCACAGGTTTCCAGAATCAAACCGATTTCATGTTCCCAGGCAACAGGGTACCAGAATCCAAACCGATGTCATGTTCCCAGGCCACAGGATTCCACAATCTAACCTCAGTCATGTTCCCAGGCCAAAGGTTTCCAGAATCAAACCTCAGTCATATTCCCAGGCCACAGGGTTCCAGAATCCACCGATGTCATGTTCCCAGGCCACAGGGATCCAGAATCAAACCTCAGTCATGTTGCCTTGCCATAGGGTACCACCATCAAACCTCTGTCATATTCCCAGTCCACATTTTTCCAGAATCACGCCTGAGTCATGTACCCAGGCCACAGGGATCCAGAATCAAACCTCAGTCATGTTGCCAGGCCATAGGGTACCACCATCAAACCTCAGTCATATTCCCTGGCCACAAGTTTCCAGAATCAAACCGATGTCATGTTCCCAGGCCACAGGATTCCAGAAGCAAACCTCAGTCTAGTTCCCAGGACACAAGTTTCCAGAATCAACCCGATATCATGTTCCCTGGCCACAGTCTTTCCCAATCAAACCTCAGTCAAGTTGCCAGGCCACAGGGTTCCACAATCTAACATCAGTCATGTTCCCAGGGCACAGTATTCCACAATCTAAACAGATGTCATGTTCCCAAGCCACAGTTTTCCAGAATCTCGCCTCAGTCATGTTCCCAGGCCACAGGGATCCAGAATCAAACCTCAGTCATGTCGGCAGGCCATAGGGTACCTCCATCAAACCTCAGTCACATTCCCAGTCCACAGGCTTCCAGAATCAAACGGATTTCATGTTCCCAGGCAACAGGGTTCCAGAATCCAAACCGATGTCATGTTCCCAGGCCACAGGATTCCACAATCTAATGTCAGTCATGTTCCCAGGCCACAGGTTTCCACAATCTAACATCAGTCATGTTCCCAGGCCAATGGTTTCCAGAATCAAACCTCAGTCATATTCCCAGGCCACAGGGTTCCAGAATCCAACCGATGTCGTGTTCCCAGGCCACAGGATTCCACAAACAAACCTCAGTCGTGTTCCCAGGACACAGCTTTCCAGAATCAACCCGATATCATGTTCCCTGGCGACCGTCTTCCAGAATCAAACCTCACTCATGTTGCCAGGCCACAGGTTTCCACCATCAAACCTCAGACATGTTCCCAGGACACAGGGTTCCAGAATAAAACTGTTCTCATGTTCCCAGGCCACAGGGTTCCAGAATACACCGATGACATGTTCCCAGGCAACAGGGTTCCAGAATCAATCCTCAGTTAGGTTCCCAGGCTACAGGGTTCCAGAATAAAACCTCAGACATGTTACAAGTCCACAGGGTTCCAGAATCAATCCTAAGTTAGGTTCCCAGGCTACAGGGTTCCAGAATAAAACCTCAGTCATGCTCCACGTCCACAGGGTTCCAGAATCAATCCTCAGTTAAGTTCCCAGGCTACAGGGTTCCAGATTAAAACCTCAGTCATGTTCCCAGTCCACAGGGTTCCAGAACCAAGGCTCAGTCAGTTTCCCAGGGCACAGTATTCCACAATCTAAACAGATGTCATGTTCCCAAGCCCCATTTTTTTAGAATCTCGCCTCAGTCATGTTTCCAGGCCACAGGGATCCAGAATCAAACCTCAGTCATGTTGCGAGGCCATAGGGTACCACCATCAAACCTCAGTCATATTCCCAGGCCACAGGCTTCCAGAATCAAACGGATTTCATGTTCCCAGGCAAAACGTTTCCAGAATACAAACCGATGTCATATTCCCAGGCCACAGGATTCCACAATCTAACCTCAGTCATGTTCCCAGGCCAGTGGTTTCCAGAATTTAACCTCAGCCATATTCCCAGGCCACAGGGTTCCAGAATCCACCGATGTCATGTTCCCAGGCCACAGGGTTCCAGAATAAATCCTCAGTTATGTTCCCAGGCTACAGGGTTCCAGAATAAAACCTCCGTCATGTTCCCAGTCCACAGGGTTCCAGAACCAAGGCTCAGTCAGGTTCCCAGGGCACAGTATTCCACAATCTAAACAGATGTCATGTTCCCAAGCCACAGTTTTCCAGAATCACGCCTCAGTCATGTTCCCAGGCCACAGGGATCCAGAATCAAACCTCAGTCATGTTGCCAGGCCATAGGGTACCACCATCAAAGCTCAGTCATATTCCCAGGCCACAAGTTTCCAGAATCAAACCGACGTCACGTTCCCAGGCCACAGGTTTCCACAATCTATCATCAGTCATGTTCACAGGCCACAGGATTCCAGAAGCAAACCTCAGTCTTATTCCCAGGACACAGGTTTCCAGAATCAACCCGATATCATGTTCCCTGGCCACAGTCTTCCAGAATCAAACCTCAGTCATGTTGCCAGGCCACAGGGTTCCAGAACCTAAGCTCAGTCAGGTTCCCAGGGCACAGTACTCCACAATCTAAACAAACTTCATGTTCCCAAGCCACAGTTTTTCAGAATCTCGCCTCAGTCATGTTCCCAGGCCACAGGGATCCAGAATCAAACCTCAGTCATGTTGCCAGGCCATAGGGTACCACCATCAAACCTCAGTCATATTCCCAGGCCACAGGCTTCCAAAATCAAACGGATTTCATGTTCCCAGGCAACAGGGTTCCAGAATCCAAACCGATGTCATGTTCCCAGGCCACAGGATTCCAGAACCAAGGCTCAGTCAGTTTCCCAGGGCACAGTATTCCACAATCTAAACAGATGTCATGTTCCCAGGCCACAGTTTTCTAGAATCTCGCCTCAGTCATGTTCCCAGGTCAATGGTTTCCAGAATCAAACCTCAGTTATATTCCCAGGCCACAGGTTTCCAGAATCCTCCGATGTCATGTTCCCAGGCCACAGGGTTCCAGAATCAATCCTCAGTTATGTTCCCAGGCTACAGGGTTCCAGAATAAAACCTCAGTCATGCTCCCAGTCCACAGGGTTCCAGAACCAAGGCTCAGTCAGGTTCCCAGTGCACAGTATTCCACAATCTAAACAGATGTCATGTTCCCAGTCCACATTTTTCCAGAATCCCGCCTGAGTCATGTTCCCAGGCCACAGGGATCTAGAATCAAACCTCAGTCATGTTGCCAGGCCATAGGCTACCACCATCAAACCTCAGTCATATTCCCAGGCCACAGGTTTCCAGAATCAAACCGATTTCATGTTCCCAGGCAACAGGGTACCAGAATCCAAACCGATGTCATGTTCCCAGGCCACAGGATTCCACAATCTAACCTCAGTCATGTTCCCAGGCCAAAGGTTTCCAGAATCAAACCTCAGTCATATTCCCAGGCCACAGGGTTCCAGAATCCACCGATGTCATGTTCCAAGGCCACAGCGATCCAGAATCAAACCTCAGTCATGTTGCCTTGCCATAGGGTACCACCATCAAACCTCTGTCATATTCCCAGTCCACATTTTTCCAGAATCACGCCTGAGTCGTGTACCCAGGCCACAGGGATCCAGAATCAAACCTCAGTCATGTTGCCAGGCCATAGGGTACCACCATCAAACCTCAGTCATATTCCCGGGCCACAAGTTTCCAGAATCAAACCGATGTCATGTTCCCAGGCCATAGGATTCCAGAAGCAAACCTCAGTCTTGTTCCCAGGACACAAGTTTTCAGAATCAACCCGATATCATGTTCCCTGGCCACAGTCTTTCCCAATCAAACCTCAGTCAAGTTGCCAGGCCACAGGGTTCCACAATCTAAAATCAGTCATGTTCCCAGGCCAATGGTTTCCAGAATCAAACCTCAGTCATATTCCCAGGCCACAGGGTTCCAGAATCCAACCGATGTCGTGTTCCCAGGCCACAGGATTCCACAAGCAAACCTTAGTCGTGTTCCCAGGACACAGCTTTCCAGAATCAACCCGATAATATGTTCCCTGGCGACCGTCTTCCAGAATCAAACCTCAGTCATGTTGCCAGGACACAGGGTTCCAGAATAAAAGCGTTCTCATGTTCCCAGGCCACAGGGTTCCAGAATCCACCGATGATATGTTCCCAGGCAACAGGGTTCCAGAATCAATCCTCAGTCAGGTTCCCAGGCTACAGGGTTCCAGAATAAAACCTCAGTCATGTTCCCAGTCCACAGGGTTCCAGAACCAAGGCTCAGTCAGTTTCCCAGGGCACAGTATTCCACAATCTAAACAAATGTCATGTTCCCAGGCCAAAGTTTTCCAGAATCACGCCTCAGTCATGTTCCAAGGCCACAGGGATAAAGAATCAAACCTCAGTCATGTTGCCAGGCCATTGGGTACCACCATCAAACCTCAGTCATATTCCCAGGCCACAAGTTTCCAGAATCAAACCGATGTCATATTCCCAGGACACAGGTTTCCAGAATCAACCCGATATCATGTTCCCTGGCCACAGTCTTCCAGAATCAAACCTCAGTCATGTTCCAGGCCACAGGGTTCCAGAACCAAAGCTCAGCCAGGTTCCCAGGGCAGAGTATTCCACAATCTTAACAGATGTCATATTCCCAGGCCACAGTTTTCCAGAATCACACCTCAGTCATGTTCCCAGGCCACAGGGATCCAGAATCAAACCTCAGTCATTTTGCCAGGCCGTAGGGTACCACCAGCAAACCTCAGTCATATTCCCAGGCCACAAGTTTCCAGAATCAAACCGATGTCATGTTCCCAGGCCACAGGGTTCCAGAATCCACCGATGTCATGTTCCCAGTCCACAGGGTTCCAGAACCAAGGCTCAGTCATTTTCCCAGCGCACAGTATTCCACAATCTAAACAGATGTCATGTTCCCAGGCCACAGTTTTCCAGAATCACGTCTGAGTCATGTTCCCAGGCCACAGGGATCCAGAATCAAACCTCAGTCATGTTGCCATGACATAGGGTACCACCATCAAACCTCAGTCATATTCCCAGGCCACAATTTTCCAGAATCAAGCCTGAGTCATATTCCCAGGCCGAAGGGATCGAGAATGAAACCTCAGTCATATTCCCAGGCCACAGGTTTCCAGAATCCACCGATGTCTTGTTCCCAGGCCACAGGGTTCCAGAACCAAGGCTCAGTCAGGTTCCCAGGGCACAGTATTCCACAATCTAAACAGATGTCATGTTCCCAGGCCACAATTTTCCAGAATCAAGCCTGAGTCATGTTCCCAGGCCGAAGGGATCCAGAATCAATCCTCAGTCAGTTTCCCAGGCTACAGGGTTCCAGAATAAAACCTCAGTCATGTTCCAAGTCCACAGGGTTCCAGAATGAATCCTCAGTTAGGTTCCCAGGTTACAGGGTTCCAGAATAAAACCTCAGTCATGTTCCCAGGCCACAGAGTTCCAGAATCCACCGATGTCATGTTCCCAGTCCACAGGGTTCCAGAATCAATCCTCAGTTATGTTCCCAGGCTACAGGGTTCCAGAATAAAACCTCAGTCATGTTCCCAGTCCACAGGGTTCCAAAACCAAGGCTCAGTCAGGTTCCCAGGCCACAGGATTCCACAATCTAACATCAGTCAATTTCCCAGGCCAATGGCTTCCAGAATCAAACCTCAGTCATATTCCCAGGCCACAGGTTTCCAGAATCCACCGATGTCATGTTCCCAGGCCACAGGGTTCCAGAATCAATCCTCAATTATGTTCCCAGGCTACAGGCTTCCAGAATAAAACCTCAGTCATGTTCCCTGTCCACAGGGTTCCAGAACCAAGGCTCAGTCAGGTTCCCAGGGCACAGTATTCCACAATCTAAACAGATGTCATGTTTCCAGGCCACAGTTTTCCAGAATCACGCCTCAGTCATGTTCCCAGGCCACAGGGATCAAGAATCAAACGTCAGTCATGTTGCCAGGCCATAGGTTACACCATCAAACCTCAGACATGTTCCCAAGCCACAGGGTTCCAGAATAAAACCGTTCTCATGTTTCAAGGCCACAGGGTACCAGAATCCACCGATGACATATTCCCAGGCAAAAGGGTTCCAGAATCAATCCTCAGTTAGGTTCCCAGGCTACAGGGTTCCAGAATAAAACCTCAGTCATGTTCCCATTCCACAGGGTTCCAGAACCTAGGTTCAGTCAGATTCCCAGGGCACAGTATTCCACAATCTAAAGAGATGTCATGTTCCCAAGCCACAGTTTTCCAGAATCTCGCCTCAGTCTTGTTCCCAGGCCACAGGGATGCAGAATCAAACCTCAGTCATGTTGCCAGGCCACAGGTTTCCACCATCAAACCTCAGTATTTTTCCCAGGCCACAGGGTTCCAGAATCCACCGATGACATGTTCCCAGGCAACAGGGTTCCAGAGTCAATCCTCAGTTAGGTTCCCAGGCTACAGGGTTCCAGAATAAAACATCAGTCCTGTTCCACGTCCACAGGGTTCCAGAATCAATCCTCAGTTAACTTCCCAGGCTACAGGGTTCCAGAATAATACCACAGTCATGTTCCCTGTACACAGGGTTCCAGAACCAAGGCTCAGTCAGGTTCCCAGGGCACAGTATTCCACAATCTAAACAGATGTCATGTTCCCAGGCCACAATTTTCCAGAATCAAGCCTGAGTCATGTTCCCAGGCCGAAGGGATCCAGAATCAATCCTCAGTCAGTTTCCCAGGCTACAGGGTTCCAGAATAAAACCTCAGTCATGTTCCAAGTCCACAGGGTTCCAGAATAAAACCTCAGTCATGTTCCCAGGCCACAGAGTTCCAGAATCCACCGATGTCATGTTCCCAGTCCACAGGGTTCCAGAATCAATCCTCAGTTATGTTCCCAGGCTACAGGGTTCCAGAATAAAACCTCAGTCATGTTCCCAGTCCACAGGGTTCCAAAACCAAGGCTCAGTCAGGTTCCCAGGGCACAGTATTCCACAATCTAAACAGATGTCATGTTCCCAGGCCACAGTTTTCCAGAATCACGCCTCAGTCATGTACCCAGGCCACAGGGATCCAGAATCAAACCTCAGTCATGTTGCCAGGCCATAGGGTAACACCATCAAACCTGAGTCATATTCCCAGGCCACAGGCTTCCAGAATCAAACGGATTTCATGTTCCCAGGCCACAGGGTTCCAGAATCCAACCGATGTAGTGTTCCCAGGCCACAGGATTCCACAAGCAAACCTCAGTCGTGTTCCCAGGACACAGCTTTCCAGAATCAACCCGGTATCATATTCCCTGGCGACAGTCTTCCAGAATCTAACCTCAGTCATGTTGCCAGGCCACAGGTTTCCACCATCAAACCTCAGACATGTTCCCAGGCCACAGGGTTCCAGAATAAAACCGTTCTCATGATCCCAGGACACAGGGTTCCTGAATCCACCGATGCCATGTTCCCAGGCAACAGGGTTCCAGAATCAATCCTCAGTTAGGATCCCAGGCTACAGGGTTCCAGAATAAAACCTCAGTCATGTTCCCAGGCCACAGGGATCCAGAATCAAACCTCAGTCATTTTGCCAGGCCATAGGGTACCGCCATCAAAGCTCAGTCATATTCCCAGGCCACAAGTTTCCAGAATCAAACCGATGTCACGTTCCCAGGCCACAGGTTTCCACAATCTATCATCAGTCATGTTCCCAGGCCACAGGATTCCAGAAGCAAACCTCAGTCTTATTCCCAGGACACAGGTTTCCAGAATCAACCCGATATCATGTTCCCTGGCCACAGTCTTCCAGAATCAAACCTCAGTCATGTTCCAGGCCACAGGGTTCCAGAACCTAGGCTCAGTCAGGTTCCCAGGGCACAGTATTCCACAATCTAAACAGATGTCATGTTCCCAAGCCACAGTTTTCCAGAATCTCGCCTCAGTCATATTCCCAGGGCACAGGGATCCAGAATCAAACTTAAGTCATGTTGCCAGGCCATAGGGTACCACCATCAAACCTCTGTCATATTCCCAGTCCATATTTTTCCAGAATCACGCCTGAGTCATGTACCCAGGCCACAGGGATCCAGAATCAAACCTCAGTCATGTTGCCAGGCCATAGGGTACCACCATCAAACCTCAGTCATATTCCCGGGCCACAAGTTTCCAGAATCAAACCGATGTCATGTTCCCAGGCCACAGGATTCCAGAAGCAAACCTCAGTCTAGTTCCCAGGACACAAGTTTCCAGAATCAACCCGATATCATGTTCCCTGGCCACAGTCTTTCCCAATCAAACCTCAGTCAAGTTGCCAGGCCACAGGGTTCCACAATCTAACATCAGTCATCTTCCCAGGGCACAGTATTCCACAATCTAAACAGATGTCATGTTCCCAAGCCACAGTTTTCCAGAATCTCGCCTCAGTCATGTTCCCAGGCCACAGGGATCCAGAATCAAACCTCAGTCATGTCGGCAGGCCATAGGGTACCTCCATCAAACCTCAGTCATATTCCCAGTCCACAGGCTTCCAGAATCAAACGGATTTCATGTTCCCAGGCAACAGGGTTCCAGAATCCAAACCGATGTCATGTTCCCAGGCCACAGGATTCCACAATCTAATGTCAGTCATGTTCCCAGGCGACAGTCTTCCAGAATCAAACCTCAGTCATGTTGCCAGGCCACAGGTTTCCACCATCAAACCTCAGACATGTTCCCAGGCCACAGGGTTCCAGAATAAAACTGTTCTCATGTTCCCAGTCCACAGGGTTCCAGAATACACCGATGACATGTTCCCAGGCAACAGGGTTCCAGAATCAATCCTCAGTTAGGTTCCCAGGCTACAGGGTTCCAGAATAAAACCTCAGACATGTTACAAGTCCACAGGGTTCCAGAATCAATCCTCAGTTAGGTTCCCAGGCTACAGGGTTCCAGAATAAAACCTCAGTCATGCTCCACGTCCACAGGGTTCCAGAATCAATCCTCAGTTAAGTTCCCAGGCTACAGGGTTCCAGATTAAAACCTCAGTCATGTTCCCAGTCCACAGGGTTCCAGAACCAAGGCTCAGTCAGTTTCCCAGGGCACAGTATTCCACAATCTAAACAGATGTCATGTTCCCAAGCCACAGTTTTCTAGAATCTCGCCTCAGTCATGTTTCCAGGCCACAGGGATCCAGAATCAAACCTCAGTCATGTTGCCAGGCCATAGGGTACCACCATCAAACCTCAGTCATATTCCCAGGCCACAGGCTTCCAGAATCAAACGGATTTCATGTTCCCAGGCAAAAGGTTTCCAGAATCCAAACCGATGTTATGTTCCCAGGCCACAGCATTCCACAATCTAACCTCAGTCATGTTCCCAGGCCAGTGGTTTCCAGAATCAAACCTCAGCCATATTCCCAGGCCACAGGGTTCCAGAATCCACCGATGTCATGTTCCCAGGCCACAGGGTTCCAGAATCAATCCTCAGTTATGTTCCCAGGCTACAGGGTTCCAGAATAAAACCTCCGTCATGTTCCCAGTCCACAGGGTTCCAGAACCAAGGCTCAGTCAGGTTCCCAGGGCACAGTATTCCACAATCTAAACAGATGTCATGTTCCCAGGCCACAGTTTTCCAGAATCACGCCTCAGTCATATCCCCAGGCCACAGGGATCCAGAATCTAACCTCAGTCATGTTGCCAGGCCATAGGGTACCACCATCAAACCTCAGTCATATTCCCGGGCCACAAGTTTCCGGAATCAACCCGATATTATGTTCCCTGGCCACAGTCTTTCCCAATCAAACCTCAGTCAAGTTGCCAGGCCACAGGGTTCCAGAACCTAGGCTCAGTCAGGATCCCTGGCACAGTGTTCCACAATCTAAACAGATGTCATGTTCCCAAGCCACAGTTTTCTAGAATCTCGCCTCAGTCATGTTTCCAGGCCACAGGGATCCAGAATCAAACCTCAGTCATGTTGCCAGTCATAGGTTACCACCATCAAACCTCAGTCATATTCCCAGTGCCAGGCTTCCAGAATCAAACGGATTTCATGTTCCCAGGCAAAAGGGTTCCAGAATCCAAACCGATGTCATGTTCCCAGGCCACAGGATTCCACAATCTAATGTCAGTCTTGTTCCCAGGCCACAGGTTTCCACAATCTAACATCAGTGATGTTCCCAGGCCAATGGTTTCCATAATCAAACCTCAGTCATATTCCCAGGCGACAGGGTTCCAGAATCCAACCGATGTAGTGTTCCCAGGCCACAGGATTCCACAAGCAAACCTCAGTCGTATTCCCAGGACACAGCTATCCAGAATCAACCCGATATCATGTTCCCAGGCGACAGTCTTCCAGAATCAAACCTCAGTCATGTTGCCAGGCCACAGGTTTCCACCATCAAACCTCAGACATGTTCCAAGGCCACAGGGTTCCAGAATAAAACCGTTCTCATGATCCCAGGACACAGGGTTCCTGAATCCACCGATGACATATTCCCAGGCAACAGGGTTCCAGAATCAATCCTCAGTTAGGTTCCTAGGCTACAGGGTTCCAGAATAAAACCTCAGTCATGTTCCCAGGCCACAGGGATCCAGAATCAAACCTCAGTCATGTTGCCAGGCCATAGGGTACCACCATCAAACCTCAGTCATATTCCCAGGCCACAAGTTTCCAGAATCAAACCGATGTCACGTTCCCAGTCCACAGGTTTCCACAATCTATCATCAGTCATGTTCCCAGGCCACAGGATTCCAGAAGCAAACCTCAGTCTTATTCCCAGGACACAGGTTTCCAGAATCAACCCGATATCATGTTCCCTGGCCACAGTATTCCAGAATCAAACCTCAGTCATGTTCCAGGCCACAGGGTTCCAGAACCTAGGCTCAGACAGGTTCCCAGGGCACAGTATTCCACAATCTAAACAGATGTCATGTTCCCAAGCCACAGTTTTCCAGAATCTCGCCTCAGTCATATTCCCAGGGCACAGGGATCCAGAATCAAACTTAAGTCATGTTGCCAGGCCATAGGGTACCACCATCAAACCTCAGTCATATTCCCAGGCCACAGGCTTCCAGAATCAAACGGATTTCATTTTCCCAGGCAACAGGTTTCCAGAATCCAAACCGATGTCATGTTCCCAGGCCACAGGATTCCACAATCTCACCTCAGTCATGTTCCCAGGCAAATGGCTTCCCGAATCAAACCTCAGTCATATTCCCAGGCCACAGGGTTCCAGAATCCACCGATGTCATGTTCCCAGGCCACAGGCTTCCCGAATCAATCCTCAGTTATGTTCCCAGGCTACAGGGTTCCAGAATAAAACCTCAGTTATGTTCCCAGTCCACAGGGTTCCAGAACCAAGGCTCAGTCAGTTTCCCAGGGCACAGTATTCCACAATCTAAACAGATGTCATGTTCCCTGGCCACAGTTTTCTAGAATCTCGCCTCAGTCATGTTCCCAGGTCAATGGTTTCCAGAATCAAACATCAGTTATATTCCCAGGCCACAGGCTTCCAGAATCCTCCCATGTCATGTTCCCAGGCCACAGGGTTCCAGAATCAATCCTCAGTTATGTTCCCAGGCTACAGGGTTCCAGAATAAAACCTCAGTCATGCTCCCAGTCCACAGGGTTCCAGAACCAAGGCTCAGTCAGGTTCCCAGTGCACAGTATTCCACAATCTAAACAGATGTCATGTTCCCAGTCCACATTTTTCCAGAATCCCGCCTGAGTCATGTTCCCAGGCCACAGGGATCTAGAATCAAACCTCAGTCATGTTGCCAGGCCATAGGCTACCACCATCAAACCTCAGTCATATTCCCAGGCCACAGGTTTCCAGAATCAAACCGATTTCATGTTCCCAGGCAACAGGGTACCAGAATCCAAACCGATGTCATGTTCCCAGGCCACAGGATTCCACAATCTAACCTCAGTCATGTTCCCAGGCCAAAGGTTTCCAGAATCAAACCTCAGTCATATTCCCAGGCCACAGGGTTCCAGAATCCACCGATGTCATGTTCCCAGGCCACAGGGATCCAGAATCAAACCTCAGTCATGTTGCCTTGCCATAGGGTACCACCATCAAACCTCTGTCATATTCCCAGTCCACATTTTTCCAGAATCACGCCTGAGTCATGTACCCAGGCCACAGGGATCCAGAATCAAACCTCAGTCATGTTGCCAGGCCATAGGGTACCACCATCAAACCTCAGTCATATTCCCTGGCCACAAGTTTCCAGAATCAAACCGATGTCATGTTCCCAGGCCACAGGTTTCCACAATCCAACATCAGTCATGTTCCCAGGCCACAGGATTCCAGAAGCAAACCTCAGTCTAGTTCCCAGGACACAAGTTTCCAGAATCAACCCGATATCATGTTCCCTGGCCACAGTCTTTCCCAATCAAACCTCAGTCAAGTTGCCAGGCCACAGGGTTCCACAATCTAACATCAGTCATGTTCCCAGGGCACAGTATTCCACAATCTAAACAGATGTCATGTTCCCAAGCCACAGTTTTCCAGAATCTCGCCTCAGTCATGTTCCCAGGCCACAGGGATCCAGAATCAAACCTCAGTCATGTCGGCAGGCCATAGGGTACCTCCATCAAACCTCAGTCATATTCCCAGTCCACAGGCTTCCAGAATCAAACGGATTTCATGTTCCCAGGCAACAGGGTTCCAGAATCCAAACCGATGTCATGTTCCCAGGCCACAGGATTCCACAATCTAATGTCAGTCATGTTCCCAGGCCACAGGTTTCCACAATCTAACATCAGTCATGTTCCCAGGCCAATGGTTTCCAGAATCAAACCTCAGTCATATTCCCAGGCCACAGGGTTCCAGAATCCAACCGATGTCGTGTTCCCAGGCCACAGGATTCCACAAACAAACCTCAGTCGTGTTCCCAGGACACAGCTTTCCAGAATCAACCCGATATCATGTTCCCTGGCGACCGTCTTCCAGAATCAAACCTCACTCATGTTGCCAGGCCACAGGTTTCCACCATCAAACCTCAGACATGTTCCCAGGACACAGGGTTCCAGAATAAAACTGTTCTCATGTTCCCAGGCCACAGGGTTCCAGAATACACCGATGACATGTTCCCAGGCAACAGGGTTCCAGAATCAATCCTCAGTTAGGTTCCCAGGCTACAGGGTTCCAGAATAAAACCTCAGACATGTTACAAGTCCACAGGGTTCCAGAATCAATCCTCAGTTAGGTTCCCAGGCTACAGGGTTCCAGAATAAAACCTCAGTCATGCTCCACGTCCACAGGGTTCCAGAATCAATCCTCAGTTAAGTTCCCAGGCTACAGGGTTCCAGATTAAAACCTCAGTCATGTTCCCAGTCCACAGGGTTCCAGAACCAAGGCTCAGTCAGTTTCCCAGGGCACAGTATTCCACAATCTAAACAGATGTCATGTTCCCAAGCCCCATTTTTTTAGAATCTCGCCTCAGTCATGTTTCCAGGCCACAGGGATCCAGAATCAAACCTCAGTCATGTTGCGAGGCCATAGGGTACCACCATCAAACCTCAGTCATATTCCCAGGCCACAGGCTTCCAGAATCAAACGGATTTCATGTTCCCAGGCAAAACGTTTCCAGAATACAAACCGATGTCATGTTCCCAGGCCACAGGATTCCACAATCTAACCTCAGTCATGTTCCCAGGCCAGTGGTTTCCAGAATTTAACCTCAGCCATATTCCCAGGCCACAGGGTTCCAGAATCCACCGATGTCATGTTCCCAGGCCACAGGGTTCCAGAATCAATCCTCAGTTATGTTCCCAGGCTACAGGGTTCCAGAATAAAACCTCCGTCATGTTCCCAGTCCACAGGGTTCCAGAACCAAGGCTCAGTCAGGTTCCCAGGGCACAGTATTCCACAATCTAAACAGATGTCATGTTCCCAAGCCACAGTTTTCCAGAATCACGCCTCAGTCATGTTCCCAGGCCACAGGGATCCAGAATCAAACCTCAGTCATGTTGCCAGGCCATAGGGTACCACCATCAAAGCTCAGTCATATTCCCAGGCCACAAGTTTCCAGAATCAAACCGATGTCACGTTCCCAGGCCACAGGTTTCCACAATCTATCATCAGTCATGTTCACAGGCCACAGGATTCCAGAAGCAAACCTCAGTCTTATTCCCAGGACACAGGTTTCCAGAATCAACCCGATATCATGTTCCCTGGCCACAGTCTTCCAGAATAAAACCTAAGTTATGTTCCCAGTCCACAGGGTTCCAGAACCAAGGCTCAGTCAGGTTCCCAGGGCACAGTATTCCACAATCTAAACAGATGTCATGTTCCCAAGCCACAGTTTTCCAGAATCACGCCTCAGTCATGTTCCCAGGCCACAGGGATCCAGAATCAAACCTCAGTCATGTTGCCAGGCCATAGGGTACCACCATCAAAGCTCAGTCATATTCCCAGGCCACAAGTTTCCAGAATCAAACCGATGTCACGTTCCCAGGCCACAGGTTTCCACAATCTATCATCAGTCATGTTCACAGGCCACAGGATTCCAGAAGCAAACCTCAGTCTTATTCCCAGGACACAGGTTTCCAGAATCAACCCGATATCATGTTCCCTGGCCACAGTCTTCCAGAATAAAACCTAAGTTATGTTCCCAGTCCACAGGGTTCCAGAACCAAGGCTCAGTCAGTTTCCCAGGGCACAGTATTCCACAATCTAAACAGATGTCATGTTCCCAGGCCACAGTTTTCTAGAATCTCGCCTCAGTCATGTTCCCAGGTCAATGGTTTCCAGAATCAAACCTCAGTTATATTCCCAGGCCACAGGTTTCCAGAATCCTCCGATGTCATGTTCCCAGGCCACAGGGTTCCAGAATCAATCCTCAGTTATGTTCCCAGGCTACAGGGTTCCAGAATAAAACCTCAGTCATGCTCCCAGTCCACAGGGTTCCAGAACCAAGGCTCAGTCAGGTTCCCAGTGCACAGTATTCCACAATCTAAACAGATGTCATGTTCCCAGTCCACATTTTTCCAGAATCCCGCCTGAGTCATGTTCCCAGGCCACAGGGATCTAGAATCAAACCTCAGTCATGTTGCCAGGCCATAGGCTACCACCATCAAACCTCAGTCATATTCCCAGGCCACAGGTTTCCAGAATCAAACCGATTTCATGTTCCCAGGCAACAGGGTACCAGAATCCAAACCGATGTCATGTTCCCAGGCCACAGGATTCCACAATCTAACCTCAGTCATGTTCCCAGGCCAAAGGTTTCCAGAATCAAACCTCAGTCATATTCCCAGGCCACAGGGTTCCAGAATCCACCGATGTCATGTTCCAAGGCCACAGCGATCCAGAATCAAACCTCAGTCATGTTGCCTTGCCATAGGGTACCACCATCAAACCTCTGTCATATTTCCAGTCCACATTTTTCCAGAATCACGCCTGAGTCCTGTACCCAGGCCACAGGGATCCAGAATCAAACCTCAGTCATGTTGCCAGGCCATAGGGTACCACCATCAAACCTCAGTCATATTCCCGGGCCACAAGTTTCCAGAATCAAACCGATGTCATGTTCCCAGGCCATAGGATTCCAGAAGCAAACCTCAGTCTTGTTCCCAGGACACAAGTTTTCAGAATCAACCCGATATCATGTTCCCTGGCCACAGTCTTTCCCAATCAAACCTCAGTCAAGTTGCCAGGCCACAGGGTTCCACAATCTAAAATCAGTCATGTTCCCAGGCCAATGGTTTCCAGAATCAAACCTCAGTCATATTCCCAGGCCACAGGGTTCCAGAATCCAACCGATGTCGTGTTCCCAGGCCACAGGATTCCACAAGCAAACCTTAGTCGTGTTCCCAGGACACAGCTTTCCAGAATCAACCCGATAATATGTTCCCTGGCGACCGTCTTCCAGAATCAAACCTCAGTCATGTTGCCAGGACACAGGGTTCCAGAATAAAACCGTTCTCATGTTCCCAGGCCACAGGGTTCCAGAATCCACCGATGATATGTTCCCAGGCAACAGGGTTCCAGAATCAATCCTCAGTCAGGTTCCCAGGCTACAGGGTTCCAGAATAAAACCTCAGTCATGTTCCCAGTCCACAGGGTTCCAGAACCAAGGCTCAGTCAGTTTCCCAGGGCACAGTATTCCACAATCTAAACAAATGTCATGTTCCCAGGCCAAAGTTTTCCAGAATCACGCCTCAGTCATGTTCCAAGGCCACAGGGATAAAGAATCAAACCTCAGTCATGTTGCCAGGCCATTGGGTACCACCATCAAACCTCAGTCATATTCCCAGGCCACAAGTTTCCAGAATCAAACCGATGTCATATTCCCAGGACACAGGTTTCCAGAATCAACCCGATATCATGTTACCTGGCCACAGTCTTCCAGAATCAAACCTCAGTCATGTTCCAGGCCACAGGGTTCCAGAACCAAAGCTCAGCCAGGTTCCCAGGGCAGAGTATTCCACAATCTTAACAGATGTCATATTCCCAGGCCACAGTTTTCCAGAATCACACCTCAGTCATGTTCCCAGGCCACAGGGATCCAGAATCAAACCTCAGTCATTTTGCCAGGCCGTAGGGTACCACCAGCAAACCTCAGTCATATTCCCAGGCCACAAGTTTCCAGAATCAAACCGATGTCATGTTCCCAGGCCACAGGGTTCCAGAATCCACCGATGTCATGTTCCCAGTCCACAGGGTTCCAGAACCAAGGCTCAGTCATTTTCCCAGCGCACAGTATTCCACAATCTAAACAGATGTCATGTTCCCAGGCCACAGTTTTCCAGAATCACGTCTGAGTCATGTTCCCAGGCCACAGGGATCCAGAATCAAACCTCAGTCATGTTGCCATGACATAGGGTACCACCATCAAACCTCAGTCATATTCCCAGGCCACAATTTTCCAGAATCAAGCCTGAGTCATATTCCCAGGCCGAAGGGATCGAGAATGAAACCTCAGTCATATTCCCAGGCCACAGGGTTCCAGAATCCACCGATGTCTTGTTCCCAGGCCACAGGGTTCCAGAACCAAGGCTCAGTCAGGTTCCCAGGGCACAGTATTCCACAATCTAAACAGATGTCATGTTCCCAGGCCACAATTTTCCAGAATCAAGCCTGAGTCATGTTCCCAGGCCGAAGGGATCCAGAATCAATCCTCAGTCAGTTTCCCAGGCTACAGGGTTCCAGAATAAAACCTCAGTCATGTTCCAAGTCCACAGGGTTCCAGAATGAATCCTCAGTTAGGTTCCCAGGTTACAGGGTTCCAGAATAAAACCTCAGTCATGTTCCCAGGCCACAGAGTTCCAGAATCCACCGATGTCATGTTCCCAGTCCACAGGGTTCCAGAATCAATCCTCAGTTATGTTCCCAGGCTACAGGGTTCCAGAATAAAACCTCAGTCATGTTCCCAGTCCACAGGGTTCCAAAACCAAGGCTCAGTCAGGTTCCCAGGCCACAGGATTCCACAATCTAACATCAGTCAATTTCCCAGGCCAATGGCTTCCAGAATCAAACCTCAGTCATATTCCCAGGCCACAGGTTTCCAGAATCCACCGATGTCATGTTCCCAGGCCACAGGGTTCCAGAATCAATCCTCAATTATGTTCCCAGGCTACAGGCTTCCAGAATAAAACCTCAGTCATGTTCCCTGTCCACAGGGTTCCAGAACCAAGGCTCAGTCAGGTTCCCAGGGCACAGTATTCCACAATCTAAACAGATGTCATGTTTCCAGGCCACAGTTTTCCAGAATCACGCCTCAGTCATGTTCCCAGGCCACAGGGATCAAGAATCAAACGTCAGTCATGTTGCCAGGCCATAGGTTACACCATCAAACCTCAGACATGTTCCCAAGCCACAGGGTTCCAGAATAAAACCGTTCTCATGTTTCAAGGCCACAGGGTACCAGAATCCACCGATGACATATTCCCAGGCAAAAGGGTTCCAGAATCAATCCTCAGTTAGGTTCCCAGGCTACAGGGTTCCAGAATAAAACCTCAGTCATGTTCCCATTCCACAGGGTTCCAGAACCTAGGTTCAGTCAGATTCCCAGGGCACAGTATTCCACAATCTAAAGAGATGTCATGTTCCCAAGCCACAGTTTTCCAGAATCTCGCCTCAGTCTTGTTCCCAGGCCACAGGGATGCAGAATCAAACCTCAGTCATGTTGCCAGGCCACAGGTTTCCACCATCAAACCTCAGTATTTTTCCCAGGCCACAGGGTTCCAGAATCCACCGATGACATGTTCCCAGGCAACAGGGTTCCAGAGTCAATCCTCAGTTAGGTTCCCAGGCTACAGGGTTCCAGAATAAAACATCAGTCCTGTTTCACGTCCACAGGGTTCCAGAATCAATCCTCAGTTAGCTTCCCAGGCTACAGGGTTCCAGAATAATACCACAGTCATGTTCCCTGTACACAGGGTTCCAGAACCAAGGCTCAGTCAGGTTCCCAGGGCACAGTATTCCACAATCTAAACAGATGTCATGTTCCCAGGCCACAATTTTCCAGAATCAAGCCTGAGTCATGTTCCCAGGCCGAAGGGATCCAGAATCAATCCTCAGTCAGTTTCCCAGGCTACAGGGTTCCAGAATAAAACCTCAGTCATGTTCCAAGTCCACAGGGTTCCAGAATAAAACCTCAGTCATGTTCCCAGGCCACAGAGTTCCAGAATCCACCGATGTCATGTTCCCAGTCCACAGGGTTCCAGAATCAATCCTCAGTTATGTTCCCAGGCTACAGGGTTCCAGAATAAAACCTCAGTCATGTTCCCAGTCCACAGGGTTCCAAAACCAAGGCTCAGTCAGGTTCCCAGGGCACAGTATTCCACAATCTAAACAGATGTCATGTTCCCAGGCCACAGTTTTCCAGAATCACGCCTCAGTCATGTACCCAGGCCACAGGGATCCAGAATCAAACCTCAGTCATGTTGCCAGGCCATAGGGTAACACCATCAAACCTGAGTCATATTCCCAGGCCACAGGCTTCCAGAATCAAACGGATTTCATGTTCCCAGGCCACAGGGTTCCAGAATCCAACCGATGTAGTGTTCCCAGGCCACAGGATTCCACAAGCAAACCTCAGTCGTGTTCCCAGGACACAGCTTTCCAGAATCAACCCGGTATCATATTCCCTGGCGACAGTCTTCCAGAATCTAACCTCAGTCATGTTGCCAGGCCACAGGTTTCCACCATCAAACCTCAGACATGTTCCCAGGCCACAGGGTTCCAGAATAAAACCGTTCTCATGATCCCAGGACACAGGGTTCCTGAATCCACCGATGCCATGTTCCCAGGCAACAGGGTTCCAGAATCAATCCTCAGTTAGGATCCCAGGCTACAGGGTTCCAGAATAAAACCTCAGTCATGTTCCCAGGCCACAGGGATCCAGAATCAAACCTCAGTCATTTTGCCAGGCCATAGGGTACCGCCATCAAAGCTCAGTCATATTCCCAGGCCACAAGTTTCCAGAATCAAACCGATGTCACGTTCCCAGGCCACAGGTTTCCACAATCTATCATCAGTCATGTTCCCAGGCCACAGGATTCCAGAAGCAAACCTCAGTCTTATTCCCAGGACACAGGTTTCCAGAATCAACCCGATATCATGTTCCCTGGCCACAGTCTTCCAGAATCAAACCTCAGTCATGTTCCAGGCCACAGGGTTCCAGAACCTAGGCTCAGTCAGGTTCCCAGGGCACAGTATTCCACAATCTAAACAGATGTCATGTTCCCAAGCCACAGTTTTCCAGAATCTCGCCTCAGTCATATTCCCAGGGCACAGGGATCCAGAATCAAACTTAAGTCATGTTGCCAGGCCATAGGGTACCACCATCAAACCTCTGTCATATTCCCAGTCCATATTTTTCCAGAATCACGCCTGAGTCATGTACCCAGGCCACAGGGATCCAGAATCAAACCTCAGTCATGTTGCCAGGCCATAGGGTACCACCATCAAACCTCAGTCATATTCCCGGGCCACAAGTTTCCAGAATCAAACCGATGTCATGTTCCCAGGCCACAGGATTCCAGAAGCAAACCTCAGTCTAGTTCCCAGGACACAAGTTTCCAGAATCAACCCGATATCATGTTCCCTGGCCACAGTCTTTCCCAATCAAACCTCAGTCAAGTTGCCAGGACACAGGGTTCCACAATCTAACATCAGTCATCTTCCCAGGGCACAGTATTCCACAATCTAAACAGATGTCATGTTCCCAAGCCACAGTTTTCCAGAATCTCGCCTCAGTCATGTTCCCAGGCCACAGGGATCCAGAATCAAACCTCAGTCATGTCGGCAGGCCATAGGGTACCTCCATCAAACCTCAGTCATATTCCCAGTCCACAGGGTTCCAGAATCAAACGGATTTCATGTTCCCAGGCAACAGGGTTCCAGAATCCAAACCGATGTCATGTTCCCAGGCCACAGGATTCCACAATCTAATGTCAGTCATGTTCCCAGGCGACAGTCTTCCAGAATCAAACCTCAGTCATGTTGCCAGGCCACAGGTTTCCACCATCAAACCTCAGACATGTTCCCAGGCCACAGGGTTCCAGAATAAAACTGTTCTCATGTTCCCAGTCCACAGGGTTCCAGAATACACCGATGACATGTTCCCAGGCAACAGGGTTCCAGAATCAATCCTCAGTTAGGTTCCCAGGCTACAGGGTTCCAGAATAAAACCTCAGACATGTTACAAGTCCACAGGGTTCCAGAATCAATCCTCAGTTAGGTTCCCAGGCTACAGGGTTCCAGAATAAAACCTCAGTCATGCTCCACGTCCACAGGGTTCCAGAATCAATCCACAGTTAAGTTCCCAGGCTACAGGGTTCCAGATTAAAACCTCAGTCATGTTCCCAGTCCACAGGGTTCCAGAACCAAGGCTCAGTCAGTTTCCCAGGGCACAGTATTCCACAATCTAAACAGATGTCATGTTCCCAAGCCACAGTTTTCTAGAATCTCGCCTCAGTCATGTTTCCAGGCCACAGGGATCCAGAATCAAACCTCAGTCATGTTGCCAGGCCATAGGGTACCACCATCAAACCTCAGTCATATTCCCAGGCCACAGGCTTCCAGAATCAAACGGATTTCATGTTCCCAGGGAAAAGGTTTCCAGAATCCAAACCGATGTTATGTTCCCAGGCCACAGCATTCCACAATCTAACCTCAGTCATGTTCCCAGGCCAGTGGTTTCCAGAATCAAACCTCAGCCATATTCCCAGGCCACAGGGTTCCAGAATCCACCGATGTCATGTTCCCAGGCCACAGGGTTCCAGAATCAATCCTCAGTTATGTTCCCAGGCTACAGGGTTCCAGAATAAAACCTCCGTCATGTTCCCAGTCCACAGGGTTCCAGAACCAAGGCTCAGTCAGGTTCCCAGGGCACAGTATTCCACAATCTAAACAGATGTCATGTTCCCAGGCCACAGTTTTCCAGAATCACGCCTCAGTCATATCCCCAGGCCACAGGGATCCAGAATCTAACCTCAGTCATGTTGCCAGGCCATAGGGTACCACCATCAAACCTCAGTCATATTCCCGGGCCACAAGTTTCCGGAATCAAACCGATGTCATGTTCCCAGGCCGCAGGTTTCCACAATCTAACATCAGTAATGTTCCCAGGCCACAGGATTCCAGAAGCAAACCTCAGTCTTGTTCCCAGGACACAAGTTTCCAGAATCAACCCGATATTATGTTCCCTGGCCACAGTCTTTCCCAATCAAACCTCAGTCAAGTTGCCAGGCCACAGGGTTCCAGAACCTAGGCTCAGTCAGGATCCCTGGCACAGTGTTCCACAATCTAAACAGATGTCATGTTCCCAAGCCACAGTTTTCTAGAATCTCGCCTCAGTCATGTTTCCAGGCCACAGGGATCCAGAATCAAACCTCAGTCATGTTGCCAGTCATAGGTTACCACCATCAAACCTCAGTCATATTCCCAGTGCCAGGCTTCCAGAATCAAACGGATTTCATGTTCCCAGGCAAAAGGGTTCCAGAATCCAAACCGATGTCATGTTCCCAGGCCACAGGATTCCACAATCTAATGTCAGTCTTGTTCCCAGGCCACAGGTTTCCACAATCTAACATCAGTGATGTTCCCAGGCCAATGGTTTCCATAATCAAACCTCAGTCATATTCCCAGGCGACAGGGTTCCAGAATCCAACCGATGTAGTGTTCCCAGGCCACAGGATTCCACAAGCAAACCTCAGTCGTATTCCCAGGACACAGCTATCCAGAATCAACCCGATATCATGTTCCCAGGCGACAGTCTTCCAGAATCAAACCTCAGTCATGTTGCCAGGCCACAGGTTTCCACCATCAAACCTCAGACATGTTCCAAGGCCACAGGGTTCCAGAATAAAACCGTTCTCATGATCCCAGGACACAGGGTTCCTGAATCCACCGATGACATATTCCCAGGCAACAGGGTTCCAGAATCAATCCTCAGTTAGGTTCCTAGGCTACAGGGTTCCAGAATAAAACCTCAGTCATGTTCCCAGGCCACAGGGATCCAGAATCAAACCTCAGTCATGTTGCCAGGCCATAGGGTACCACCATCAAACCTCAGTCATATTCCCAGGCCACAAGTTTCCAGAATCAAACCGATGTCACGTTCCCAGTCCACAGGTTTCCACAATCTATCATCAGTCATGTTCCCAGGCCACAGGATTCCAGAAGCAAACCTCAGTCTTATTCCCAGGACACAGGTTTCCAGAATCAACCCGATATCATGTTCCCTGGCCACAGTATTCCAGAATCAAACCTCAGTCATGTTCCAGGCCACAGGGTTCCAGAACCTAGGCTCAGACAGGTTCCCAGGGCACAGTATTCCACAATCTAAACAGATGTCATGTTCCCAAGCCACAGTTTTCCAGAATCTCGCCTCAGTCATATTCCCAGGGCACAGGGATCCAGAATCAAACTTAAGTCATGTTGCCAGGCCATAGGGTACCACCATCAAACCTCAGTCATATTCCCAGGCCACAGGCTTCCAGAATCAAACGGATTTCATTTTCCCAGGCAACAGGTTTCCAGAATCCAAACCGATGTCATGTTCCCAGGCCACAGGATTCCACAATCTCACCTCAGTCATGTTCCCAGGCAAATGGCTTCCCGAATCAAACCTCAGTCATATTCCCAGGCCACAGGGTTCCAGAATCCACCGATGTCATGTTCCCAGGCCACAGGCTTCCCGAATCAATCCTCAGTTATGTTCCCAGGCTACAGGGTTCCAGAATAAAACCTCAGTTATGTTCCCAGTCCACAGGGTTCCAGAACCAAGGCTCAGTCAGTTTCCCAGGGCACAGTATTCCACAATCTAAACAGATGTCATGTTCCCTGGCCACAGTTTTCTAGAATCTCGCCTCAGTCATGTTCCCAGGTCAATGGTTTCCAGAATCAAACATCAGTTATATTCCCAGGCCACAGGCTTCCAGAATCCTCCCATGTCATGTTCCCAGGCCACAGGGTTCCAGAATCAATCCTCAGTTATGTTCCCAGGCTACAGGGTTCCAGAATAAAACCTCAGTCATGCTCCCAGTCCACAGGGTTCCAGAACCAAGGCTCAGTCAGGTTCACAGTGCACAGTATTCCACAATCTAAACAGATGTCATGTTCCCAGTCCACATTTTTCCAGAATCCCGCCTGAGTCATGTTCCCAGGCCACAGGGATCTAGAATCAAACCTCAGTCATGTTGCCAGGCCATAGGCTACCACCATCAAACCTCAGTCATATTCCCAGGCCACAGGTTTCCAGAATCAAACCGATTTCATGTTCCCAGGCAACAGGGTACCAGAATCCAAACCGATGTCATGTTCCCAGGCCACAGGATTCCACAATCTAACCTCAGTCATGTTCCCAGGCCAAAGGTTTCCAGAATCAAACCTCAGTCATATTCCCAGGCCACAGGGTTCCAGAATCCACCGATGTCATGTTCCCAGGCCACAGGGATCCAGAATCAAACCTCAGTCATGTTGCCTTGCCATAGGGTACCACCATCAAACCTCTGTCATATTCCCAGTCCACATTTTTCCAGAATCACGCCTGAGTCATGTACCCAGGCCACAGGGATCCAGAATCAAACCTCAGTCATGTTGCCAGGCCATAGGGTACCACCATCAAACCTCAGTCATATTCCCTGGCCACAAGTTTCCAGAATCAAACCGATGTCATGTTCCCAGGCCACAGGATTCCAGAAGCAAACCTCAGTCTAGTTCCCAGGACACAAGTTTCCAGAATCAACCCGATATCATGTTCCCTGGCCACAGTCTTTCCCAATCAAACCTCAGTCAAGTTGCCAGGCCACAGGGTTCCACAATCTAACATCAGTCATGTTCCCAGGGCACAGTATTCCACAATCTAAACAGATGTCATGTTCCCAAGCCACAGTTTTCCAGAATCTCGCCTCAGTCATGTTCCCAGGCCACAGGGATCCAGAATCAAACCTCAGTCATGTCGGCAGGCCATAGGGTACCTCCATCAAACCTCAGTCATATTCCCAGTCCACAGGCTTCCAGAATCAAACGGATTTCATGTTCCCAGGCAACAGGGTTCCAGAATCCAAACCGATGTCATGTTCCCAGGCCACAGGATTCCACAATCTAATGTCAGTCATGTTCCCAGGCCACAGGTTTCCACAATCTAACATCAGTCATGTTCCCAGGCCAATGGTTTCCAGAATCAAACCTCAGTCATATTCCCAGGCCACAGGGTTCCAGAATCCAACCGATGTCGTGTTCCCAGGCCACAGGATTCCACAAACAAACCTCAGTCGTGTTCCCAGGACACAGCTTTCCAGAATCAACCCGATATCATGTTCCCTGGCGACCGTCTTCCAGAATCAAACCTCACTCATGTTGCCAGGCCACAGGTTTCCACCATCAAACCTCAGACATGTTCCCAGGACACAGGGTTCCAGAATAAAACTGTTCTCATGTTCCCAGGCCACAGGGTTCCAGAATACACCGATGACATGTTCCCAGGCAACAGGGTTCCAGAATCAATCCTCAGTTAGGTTCCCAGGCTACAGGGTTCCAGAATAAAACCTCAGACATGTTACAAGTCCACAGGGTTCCAGAATCAATCCTAAGTTAGGTTCCCAGGCTACAGGGTTCCAGAATAAAACCTCAGTCATGCTCCACGTCCACAGGGTTCCAGAATCAATCCTCAGTTAAGTTCCCAGGCTACAGGGTTCCAGATTAAAACCTCAGTCATGTTCCCAGTCCACAGGGTTCCAGAACCAAGGCTCAGTCAGTTTCCCAGGGCACAGTATTCCACAATCTAAACAGATGTCATGTTCCCAAGCCCCATTTTTTTAGAATCTCGCCTCAGTCATGTTTCCAGGCCACAGGGATCCAGAATCAAACCTCAGTCATGTTGCCAGGCCATAGGGTACCACCATCAAACCTCAGTCATATTCCCAGGCCACAGGCTTCCAGAATCAAACGGATTTCATGTTCCCAGGCAAAACGTTTCCAGAATACAAACCGATGTCATATTCCCAGGCCACAGGATTCCACAATCTAACCTCAGTCATGTTCCCAGGCCAGTGGTTTCCAGAATTTAACCTCAGCCATATTCCCAGGCCACAGGGTTCCAGAATCCACCGATGTCATGTTCCCAGGCCACAGGGTTCCAGAATAAATCCTCAGTTATGTTCCCAGGCTACAGGGTTCCAGAATAAAACCTCCGTCATGTTCCCAGTCCACAGGGTTCCAGAACCAAGGCTCAGTCAGGTTCCCAGGGCACAGTATTCCACAATCTAAACAGATGTCATGTTCCCAAGCCACAGTTTTCCAGAATCACGCCTCAGTCATGTTCCCAGGCCACAGGGATCCAGAATCAAACCTCAGTCATGTTGCCAGGCCATAGGGTACCACCATCAAAGCTCAGTCATATTCCCAGGCCACAAGTTTCCAGAATCAAACCGACGTCACGTTCCCAGGCCACAGGTTTCCACAATCTATCATCAGTCATGTTCACAGGCCACAGGATTCCAGAAGCAAACCTCAGTCTTATTCCCAGGACACAGGTTTCCAGAATCAACCCGATATCATGTTCCCTGGCCACAGTCTTCCAGAATCAAACCTCAGTCATGTTGCCAGGCCACAGGGTTCCAGAACCTAAGCTCAGTCAGGTTCCCAGGGCACAGTACTCCACAATCTAAACAAACTTCATGTTCCCAAGCCACAGTTTTTCAGAATCTCGCCTCAGTCATGTTCCCAGGCCACAGGGATCCAGAATCAAACCTCAGTCATGTTGCCAGGCCATAGGGTACCACCATCAAACCTCAGTCATATTCCCAGGCCACAGGCTTCCAAAATCAAACGGATTTCATGTTCCCAGGCAACAGGGTTCCAGAATCCAAACCGATGTCATGTTCCCAGGCCACAGGATTCCAGAACCAAGGCTCAGTCAGTTTCCCAGGGCACAGTATTCCACAATCTAAACAGATGTCATGTTCCCAGGCCACAGTTTTCTAGAATCTCGCCTCAGTCATGTTCCCAGGTCAATGGTTTCCAGAATCAAACCTCAGTTATATTCCCAGGCCACAGGTTTCCAGAATCCTCCGATGTCATGTTCCCAGGCCACAGGGTTCCAGAATCAATCCTCAGTTATGTTCCCAGGCTACAGGGTTCCAGAATAAAACCTCAGTCATGCTCCCAGTCCACAGGGTTCCAGAACCAAGGCTCAGTCAGGTTCCCAGTGCACAGTATTCCACAATCTAAACAGATGTCATGTTCCCAGTCCACATTTTTCCAGAATCCCGCCTGAGTCATGTTCCCAGGCCACAGGGATCTAGAATCAAACCTCAGTCATGTTGCCAGGCCATAGGCTACCACCATCAAACCTCAGTCATATTCCCAGGCCACAGGTTTCCAGAATCAAACCGATTTCATGTTCCCAGGCAACAGGGTACCAGAATCCAAACCGATGTCATGTTCCCAGGCCACAGGATTCCACAATCTAACCTCAGTCATGTTCCCAGGCCAAAGGTTTCCAGAATCAAACCTCAGTCATATTCCCAGGCCACAGGGTTCCAGAATCCACCGATGTCATGTTCCAAGGCCACAGCGATCCAGAATCAAACCTCAGTCATGTTGCCTTGCCATAGGGTACCACCATCAAACCTCTGTCATATTCCCAGTCCACATTTTTCCAGAATCACGCCTGAGTCCTGTACCCAGGCCACAGGGATCCAGAATCAAACCTCAGTCATGTTGCCAGGCCATAGGGTACCACCATCAAACCTCAGTCATATTCCCGGGCCACAAGTTTCCAGAATCAAACCGATGTCATGTTCCCAGGCCATAGGATTCCAGAAGCAAACCTCAGTCTTGTTCCCAGGACACAAGTTTTCAGAATCAACCCGATATCATGTTCCCTGGCCACAGTCTTTCCCAATCAAACCTCAGTCAAGTTGCCAGGCCACAGGGTTCCACAATCTAAAATCAGTCATGTTCCCAGGCCAATGGTTTCCAGAATCAAACCTCAGTCATATTCCCAGGCCACAGGGTTCCAGAATCCAACCGATGTCGTGTTCCCAGGCCACAGGATTCCACAAGCAAACCTTAGTCGTGTTCCCAGGACACAGCTTTCCAGAATCAACCCGATAATATGTTCCCTGGCGACCGTCTTCCAGAATCAAACCTCAGTCATGTTGCCAGGACACAGGGTTCCAGAATAAAACCGTTCTCATGTTCCCAGGCCACAGGGTTCCAGAATCCACCGATGATATGTTCCCAGGCAACAGGGTTCCAGAATCAATCCTCAGTCAGGTTCCCAGGCTACAGGGTTCCAGAATAAAACCTCAGTCATGTTCCCAGTCCACAGGGTTCCAGAACCAAGGCTCAGTCAGTTTCCCAGGGCACAGTATTCCACAATCTAAACAAATGTCATGTTCCCAGGCCAAAGTTTTCCAGAATCACGCCTCAGTCATGTTCCAAGGCCACAGGGATAAAGAATCAAACCTCAGTCATGTTGCCAGGCCATTGGGTACCACCATCAAACCTCAGTCATATTCCCAGGCCACAAGTTTCCAGAATCAAACCGATGTCATATTCCCAGGACACAGGTTTCCAGAATCAACCCGATATCATGTTCCCTGGCCACAGTCTTCCAGAATCAAACCTCAGTCATGTTCCAGGCCACAGGGTTCCAGAACCAAAGCTCAGCCAGGTTCCCAGGGCAGAGTATTCCACAATCTTAACAGATGTCATATTCCCAGGCCACAGTTTTCCAGAATCACACCTCAGTCATGTTCCCAGGCCACAGGGATCCAGAATCAAACCTCAGTCATTTTGCCAGGCCGTAGGGTACCACCAGCAAACCTCAGTCATATTCCCAGGCCACAAGTTTCCAGAATCAAACCGATGTCATGTTCCCAGGCCACAGGGTTCCAGAATCCACCGATGTCATGTTCCCAGTCCACAGGGTTCCAGAACCAAGGCTCAGTCATTTTCCCAGCGCACAGTATTCCACAATCTAAACAGATGTCATGTTCCCAGGCCACAGTTTTCCAGAATCACGTCTGAGTCATGTTCCCAGGCCACAGGGATCCAGAATCAAACCTCAGTCATGTTGCCATGACATAGGGTACCACCATCAAACCTCAGTCATATTCCCAGGCCACAATTTTCCAGAATCAAGCCTGAGTCATATTCCCAGGCCGAAGGGATCGAGAATGAAACCTCAGTCATATTCCCAGGCCACAGGGTTCCAGAATCCACCGATGTCTTGTTCCCAGGCCACAGGTTTCCAGAACCAAGGCTCAGTCAGGTTCCCAGGGCACAGTATTCCACAATCTAAACAGATGTCATGTTCCCAGGCCACAATTTTCCAGAATCAAGCCTGAGTCATGTTCCCAGGCCGAAGGGATCCAGAATCAATCCTCAGTCAGTTTCCCAGGCTACAGGGTTCCAGAATAAAACCTCAGTCATGTTCCAAGCCCACAGGGTTCCAGAATGAATCCTCAGTTAGGTTCCCAGGTTACAGGGTTCCAGAATAAAACCTCAGTCATGTTCCCAGGCCACAGAGTTCCAGAATCCACCGATGTCATGTTCCCAGTCCACAGGGTTCCAGAATCAATCCTCAGTTATGTTCCCAGGCTACAGGGTTCCAGAATAAAACCTCAGTCATGTTCCCAGTCCACAGGGTTCCAAAACCAAGGCTCAGTCAGGTTCCCAGGCCACAGGATTCCACAATCTAACATCAGTCAATTTCCCAGGCCAATGGCTTCCAGAATCAAACCTCAGTCATATTCCCAGGCCACAGGTTTCCAGAATCCACCGATGTCATGTTCCCAGGCCACAGGGTTCCAGAATCAATCCTCAATTATGTTCCCAGGCTACAGGCTTCCAGAATAAAACCTCAGTCATGTTCCCTGTCCACAGGGTTCCAGAACCAAGGCTCAGTCAGGTTCCCAGGGCACAGTATTCCACAATCTAAACAGATGTCATGTTTCCAGGCCACAGTTTTCCAGAATCACGCCTCAGTCATGTTCCCAGGCCACAGGGATCAAGAATCAAACGTCAGTCATGTTGCCAGGCCATAGGTTACACCATCAAACCTCAGACATGTTCCCAAGCCACAGGGTTCCAGAATAAAACCGTTCTCATGTTTCAAGGCCACAGGGTACCAGAATCCACCGATGACATATTCCCAGGCAAAAGGGTTCCAGAATCAATCCTCAGTTAGGTTCCCAGGCTACAGGGTTCCAGAATAAAACCTCAGTCATGTTCCCATTCCACAGGGTTCCAGAACCTAGGTTCAGTCAGATTCCCAGGGCACAGTATTCCACAATCTAAAGAGATGTCATGTTCCCAAGCCACAGTTTTCCAGAATCTCGCCTCAGTCTTGTTCCCAGGCCACAGGGATGCAGAATCAAACCTCAGTCATGTTGCCAGGCCACAGGTTTCCACCATCAAACCTCAGACATGTTCCCAGGCCACAGGGTTCCAGAATCCACCGATGACATGTTCCCAGGCAACAGGGTTCCAGAGTCAATCCTCAGTTAGGTTCCCAGGCTACAGGGTTCCAGAATAAAACATCAGTCCTGTTCCACGTCCACAGGGTTCCAGAATCAATCCTCAGTTAGCTTCCCAGGCTACAGGGTTCCAGAATAATACCACAGTCATGTTCCCTGTACACAGGGTTCCAGAACCAAGGCTCAGTCAGGTTCCCAGGGCACAGTATTCCACAATCTAAACAGATGTCATGTTCCCAGGCCACAATTTTCCAGAATCAAGCCTGAGTCATGTTCCCAGGCCGAAGGGATCCAGAATCAATCCTCAGTCAGTTTCCCAGGCTACAGGGTTCCAGAATAAAACCTCAGTTATGTTCCAAGTCCACAGGGTTCCAGAATAAAACCTCAGTCATGTTCCCAGGCCACAGAGTTCCAGAATCCACCGATGTCATGTTCCCAGTCCACAGGGTTCCAGAATCAATCCTCAGTTATGTTCCCAGGCTACAGGGTTCCAGAATAAAACCTCAGTCATGTTCCCAGTCCACAGGGTTCCAAAACCAAGGCTCAGTCAGGTTCCCAGGGCACAGTATTCCACAATCTAAACAGATGTCATGTTCCCAGGCCACAGTTTTCCAGAATCACGCCTCAGTCATGTACCCAGGCCACAGGGATCCAGAATCAAACCTCAGTCATGTTGCCAGGCCATAGGGTAACACCATCAAACCTGAGTCATATTCCCAGGCCACAGGCTTCCAGAATCAAACGGATTTCATGTTCCCAGGCCACAGGGTTCCAGAATCCAACCGATGTCGTGTTCCCAGGCCACAGGATTCCACAAGCAAACCTCAGTCGTGTTCCCAGGACACAGCTTTCCAGAATCAACCCGGTATCATATTCCCTGGCGACAGTCTTCCAGAATCTAACCTCAGTCATGTTGCCAGGCCACAGGTTTCCACCATCAAACCTCAGACATGTTCCCAGGCCACAGGGTTCCAGAATAAAACCGTTCTCATGATCCCAGGACACAGGGTTCCTGAATCCACCGATGACATGTTCCCAGGCAACAGGGTTCCAGAATCAATCCTCAGTTAGGATCCCAGGCTACAGGGTTCCAGAATAAAACCTCAGTCATGTTCCCAGGCCACAGGGATCCAGAATCAAACCTCAGTCATTTTGCCAGGCCATAGGGTACCGCCATCAAAGCTCAGTCATATTCCCAGGCCACAAGTTTCCAGAATCAAACCGATGTCACGTTCCCAGGCCACAGGTTTCCACAATCTATCATCAGTCATGTTCCCAGGCCACAGGATTCCAGAAGCAAACCTCAGTCTTATTCCCAGGACACAGGTTTCCAGAATCAACCCGATATCATGTTCCCTGGCCACAGTCTTCCAGAATCAAACCTCAGTCATGTTCCAGGCCACAGGGTTCCAGAACCTAGGCTCAGTCAGGTTCCCAGGGCACAGTATTCCACAATCTAAACAGATGTCATGTTCCCAAGCCACAGTTTTCCAGAATCTCGCCTCAGTCATATTCCCAGGGCACAGGGATCCAGAATCAAACTTAAGTCATGTTGCCAGGCCATAGGGTACCACCATCAAACCTCTGTCATATTCCCAGTCCATATTTTTCCAGAATCACGCCTGAGTCATGTACCCAGGCCACAGGGATCCAGAATCAAACCTCAGTCATGTTGCCAGGCCATAGGGTACCACCATCAAACCTCAGTCATATTCCCGGGCCACAAGTTTCCAGAATCAAACCGATGTCATGTTCCCAGGCCACAGGATTCCAGAAGCAAACCTCAGTCTAGTTCCCAGGACACAAGTTTCCAGAATCAACCCGATATCATGTTCCCTGGCCACAGTCTTTCCCAATCAAACCTCAGTCCAGTTGCCAGGCCACAGGTTTCCACAATCTAACATCAGTCATCTTCCCAGGGCACAGTATTCCACAATCTAAACAGATGTCATGTTCCCAAGCCACAGTTTTCCAGAATCTCGCCTCAGTCATGTTCCCAGGCCACAGGGATCCAGAATCAAACCTCAGTCATGTCGGCAGGCCATAGGGTACCTCCATCAAACCTCAGTCATATTCCCAGTCCACAGGCTTCCAGAATCAAACGGATTTCATGTTCCCAGGCAACAGGGTTCCAGAATCCAAACCGATGTCATGTTCCCAGGCCACAGGATTCCACAATCTAATGTCAGTCATGTTCCCAGGCGACAGTCTTCCAGAATCAAACCTCAGTCATGTTGCCAGGCCACAGGTTTCCACCATCAAACCTCAGACATGTTCCCAGGCCACAGGGTTCCAGAATAAAACTGTTCTCATGTTCCCAGTCCACAGGGTTCCAGAATACACCGATGACATGTTCCCAGGCAACAGGGTTCCAGAATCAATCCTCAGTTAGGTTCCCAGGCTACAGGGTTCCAGAATAAAACCTCAGACATGTTACAAGTCCACAGGGTTCCAGAATCAATCCTCAGTTAGGTTCCCAGGCTACAGGGTTCCAGAATAAAACCTCAGTCATGCTCCACGTCCACAGGGTTCCAGAATCAATCCTCAGTTAAGTTCCCAGGCTACAGGGTTCCAGATTAAAACCTCAGTCATGTTCCCAGTCCACAGGGTTCCAGAACCAAGGCTCAGTCAGTTTCCCAGGGCACAGTATTCCACAATCTAAACAGATGTCATGTTCCCAAGCCACAGTTTTCTAGAATCTCGCCTCAGTCATGTTTCCAGGCCACAGGGATCCAGAATCAAACCTCAGTCATGTTGCCAGGCCATAGGGTACCACCATCAAACCTCAGTCATATTCCCAGGCCACAGGCTTCCAGAATCAAACGGATTTCATGTTCCCAGGCAAAAGGTTTCCAGAATCCAAACCGATGTTATGTTCCCAGGCCACAGCATTCCACAATCTAACCTCAGTCATGTTCCCAGGCCAGTGGTTTCCAGAATCAAACCTCAGCCATATTCCCAGGCCACAGGGTTCCAGAATCCACCGATTTCATGTTCCCAGGCCACAGGGTTCCAGAATCAATCCTCAGTTATGTTCCCAGGCTACAGGGTTCCAGAATAAAACCTCCGTCATGTTCCCAGTCCACAGGGTTCCAGAACCAAGGCTCAGTCAGGTTCCCAGGGCACAGTATTCCACAATCTAAACAGATGTCAAGTTCCCAGGCCACAGTTTTCCAGAATCACGCCTCAGTCATATCCCCAGGCCACAGGGATCCAGAATCTAACCTCAGTCATGTTGCCAGGCCATAGGGTACCACCATCAAACCTCAGTCATATTCCCGGGCCACAAGTTTCCGGAATCAAACCGATGTCATGTTCCCAGGCCGCAGGTTTCCACAATCTAACATCAGTAATGTTCCCAGGCCACAGGATTCCAGAAGCAAACCTCAGTCTTGTTCCCAGGACACAAGTTTCCAGAATCAACCCGATATTATGTTCCCTGGCCACAGTCTTTCCCAATCAAACCTCAGTCAAGTTGCCAGGCCACAGGGTTCCAGAACCTAGGCTCAGTCAGGATCCCTGGCACAGTGTTCCACAATCTAAACAGATGTCATGTTCCCAAGCCACAGTTTTCTAGAATCTCGCCTCAGTCATGTTTCCAGGCCACAGGGATCCAGAATCAAACCTCAGTCATGTTGCCAGTCATAGGTTACCACCATCAAACCTCAGTCATATTCCCAGTGCCAGGCTTCCAGAATCAAACGGATTTCATGTTCCCAGGCAAAAGGGTTCCAGAATCCAAACCGATGTCATGTTCCCAGGCCACAGGATTCCACAATCTAATGTCAGTCTTGTTCCCAGGCCACAGGTTTCCACAATCTAACATCAGTGATGTTCCCAGGCCAATGGTTTCCATAATCAAACCTCAGTCATATTCCCAGGCGACAGGGTTCCAGAATCCAACCGATGTAGTGTTCCCAGGCCACAGGATTCCACAAGCAAACCTCAGTCGTATTCCCAGGACACAGCTATCCAGAATCAACCCGATATCATGTTCCCAGGCGACAGTCTTCCAGAATCAAACCTCAGTCATGTTGCCAGGCCACAGGTTTCCACCATCAAACCTCAGACATGTTCCAAGGCCACAGGGTTCCAGAATAAAACCGTTCTCATGATCCCAGGACACAGGGTTCCTGAATCCACCGATGACATATTCCCAGGCAACAGGGTTCCAGAATCAATCCTCAGTTAGGTTCCTAGGCTACAGGGTTCCAGAATAAAACCTCAGTCATGTTCCCAGTCCACAGGGTTCCAGAACCAAGGCTCAGTCAGTTTCCCAGGGCACAGTATTCCACAATCTAAACAAATGTCATGTTCCCAGGCCAAAGTTTTCCAGAATCACGCCTCAGTCATGTTCCAAGGCCACAGGGATAAAGAATCAAACCTCAGTCATGTTGCCAGGCCATTGGGTACCACCATCAAACCTCAGTCATATTCCCAGGCCACAAGTTTCCAGAATCAAACCGATGTCATATTCCCAGGACACAGGTTTCCAGAATCAACCCGATATCATGTTCCCTGGCCACAGTCTTCCAGAATCAAACCTCAGTCATGTTCCAGGCCACAGGGTTCCAGAACCAAAGCTCAGCCAGGTTCCCAGGGCAGAGTATTCCACAATCTTAACAGATGTCATATTCCCAGGCCACAGTTTTCCAGAATCACACCTCAGTCATGTTCCCAGGCCACAGGGATCCAGAATCAAACCTCAGTCATTTTGCCAGGCCGTAGGGTACCACCAGCAAACCTCAGTCATATTCCCAGGCCACAAGTTTCCAGAATCAAACCGATGTCATGTTCCCAGGCCACAGGGTTCCAGAATCCACCGATGTCATGTTCCCAGTCCACAGGGTTCCAGAACCAAGGCTCAGTCATTTTCCCAGCGCACAGTATTCCACAATCTAAACAGATGTCATGTTCCCAGGCCACAGTTTTCCAGAATCACGTCTGAGTCATGTTCCCAGGCCACAGGGATCCAGAATCAAACCTCAGTCATGTTGCCATGACATAGGGTACCACCATCAAACCTCAGTCATATTCCCAGGCCACAATTTTCCAGAATCAAGCCTGAGTCATATTCCCAGGCCGAAGGGATCGAGAATGAAACCTCAGTCATATTCCCAGGCCACAGGGTTCCAGAATCCACCGATGTCTTGTTCCCAGGCCACAGGGTTCCAGAACCAAGGCTCAGTCAGGTTCCCAGGGCACAGTATTCCACAATCTAAACAGATGTCATGTTCCCAGGCCACAATTTTCCAGAATCAAGCCTGAGTCATGTTCCCAGGCCGAAGGGATCCAGAATCAATCCTCAGTCAGTTTCCCAGGCTACAGGGTTCCAGAATAAAACCTCAGTCATGTTCCAAGTCCACAGGGTTCCAGAATGAATCCTCAGTTAGGTTCCCAGGTTACAGGGTTCCAGAATAAAACCTCAGTCATGTTCCCAGGCCACAGAGTTCCAGAATCCACCGATGTCATGTTCCCAGTCCACAGGGTTCCAGAATCAATCCTCAGTTATGTTCCCAGGCTACAGGGTTCCAGAATAAAACCTCAGTCATGTTCCCAGTCCACAGGGTTCCAAAACCAAGGCTCAGTCAGGTTCCCAGGCCACAGGATTCCACAATCTAACATCAGTCAATTTCCCAGGCCAATGGCTTCCAGAATCAAACCTCAGTCATATTCCCAGGCCACAGGTTTCCAGAATCCACCGATGTCATGTTCCCAGGCCACAGGGTTCCAGAATCAATCCTCAATTATGTTCCCAGGCTACAGGCTTCCAGAATAAAACCTCAGTCATGTTCCCTGTCCACAGGGTTCCAGAACCAAGGCTCAGTCAGGTTCCCAGGGCACAGTATTCCACAATCTAAACAGATGTCATGTTTCCAGGCCACAGTTTTCCAGAATCACGCCTCAGTCATGTTCCCAGGCCACAGGGATCAAGAATCAAACGTCAGTCATGTTGCCAGGCCATAGGTTACACCATCAAACCTCAGACATGTTCCCAAGCCACAGGGTTCCAGAATAAAACCGTTCTCATGTTTCAAGGCCACAGGGTACCAGAATCCACCGATGACATATTCCCAGGCAAAAGGGTTCCAGAATCAATCCTCAGTTAGGTTCCCAGGCTACAGGGTTCCAGAATAAAACCTCAGTCATGTTCCCATTCCACAGGGTTCCAGAACCTAGGTTCAGTCAGATTCCCAGGGCACAGTATTCCACAATCTAAAGAGATGTCATGTTCCCAAGCCACAGTTTTCCAGAATCTCGCCTCAGTCTTGTTCCCAGGCCACAGGGATGCAGAATCAAACCTCAGTCATGTTGCCAGGCCACAGGTTTCCACCATCAAACCTCAGACATGTTCCCAGGCCACAGGGTTCCAGAATCCACCGATGACATGTTCCCAGGCAACAGGGTTCCAGAGTCAATCCTCAGTTAGGTTCCCAGGCTACAGGGTTCCAGAATAATACCACAGTCATGTTCCCTGTACACAGGGTTCCAGAACCAAGGCTCAGTCAGGTTCCCAGGGCACAGTATTCCACAATCTAAACAGATGTCATGTTCCCAGGCCACAATTTTCCAGAATCAAGCCTGAGTCATGTTCCCAGGCCGAAGGGATCCAGAATCAATCCTCAGTCAGTTTCCCAGGCTACAGGGTTCCAGAATAAAACCTCAGTTATGTTCCAAGTCCACAGGGTTCCAGAATAAAACCTCAGTCATGTTCCCAGGCCACAGAGTTCCAGAATCCACCGATGTCATGTTCCCAGTCCACAGGGTTCCAGAATCAATCCTCAGTTATGTTCCCAGGCTACAGGGTTCCAGAATAAAACCTCAGTCATGTTCCCAGTCCACAGGGTTCCAAAACCAAGGCTCAGTCAGGTTCCCAGGGCACAGTATTCCACAATCTAAACAGATGTCATGTTCCCAGGCCACAGTTTTCCAGAATCACGCCTCAGTCATGTACCCAGGCCACAGGGATCCAGAATCAAACCTCAGTCATGTTGCCAGGCCATAGGGTAACACCATCAAACCTGAGTCATATTCCCAGGCCACAGGCTTCCAGAATCAAACGGATTTCATGTTCCCAGGCCACAGGGTTCCAGAATCCAACCGATGTAGTGTTCCCAGGCCACAGGATTCCACAAGCAAACCTCAGTCGTGTTCCCAGGACACAGCTTTCCAGAATCAACCCGGTATCATATTCCCTGGCGACAGTCTTCCAGAATCTAACCTCAGTCATGTTGCCAGGCCACAGGTTTCCACCATCAAACCTCAGACATGTTCCCAGGCCACAGGGTTCCAGAATAAAACCGTTCTCATGATCCCAGGACACAGGGTTCCTGAATCCACCGATGACATGTTCCCAGGCAACAGGGTTCCAGAATCAATCCTCAGTTAGGATCCCAGGCTACAGGGTTCCAGAATAAAACCTCAGTCATGTTCCCAGGCCACAGGGATCCAGAATCAAACCTCAGTCATTTTGCCAGGCCATAGGGTACCGCCATCAAAGCTCAGTCATATTCCCAGGCCACAAGTTTCCAGAATCAAACCGATGTCACGTTCCCAGGCCACAGGTTTCCACAATCTATCATCAGTCATGTTCCCAGGCCACAGGATTCCAGAAGCAAACCTCAGTCTTATTCCCAGGACACAGGTTTCCAGAATCAACCCGATATCATGTTCCCTGGCCACAGTCTTCCAGAATCAAACCTCAGTCATGTTCCAGGCCACAGGGTTCCAGAACCTAGGCTCAGTCAGGTTCCCAGGGCACAGTATTCCACAATCTAAACAGATGTCATGTTCCCAAGCCACAGTTTTCCAGAATCTCGCCTCAGTCATATTCCCAGGGCACAGGGATCCAGAATCAAACTTAAGTCATGTTGCCAGGCCATAGGGTACCACCATCAAACCTCTGTCATATTCCCAGTCCATATTTTTCCAGAATCACGCCTGAGTCATGTACCCAGGCCACAGGGATCCAGAATCAAACCTCAGTCATGTTGCCAGGCCATAGGGTACCACCATCAAACCTCAGTCATATTCCCGGGCCACAAGTTTCCAGAATCAAACCGATGTCATGTTCCCAGGCCACAGGATTCCAGAAGCAAACCTCAGTCTAGTTCCCAGGACACAAGTTTCCAGAATCAACCCGATATCATGTTCCCTGGCCACAGTCTTTCCCAATCAAACCTCAGTCCAGTTGCCAGGCCACAGGTTTCCACAATCTAACATCAGTCATCTTCCCAGGGCACAGTATTCCACAATCTAAACAGATGTCATGTTCCCAAGCCACAGTTTTCCAGAATCTCGCCTCAGTCATGTTCCCAGGCCACAGGGATCCAGAATCAAACCTCAGTCATGTCGGCAGGCCATAGGGTACCTCCATCAAACCTCAGTCATATTCCCAGTCCACAGGCTTCCAGAATCAAACGGATTTCATGTTCCCAGGCAACAGGGTTCCAGAATCCAAACCGATGTCATGTTCCCAGGCCACAGGATTCCACAATCTAATGTCAGTCATGTTCCCAGGCGACAGTCTTCCAGAATCAAACCTCAGTCATGTTGCCAGGCCACAGGTTTCCACCATCAAACCTCAGACATGTTCCCAGGCCACAGGGTTCCAGAATAAAACTGTTCTCATGTTCCCAGTCCACAGGGTTCCAGAATACACCGATGACATGTTCCCAGGCAACAGGGTTCCAGAATCAATCCTCAGTTAGGTTCCCAGGCTACAGGGTTCCAGAATAAAACCTCAGACATGTTACAAGTCCACAGGGTTCCAGAATCAATCCTCAGTTAGGTTCCCAGGCTACAGGGTTCCAGAATAAAACCTCAGTCATGCTCCACGTCCACAGGGTTCCAGAATCAATCCTCAGTTAAGTTCCCAGGCTACAGGGTTCCAGATTAAAACCTCAGTCATGTTCCCAGTCCACAGGGTTCCAGAACCAAGGCTCAGTCAGTTTCCCAGGGCACAGTATTCCACAATCTAAACAGATGTCATGTTCCCAAGCCACAGTTTTCTAGAATCTCGCCTCAGTCATGTTTCCAGGCCACAGGGATCCAGAATCAAACCTCAGTCATGTTGCCAGGCCATAGGGTACCACCATCAAACCTCAGTCATATTCCCAGGCCACAGGCTTCCAGAATCAAACGGATTTCATGTTCCCAGGCAAAAGGTTTCCAGAATCCAAACCGATGTTATGTTCCCAGGCCACAGCATTCCACAATCTAACCTCAGTCATGTTCCCAGGCCAGTGGTTTCCAGAATCAAACCTCAGCCATATTCCCAGGCCACAGGGTTCCAGAATCCACCGATGTCATGTTCCCAGGCCACAGGGTTCCAGAATCAATCCTCAGTTATGTTCCCAGGCTACAGGGTTCCAGAATAAAACCTCCGTCATGTTCCCAGTCCACAGGGTTCCAGAACCAAGGCTCAGTCAGGTTCCCAGGGCACAGTATTCCACAATCTAAACAGATGTCATGTTCCCAGGCCACAGTTTTCCAGAATCACGCCTCAGTCATATCCCCAGGCCACAGGGATCCAGAATCTAACCTCAGTCATGTTGCCAGGCCATAGGGTACCACCATCAAACCTCAGTCATATTCCCGGGCCACAAGTTTCCGGAATCAAACCGATGTCATGTTCCCAGGCCGCAGGTTTCCACAATCTAACATCAGTAATGTTCCCAGGCCACAGGATTCCAGAAGCAAACCTCAGTCTTGTTCCCAGGACACAAGTTTCCAGAATCAACCCGATATTATGTTCCCTGGCCACAGTCTTTCCCAATCAAACCTCAGTCAAGTTGCCAGGCCACAGGGTTCCAGAACCTAGGCTCAGTCAGGATCCCTGGCACAGTGTTCCACAATCTAAACAGATGTCATGTTCCCAAGCCACAGTTTTCTAGAATCTCGCCTCAGTCATGTTTCCAGGCCACAGGGATCCAGAATCAAACCTCAGTCATGTTGCCAGTCATAGGTTACCACCATCAAACCTCAGTCATATTCCCAGTGCCAGGCTTCCAGAATCAAACGGATTTCATGTTCCCAGGCAAAAGGGTTCCAGAATCCAAACCGATGTCATGTTCCCAGGCCACAGGATTCCACAATCTAATGTCAGTCTTGTTCCCAGGCCACAGGTTTCCACAATCTAACATCAGTGATGTTCCCAGGCCAATGGTTTCCATAATCAAACCTCAGTCATATTCCCAGGCGACAGGGTTCCAGAATCCAACCGATGTAGTGTTCCCAGGCCACAGGATTCCACAAGCAAACCTCAGTCGTATTCCCAGGACACAGCTATCCAGAATCAACCCGATATCATGTTCCCAGGCGACAGTCTTCCAGAATCAAACCTCAGTCATGTTGCCAGGCCACAGGTTTCCACCATCAAACCTCAGACATGTTCCAAGGCCACAGGTTTCCAGAATAAAACCGTTCTCATGATCCCAGGACACAGGGTTCCTGAATCCACCGATGACATATTCCCAGGCAACAGGGTTCCAGAATCAATCCTCAGTTAGGTTCCTAGGCTACAGGGTTCCAGAATAAAACCTCAGTCATGTTCCCAGGCCACAGGGATCCAGAATCAAACCTCAGTCATGTTGCCAGGCCATAGGGTACCACCATCAAAGCTCAGTCATATTCCCAGGCCACAAGTTTCCAGAATCAAACCGATGTCACGTTCCCAGTCCACAGGTTTCCACAATCTATCATCAGTCATGTTCCCAGGCCACAGGATTCCAGAAGCAAACCTCAGTCTTATTCCCAGGACACAGGTTTCCAGAATCAACCCGATATCATGTTCCCTGGCCACAGTATTCCAGAATCAAACCTCAGTCATGTTCCAGGCCACAGGGTTCCAGAACCTAGGCTCAGACAGGTTCCCAGGGCACAGTATTCCACAATCTAAACAGATGTCATGTTCCCAAGCCACAGTTTTCCAGAATCTCGCCTCAGTCATATTCCCAGGGCACAGGGATCCAGAATCAAACTTAAGTCATGTTGCCAGGCCATAGGGTACCACCATCAAACCTCAGTCATATTCCCAGGCCACAGGCTTCCAGAATCAAACGGACTTCATTTTCCCAGGCAACAGGTTTCCAGAATCCAAACCGATGTCATGTTCCCAGGCCACAGGATTCCACAATCTCACCTCAGTCATGTTCCCAGGCAAATGGCTTCCCGAATCAAACCTCAGTCATATTCCCAGGCCACAGGGTTCCAGAATCCACCGATGTCATGTTCCCAGGCCACAGGCTTCCCGAATCAATCCTCAGTTATGTTCCCAGGCTACAGGGTTCCAGAATAAAACCTCAGTTATGTTCCCAGTCCACAGGGTTCCAGAACCAAGGCTCAGTCAGTTTCCCAGGGCACAGTATTCCACAATCTAAACAGATGTCATGTTCCCTGGCCACAGTTTTCTAGAATCTCGCCTCAGTCATGTTCCCAGGTCAATGGTTTCCAGAATCAAACATCAGTTATATTCCCAGGCCACAGGCTTCCAGAATCCTCCCATGTCATGTTCCCAGGCCACAGGGTTCCAGAATCAATCCTCAGTTATGTTCCCAGGCTACAGGGTTCCAGAATAAAACCTCAGTCATGCTCCCAGTCCACAGGGTTCCAGAACCAAGGCTCAGTCAGGTTCCCAGTGCACAGTATTCCACAATCTAAACAGATGTCATGTTCCCAGTCCACATTTTTCCAGAATCCCGCCTGAGTCATGTTCCCAGGCCACAGGGATCTAGAATCAAACCTCAGTCATGTTGCCAGGCCATAGGCTACCACCATCAAACCTCAGTCATATTCCCAGGCCACAGGTTTCCAGAATCAAACCGATTTCATGTTCCCAGGCAACAGGGTACCAGAATCCAAACCGATGTCATGTCCCCAGGCCACAGGATTCCACAATCTAACCTCAGTCATGTTCCCAGGCCAAAGGTTTCCAGAATCAAACCTCAGTCATATTCCCAGGCCACAGGGTTCCAGAATCCACCGATGTCATGTTCCCAGGCCACAGGGATCCAGAATCAAACCTCAGTCATGTTGCCTTGCCATAGGGTACCACCATCAAACCTCTGTCATATTCCCAGTCCACATTTTTCCAGAATCACGCCTGAGTCATGTACCCAGGCCACAGGGATCCAGAATCAAACCTCAGTCATGTTGCCAGGCCATAGGGTACCACCATCAAACCTCAGTCATATTCCCTGGCCACAAGTTTCCAGAATCAAACCGATGTCATGTTCCCAGGCCACAGGTTTCCACAATCCAACATCAGTCATGTTCCCAGGCCACAGGATTCCAGAAGCAAACCTCAGTCTAGTTCCCAGGACACAAGTTTCCAGAATCAACCCGATATCATGTTCCCTGGCCACAGTCTTTCCCAATCAAACCTCAGTCAAGTTGCCAGGCCACAGGGTTCCACAAGCTAACATCAGTCATGTTCCCAGGGCACAGTATTCCACAATCTAAACAGATGTCATGTTCCCAAGCCACAGTTTTCCAGAATCTCGCCTCAGTCATGTTCCCAGGCCACAGGGATCCAGAATCAAACCTCAGTCATGTCGGCAGGCCATAGGGTACCTCCATCAAACCTCAGTCATATTCCCAGTCCACAGGCTTCCAGAATCAAACGGATTTCATGTTCCCAGGCAACAGGGTTCCAGAATCCAAACCGATGTCATGTTCCCAGGCCACAGGATTCCACAATCTAATGTCAGTCATGTTCCCAGGCCACAGGTTTCCACAATCTAACATCAGTCATGTTCCCAGGCCAATGGTTTCCAGAATCAAACCTCAGTCATATTCCCAGGCCACAGGGTTCCAGAATCCAACCGATGTCGTGTTCCCAGGCCACAGGATTCCACAAACAAACCTCAGTCGTGTTCCCAGGACACAGCTTTCCAGAATCAACCCGATATCATGTTCCCTGGCGACCGTCTTCCAGAATCAAACCTCACTCATGTTGCCAGGCCACAGGTTTCCACCATCAAACCTCAGACATGTTCCCAGGACACAGGGTTCCAGAATAAAACTGTTCTCATGTTCCCAGGCCACAGGGTTCCAGAATACACCGATGACATGTTCCCAGGCAACAGGGTTCCAGAATCAATCCTCAGTTAGGTTCCCAGGCTACAGGGTTCCAGAATAAAACCTCAGACATGTTACAAGTCCACAGGGTTCCAGAATCAATCCTCAGTTAGGTTCCCAGGCTACAGGGTTCCAGAATAAAACCTCAGTCATGCTCCACGTCCACAGGGTTCCAGAATCAATCCTCAGTTAAGTTCCCAGGCTACAGGGTTCCAGATTAAAACCTCAGTCATGTTCCCAGTCCACAGGTTTCCAGAACCAAGGCTCAGTCAGTTTCCCAGGGCACAGTATTCCACAATCTAAACAGATGTCATGTTCCCAAGCCCCATTTTTTTAGAATCTCGCCTCAGTCATGTTTCCAGGCCACAGGGATCCAGAATCAAACCTCAGTCATGTTGCGAGGCCATAGGGTACCACCATCAAACCTCAGTCATATTCCCAGGCCACAGGCTTCCAGAATCAAACGGATTTCATGTTCCCAGGCAAAACGTTTCCAGAATACAAACCGATGTCATGTTCCCAGGCCACAGGATTCCACAATCTAACCTCAGTCATGTTCCCAGGCCAGTGGTTTCCAGAATTTAACCTCAGCCATATTCCCAGGCCACAGGGTTCCAGAATCCACCGATGTCATGTTCCCAGGCCACAGGGTCCCAGAATCAATCCTCAGTTATGTTCCCAGGCTACAGGGTTCCAGAATAAAACCTCCGTCATGTTCCCAGTCCACAGGGTTCCAGAACCAAGGCTCAGTCAGGTTCCCAGGGCACAGTATTCCACAATCTAAACAGTTGTCATGTTCCCAAGCCACAGTTTTCCAGAATCACGCCTCAGTCATGTTCCCAGGCCACAGGGATCCAGAATCAAACCTCAGTCATGTTGCCAGGCCATAGGGTACCACCATCAAAGCTCAGTCATATTCCCAGGCCACAAGTTTCCAGAATCAAACCGATGTCACGTTCCCAGGCCACAGGTTTCCACAATCTATCATCAGTCATGTTCACAGGCCACAGGATTCCAGAAGCAAACCTCAGTCTTATTCCCAGGACACAGGTTTCCAGAATCAACCCGATATCATGTTCCCTGGCCACAGTCTTCCAGAATAAAACCTAAGTTATGTTCCCAGTCCACAGGGTTCCAGAACCAAGGCTCAGTCAGTTTCCCAGGGCACAGTATTCCACAATCTAAACAGATGTCATGTTCCCAGGCCACAGTTTTCTAGAATCTCGCCTCAGTCATGTTCCCAGGTCAATGGTTTCCAGAATCAAACCTCAGTTATATTCCCAGGCCACAGGTTTCCAGAATCCTCCGATGTCATGTTCCCAGGCCACAGGGTTCCAGAATCAATCCTCAGTTATGTTCCCAGGCTACAGGGTTCCAGAATAAAACCTCCGTCATGTTCCCAGTCCACAGGGTTCCAGAACCAAGGCTCAGTCAGGTTCCCAGGGCACAGTATTCCACAATCTAAACAGATGTCATGTTCCCAAGCCACAGTTTTCCAGAATCACGCCTCAGTCATGTTCCCAGGCCACAGGGATCCAGAATCAAACCTCAGTCATGTTGCCAGGCCATAGGGTACCACCATCAAAGCTCAGTCATATTCCCAGGCCACAAGTTTCCAGAATCAAACCGATGTCACGTTCCCAGGCCACAGGTTTCCACAATCTATCATCAGTCATGTTCACAGGCCACAGGATTCCAGAAGCAAACCTCAGTCTTATACCCAGGACACAGGTTTCCAGAATCAACCCGATATCATGTTCCCTGGCCACAGTCTTCCAGAATAAAACCTAAGTTATGTTCCCAGTCCACAGGGTTCCAGAACCAAGGCTCAGTCAGTTTCCCAGGGCACAGTATTCCACAATCTAAACAGATGTCATGTTCCCAGGCCACAGTTTTCTAGAATCTCGCCTCAGTCATGTTCCCAGGTCAATGGTTTCCAGAATCAAACCTCAGTTATATTCCCAGGCCACAGGTTTCCAGAATCCTCCGATGTCATGTTCCCAGGCCACAGGGTTCCAGAATCAATCCTCAGTTATGTTCCCAGGCTACAGGGTTCCAGAATAAAACCTCAGTCATGCTCCCAGTCCACAGGGTTCCAGAACCAAGGCTCAGTCAGGTTCCCAGTGCACAGTATTCCACAATCTAAACAGATGTCATGTTCCCAGTCCACATTTTTCCAGAATCCCGCCTGAGTCATGTTCCCAGGCCACAGGGATCTAGAATCAAACCTCAGTCATGTTGCCAGGCCATAGGCTACCACCATCAAACCTCAGTCATATTCCCAGGCCACAGGTTTCCAGAATCAAACCGATTTCATGTTCCCAGGCAACAGGGTACCAGAATCCAAACCGATGTCATGTTCCCAGGCCACAGGATTCCACAATCTAACCTCAGTCATGTTCCCAGGCCAAAGGTTTCCAGAATCAAACCTCAGTCATATTCCCAGGCCACAGGGTTCCAGAATCCACCGATGTCATGTTCCAAGGCCACAGCGATCCAGAATCAAACCTCAGTCATGTTGCCTTGCCATAGGGTACCACCATCAAACCTCTGTCATATTTCCAGTCCACATTTTTCCAGAATCACGCCTGAGTCCTGTACCCAGGCCACAGGGATCCAGAATCAAACCTCAGTCATGTTGCCAGGCCATAGGGTACCACCATCAAACCTCAGTCATATTCCCGGGCCACAAGTTTCCAGAATCAAACCGATGTCATGTTCCCAGGCCATAGGATTCCAGAAGCAAACCTCAGTCTTGTTCCCAGGACACAAGTTTTCAGAATCAACCCGATATCATGTTCCCTGGCCACAGTCTTTCCCAATCAAACCTCAGTCAAGTTGCCAGGCCACAGGGTTCCACAATCTAAAATCAGTCATGTTCCCAGGCCAATGGTTTCCAGAATCAAACCTCAGTCATATTCCCAGGCCACAGGGTTCCAGAATCCAACCGATGTCGTGTTCCCAGGCCACAGGATTCCACAAGCAAACCTTAGTCGTGTTCCCAGGACACAGCTTTCCAGAATCAACCCGATAATATGTTCCCTGGCGACCGTCTTCCAGAATCAAACCTCAGTCATGTTGCCAGAACACAGGGTTCCAGAATAAAACCGTTCTCATGTTCCCAGGCCACAGGGTTCCAGAATCCACCGATGATATGTTCCCAGGCAACAGGGTTCCAGAATCAATCCTCAGTCAGGTTCCCAGGCTACAGGGTTCCAGAATAAAACCTCAGTCATGTTCCCAGTCCACAGGGTTCCAGAACCAAGGCTCAGTCAGTTTCCCAGGGCACAGTATTCCACAATCTAAACAGATGTCATGTTCCCAAGCCCCATTTTTTTAGAATCTCGCCTCAGTCATGTTTCCAGGCCACAGGGATCCAGAATCAAACCTCAGTCATGTTGCCAGGCCATAGGGTACCACCATCAAACCTCAGTCATATTCCCAGGCCACAGGCTTCCAGAATCAAACGGATTTCATGTTCCCAGGCAAAACGTTTCCAGAATACAAACCGATGTCATATTCCCAGGCCACAGGATTCCACAATCTAACCTCAGTCATGTTCCCAGGCCAGTGGTTTCCAGAATTTAACCTCAGCCATATTCCCAGGCCACAGGGTTCCAGAATCCAACCGATGTCGTGTTCCCAGGCCACAGGATTCCACAAGCAAACCTCAATCTTTTTCCCAGGACACAGGTTTCCAGAATCAACCCGATATCATGTTCCCTGGACACAGTCTTCCAGAATCAAACCTCAGTCATGTTGCCAGGCCACAGGTTTCCACCATCAAACCTCAGACATGTTCCAAGGCCACAGGGTTCCAGAATAAAACCGTTCTCATGATCCCAGGACACAGGGTTCCTGAATCCACCGATGACATATTCCCAGGCAACAGGGTTCCAGAATCAATCCTCAGTTAGGTTCCTAGGCTACAGGGTTCCAGAATAAAACCTCAGTCATGTTCCCAGGCCACAGGGATCCAGAATCAAACCTCAGTCATGTTGCCAGGCCATAGGGTACCACCATCAAACCTCAGTCATATTCCCAGGCCACAAGTTTCCAGAATCAAACCGATGTCACGTTCCCAGTCCACAGGTTTCCACAATCTATCATCAGTCATGTTCCCAGGCCACAGGATTCCAGAAGCAAACCTCAGTCTTATTCCCAGGACACAGGTTTCCAGAATCAACCCGATATCATGTTCCCTGGCCACAGTATTCCAGAATCAAACCTCAGTCATGTTCCAGGCCACAGGGTTCCAGAACCTAGGCTCAGACAGGTTCCCAGGGCACAGTATTCCACAATCTAAACAGATGTCATGTTCCCAAGCCACAGTTTTCCAGAATCTCGCCTCAGTCATATTCCCAGGGCACAGGGATCCAGAATCAAACTTAAGTCATGTTGCCAGGCCATAGGGTACCACCATCAAACCTCAGTCATATTCCCAGGCCACAGGCTTCCAGAATCAAACGGATTTCATTTTCCCAGGCAACAGGTTTCCAGAATCCAAACCGATGTCATGTTCCCAGGCCACAGGATTCCACAATCTCACCTCAGTCATGTTCCCAGGCAAATGGCTTCCCGAATCAAACCTCAGTCATATTCCCAGGCCACAGGGTTCCAGAATCCACCGATGTCATGTTCCCAGGCCACAGGCTTCCCGAATCAATCCTCAGTTATGTTCCCAGGCTACAGGGTTCCAGAATAAAACCTCAGTTATGTTCCCAGTCCACAGGGTTCCAGAACCAAGGCTCAGTCAGTTTCCCAGGGCACAGTATTCCACAATCTAAACAGATGTCATGTTCCCTGGCCACAGTTTTCTAGAATCTCGCCTCAGTCATGTTCCCAGGTCAATGGTTTCCAGAATCAAACATCAGTTATATTCCCAGGCCACAGGCTTCCAGAATCCTCCCATGTCATGTTCCCAGGCCACAGGGTTCCAGAATCAATCCTCAGTTATGTTCCCAGGCTACAGGGTTCCAGAATAAAACCTCAGTCATGCTCCCAGTCCACAGGGTTCCAGAACCAAGGCTCAGTCAGGTTCACAGTGCACAGTATTCCACAATCTAAACAGATGTCATGTTCCCAGTCCACATTTTTCCAGAATCCCGCCTGAGTCATGTTCCCAGGCCACAGGGATCTAGAATCAAACCTCAGTCATGTTGCCAGGCCATAGGCTACCACCATCAAACCTCAGTCATATTCCCAGGCCACAGGTTTCCAGAATCAAACCGATTTCATGTTCCCAGGCAACAGGGTACCAGAATCCAAACCGATGTCATGTTCCCAGGCCACAGGATTCCACAATCTAACCTCAGTCATGTTCCCAGGCCAAAGGTTTCCAGAATCAAACCTCAGTCATATTCCCAGGCCACAGGGTTCCAGAATCCACCGATGTCATGTTCCCAGGCCACAGGGATCCAGAATCAAACCTCAGTCATGTTGCCTTGCCATAGGGTACCACCATCAAACCTCTGTCATATTCCCAGTCCACATTTTTCCAGAATCACGCCTGAGTCATGTACCCAGGCCACAGGGATCCAGAATCAAACCTCAGTCATGTTGCCAGGCCATAGGGTACCACCATCAAACCTCAGTCATATTCCCTGGCCACAAGTTTCCAGAATCAAACCGATGTCATGTTCCCAGGCCACAGGTTTCCACAATCCAACATCAGTCATGTTCCCAGGCCACAGGATTCCAGAAACAAACCTCAGTCTAGTTCCCAGGACACAAGTTTCCAGAATCAACCCGATATCATGTTCCCTGGCCACAGTCTTTCCCAATCAAACCTCAGTCAAGTTGCCAGGCCACAGGGTTCCACAATCTAACATCAGTCATGTTCCCAGGGCACAGTATTCCACAATCTAAACAGATGTCATGTTCCCAAGCCACAGTTTTCCAGAATCTCGCCTCAGTCATGTTCCCAGGCCACAGGGATCCAGAATCAAACCTCAGTCATGTCGGCAGGCCATAGGGTACCTCCATCAAACCTCAGTCATATTCCCAGTCCACAGGCTTCCAGAATCAAACGGATTTCATGTTCCCAGGCAACAGGGTTCCAGAATCCAAACCGATGTCATGTTCCCAGGCCACAGGATTCCACAATCTAATGTCAGTCATGTTCCCAGGCCACAGGTTTCCACAATCTAACATCAGTCATGTTCCCAGGCCAATGGTTTCCAGAATCAAACCTCAGTCATATTCCCAGGCCACAGGGTTCCAGAATCCAACCGATGTCGTGTTCCCAGGCCACAGGATTCCACAAACAAACCTCAGTCGTGTTCCCAGGACACAGCTTTCCAGAATCAACCCGATATCATGTTCCCTGGCGACCGTCTTCCAGAATCAAACCTCACTCATGTTGCCAGGCCACAGGTTTCCACCATCAAACCTCAGACATGTTCCCAGGACACAGGGTTCCAGAATAAAACTGTTCTCATGTTCCCAGGCCACAGGGTTCCAGAATACACCGATGACATGTTCCCAGGCAACAGGGTTCCAGAATCAATCCTCAGTTAGGTTCCCAGGCTACAGGGTTCCAGAATAAAACCTCAGACATGTTACAAGTCCACAGGGTTCCAGAATCAATCCTAAGTTAGGTTCCCAGGCTACAGGGTTCCAGAATAAAACCTCAGTCATGCTCCACGTCCACAGGGTTCCAGAATCAATCCTCAGTTAAGTTCCCAGGCTACAGGGTTCCAGATTAAAACCTCAGTCATGTTCCCAGTCCACAGGGTTCCAGAACCAAGGCTCAGTCAGTTTCCCAGGGCACAGTATTCCACAATCTAAACAGATGTCATGTTCCCAAGCCCCATTTTTTTAGAATCTCGCCTCAGTCATGTTTCCAGGCCACAGGGATCCAGAATCAAACCTCAGTCATGTTGCCAGGCCATAGGGTACCACCATCAAACCTCAGTCATATTCCCAGGCCACAGGCTTCCAGAATCAAACGGATTTCATGTTCCCAGGCAAAACGTTTCCAGAATACAAACCGATGTCATATTCCCAGGCCACAGGATTCCACAATCTAACCTCAGTCATGTTCCCAGGCCAGTGGTTTCCAGAATTTAACCTCAGCCATATTCCCAGGCCACAGGGTTCCAGAATCCACCGATGTCATGTTCCCAGGCCACAGGGTTCCAGAATAAATCCTCAGTTATGTTCCCAGGCTACAGGGTTCCAGAATAAAACCTCCGTCATGTTCCCAGTCCACAGGGTTCCAGAACCAAGGCTCAGTCAGGTTCCCAGGGCACAGTATTCCACAATCTAAACAGATGTCATGTTCCCAAGCCACAGTTTTCCAGAATCACGCCTCAGTCATGTTCCCAGGCCACAGGGATCCAGAATCAAACCTCAGTCATGTTGCCAGGCCATAGGGTACCACCATCAAAGCTCAGTCATATTCCCAGGCCACAAGTTTCCAGAATCAAACCGACGTCACGTTCCCAGGCCACAGGTTTCCACAATCTATCATCAGTCATGTTCACAGGCCACAGGATTCCAGAAGCAAACCTCAGTCTTATTCCCAGGACACAGGTTTCCAGAATCAACCCGATATCATGTTCCCTGGCCACAGTCTTCCAGAATCAAACCTCAGTCATGTTGCCAGGCCACAGGGTTCCAGAACCTAAGCTCAGTCAGGTTCCCAGGGCACAGTACTCCACAATCTAAACAAACTTCATGTTCCCAAGCCACAGTTTTTCAGAATCTCGCCTCAGTCATGTTCCCAGGCCACAGGGATCCAGAATCAAACCTCAGTCATGTTGCCAGGCCATAGGGTACCACCATCAAACCTCAGTCATATTCCCAGGCCACAGGCTTCCAAAATCAAACGGATTTCATGTTCCCAGGCAACAGGGTTCCAGAATCCAAACCGATGTCATGTTCCCAGGCCACAGGATTCCAGAACCAAGGCTCAGTCAGTTTCCCAGGGCACAGTATTCCACAATCTAAACAGATGTCATGTTCCCAGGCCACAGTTTTCTAGAATCTCGCCTCAGTCATGTTCCCAGGTCAATGGTTTCCAGAATCAAACCTCAGTTATATTCCCAGGCCACAGGTTTCCAGAATCCTCCGATGTCATGTTCCCAGGCCACAGGGTTCCAGAATCAATCCTCAGTTATGTTCCCAGGCTACAGGGTTCCAGAATAAAACCTCAGTCATGCTCCCAGTCCACAGGGTTCCAGAACCAAGGCTCAGTCAGGTTCCCAGTGCACAGTATTCCACAATCTAAACAGATGTCATGTTCCCAGTCCACATTTTTCCAGAATCCCGCCTGAGTCATGTTCCCAGGCCACAGGGATCTAGAATCAAACCTCAGTCATGTTGCCAGGCCATAGGCTACCACCATCAAACCTCAGTCATATTCCCAGGCCACAGGTTTCCAGAATCAAACCGATTTCATGTTCCCAGGCAACAGGGTACCAGAATCCAAACCGATGTCATGTTCCCAGGCCACAGGATTCCACAATCTAACCTCAGTCATGTTCCCAGGCCAAAGGTTTCCAGAATCAAACCTCAGTCATATTCCCAGGCCACAGGGTTCCAGAATCCACCGATGTCATGTTCCAAGGCCACAGCGATCCAGAATCAAACCTCAGTCATGTTGCCTTGCCATAGGGTACCACCATCAAACCTCTGTCATATTCCCAGTCCACATTTTTCCAGAATCACGCCTGAGTCCTGTACCCAGGCCACAGGGATCCAGAATCAAACCTCAGTCATGTTGCCAGGCCATAGGGTACCACCATCAAACCTCAGTCATATTCCCGGGCCACAAGTTTCCAGAATCAAACCGATGTCATGTTCCCAGGCCATAGGATTCCAGAAGCAAACCTCAGTCTTGTTCCCAGGACACAAGTTTTCAGAATCAACCCGATATCATGTTCCCTGGCCACAGTCTTTCCCAATCAAACCTCAGTCAAGTTGCCAGGCCACAGGGTTCCACAATCTAAAATCAGTCATGTTCCCAGGCCAATGGTTTCCAGAATCAAACCTCAGTCATATTCCCAGGCCACAGGGTTCCAGAATCCAACCGATGTCGTGTTCCCAGGCCACAGGATTCCACAAGCAAACCTTAGTCGTGTTCCCAGGACACAGCTTTCCAGAATCAACCCGATAATATGTTCCCTGGCGACCGTCTTCCAGAATCAAACCTCAGTCATGTTGCCAGGACACAGGGTTCCAGAATAAAACCGTTCTCATGTTCCCAGGCCACAGGGTTCCAGAATCCACCGATGATATGTTCCCAGGCAACAGGGTTCCAGAATCAATCCTCAGTCAGGTTCCCAGGCTACAGGGTTCCAGAATAAAACCTCAGTCATGTTCCCAGTCCACAGGGTTCCAGAACCAAGGCTCAGTCAGTTTCCCAGGGCACAGTATTCCACAATCTAAACAAATGTCATGTTCCCAGGCCAAAGTTTTCCAGAATCACGCCTCAGTCATGTTCCAAGGCCACAGGGATAAAGAATCAAACCTCAGTCATGTTGCCAGGCCATTGGGTACCACCATCAAACCTCAGTCATATTCCCAGGCCACAAGTTTCCAGAATCAAACCGATGTCATATTCCCAGGACACAGGTTTCCAGAATCAACCCGATATCATGTTCCCTGGCCACAGTCTTCCAGAATCAAACCTCAGTCATGTTCCAGGCCACAGGGTTCCAGAACCAAAGCTCAGCCAGGTTCCCAGGGCAGAGTATTCCACAATCTTAACAGATGTCATATTCCCAGGCCACAGTTTTCCAGAATCACACCTCAGTCATGTTCCCAGGCCACAGGGATCCAGAATCAAACCTCAGTCATTTTGCCAGGCCGTAGGGTACCACCAGCAAACCTCAGTCATATTCCCAGGCCACAAGTTTCCAGAATCAAACCGATGTCATGTTCCCAGGCCACAGGGTTCCAGAATCCACCGATGTCATGTTCCCAGTCCACAGGGTTCCAGAACCAAGGCTCAGTCATTTTCCCAGCGCACAGTATTCCACAATCTAAACAGATGTCATGTTCCCAGGCCACAGTTTTCCAGAATCACGTCTGAGTCATGTTCCCAGGCCACAGGGATCCAGAATCAAACCTCAGTCATGTTGCCATGACATAGGGTACCACCATCAAACCTCAGTCATATTCCCAGGCCACAATTTTCCAGAATCAAGCCTGAGTCATATTCCCAGGCCGAAGGGATCGAGAATGAAACCTCAGTCATATTCCCAGGCCACAGGGTTCCAGAATCCACCGATGTCTTGTTCCCAGGCCACAGGTTTCCAGAACCAAGGCTCAGTCAGGTTCCCAGGGCACAGTATTCCACAATCTAAACAGATGTCATGTTCCCAGGCCACAATTTTCCAGAATCAAGCCTGAGTCATGTTCCCAGGCCGAAGGGATCCAGAATCAATCCTCAGTCAGTTTCCCAGGCTACAGGGTTCCAGAATAAAACCTCAGTCATGTTCCAAGCCCACAGGGTTCCAGAATGAATCCTCAGTTAGGTTCCCAGGTTACAGGGTTCCAGAATAAAACCTCAGTCATGTTCCCAGGCCACAGAGTTCCAGAATCCACCGATGTCATGTTCCCAGTCCACAGGGTTCCAGAATCAATCCTCAGTTATGTTCCCAGGCTACAGGGTTCCAGAATAAAACCTCAGTCATGTTCCCAGTCCACAGGGTTCCAAAACCAAGGCTCAGTCAGGTTCCCAGGCCACAGGATTCCACAATCTAACATCAGTCAATTTCCCAGGCCAATGGCTTCCAGAATCAAACCTCAGTCATATTCCCAGGCCACAGGTTTCCAGAATCCACCGATGTCATGTTCCCAGGCCACAGGGTTCCAGAATCAATCCTCAATTATGTTCCCAGGCTACAGGCTTCCAGAATAAAACCTCAGTCATGTTCCCTGTCCACAGGGTTCCAGAACCAAGGCTCAGTCAGGTTCCCAGGGCACAGTATTCCACAATCTAAACAGATGTCATGTTTCCAGGCCACAGTTTTCCAGAATCACGCCTCAGTCATGTTCCCAGGCCACAGGGATCAAGAATCAAACGTCAGTCATGTTGCCAGGCCATAGGTTACACCATCAAACCTCAGACATGTTCCCAAGCCACAGGGTTCCAGAATAAAACCGTTCTCATGTTTCAAGGCCACAGGGTACCAGAATCCACCGATGACATATTCCCAGGCAAAAGGGTTCCAGAATCAATCCTCAGTTAGGTTCCCAGGCTACAGGGTTCCAGAATAAAACCTCAGTCATGTTCCCATTCCACAGGGTTCCAGAACCTAGGTTCAGTCAGATTCCCAGGGCACAGTATTCCACAATCTAAAGAGATGTCATGTTCCCAAGCCACAGTTTTCCAGAATCTCGCCTCAGTCTTGTTCCCAGGCCACAGGGATGCAGAATCAAACCTCAGTCATGTTGCCAGGCCACAGGTTTCCACCATCAAACCTCAGACATGTTCCCAGGCCACAGGGTTCCAGAATCCACCGATGACATGTTCCCAGGCAACAGGGTTCCAGAGTCAATCCTCAGTTAGGTTCCCAGGCTACAGGGTTCCAGAATAAAACATCAGTCCTGTTCCACGTCCACAGGGTTCCAGAATCAATCCTCAGTTAGCTTCCCAGGCTACAGGGTTCCAGAATAATACCACAGTCATGTTCCCTGTACACAGGGTTCCAGAACCAAGGCTCAGTCAGGTTCCCAGGGCACAGTATTCCACAATCTAAACAGATGTCATGTTCCCAGGCCACAATTTTCCAGAATCAAGCCTGAGTCATGTTCCCAGGCCGAAGGGATCCAGAATCAATCCTCAGTCAGTTTCCCAGGCTACAGGGTTCCAGAATAAAACCTCAGTTATGTTCCAAGTCCACAGGGTTCCAGAATAAAACCTCAGTCATGTTCCCAGGCCACAGAGTTCCAGAATCCACCGATGTCATGTTCCCAGTCCACAGGGTTCCAGAATCAATCCTCAGTTATGTTCCCAGGCTACAGGGTTCCAGAATAAAACCTCAGTCATGTTCCCAGTCCACAGGGTTCCAAAACCAAGGCTCAGTCAGGTTCCCAGGGCACAGTATTCCACAATCTAAACAGATGTCATGTTCCCAGGCCACAGTTTTCCAGAATCACGCCTCAGTCATGTACCCAGGCCACAGGGATCCAGAATCAAACCTCAGTCATGTTGCCAGGCCATAGGGTAACACCATCAAACCTGAGTCATATTCCCAGGCCACAGGCTTCCAGAATCAAACGGATTTCATGTTCCCAGGCCACAGGGTTCCAGAATCCAACCGATGTCGTGTTCCCAGGCCACAGGATTCCACAAGCAAACCTCAGTCGTGTTCCCAGGACACAGCTTTCCAGAATCAACCCGGTATCATATTCCCTGGCGACAGTCTTCCAGAATCTAACCTCAGTCATGTTGCCAGGCCACAGGTTTCCACCATCAAACCTCAGACATGTTCCCAGGCCACAGGGTTCCAGAATAAAACCGTTCTCATGATCCCAGGACACAGGGTTCCTGAATCCACCGATGACATGTTCCCAGGCAACAGGGTTCCAGAATCAATCCTCAGTTAGGATCCCAGGCTACAGGGTTCCAGAATAAAACCTCAGTCATGTTCCCAGGCCACAGGGATCCAGAATCAAACCTCAGTCATTTTGCCAGGCCATAGGGTACCGCCATCAAAGCTCAGTCATATTCCCAGGCCACAAGTTTCCAGAATCAAACCGATGTCACGTTCCCAGGCCACAGGTTTCCACAATCTATCATCAGTCATGTTCCCAGGCCACAGGATTCCAGAAGCAAACCTCAGTCTTATTCCCAGGACACAGGTTTCCAGAATCAACCCGATATCATGTTCCCTGGCCACAGTCTTCCAGAATCAAACCTCAGTCATGTTCCAGGCCACAGGGTTCCAGAACCTAGGCTCAGTCAGGTTCCCAGGGCACAGTATTCCACAATCTAAACAGATGTCATGTTCCCAAGCCACAGTTTTCCAGAATCTCGCCTCAGTCATATTCCCAGGGCACAGGGATCCAGAATCAAACTTAAGTCATGTTGCCAGGCCATAGGGTACCACCATCAAACCTCTGTCATATTCCCAGTCCATATTTTTCCAGAATCACGCCTGAGTCATGTACCCAGGCCACAGGGATCCAGAATCAAACCTCAGTCATGTTGCCAGGCCATAGGGTACCACCATCAAACCTCAGTCATATTCCCGGGCCACAAGTTTCCAGAATCAAACCGATGTCATGTTCCCAGGCCACAGGATTCCAGAAGCAAACCTCAGTCTAGTTCCCAGGACACAAGTTTCCAGAATCAACCCGATATCATGTTCCCTGGCCACAGTCTTTCCCAATCAAACCTCAGTCCAGTTGCCAGGCCACAGGTTTCCACAATCTAACATCAGTCATCTTCCCAGGGCACAGTATTCCACAATCTAAACAGATGTCATGTTCCCAAGCCACAGTTTTCCAGAATCTCGCCTCAGTCATGTTCCCAGGCCACAGGGATCCAGAATCAAACCTCAGTCATGTCGGCAGGCCATAGGGTACCTCCATCAAACCTCAGTCATATTCCCAGTCCACAGGCTTCCAGAATCAAACGGATTTCATGTTCCCAGGCAACAGGGTTCCAGAATCCAAACCGATGTCATGTTCCCAGGCCACAGGATTCCACAATCTAATGTCAGTCATGTTCCCAGGCGACAGTCTTCCAGAATCAAACCTCAGTCATGTTGCCAGGCCACAGGTTTCCACCATCAAACCTCAGACATGTTCCCAGGCCACAGGGTTCCAGAATAAAACTGTTCTCATGTTCCCAGTCCACAGGGTTCCAGAATACACCGATGACATGTTCCCAGGCAACAGGGTTCCAGAATCAATCCTCAGTTAGGTTCCCAGGCTACAGGGTTCCAGAATAAAACCTCAGACATGTTACAAGTCCACAGGGTTCCAGAATCAATCCTCAGTTAGGTTCCCAGGCTACAGGGTTCCAGAATAAAACCTCAGTCATGCTCCACGTCCACAGGGTTCCAGAATCAATCCTCAGTTAAGTTCCCAGGCTACAGGGTTCCAGATTAAAACCTCAGTCATGTTCCCAGTCCACAGGGTTCCAGAACCAAGGCTCAGTCAGTTTCCCAGGGCACAGTATTCCACAATCTAAACAGATGTCATGTTCCCAAGCCACAGTTTTCTAGAATCTCGCCTCAGTCATGTTTCCAGGCCACAGGGATCCAGAATCAAACCTCAGTCATGTTGCCAGGCCATAGGGTACCACCATCAAACCTCAGTCATATTCCCAGGCCACAGGCTTCCAGAATCAAACGGATTTCATGTTCCCAGGCAAAAGGTTTCCAGAATCCAAACCGATGTTATGTTCCCAGGCCACAGCATTCCACAATCTAACCTCAGTCATGTTCCCAGGCCAGTGGTTTCCAGAATCAAACCTCAGCCATATTCCCAGGCCACAGGGTTCCAGAATCCACCGATTTCATGTTCCCAGGCCACAGGGTTCCAGAATCAATCCTCAGTTATGTTCCCAGGCTACAGGGTTCCAGAATAAAACCTCCGTCATGTTCCCAGTCCACAGGGTTCCAGAACCAAGGCTCAGTCAGGTTCCCAGGGCACAGTATTCCACAATCTAAACAGATGTCATGTTCCCAGGCCACAGTTTTCCAGAATCACGCCTCAGTCATATCCCCAGGCCACAGGGATCCAGAATCTAACCTCAGTCATGTTGCCAGGCCATAGGGTACCACCATCAAACCTCAGTCATATTCCCGGGCCACAAGTTTCCGGAATCAAACCGATGTCATGTTCCCAGGCCGCAGGTTTCCACAATCTAACATCAGTAATGTTCCCAGGCCACAGGATTCCAGAAGCAAACCTCAGTCTTGTTCCCAGGACACAAGTTTCCAGAATCAACCCGATATTATGTTCCCTGGCCACAGTCTTTCCCAATCAAACCTCAGTCAAGTTGCCAGGCCACAGGGTTCCAGAACCTAGGCTCAGTCAGGATCCCTGGCACAGTGTTCCACAATCTAAACAGATGTCATGTTCCCAAGCCACAGTTTTCTAGAATCTCGCCTCAGTCATGTTTCCAGGCCACAGGGATCCAGAATCAAACCTCAGTCATGTTGCCAGTCATAGGTTACCACCATCAAACCTCAGTCATATTCCCAGTGCCAGGCTTCCAGAATCAAACGGATTTCATGTTCCCAGGCAAAAGGGTTCCAGAATCCAAACCGATGTCATGTTCCCAGGCCACAGGATTCCACAATCTAATGTCAGTCTTGTTCCCAGGCCACAGGTTTCCACAATCTAACATCAGTGATGTTCCCAGGCCAATGGTTTCCATAATCAAACCTCAGTCATATTCCCAGGCGACAGGGTTCCAGAATCCAACCGATGTAGTGTTCCCAGGCCACAGGATTCCACAAGCAAACCTCAGTCGTATTCCCAGGACACAGCTATCCAGAATCAACCCGATATCATGTTCCCAGGCGACAGTCTTCCAGAATCAAACCTCAGTCATGTTGCCAGGCCACAGGTTTCCACCATCAAACCTCAGACATGTTCCAAGGCCACAGGTTTCCAGAATAAAACCGTTCTCATGATCCCAGGACACAGGGTTCCTGAATCCACCGATGACATATTCCCAGGCAACAGGGTTCCAGAATCAATCCTCAGTTAGGTTCCTAGGCTACAGGGTTCCAGAATAAAACCTCAGTCATGTTCCCAGGCCACAGGGATCCAGAATCAAACCTCAGTCATGTTGCCAGGCCATAGGGTACCACCATCAAAGCTCAGTCATATTCCCAGGCCACAAGTTTCCAGAATCAAACCGATGTCACGTTCCCAGTCCACAGGTTTCCACAATCTATCATCAGTCATGTTCCCAGGCCACAGGATTCCAGAAGCAAACCTCAGTCTTATTCCCAGGACACAGGTTTCCAGAATCAACCCGATATCATGTTCCCTGGCCACAGTATTCCAGAATCAAACCTCAGTCATGTTCCAGGCCACAGGGTTCCAGAACCTAGGCTCAGACAGGTTCCCAGGGCACAGTATTCCACAATCTAAACAGATGTCATGTTCCCAAGCCACAGTTTTCCAGAATCTCGCCTCAGTCATATTCCCAGGGCACAGGGATCCAGAATCAAACTTAAGTCATGTTGCCAGGCCATAGGGTACCACCATCAAACCTCAGTCATATTCCCAGGCCACAGGCTTCCAGAATCAAACGGACTTCATTTTCCCAGGCAACAGGTTTCCAGAATCCAAACCGATGTCATGTTCCCAGGCCACAGGATTCCACAATCTCACCTCAGTCATGTTCCCAGGCAAATGGCTTCCCGAATCAAACCTCAGTCATATTCCCAGGCCACAGGGTTCCAGAATCCACCGATGTCATGTTCCCAGGCCACAGGCTTCCCGAATCAATCCTCAGTTATGTTCCCAGGCTACAGGGTTCCAGAATAAAACCTCAGTTATGTTCCCAGTCCACAGGGTTCCAGAACCAAGGCTCAGTCAGTTTCCCAGGGCACAGTATTCCACAATCTAAACAGATGTCATGTTCCCTGGCCACAGTTTTCTAGAATCTCGCCTCAGTCATGTTCCCAGGTCAATGGTTTCCAGAATCAAACATCAGTTATATTCCCAGGCCACAGGCTTCCAGAATCCTCCCATGTCATGTTCCCAGGCCACAGGGTTCCAGAATCAATCCTCAGTTATGTTCCCAGGCTACAGGGTTCCAGAATAAAACCTCAGTCATGCTCCCAGTCCACAGGGTTCCAGAACCAAGGCTCAGTCAGGTTCCCAGTGCACAGTATTCCACAATCTAAACAGATGTCATGTTCCCAGTCCACATTTTTCCAGAATCCCGCCTGAGTCATGTTCCCAGGCCACAGGGATCTAGAATCAAACCTCAGTCATGTTGCCAGGCCATAGGCTACCACCATCAAACCTCAGTCATATTCCCAGGCCACAGGTTTCCAGAATCAAACCGATTTCATGTTCCCAGGCAACAGGGTACCAGAATCCAAACCGATGTCATGTCCCCAGGCCACAGGATTCCACAATCTAACCTCAGTCATGTTCCCAGGCCAAAGGTTTCCAGAATCAAACCTCAGTCATATTCCCAGGCCACAGGGTTCCAGAATCCACCGATGTCATGTTCCCAGGCCACAGGGATCCAGAATCAAACCTCAGTCATGTTGCCTTGCCATAGGGTACCACCATCAAACCTCTGTCATATTCCCAGTCCACATTTTTCCAGAATCACGCCTGAGTCATGTACCCAGGCCACAGGGATCCAGAATCAAACCTCAGTCATGTTGCCAGGCCATAGGGTACCACCATCAAACCTCAGTCATATTCCCTGGCCACAAGTTTCCAGAATCAAACCGATGTCATGTTCCCAGGCCACAGGTTTCCACAATCCAACATCAGTCATGTTCCCAGGCCACAGGATTCCAGAAGCAAACCTCAGTCTAGTTCCCAGGACACAAGTTTCCAGAATCAACCCGATATCATGTTCCCTGGCCACAGTCTTTCCCAATCAAACCTCAGTCAAGTTGCCAGGCCACAGGGTTCCACAAGCTAACATCAGTCATGTTCCCAGGGCACAGTATTCCACAATCTAAACAGATGTCATGTTCCCAAGCCACAGTTTTCCAGAATCTCGCCTCAGTCATGTTCCCAGGCCACAGGGATCCAGAATCAAACCTCAGTCATGTCGGCAGGCCATAGGGTACCTCCATCAAACCTCAGTCATATTCCCAGTCCACAGGCTTCCAGAATCAAACGGATTTCATGTTCCCAGGCAACAGGGTTCCAGAATCCAAACCGATGTCATGTTCCCAGGCCACAGGATTCCACAATCTAATGTCAGTCATGTTCCCAGGCCACAGGTTTCCACAATCTAACATCAGTCATGTTCCCAGGCCAATGGTTTCCAGAATCAAACCTCAGTCATATTCCCAGGCCACAGGGTTCCAGAATCCAACCGATGTCGTGTTCCCAGGCCACAGGATTCCACAAACAAACCTCAGTCGTGTTCCCAGGACACAGCTTTCCAGAATCAACCCGATATCATGTTCCCTGGCGACCGTCTTCCAGAATCAAACCTCACTCATGTTGCCAGGCCACAGGTTTCCACCATCAAACCTCAGACATGTTCCCAGGACACAGGGTTCCAGAATAAAACTGTTCTCATGTTCCCAGGCCACAGGGTTCCAGAATACACCGATGACATGTTCCCAGGCAACAGGGTTCCAGAATCAATCCTCAGTTAGGTTCCCAGGCTACAGGGTTCCAGAATAAAACCTCAGACATGTTACAAGTCCACAGGGTTCCAGAATCAATCCTCAGTTAGGTTCCCAGGCTACAGGGTTCCAGAATAAAACCTCAGTCATGCTCCACGTCCACAGGGTTCCAGAATCAATCCTCAGTTAAGTTCCCAGGCTACAGGGTTCCAGATTAAAACCTCAGTCATGTTCCCAGTCCACAGGTTTCCAGAACCAAGGCTCAGTCAGTTTCCCAGGGCACAGTATTCCACAATCTAAACAGATGTCATGTTCCCAAGCCCCATTTTTTTAGAATCTCGCCTCAGTCATGTTTCCAGGCCACAGGGATCCAGAATCAAACCTCAGTCATGTTGCGAGGCCATAGGGTACCACCATCAAACCTCAGTCATATTCCCAGGCCACAGGCTTCCAGAATCAAACGGATTTCATGTTCCCAGGCAAAACGTTTCCAGAATACAAACCGATGTCATGTTCCCAGGCCACAGGATTCCACAATCTAACCTCAGTCATGTTCCCAGGCCAGTGGTTTCCAGAATTTAACCTCAGCCATATTCCCAGGCCACAGGGTTCCAGAATCCACCGATGTCATGTTCCCAGGCCACAGGGTCCCAGAATCAATCCTCAGTTATGTTCCCAGGCTACAGGGTTCCAGAATAAAACCTCCGTCATGTTCCCAGTCCACAGGGTTCCAGAACCAAGGCTCAGTCAGGTTCCCAGGGCACAGTATTCCACAATCTAAACAGTTGTCATGTTCCCAAGCCACAGTTTTCCAGAATCACGCCTCAGTCATGTTCCCAGGCCACAGGGATCCAGAATCAAACCTCAGTCATGTTGCCAGGCCATAGGGTACCACCATCAAAGCTCAGTCATATTCCCAGGCCACAAGTTTCCAGAATCAAACCGATGTCACGTTCCCAGGCCACAGGTTTCCACAATCTATCATCAGTCATGTTCACAGGCCACAGGATTCCAGAAGCAAACCTCAGTCTTATTCCCAGGACACAGGTTTCCAGAATCAACCCGATATCATGTTCCCTGGCCACAGTCTTCCAGAATAAAACCTAAGTTATGTTCCCAGTCCACAGGGTTCCAGAACCAAGGCTCAGTCAGTTTCCCAGGGCACAGTATTCCACAATCTAAACAGATGTCATGTTCCCAGGCCACAGTTTTCTAGAATCTCGCCTCAGTCATGTTCCCAGGTCAATGGTTTCCAGAATCAAACCTCAGTTATATTCCCAGGCCACAGGTTTCCAGAATCCTCCGATGTCATGTTCCCAGGCCACAGGGTTCCAGAATCAATCCTCAGTTATGTTCCCAGGCTACAGGGTTCCAGAATAAAACCTCCGTCATGTTCCCAGTCCACAGGGTTCCAGAACCAAGGCTCAGTCAGGTTCCCAGGGCACAGTATTCCACAATCTAAACAGATGTCATGTTCCCAAGCCACAGTTTTCCAGAATCACGCCTCAGTCATGTTCCCAGGCCACAGGGATCCAGAATCAAACCTCAGTCATGTTGCCAGGCCATAGGGTACCACCATCAAAGCTCAGTCATATTCCCAGGCCACAAGTTTCCAGAATCAAACCGATGTCACGTTCCCAGGCCACAGGTTTCCACAATCTATCATCAGTCATGTTCACAGGCCACAGGATTCCAGAAGCAAACCTCAGTCTTATACCCAGGACACAGGTTTCCAGAATCAACCCGATATCATGTTCCCTGGCCACAGTCTTCCAGAATAAAACCTAAGTTATGTTCCCAGTCCACAGGGTTCCAGAACCAAGGCTCAGTCAGTTTCCCAGGGCACAGTATTCCACAATCTAAACAGATGTCATGTTCCCAGGCCACAGTTTTCTAGAATCTCGCCTCAGTCATGTTCCCAGGTCAATGGTTTCCAGAATCAAACCTCAGTTATATTCCCAGGCCACAGGTTTCCAGAATCCTCCGATGTCATGTTCCCAGGCCACAGGGTTCCAGAATCAATCCTCAGTTATGTTCCCAGGCTACAGGGTTCCAGAATAAAACCTCAGTCATGCTCCCAGTCCACAGGGTTCCAGAACCAAGGCTCAGTCAGGTTCCCAGTGCACAGTATTCCACAATCTAAACAGATGTCATGTTCCCAGTCCACATTTTTCCAGAATCCCGCCTGAGTCATGTTCCCAGGCCACAGGGATCTAGAATCAAACCTCAGTCATGTTGCCAGGCCATAGGCTACCACCATCAAACCTCAGTCATATTCCCAGGCCACAGGTTTCCAGAATCAAACCGATTTCATGTTCCCAGGCAACAGGGTACCAGAATCCAAACCGATGTCATGTTCCCAGGCCACAGGATTCCACAATCTAACCTCAGTCATGTTCCCAGGCCAAAGGTTTCCAGAATCAAACCTCAGTCATATTCCCAGGCCACAGGGTTCCAGAATCCACCGATGTCATGTTCCAAGGCCACAGCGATCCAGAATCAAACCTCAGTCATGTTGCCTTGCCATAGGGTACCACCATCAAACCTCTGTCATATTTCCAGTCCACATTTTTCCAGAATCACGCCTGAGTCCTGTACCCAGGCCACAGGGATCCAGAATCAAACCTCAGTCATGTTGCCAGGCCATAGGGTACCACCATCAAACCTCAGTCATATTCCCGGGCCACAAGTTTCCAGAATCAAACCGATGTCATGTTCCCAGGCCATAGGATTCCAGAAGCAAACCTCAGTCTTGTTCCCAGGACACAAGTTTTCAGAATCAACCCGATATCATGTTCCCTGGCCACAGTCTTTCCCAATCAAACCTCAGTCAAGTTGCCAGGCCACAGGGTTCCACAATCTAAAATCAGTCATGTTCCCAGGCCAATGGTTTCCAGAATCAAACCTCAGTCATATTCCCAGGCCACAGGGTTCCAGAATCCAACCGATGTCGTGTTCCCAGGCCACAGGATTCCACAAGCAAACCTTAGTCGTGTTCCCAGGACACAGCTTTCCAGAATCAACCCGATAATATGTTCCCTGGCGACCGTCTTCCAGAATCAAACCTCAGTCATGTTGCCAGAACACAGGGTTCCAGAATAAAACCGTTCTCATGTTCCCAGGCCACAGGGTTCCAGAATCCACCGATGATATGTTCCCAGGCAACAGGGTTCCAGAATCAATCCTCAGTCAGGTTCCCAGGCTACAGGGTTCCAGAATAAAACCTCAGTCATGTTCCCAGTCCACAGGGTTCCAGAACCAAGGCTCAGTCAGTTTCCCAGGGCACAGTATTCCACAATCTAAACAAATGTCATGTTCCCAGGCCAAAGTTTTCCAGAATCACGCCTCAGTCATGTTCCAAGGCCACAGGGATAAAGAATCAAACCTCAGTTATGTTGCCAGGCCATTGGGTACCACCATCAAACCTCAGTCATATTCCCAGGCCACAAGTTTCCAGAATCAAACCGATGTCATATTCCCAGGACACAGGTTTCCAGAATCAACCCGATATCATGTTCCCTGGCCACAGTCTTCCAGAATCAAACCTCAGTCATGTTCCAGGCCACAGGGTTCCAGAACCAAAGCTCAGCCAGGTTCCCAGGGCAGAGTATTCCACAATCTTAACAGATGTCATATTCCCAGGCCACAGTTTTCCAGAATCACACCTCAGTCATGTTCCCAGGCCACAGGGATCCAGAATCAAACCTCAGTCATTTTGCCAGGCCGTAGGGTACCACCAGCAAACCTCAGTCATATTCCCAGGCCACAAGTTTCCAGAATCAAAACGATGTCATGTTCCCAGGCCACAGGGTTCCAGAATCCACCGATGTCATGTTCCCAGTCCACAGGGTTCCAGAACCAAGGCTCAGTCATTTTCCCAGCGCACAGTATTCCACAATCTAAACAGATGTCATGTTCCCAGGCCACAGTTTTCCAGAATCACGTCTGAGTCATGTTCCCAGGCCACAGGGATCCAGAATCAAACCTCAGTCATGTTGCCATGACATAGGGTACCACCATCAAACCTCAGTCATATTCCCAGGCCACAATTTTCCAGAATCAAGCCTGAGTCATATTCCCAGGCCGAAGGGATCGAGAATGAAACCTCAGTCATATTCCCAGGCCACAGGGTTCCAGAATCCACCGATGTCTTGTTCCCAGGCCACAGGGTTCCAGAACCAAGGCTCAGTCAGGTTCCCAGGGCACAGTATTCCACAATCTAAACAGATGTCATGTTCCCAGGCCACAATTTTCCAGAATCAAGCCTGAGTCATGTTCCCAGGCCGAAGGGATCCAGAATCAATCCTCAGTCAGTTTCCCAGGCTACAGGGTTCCAGAATAAAACCTCAGTCATGTTCCAAGTCCACAGGGTTCCAGAATGAATCCTCAGTTAGGTTCCCAGGTTACAGGGTTCCAGAATAAAACCTCAGTCATGTTCCCAGGCCACAGAGTTCCAGAATCCACCGATGTCATGTTCCCAGTCCACAGGGTTCCAGAATCAATCCTCAGTTATGTTCCCAGGCTACAGGGTTCCAGAATAAAACCTCAGTCATGTTCCCAGTCCACAGGGTTCCAAAACCAAGGCTCAGTCAGGTTCCCAGGCCACAGGATTCCACAATCTAACATCAGTCAATTTCCCAGGCCAATGGCTTCCAGAATCAAACCTCAGTCATATTCCCAGGCCACAGGTTTCCAGAATCCACCGATGTCATGTTCCCAGGCCACAGGGTTCCAGAATCAATCCTCAATTATGTTCCCAGGCTACAGGCTTCCAGAATAAAACCTCAGTCATGTTCCCTGTCCACAGGGTTCCAGAACCAAGGCTCAGTCAGGTTCCCAGGGCACAGTATTCCACAATCTAAACAGATGTCATGTTTCCAGGCCACAGTTTTCCAGAATCACGCCTCAGTCATGTTCCCAGGCCACAGGGATCAAGAATCAAACGTCAGTCATGTTGCCAGGCCATAGGTTACACCATCAAACCTCAGACATGTTCCCAAGCCACAGGGTTCCAGAATAAAACCGTTCTCATGTTTCAAGGCCACAGGGTACCAGAATCCACCGATGACATATTCCCAGGCAAAAGGGTTCCAGAATCAATCCTCAGTTAGGTTCCCAGGCTACAGGGTTCCAGAATAAAACCTCAGTCATGTTCCCATTCCACAGGGTTCCAGAACCTAGGTTCAGTCAGATTCCCAGGGCACAGTATTCCACAATCTAAAGAGATGTCATGTTCCCAAGCCACAGTTTTCCAGAATCTCGCCTCAGTCTTGTTCCCAGGCCACAGGGATGCAGAATCAAACCTCAGTCATGTTGCCAGGCCACAGGTTTCCACCATCAAACCTCAGTATTTTTCCCAGGCCACAGGGTTCCAGAATCCACCGATGACATGTTCCCAGGCAACAGGGTTCCAGAGTCAATCCTCAGTTAGGTTCCCAGGCTACAGGGTTCCAGAATAAAACATCAGTCCTGTTCCACGTCCACAGGGTTCCAGAATCAATCCTCAGTTAGCTTCCCAGGCTACAGGGTTCCAGAATAATACCACAGTCATGTTCCCTGTACACAGGGTTCCAGAACCAAGGCTCAGTCAGGTTCCCAGGGCACAGTATTCCACAATCTAAACAGATGTCATGTTCCCAGGCCACAATTTTCCAGAATCAAGCCTGAGTCATGTTCCCAGGCCGAAGGGATCCAGAATCAATCCTCAGTCAGTTTCCCAGGCTACAGGGTTCCAGAATAAAACCTCAGTCATGTTCCAAGTCCACAGGGTTCCAGAATAAAACCTCAGTCATGTTCCCAGGCCACAGAGTTCCAGAATCCACCGATGTCATGTTCCCAGTCCACAGGGTTCCAGAATCAATCCTCAGTTATGTTCCCAGGCTACAGGGTTCCAGAATAAAACCTCAGTCATGTTCCCAGTCCACAGGGTTCCAAAACCAAGGCTCAGTCAGGTTCCCAGGGCACAGTATTCCACAATCTAAACAGATGTCATGTTCCCAGGCCACAGTTTTCCAGAATCACGCCTCAGTCATGTACCCAGGCCACAGGGATCCAGAATCAAACCTCAGTCATGTTGCCAGGCCATAGGGTAACACCATCAAACCTGAGTCATATTCCCAGGCCACAGGCTTCCAGAATCAAACGGATTTCATGTTCCCAGGCCACAGGGTTCCAGAATCCAACCGATGTAGTGTTCCCAGGCCACAGGATTCCACAAGCAAACCTCAGTCGTGTTCCCAGGACACAGCTTTCCAGAATCAACCCGGTATCATATTCCCTGGCGACAGTCTTCCAGAATCTAACCTCAGTCATGTTGCCAGGCCACAGGTTTCCACCATCAAACCTCAGACATGTTCCCAGGCCACAGGGTTCCAGAATAAAACCGTTCTCATGATCCCAGGACACAGGGTTCCTGAATCCACCGATGACATGTTCCCAGGCAACAGGGTTCCAGAATCAATCCTCAGTTAGGATCCCAGGCTACAGGGTTCCAGAATAAAACCTCAGTCATGTTCCCAGGCCACAGGGATCCAGAATCAAACCTCAGTCATTTTGCCAGGCCATAGGGTACCGCCATCAAAGCTCAGTCATATTCCCAGGCCACAAGTTTCCAGAATCAAACCGATGTCATGTTCCCAGGCCACAGGTTTCCAAAATCTAACATCAGTCATGTTCCCAGGCCACAGGATTCCAGAAGCAAACCTCAGTCTTATTCCCAGGACACAGGTTTCCAGAATCAACCCGATATCATGTTCCCTGGCCACAGTCTTCCAGAATCAAACCTCAGTCATGTTCCAGGCCACAGGGTTCCAGAACCTAGGCTCAGTCAGGTTCCCAGGGCACAGTATTCCACAATCTAAACAGATGTCATGTTCCCAAGCCACAGTTTTCCAGAATCCCGCCTGAGGCATGTTCCCAGGCCACAGGGATCTAGAATCAAACCTCAGTCATGTTGCCAGGCCATAGGCTACCACCATCAAACCTCTGTCATATTCCCAGTCCATATTTTTCCAGAATCACGCCTGAGTCATTTACCCAGGCCACAGGGATCCAGAATCAAACCTCAGTCATGTTGCCAGGCCATAGGGTACCACCATCAAACCTCAGTCATATTCCCGGGCCACAAGTTTCCAGAATCAAACCGATGTCATGTTCCCAGGCCACAGGATTCCAGAAGCAAACCTCAGTCTAGTTCCCAGGACACAAGTTTCCAGAATCAACCCGATATCATGTTCCCTGGCCACAGTCTTTCCCAATCAAACCTCAGTCAAGTTGCCAGGCCACAGGGTTCCACAATCTAACATCAGTCATCTTCCCAGGGCACAGTATTCCACAATCTAAACAGGTGTCATGTTCCCAAGCCACAGTTTTCCAGAATCTCGCCTCAGTCATGTTCCCAGGCCACAGGGATCCAGAATCAAACCTCAGTCATGTCGGCAGGCCATAGGGTACCTCCATCAAACCTCAGTCATATTCCCAGTCCACAGGCTTCCAGAATCAAACGGATTTCATGTTCCCAGGCAACAGGGTTCCAGAATCCAAACCGATGTCATGTTCCCAGGCCACAGGATTCCACAATCTAATGTCAGTCATGTTCCCAGGCGACAGTCTTCCAGAATCAAACCTCAGTCATGTTGCCAGGCCACAGGTTTCCACCATCAAACCTCAGACATGTTCCCAGGCCACAGGGTTCCAGAATAAAACTGTTCTCATGTTCCCAGTCCACAGGGTTCCAGAATACACCGATGACATGTTCCCAGGCAACAGGGTTCCAGAATCAATCCTCAGTTAGGTTCCCAGGCTACAGGGTTCCAGAATAAAACCTCAGATATGTTACAAGTCCACAGGGTTCCAGAAACAATCCTCAGTTAGGTTCCCAGGCTACAGGGTTCCAGAATAAAACCTCAGTCATGCTCCACGTCCACAGGGTTCCAGAATCAATCCTCAGTTAAGTACCCAGGCTACAGGGTTCCAGATTAAAACCTCAGTCATGTTCCCAGTCCACAGGGTTCCAGAACCAAGGCTCAGTCAGTTTCCCAGGGCACAGTATTCCACAATCTAAACAGATGTCATGTTCCCAAGCCACAGTTTTCTAGAATCTCGCCTCAGTCATGTTTCCAGGCCACAGGGATCCAGAATCAAACCTCAGTCATGTTGCCAGGCCATAGGGTACCACCATCAAACCTCAGTCATATTCCCAGGCCACAGGCTTCCAGAATCAAACGGATTTCATGTTCCCAGGCAAAAGGTTTCCAGAATCCAAACCGATGTTATGTTCCCAGGCCACAGCATTCCACAATCTAACCTCAGTCATGTTCCCAGGCCAGTGGTTTCCAGAATCAAACCTCAGCCATATTCCCAGGCCACAGGGTTCCAGAATCCACCGATGTCATGTTCCCAGGCCACAGGGTTCCAGAATCAATCCTCAGTTATGTTCCCAGGCTACAGGGTTCCAGAATAAAACCTCCGTCATGTTCCCAGTCCACAGGGTTCCAGAACCAAGGCTCAGTCAGGTTCCCAGGGCACAGTATTCCACAATCTAAACAGATGTCATGTTCCCAGGCCACAGTTTTCCAGAATCACGCCTCAGTCATATCCCCAGGCCACAGGGATCCAGAATCTAACCTCAGTCATGTTGCCAGGCCATAGGGTACCACCATCAAACCTCAGTCATATTCCCGGGCCACAAGTTTCCGGAATCAAACCGATGTCATGTTCCCAGGCCGCAGGTTTCCACAATCTAACATCAGTAATGTTCCCAGGCCACAGGATTCCAGAAGCAAACCTCAGTCTTGTTCCCAGGACACAAGTTTCCAGAATCAACCCGATATTATGTTCCCTGGCCACAGTCTTTCCCAATCAAACCTCAGTCAAGTTGCCAGGCCACAGGGTTCCAGAACCTAGGCTCAGTCAGGATCCCTGGCACAGTGTTCCACAATCTAAACAGATGTCATATTCCCAAGCCACAGTTTTCTAGAATCTCGCCTCAGTCATGTTTCCAGGCCACAGGGATCCAGAATCAAACCTCAGTCATGTTGCCAGTCATAGGTTACCACCATCAAACCTCAGTCATATTCCCAGTGCCAGGCTTCCAGAATCAAACGGATTTCATGTTCCCAGGCAAAAGGGTTCCAGAATCCAAACCGATGTCATGTTCCCAGGCCACAGGATTCCACAATCTAATGTCAGTCTTGTTCCCAGGCCACAGGTTTCCACAATCTAACATCAGTGATGTTCCCAGGCCAATGGTTTCCATAATCAAACCTCAGTCATATTCCCAGGCGACAGGGTTCCAGAATCCAACCGATGTAGTGTTCCCAGGCCACAGGATTCCACAAGCAAACCTCAGTCGTATTCCCAGGACACAGCTATCCAGAATCAACCCGATATCATGTTCCCAGGCGACAGTCTTCCAGAATCAAACCTCAGTCATGTTGCCAGGCCACAGGTTTCCACCATCAAACCTCAGACATGTTCCAAGGCCACAGGGTTCCAGAATAAAACCGTTCTCATGATCCCAGGACACAGGGTTCCTGAATCCACCGATGACATATTCCCAGGCAACAGGGTTCCAGAATCAATCCTCAGTTAGGTTCCTAGGCTACAGGGTTCCAGAATAAAACCTCAGTCATGTTCCCAGGCCACAGGGATCCAGAATCAAACCTCAGTCATGTTGCCAGGCCATAGGGTACCACCATCAAACCTCAGTCATATTCCCAGGCCACAAGTTTCCAGAATCAAACCGATGTCACGTTCCCAGTCCACAGGTTTCCACAATCTATCATCAATCATGTTCCCAGGCCACAGGATTCCAGAAGCAAACCTCAGTCTTATTCCCAGGACACAGGTTTCCAGAATCAACCCGATATCATGTTCCCTGGCCACAGTCTTCCAGAATCAAACCTCAGTCATGTTCCAGGCCACAGGGTTCCAGAACCTAGGCTCAGACAGGTTCCCAGGGCACAGTATTCCACAATCTAAACAGATGTCATGTTCCCAAGTCACAGTTTTCCAGAATCTCGCCTCAGTCATATTCCCAGGGCACAGGGATCCAGAATCAAACTTAAGTCATGTTGCCAGGCCATAGGGTACCACCATCAAACCTCAGTCATATTCCCAGGCCACAGGCTTCCAGAATCAAACGGATTTCATTTTCCCAGGCAACAGGTTTCCAGAATCCAAACCGATGTCATGTTCCCAGGCCACAGGATTCCACAATCTCACCTCAGTCATGTTCCCAGGCAAATGGCTTCCCGAATCAAACCTCAGTCATATTCCCAGGCCACAGGGTTCCAGAATCCACCGATGTCATGTTCCCAGGCCACAGGCTTCCCGAATCAATCCTCAGTTATGTTCCCAGGCTACAGGGTTCCAGAATAAAACCTCAGTTATGTTCCCAGTCCACAGGGTTCCAGAACCAAGGCTCAGTCAGTTTCCCAGGGCACAGTATTCCACAATCTAAACAGATGTCATGTTCCCTGGCCACAGTTTTCTAGAATCTCGCCTCAGTCATGTTCCCAGGTCAATGGTTTCCAGAATCAAACATCAGTTATATTCCCAGGCCACAGGCTTCCAGAATCCTCCCATGTCATGTTCCCAGGCCACAGGGTTCCAGAATCAATCCTCAGTTATGTTCCCAGGCTACAGGGTTCCAGAGTAAAACCTCAGTCATGCTCCCAGTCCACAGGGTTCCAGAACCAAGGCTCAGTCAGGTTCCCAGTGCACAGTATTCCACAATCTAAACAGATGTCATGTTCCCAGTCCACATTTTTCCAGAATCCCGCCTGAGTCATGTTCCCAGGCCACAGGGATCTAGAATCAAACCTCAGTCATGTTGCCAGGCCATAGGCTACCACCATCAAACCTCAGTCATATTCCCAGGCCACAGGTTTCCAGAATCAAACCGATTTCATGTTCCCAGGCAACAGGGTACCAGAATCCAAACCGATGTCATGTTCCCAGGCCACAGGATTCCACAATCTAACCTCAGTCATGTTCCCAGGCCAAAGGTTTCCAGAATCAAACCTCAGTCATATTCCCAGGCCACAGGGTTCCAGAATCCACCGATGTCATGTTCCCAGGCCACAGGGATCCAGAATCAAACCTCAGTCATGTTGCCTTGCCATAGGGTACCACCATCAAACCTCTGTCATATTCCCAGTCCACATTTTTCCAGAATCACGCCTGAGTCATGTACCCAGGCCACAGGGATCCAGAATCAAACCTCAGTCATGTTGCCAGGCCATAGGGTACCACCATCAAACCTCAGTCATATTCCCTGGCCACAAGTTTCCAGAATCAAACCGATGTCATGTTCCCAGGCCACAGGTTTCCACAATCCAACATCAGTCATGTTCCCAGGCCACAGGATTCCAGAAGCAAACCTCAGTCTAGTTCCCAGGACACAAGTTTCCAGAATCAACCCGATATCATGTTCCCTGGCCACAGTCTTTCCCAATCAAACCTCAGTCAAGTTGCCAGGCCACAGGGTTCCACAATCTAACATCAGTCATGTTCCCAGGGCACAGTATTCCACAATCTAAACAGATGTCATGTTCCCAAGCCACAGTTTTCCAGAATCTCGCCTCAGTCATGTTCCCAGGCCACAGGGATCCAGAATCAAACCTCAGTCATGTCGGCAGGCCATAGGGTACCTCCATCAAACCTCAGTCATATTCCCAGTCCACAGGCTTCCAGAATCAAACGGATTTCATGTTCCCAGGCAACAGGGTTCCAGAATCCAAACCGATGTCATGTTCCCAGGCCACAGGATTCCACAATCTAATGTCAGTCATGTTCCCAGGCCACAGGTTTCCACAATCTAACATCAGTCATGTTCCCAGGCCAATGGTTTCCAGAATCAAACCTCAGTCATATTCCCAGGCCACAGGGTTCCAGAATCCAACCGATGTCGTGTTCCCAGGCCACAGGATTCCACAAACAAACCTCAGTCGTGTTCCCAGGACACAGCTTTCCAGAATCAACCCGATATCATGTTCCCTGGCGACCGTCTTCCAGAATCAAACCTCACTCATGTTGCCAGGCCACAGGTTTCCACCATCAAACCTCAGACATGTTCCCAGGACACAGGGTTCCAGAATAAAACTGTTCTCATGTTCCCAGGCCACAGGGTTCCAGAATACACCGATGACATGTTCCCAGGCAACAGGGTTCCAGAATCAATCCTCAGTTAGGTTCCCAGGCTACAGGGTTCCAGAATAAAACCTCAGACATGTTACAAGTCCACAGGGTTCCAGAATCAATCCTCAGTTAGGTTCCCAGGCTACAGGGTTCCAGAATAAAACCTCAGTCATGCTCCACGTCCACAGGGTTCCAGAATCAATCCTCAGTTAAGTTCCCAGGCTACAGGGTTCCAGATTAAAACCTCAGTCATGTTCCCAGTCCACAGGGTTCCAGAACCAAGGCTCAGTCAGTTTCCCAGGGCACAGTATTCCACAATCTAAACAGATGTCATGTTCCCAAGCCCCATTTTTTTAGAATCTCGCCTCAGTCATGTTTCCAGGCCACAGGGATCCAGAATCAAACCTCAGTCATGTTGCGAGGCCATAGGGTACCACCATCAAACCTCAGTCATATTCCCAGGCCACAGGCTTCCAGAATCAAACGGATTTCATGTTCCCAGGCAAAACGTTTCCAGAATACAAACCGATGTCATGTTCCCAGGCCACAGGATTCCACAATCTAACCTCAGTCATGTTCCCAGGCCAGTGGTTTCCAGAATTTAACCTCAGCCATATTCCCAGGCCACAGGGTTCCAGAATCCACCGATGTCATGTTCCCAGGCCACAGGGTTCCAGAATCAATCCTCAGTTATGTTCCCAGGCTACAGGGTTCCAGAATAAAACCTCCGTCATGTTCCCAGTCCACAGGGTTCCAGAACCAAGGCTCAGTCAGGTTCCCAGGGCACAGTATTCCACAATCTAAACAGATGTCATGTTCCCAAGCCACAGTTTTCCAGAATCACGCCTCAGTCATGTTCCCAGGCCACAGGGATCCAGAATCAAACCTCAGTCATGTTGCCAGGCCATAGGGTACCACCATCAAAGCTCAGTCATATTCCCAGGCCACAAGTTTCCAGAATCAAACCGATGTCACTTTCCCAGGCCACAGGTTTCCACAATCTATCATCAGTCATGTTCACAGGCCACAGGATTCCAGAAGCAAACCTCAGTCTTATTCCCAGGACACAGGTTTCCAGAATCAACCCGATATCATGTTCCCTGGCCACAGTCTTCCAGAATAAAACCTAAGTTATGTTCCCAGTCCACAGGGTTCCAGAACCAAGGCTCAGTCAGTTTCCCAGGGCACAGTATTCCACAATCTAAACAGATGTCATGTTCCCAGGCCACAGTTTTCTAGAATCTCGCCTCAGTCATGTTCCCAGGTCAATGGTTTCCAGAATCAAACCTCAGTTATATTCCCAGGCCACAGGTTTCCAGAATCCTCCGATGTCATGTTCCCAGGCCACAGGGTTCCAGAATCAATCCTCAGTTATGTTCCCAGGCTACAGGGTTCCAGAATAAAACCTCAGTCATGCTCCCAGTCCACAGGGTTCCAGAACCAAGGCTCAGTCAGGTTCCCAGTGCACAGTATTCCACAATCTAAACAGATGTCATGTTCCCAGTCCACATTTTTCCAGAATCCCGCCTGAGTCATGTTCCCAGGCCACAGGGATCTAGAATCAAACCTCAGTCATGTTGCCAGGCCATAGGCTACCACCATCAAACCTCAGTCATATTCCCAGGCCACAGGTTTCCAGAATCAAACCGATTTCATGTTCCCAGGCAACAGGGTACCAGAATCCAAACCGATGTCATGTTCCCAGGCCACAGGATTCCACAATCTAACCTCAGTCATGTTCCCAGGCCAAAGGTTTCCAGAATCAAACCTCAGTCATATTCCCAGGCCACAGGGTTCCAGAATCCACCGATGTCATGTTCCAAGGCCACAGCGATCCAGAATCAAACCTCAGTCATGTTGCCTTGCCATAGGGTACCACCATCAAACCTCTGTCATATTTCCAGTCCACATTTTTCCAGAATCACGCCTGAGTCCTGTACCCAGGCCACAGGGATCCAGAATCAAACCTCAGTCATGTTGCCAGGCCATAGGGTACCACCATCAAACCTCAGTCATATTCCCGGGCCACAAGTTTCCAGAATCAAACCGATGTCATGTTCCCAGGCCATAGGATTCCAGAAGCAAACCTCAGTCTTGTTCCCAGGACACAAGTTTTCAGAATCAACCCGATATCATGTTCCCTGGCCGCAGTCTTTCCCAATCAAACCTCAGTCAAGTTGCCAGGCCACAGGGTTCCACAATCTAAAATCAGTCATGTTCCCAGGCCAATGGTTTCCAGAATCAAACCTCAGTCATATTCCCAGGCCACAGGGTTCCAGAATCCAACCGATGTCGTGTTCCCAGGCCACAGGATTCCACAAGCAAACCTTAGTCGTGTTCCCAGGACACAGCTTTCCAGAATCAACCCGATAATATGTTCCCTGGCGACCGTCTTCCAGAATCAAACCTCAGTCATGTTGCCAGGACACAGGGTTCCAGAATAAAACCGTTCTCATGTTCCCAGGCCACAGGGTTCCAGAATCCACCGATGATATGTTCCCAGGCAACAGGGTTCCAGAATCAATCCTCAGTCAGGTTCCCAGTCTACAGGGTTCCAGAATAAAACCTCAGTCATGTTCCCAGTCCACAGGGTTCCAGAACCAAGGCTCAGTCAGTTTCCCAGGGCACAGTATTCCACAATCTAAACAAATGTCATGTTCCCAGGCCAAAGTTTTCCAGAATCACGCCTCAGTCATGTTCCAAGGCCACAGGGATAAAGAATCAAACCTCAGTCATTTTGCCAGGCCATTGGGTACCACCATCAAACCTCAGTCATATTCCCAGGCCACAAGTTTCCAGAATCAAACCGATGTCATATTCCCAGGACACAGGTTTCCAGAATCAACCCGATATCATGTTCCCTGGCCACAGTCTTCCAGAATCAAACCTCAGTCATGTTCCAGGCCACAGGGTTCCAGAACCAAAGCTCAGCCAGGTTCCCAGGGCAGAGTATTCCACAATCTTAACAGATGTCATATTCCCAGGCCACAGTTTTCCAGAATCACACCTCAGTCATGTTCCCAGGCCACAGGGATCCAGAATCAAACCTCAGTCATTTTGCCAGGCCGTAGGGTACCACCAGCAAACCTCAGTCATATTCCCAGGCCACAAGTTTCCAGAATCAAAACGATGTCATGTTCCCAGGCCACAGGGTTCCAGAATCCACCGATGTCATGTTCCCAGTCCACAGGGTTCCAGAATCAATCCTCAGTTATGTTCCCAGGCTACAGGGTTCCAGAATAAAACCTCAGTCATGTTCCCAGTCCACAGGGTTCCAAAACCAAGGCTCAGTCAGGTTCCCAGGGCACAGTATTCCACAATCTAAACAGATGTCATGTTCCCAGGCCACAGTTTTCCAGAATCACGCCTCAGTCATGTACCCAGGCCACAGGGATCCAGAATCAAACCTCAGTCATGTTGCCAGGCCATAGGGTAACACCATCAAACCTGAGTCATATTCCCAGGCCACAGGCTTCCAGAATCAAACGGATTTCATGTTCCCAGGCCACAGGGTTCCAGAATCCAACCGATGTCGTGTTCCCAGGCCACAGGATTCCACAAGCAAACCTCAGTCGTGTTCCCAGGACACAGCTTTCCAGAATCAACCCGGTATCATATTCCCTGGCGACAGTCTTCCAGAATCTAACCTCAGTCATGTTGCCAGGCCACAGGTTTCCACCATCAAACCTCAGACATGTTCCCAGGCCACAGGGTTCCAGAATAAAACCGTTCTCATGATCCCAGGACACAGGGTTCCTGAATCCACCGATGACATGTTCCCAGGCAACAGGGTTCCAGAATCAATCCTCAGTTAGGATCCCAGGCTACAGGGTTCCAGAATAAAACCTCAGTCATGTTCCCAGGCCACAGGGATCCAGAATCAAACCTCAGTCATTTTGCCAGGCCATAGGGTACCGCCATCAAAGCTCAGTCATATTCCCAGGCCACAAGTTTCCAGAATCAAACTGATGTCACGTTCCCAGGCCACAGGTTTCCACAATCTATCATCAGTAATGTTCCCAGGCCACAGGATTCCAGAAGCAAACCTCAGTCTTATTCCCAGGACACAGGTTTCCAGAATCAACCCGATATCATGTTCCCTGGCCACAGTCTTCCAGAATCAAACCTCAGTCATGTTCCAGGCCACAGGGTTCCAGAACCTAGGCTCAGTCAGGTTCCCAGGGCACAGTATTCCACAATCTAAACAGATGTCATGTTCCCAAGCCACAGTTTTCCAGAATCCCGCCTGAGTCATGTTCCCAGGCCACAGGGATCTAGAATCAAACCTCAGTCATGTTGCCAGGCCATAGGCTACCACCATCAAACCTCTGTCATATTCCCAGTCCATATTTTTCCAGAATCACGCCTGAGTCATTTACCCAGGCCACAGGGATCCAGAATCAAACCTCAGTCATGTTGCCAGGCCATAGGGTACCACCATCAAACCTCAGTCATATTCCCGGGCCACAAGTTTCCAGAATCAAACCGATGTCATGTTCCCAGGCCACAGGATTCCAGAAGCAAACCTCAGTCTAGTTCCCAGGACACAAGTTTCCAGAATCAACCCGATATCATGTTCCCTGGCCACAGTCTTTCCCAATCAAACCTCAGTCAAGTTGCCAGGCCACAGGGTTCCACAATCTAACATCAGTCATCTTCCCAGGGCACAGTATTCCACAATCTAAACAGATGTCATGTTCCCAAGCCACAGTTTTCCAGAATCTCGCCTCAGTCATGTTCCCAGGCCACAGGGATCCAGAATCAAACCTCAGTCATGTCGGCAGGCCATAGGGTACCTCCATCAAACCTCAGTCATATTCCCAGTCCACAGGCTTCCAGAATCAAACGGATTTCATGTTCCCAGGCAACAGGGTTCCAGAATCCAAACCGATGTCATGTTCCCAGGCCACAGGATTCCACAATCTAATGTCAGTCATGTTCCCAGGCGACAGTCTTCCAGAATCAAACCTCAGTCATGTTGCCAGGCCACAGGTTTCCACCATCAAACCTCAGACATGTTCCCAGGCCACAGGGTTCCAGAATAAAACTGTTCTCATGTTCCCAGTCCACAGGGTTCCAGAATACACCGATGACATGTTCCCAGGCAACAGGGTTCCAGAATCAATCCTCAGTTAGGTTCCCAGGCTACAGGGTTCCAGAATAAAACCTCAGATATGTTACAAGTCCACAGGGTTCCAGAATCAATCCTCAGTTAGGTTCCCAGGCTACAGGGTTCCAGAATAAAACCTCAGTCATGCTCCACGTCCACAGGGTTCCAGAATCAATCCTCAGTTAAGTACCCAGGCTACAGGGTTCCAGATTAAAACCTCAGTCATGTTCCCAGTCCACAGGGTTCCAGAACCAAGGCTCAGTCAGTTTCCCAGGGCACAGTATTCCACAATCTAAACAGATGTCATGTTCCCAAGCCACAGTTTTCTAGAATCTCGCCTCAGTCATGTTTCCAGGCCACAGGGATCCAGAATCAAACCTCAGTCATGTTGCCAGGCCATAGGGTACCACCATCAAACCTCAGTCATATTCCCAGGCCACAGGCTTCCAGAATCAAACGGATTTCATGTTCCCAGGCAAAAGGTTTCCAGAATCCAAACCGATGTTATGTTCCCAGGCCACAGCATTCCACAATCTAACCTCAGTCATGTTCCCAGGCCAGTGGTTTCCAGAATCAAACCTCAGCCATATTCCCAGGCCACAGGGTTCCAGAATCCACCGATGTCATGTTCCCAGGCCACAGGGTTCCAGAATCAATCCTCAGTTATGTTCCCAGGCTACAGGGTTCCAGAATAAAACCTCCGTCATGTTCCCAGTCCACAGGGTTCCAGAACCAAGGCTCAGTCAGGTTCCCAGGGCACAGTATTCCACAATCTAAACAGATGTCATGTTCCCAGGCCACAGTTTTCCAGAATCACGCCTCAGTCATATCCCCAGGCCACAGGGATCCAGAATCTAACCTCAGTCATGTTGCCAGGCCATAGGGTACCACCATCAAACCTCAGTCATATTCCCGGGCCACAAGTTTCCGGAATCAAACCGATGTCATGTTCCCAGGCCGCAGGTTTCCACAATCTAACATCAGTAATGTTCCCAGGCCACAGGATTCCAGAAGCAAACCTCAGTCTTGTTCCCAGGACACAAGTTTCCAGAATCAACCCGATATTATGTTCCCTGGCCACAGTCTTTCCCAATCAAACCTCAGTCAAGTTGCCAGGCCACAGGGTTCCAGAACCTAGGCTCAGTCAGGATCCCTGGCACAGTGTTCCACAATCTAAACAGATGTCATATTCCCAAGCCACAGTTTTCTAGAATCTCGCCTCAGTCATGTTTCCAGGCCACAGGGATCCAGAATCAAACCTCAGTCATGTTGCCAGTCATAGGTTACCACCATCAAACCTCAGTCATATTCCCAGTGCCAGGCTTCCAGAATCAAACGGATTTCATGTTCCCAGGCAAAAGGGTTCCAGAATCCAAACCGATGTCATGTTCCCAGGCCACAGGATTCCACAATCTAATGTCAGTCTTGTTCCCAGGCCACAGGTTTCCACAATCTAACATCAGTGATGTTCCCAGGCCAATGGTTTCCATAATCAAACCTCAGTCATATTCCCAGGCGACAGGGTTCCAGAATCCAACCGATGTAGTGTTCCCAGGCCACAGGATTCCACAAGCAAACCTCAGTCGTATTCCCAGGACACAGCTATCCAGAATCAACCCGATATCATGTTCCCAGGCGACAGTCTTCCAGAATCAAACCTCAGTCATGTTGCCAGGCCACAGGTTTCCACCATCAAACCTCAGACATGTTCCAAGGCCACAGGGTTCCAGAATAAAACCGTTCTCATGATCCCAGGACACAGGGTTCCTGAATCCACCGATGACATATTCCCAGGCAACAGGGTTCCAGAATCAATCCTCAGTTAGGTTCCTAGGCTACAGGGTTCCAGAATAAAACCTCAGTCATGTTCCCAGGCCACAGGGATCCAGAATCAAACCTCAGTCATGTTGCCAGGCCATAGGGTACCACCATCAAACCTCAGTCATATTCCCAGGCCACAAGTTTCCAGAATCAAACCGATGTCACGTTCCCAGTCCACAGGTTTCCACAATCTATCATCAATCATGTTCCCAGGCCACAGGATTCCAGAAGCAAACCTCAGTCTTATTCCCAGGACACAGGTTTCCAGAATCAACCCGATATCATGTTCCCTGGCCACAGTCTTCCAGAATCAAACCTCAGTCATGTTCCAGGCCACAGGGTTCCAGAACCTAGGCTCAGACAGGTTCCCAGGGCACAGTATTCCACAATCTAAACAGATGTCATGTTCCCAAGTCACAGTTTTCCAGAATCTCGCCTCAGTCATATTCCCAGGGCACAGGGATCCAGAATCAAACTTAAGTCATGTTGCCAGGCCATAGGGTACCACCATCAAACCTCAGTCATATTCCCAGGCCACAGGCTTCCAGAATCAAACGGATTTCATTTTCCCAGGCAACAGGTTTCCAGAATCCAAACCGATGTCATGTTCCCAGGCCACAGGATTCCACAATCTCACCTCAGTCATGTTCCCAGGCAAATGGCTTCCCGAATCAAACCTCAGTCATATTCCCAGGCCACAGGGTTCCAGAATCCACCGATGTCATGTTCCCAGGCCACAGGCTTCCCGAATCAATCCTCAGTTATGTTCCCAGGCTACAGGGTTCCAGAATAAAACCTCAGTTATGTTCCCAGTCCACAGGGTTCCAGAACCAAGGCTCAGTCAGTTTCCCAGGGCACAGTATTCCACAATCTAAACAGATGTCATGTTCCCTGGCCACAGTTTTCTAGAATCTCGCCTCAGTCATGTTCCCAGGTCAATGGTTTCCAGAATCAAACATCAGTTATATTCCCAGGCCACAGGCTTCCAGAATCCTCCCATGTCATGTTCCCAGGCCACAGGGTTCCAGAATCAATCCTCAGTTATGTTCCCAGGCTACAGGGTTCCAGAGTAAAACCTCAATCATGCTCCCAGTCCACAGGGTTCCAGAACCAAGGCTCAGTCAGGTTCCCAGTGCACAGTATTCCACAATCTAAACAGATGTCATGTTCCCAGTCCACATTTTTCCAGAATCCCGCCTGAGTCATGTTCCCAGGCCACAGGGATCTAGAATCAAACCTCAGTCATGTTGCCAGGCCATAGGCTACCACCATCAAACCTCAGTCATATTCCCAGGCCACAGGTTTCCAGAATCAAACCGATTTCATGTTCCCAGGCAACAGGGTACCAGAATCCAAACCGATGTCATGTTCCCAGGCCACAGGATTCCACAATCTAACCTCAGTCATGTTCCCAGGCCAAAGGTTTCCAGAATCAAACCTCAGTCATATTCCCAGGCCACAGGGTTCCAGAATCCACCGATGTCATGTTCCCAGGCCACAGGGATCCAGAATCAAACCTCAGTCATGTTGCCTTGCCATAGGGTACCACCATCAAACCTCTGTCATATTCCCAGTCCACATTTTTCCAGAATCACGCCTGAGTCATGTACCCAGGCCACAGGGATCCAGAATCAAACCTCAGTCATGTTGCCAGGCCATAGGGTACCACCATCAAACCTCAGTCATATTCCCTGGCCACAAGTTTCCAGAATCAAACCGATGTCATGTTCCCAGGCCACAGGTTTCCACAATCCAACATCAGTCATGTTCCCAGGCCACAGGATTCCAGAAGCAAACCTCAGTCTAGTTCCCAGGACACAAGTTTCCAGAATCAACCCGATATCATGTTCCCTGGCCACAGTCTTTCCCAATCAAACCTCAGTCAAGTTGCCAGGCCACAGGGTTCCACAATCTAACATCAGTCATGTTCCCAGGGCACAGTATTCCACAATCTAAACAGATGTCATGTTCCCAAGCCACAGTTTTCCAGAATCTCGCCTCAGTCATGTTCCCAGGCCACAGGGATCCAGAATCAAACCTCAGTCATGTCGGCAGGCCATAGGGTACCTCCATCAAACCTCAGTCATATTCCCAGTCCACAGGCTTCCAGAATCAAACGGATTTCATGTTCCCAGGCAACAGGGTTCCAGAATCCAAACCGATGTCATGTTCCCAGGCCACAGGATTCCACAATCTAATGTCAGTCATGTTCCCAGGCCACAGGTTTCCACAATCTAACATCAGTCATGTTCCCAGGCCAATGGTTTCCAGAATCAAACCTCAGTCATATTCCCAGGCCACAGGGTTCCAGAATCCAACCGATGTCGTGTTCCCAGGCCACAGGATTCCACAAACAAACCTCAGTCGTGTTCCCAGGACACAGCTTTCCAGAATCAACCCGATATCATGTTCCCTGGCGACCGTCTTCCAGAATCAAACCTCACTCATGTTGCCAGGCCACAGGTTTCCACCATCAAACCTCAGACATGTTCCCAGGACACAGGGTTCCAGAATAAAACTGTTCTCATGTTCCCAGGCCACAGGGTTCCAGAATACACCGATGACATGTTCCCAGGCAACAGGGTTCCAGAATCAATCCTCAGTTAGGTTCCCAGGCTACAGGGTTCCAGAATAAAACCTCAGACATGTTACAAGTCCACAGGGTTCCAGAATCAATCCTCAGTTAGGTTCCCAGGCTACAGGGTTCCAGAATAAAACCTCAGTCATGCTCCACGTCCACAGGGTTCCAGAATCAATCCTCAGTTAAGTTCCCAGGCTACAGGGTTCCAGATTAAAACCTCAGTCATGTTCCCAGTCCACAGGGTTCCAGAACCAAGGCTCAGTCAGTTTCCCAGGGCACAGTATTCCACAATCTAAACAGATGTCATGTTCCCAAGCCCCATTTTTTTAGAATCTCGCCTCAGTCATGTTTCCAGGCCACAGGGATCCAGAATCAAACCTCAGTCATGTTGCGAGGCCATAGGGTACCACCATCAAACCTCAGTCATATTCCCAGGCCACAGGCTTCCAGAATCAAACGGATTTCATGTTCCCAGGCAAAACGTTTCCAGAATACAAACCGATGTCATGTTCCCAGGCCACAGGATTCCACAATCTAACCTCAGTCATGTTCCCAGGCCAGTGGTTTCCAGAATTTAACCTCAGCCATATTCCCAGGCCACAGGGTTCCAGAATCCACCGATGTCATGTTCCCAGGCCACAGGGTTCCAGAATCAATCCTCAGTTATGTTCCCAGGCTACAGGGTTCCAGAATAAAACCTCCGTCATGTTCCCAGTCCACAGGGTTCCAGAACCAAGGCTCAGTCAGGTTCCCAGGGCACAGTATTCCACAATCTAAACAGATGTCATGTTCCCAAGCCACAGTTTTCCAGAATCACGCCTCAGTCATGTTCCCAGGCCACAGGGATCCAGAATCAAACCTCAGTCATGTTGCCAGGCCATAGGGTACCACCATCAAAGCTCAGTCATATTCCCAGGCCACAAGTTTCCAGAATCAAACCGATGTCACTTTCCCAGGCCACAGGTTTCCACAATCTATCATCAGTCATGTTCACAGGCCACAGGATTCCAGAAGCAAACCTCAGTCTTATTCCCAGGACACAGGTTTCCAGAATCAACCCGATATCATGTTCCCTGGCCACAGTCTTCCAGAATAAAACCTAAGTTATGTTCCCAGTCCACAGGGTTCCAGAACCAAGGCTCAGTCAGTTTCCCAGGGCACAGTATTCCACAATCTAAACAGATGTCATGTTCCCAGGCCACAGTTTTCTAGAATCTCGCCTCAGTCATGTTCCCAGGTCAATGGTTTCCAGAATCAAACCTCAGTTATATTCCCAGGCCACAGGTTTCCAGAATCCTCCGATGTCATGTTCCCAGGCCACAGGGTTCCAGAATCAATCCTCAGTTATGTTCCCAGGCTACAGGGTTCCAGAATAAAACCTCAGTCATGCTCCCAGTCCACAGGGTTCCAGAACCAAGGCTCAGTCAGGTTCCCAGTGCACAGTATTCCACAATCTAAACAGATGTCATGTTCCCAGTCCACATTTTTCCAGAATCCCGCCTGAGTCATGTTCCCAGGCCACAGGGATCTAGAATCAAACCTCAGTCATGTTGCCAGGCCATAGGCTACCACCATCAAACCTCAGTCATATTCCCAGGCCACAGGTTTCCAGAATCAAACCGATTTCATGTTCCCAGGCAACAGGGTACCAGAATCCAAACCGATGTCATGTTCCCAGGCCACAGGATTCCACAATCTAACCTCAGTCATGTTCCCAGGCCAAAGGTTTCCAGAATCAAACCTCAGTCATATTCCCAGGCCACAGGGTTCCAGAATCCACCGATGTCATGTTCCAAGGCCACAGCGATCCAGAATCAAACCTCAGTCATGTTGCCTTGCCATAGGGTACCACCATCAAACCTCTGTCATATTTCCAGTCCACATTTTTCCAGAATCACGCCTGAGTCCTGTACCCAGGCCACAGGGATCCAGAATCAAACCTCAGTCATGTTGCCAGGCCATAGGGTACCACCATCAAACCTCAGTCATATTCCCGGGCCACAAGTTTCCAGAATCAAACCGATGTCATGTTCCCAGGCCATAGGATTCCAGAAGCAAACCTCAGTCTTGTTCCCAGGACACAAGTTTTCAGAATCAACCCGATATCATGTTCCCTGGCCGCAGTCTTTCCCAATCAAACCTCAGTCAAGTTGCCAGGCCACAGGGTTCCACAATCTAAAATCAGTCATGTTCCCAGGCCAATGGTTTCCAGAATCAAACCTCAGTCATATTCCCAGGCCACAGGGTTCCAGAATCCAACCGATGTCGTGTTCCCAGGCCACAGGATTCCACAAGCAAACCTTAGTCGTGTTCCCAGGACACAGCTTTCCAGAATCAACCCGATAATATGTTCCCTGGCGACCGTCTTCCAGAATCAAACCTCAGTCATGTTGCCAGGACACAGGGTTCCAGAATAAAACCGTTCTCATGTTCCCAGGCCACAGGGTTCCAGAATCCACCGATGATATGTTCCCAGGCAACAGGGTTCCAGAATCAATCCTCAGTCAGGTTCCCAGGCTACAGGGTTCCAGAATAAAACCTCAGTCATGTTCCCAGTCCACAGGGTTCCAGAACCAAGGCTCAGTCAGTTTCCCAGGGCACAGTATTCCACAATCTAAACAAATGTCATGTTCCCAGGCCAAAGTTTTCCAGAATCACGCCTCAGTCATGTTCCAAGGCCACAGGGATAAAGAATCAAACCTCAGTCATGTTGCCAGGCCATTGGGTACCACCATCAAACCTCAGTCATATTCCCAGGCCACAAGTTTCCAGAATCAAACCGATGTCATATTCCCAGGACACAGGTTTCCAGAATCAACCCGATATCATGTTCCCTGGCCACAGTCTTCCAGAATCAAACCTCAGTCATGTTCCAGGCCACAGGGTTCCTGAACCAAAGCTCAGCCAGGTTCCCAGGGCAGAGTATTCCACAATCTTAACAGATGTCATATTCCCAGGCCACAGTTTTCCAGAATCACACCTCAGTCATGTTCCCAGGCCACAGGGATCCAGAATCAAACCTCAGTCATTTTGCCAGGCCGTAGGGTACCACCAGCAAACCTCAGTCATATTCCCAGGCCACAAGTTTCCAGAATCAAACCGATGTCATGTTCCCAGGCCACAGGGTTCCAGAATCCACCGATGTCATGTTCCCAGTCCACAGGGTTCCAGAACCAAGGCTCAGTCATTTTCCCAGCGCACAGTATTCCACAATCTAAACAGATGTCATGTTCCCAGGCCACAGTTTTCCAGAATCACGTCTGAGTCATGTTCCCAGGCCACAGGGATCCAGAATCAAACCTCAGTCATGTTGCCATGACATAGGGTACCACCATCAAACCTCAGTCATATTCCCAGGCCACAATTTTCCAGAATCAAGCCTGAGTCATATTCCCAGGCCGAAGGGATCGAGAATGAAACCTCAGTCATATTCCCAGGCCACAGGGTTCCAGAATCCACCGATGTCTTGTTCCCAGGCCACAGGGTTCCAGAACCAAGGCTCAGTCAGGTTCCCAGGGCACAGTATTCCACAATCTAAACAGATGTCATGTTCCCAGGCCACAATTTTCCAGAATCAAGCCTGAGTCATGTTCCCAGGCCGAAGGGATCCAGAATCAATCCTCAGTCAGTTTCCCAGGCTACAGGGTTCCAGAATAAAACCTCAGTCATGTTCCAAGTCCACAGGGTTCCAGAATGAATCCTCAGTTAGGTTCCCAGGTTACAGGGTTCCAGAATAAAACCTCAGTCATGTTCCCAGGCCACAGAGTTCCAGAATCCACCGATGTCATGTTCCCAGTCCACAGGGTTCCAGAATCAATCCTCAGTTATGTTCCCAGGCTACAGGGTTCCAGAATAAAACCTCAGTCATGTTCCCAGTCCACAGGGTTCCAAAACCAAGGCTCAGTCAGGTTCCCAGGCCACAGGATTCCACAATCTAACATCAGTCAATTTCCCAGGCCAATGGCTTCCAGAATCAAACCTCAGTCATATTCCCAGGCCACAGGTTTCCAGAATCCACCGATGTCATGTTCCCAGGCCACAGGGTTCCAGAATCAATCCTCAATTATGTTCCCAGGCTACAGGCTTCCAGAATAAAACCTCAGTCATGTTCCCTGTCCACAGGGTTCCAGAACCAAGGCTCAGTCAGGTTCCCAGGGCACAGTATTCCACAATCTAAACAGATGTCATGTTTCCAGGCCACAGTTTTCCAGAATCACGCCTCAGTCATGTTCCCAGGCCACAGGGATCAAGAATCAAACGTCAGTCATGTTGCCAGGCCATAGGTTACACCATCAAACCTCAGACATGTTCCCAAGCCACAGGGTTCCAGAATAAAACCGTTCTCATGTTTCAAGGCCACAGGGTACCAGAATCCACCGATGACATATTCCCAGGCAAAAGGGTTCCAGAATCAATCCTCAGTTAGGTTCCCAGGCTACAGGGTTCCAGAATAAAACCTCAGTCATGTTCCCATTCCACAGGGTTCCAGAACCTAGGTTCAGTCAGATTCCCAGGGCACAGTATTCCACAATCTAAAGAGATGTCATGTTCCCAAGCCACAGTTTTCCAGAATCTCGCCTCAGTCTTGTTCCCAGGCCACAGGGATGCAGAATCAAACCTCAGTCATGTTGCCAGGCCACAGGTTTCCACCATCAAACCTCAGTATTTTTCCCAGGCCACAGGGTTCCAGAATCCACCGATGACATGTTCCCAGGCAACAGGGTTCCAGAGTCAATCCTCAGTTAGGTTCCCAGGCTACAGGGTTCCAGAATAAAACATCAGTCCTGTTCCACGTCCACAGGGTTCCAGAATCAATCCTCAGTTAGCTTCCCAGGCTACAGGGTTCCAGAATAATACCACAGTCATGTTCCCTGTACACAGGGTTCCAGAACCAAGGCTCAGTCAGGTTCCCAGGGCACAGTATTCCACAATCTAAACAGATGTCATGTTCCCAGGCCACAATTTTCCAGAATCAAGCCTGAGTCATGTTCCCAGGCCGAAGGGATCCAGAATCAATCCTCAGTCAGTTTCCCAGGCTACAGGGTTCCAGAATAAAACCTCAGTCATGTTCCAAGTCCACAGGGTTCCAGAATAAAACCTCAGTCATGTTCCCAGGCCACAGAGTTCCAGAATCCACCGATGTCATGTTCCCAGTCCACAGGGTTCCAGAATCAATCCTCAGTTATGTTCCCAGGCTACAGGGTTCCAGAATAAAACCTCAGTCATGTTCCCAGTCCACAGGGTTCCAAAACCAAGGCTCAGTCAGGTTCCCAGGGCACAGTATTCCACAATCTAAACAGATGTCATGTTCCCAGGCCACAGTTTTCCAGAATCACGCCTCAGTCATGTACCCAGGCCACAGGGATCCAGAATCAAACCTCAGTCATGTTGCCAGGCCATAGGGTAACACCATCAAACCTGAGTCATATTCCCAGGCCACAGGCTTCCAGAATCAAACGGATTTCATGTTCCCAGGCCACAGGGTTCCAGAATCCAACCGATGTCGTGTTCCCAGGCCACAGGATTCCACAAGCAAACCTCAGTCGTGTTCCCAGGACACAGCTTTCCAGAATCAACCCGGTATCATATTCCCTGGCGACAGTCTTCCAGAATCTAACCTCAGTCATGTTGCCAGGCCACAGGTTTCCACCATCAAACCTCAGACATGTTCCCAGGCCACAGGGTTCCAGAATAAAACCGTTCTCATGATCCCAGGACACAGGGTTCCTGAATCCACCGATGACATGTTCCCAGGCAACAGGGTTCCAGAATCAATCCTCAGTTAGGATCCCAGGCTACAGGGTTCCAGAATAAAACCTCAGTCATGTTCCCAGGCCACAGGGATCCAGAATCAAACCTCAGTCATTTTGCCAGGCCATAGGGTACCGCCATCAAAGCTCAGTCATATTCCCAGGCCACAAGTTTCCAAAATCAAACCGATGTCACGTTCCCAGGCCACAGGTTTCCACAATCTATCATCAGTCATGTTCCCAGGCCACAGGATTCCAGAAGCAAACCTCAGTCTTATTCCCAGGACACAGGTTTCCAGAATTAAACCGATATCATGTTCCCTGGCCACAGTCTTCCAGAATCAAACCTCAGTCATGTTCCAGGCCACAGGGTTCCAGAACCTAGGCTCAGTCAGGTTCCCAGGGCACAGTATTCCACAATCTAAACAGATGTCATGTTCCCAAGCCACAGTTTTCCAGAATCCCGCCTGAGTCATGTTCCCAGGCCACAGGGATCTAGAATCAAACCTCAGTCATGTTGCCAGGCCATAGGCTACCACCATCAAACCTCTGTCATATTCCCAGTCCATATTTTTCCAGAATCACGCCTGAGTCATGTACCCAGGCCACAGGGATCCAGAATCAAACCTCAGTCATGTTGCCAGGCCATAGGGTACCACCATCAAACCTCAGTCATATTCCCGGGCCACAAGTTTCCAGAATCCAACCGATGTCATGTTCCCAGGCCACAGGATTCCAGAAGCAAACCTCAGTCTAGTTCCCAGGACACAAGTTTCCAGAATCAACCCGATATCATGTTCCCTGGCCACAGTCTTTCCCAATCAAACCTCAGTCAAGTTGCCAGGCCACAGGGTTCCACAATCTAACATCAGTCATCTTCCCAGGGCACAGTATTCCACAATCTAAACAGATGTCATGTTCCCAAGCCACAGTTTTCCAGAATCTCGCCTCAGTCATGTTCCCAGGCCACAGGGATCCAGAATCAAACCTCAGTCATGTCGGCAGGCCATAGGGTACCTCCATCAAACCTCAGTCATATTCCCAGTCCACAGGCTTCCAGAATCAAACGGATTTCATGTTCCCAGGCAACAGGGTTCCAGAATCCAAACCGATGTCATGTTCCCAGGCCACAAGATTCCACAATCTAATGTCAGTCATGTTCCCAGGCGACAGTCTTCCAGAATCAAACCTCAGTCATGTTGCCAGGCCACAGGTTTCCACCATCAAACCTCAGACATGTTCCCAGGCCACAGGGTTCCAGAATAAAACTGTTCTCATGTTCCCAGTCCACAGGGTTCCAGAATACACCGATGACATGTTCCCAGGCAACAGGGTTCCAGAATCAATCCTCAGTTAGGTTCCCAGGCTACAGGGTTCCAGAATAAAACCTCAGACATGTTACAAGTCCACAGGGTTCCAGAATCAATCCTCAGTTAGGTTCCCAGGCTACAGGGTTCCAGAATAAAACCTCAGTCATGCTCCACGTCCACAGTGTTCCAGAATCAATCCTCAGTTAAGTTCCCAGGCTACAGGGTTCCAGATTAAAACCTCAGTCATGTTCCCAGTCCACAGGGTTCCAGAACCAAGGCTCAGTCAGTTTCCCAGGGCACAGTATTCCACAATCTAAACAGATGTCATGTTCCCAAGCCACAGTTTTCTAGAATCTCGCCTCAGTCATGTTTCCAGGCCACAGGGATCCAGAATCAAACCTCAGTCATGTTGCCAGGCCATAGGGTACCACCATCAAACCTCAGTCATATTCCCAGGCCACAGGCTTCCAGAATCAAACGGATTTCATGTTCCCAGGCAAAAGGTTTCCAGAATCCAAACCGATGTTATGTTCCCAGGCCACAGCATTCCACAATCTAACCTCAGTCATGTTCCCAGGCCAGTGGTTTCCAGAATCAAACCTCAGCCATATTCCCAGGCCACAGGGTTCCAGAATCCACCGATGTCATGTTCCCAGGCCACAGGGTTCCAGAATCAATCCTCAGTTATGTTCCCAGGCTACAGGGTTCCAGAATAAAACCTCCGTCATGTTCCCAGTCCACAGGGTTCCAGAACCAAGGCTCAGTCAGGTTCCCAGGGCACAGTATTCCACAATCTAAACAGATGTCATGTTCCCAGGCCACAGTTTTCCAGAATCACGCCTCAGTCATATCCCCAGGCCACAGGGATCCAGAATCTAACCTCAGTCATGTTGCCAGGCCATAGGGTACCACCATCAAACCTCAGTCATATTCCCGGGCCACAAGTTTCCGGAATCAAACCGATGTCATGTTCCCAGGCCGCAGGTTTCCACAATCTAACATCAGTAATGTTCCCAGGCCACAGGATTCCAGAAGCAAACCTCAGTCTTGTTCCCAGGACACAAGTTTCCAGAATCAACCCGATATTATGTTCCCTGGCCACAGTCTTTCCCAATCAAACCTCAGTCAAGTTGCCAGGCCACAGGGTTCCAGAACCTAGGCTCAGTCAGGATCCCTGGCACAGTGTTCCACAATCTAAACAGATGTCATGTTCCCAAGCCACAGTTTTCTAGAATCTCGCCTCAGTCATGTTTCCAGGCCACAGGGATCCAGAATCAAACCTCAGTCATGTTGCCAGTCATAGGTTACCACCATCAAACCTCAGTCATATTCCCAGTGCCAGGCTTCCAGAATCAAACGGATTTCATGTTCCCAGGCAAAAGGGTTCCAGAATCCAAACCGATGTCATGTTCCCAGGCCACAGGATTCCACAATCTAATGTCAGTCTTGTTCCCAGGCCACAGGTTTCCACAATCTAACATCAGTGATGTTCCCAGGCCAATGGTTTCCATAATCAAACCTCAGTCATATTCCCAGGCGACAGGGTTCCAGAATCCAACCGATGTAGTGTTCCCAGGCCACAGGATTCCACAAGCAAACCTCAGTCGTATTCCCAGGACACAGCTATCCAGAATCAACCCGATATCATGTTCCCAGGCGACAGTCTTCCAGAATCAAACCTCAGTCATGTTGCCAGGCCACAGGTTTCCACCATCAAACCTCAGACATGTTCCAAGGCCACAGGGTTCCAGAATAAAACCGTTCTCATGATCCCAGGACACAGGGTTCCTGAATCCACCGATGACATATTCCCAGGCAACAGGGTTCCAGAATCAATCCTCAGTTAGGTTCCTAGGCTACAGGGTTCCAGAATAAAACCTCAGTCATGTTCCCAGGCCACAGGGATCCAGAATCAAACCTCAGTCATGTTGCCAGGCCATAGGGTACCACCATCAAACCTCAGTCATATTCCCAGGCCACAAGTTTCCAGAATCAAACCGATGTCACGTTCCCAGTCCACAGGTTTCCACAAACTATCATCAGTCATGTTCCCAGGCCACAGGATTCCAGAAGCAAACCTCAGTCTTATTCCCAGGACACAGGTTTCCAGAATCAACCCGATATCATGTTCCCTGGCCACAGTATTCCAGAATCAAACCTCAGTCATGTTCCAGGCCACAGGGTTCCAGAACCTAGGCTCAGACAGGTTCCCAGGGCACAGTATTCCACAATCTAAACAGATGTCATATTCCCAAGCCACAGTTTTCCAGAATCTCGCCTCAGTCATATTCCCAGGGCACAGGGATCCAGAATCAAACTTAAGTCATGTTGCCAGGCCATAGGGTACCACCATCAAACCTCAGTCATATTCCCAGGCCACAGGCTTCCAGAATCAAACGGATTTCATTTTCCCAGGCAACAGGTTTCCAGAATCCAAACCGATGTCATGTTCCCAGGCCACAGGATTCCACAATCTCACCTCAGTCATGTTCCCAGGCAAATGGCTTCCCGAATCAAACCTCAGTCATATTCCCAGGCCACAGGGTTCCAGAATCCACCGATGTCATGTTCCCAGGCCACAGGCTTCCCGAATCAATCCTCAGTTATGTTCCCAGGCTACAGGGTTCCAGAATAAAACCTCAGTTATGTTCCCAGTCCACAGGGTTCCAGAACCAAGGCTCAGTCAGTTTCCCAGGGCACAGTATTCCACAATCTAAACAGATGTCATGTTCCCTGGCCACAGTTTTCTAGAATCTCGCCTCAGTCATGTTCCCAGGTCAATGGTTTCCAGAATCAAACATCAGTTATATTCCCAGGCCACAGGCTTCCAGAATCCTCCCATGTCATGTTCCCAGGCCACAGGGTTCCAGAATCAATCCTCAGTTATGTTCCCAGGCTACAGGGTTCCAGAGTAAAACCTCAGTCATGCTCCCAGTCCACAGGGTTCCAGAACCAAGGCTCAGTCAGGTTCCCAGTGCACAGTATTCCACAATCTAAACAGATGTCATGTTCCCAGTCCACATTTTTCCAGAATCCCGCCTGAGTCATGTTCCCAGGCCACAGGGATCTAGAATCAAACCTCAGTCATGTTGCCAGGCCATAGGCTACCACCATCAAACCTCAGTCATATTCCCAGGCCACAGGTTTCCAGAATCAAACCGATTTCATGTTCCCAGGCAACAGGGTACCAGAATCCAAACCGATGTCATGTTCCCAGGCCACAGGATTCCACAATCTAACCTCAGTCATGTTCCCAGGCCAAAGGTTTCCAGAATCAAACCTCAGTCATATTCCCAGGCCACAGGGTTCCAGAATCCACCGATGTCATGTTCCCAGGCCACAGGGATCCAGAATCAAACCTCAGTCATGTTGCCTTGCCATAGGGTACCACCATCAAACCTCTGTCATATTCCCAGTCCACATTTTTCCAGAATCACGCCTGAGTCATGTACCCAGGCCACAGGGATCCAGAATCAAACCTCAGTCATGTTGCCAGGCCATAGGGTACCACCATCAAACCTCAGTCATATTCCCTGGCCACAAGTTTCCAGAATCAAACCGATGTCATGTTCCCAGGCCACAGGTTTCCACAATCCAACATCAGTCATGTTCCCAGGCCACAGGATTCCAGAAGCAAACCTCAGTCTAGTTCCCAGGACACAAGTTTCCAGAATCAACCCGATATCATGTTCCCTGGCCACAGTCTTTCCCAATCAAACCTCAGTCAAGTTGCCAGGCCACAGGGTTCCACAATCTAACATCAGTCATGTTCCCAGGGCACAGTATTCCACAATCTAAACAGATGTCATGTTCCCAAGCCACAGTTTTCCAGAATCTCGCCTCAGTCATGTTCCCAGGCCACAGGGATCCAGAATCAAACCTCAGTCATGTCGGCAGGCCATAGGGTACCTCCATCAAACCTCAGTCATATTCCCAGTCCACAGGCTTCCAGAATCAAACGGATTTCATGTTCCCAGGCAACAGGGTTCCAGAATCCAAACCGATGTCATGTTCCCAGGCCACAGGATTCCACAATCTAATGTCAGTCATGTTCCCAGGCCACAGGTTTCCACAATCTAACATCAGTCATGTTCCCAGGCCAATGGTTTCCAGAATCAAACCTCAGTCATATTCCCAGGCCACAGGGTTCCAGAATCCAACCGATGTCGTGTTCCCAGGCCACAGGATTCCACAAACAAACCTCAGTCGTGTTCCCAGGACACAGCTTTCCAGAATCAACCCGATATCATGTTCCCTGGCGACCGTCTTCCAGAATCAAACCTCACTCATGTTGCCAGGCCACAGGTTTCCACCATCAAACCTCAGACATGTTCCCAGGACACAGGGTTCCAGAATAAAACTGTTCTCATGTTCCCAGGCCACAGGGTTCCAGAATACACCGATGACATGTTCCCAGGCAACAGGGTTCCAGAATCAATCCTCAGTTAGGTTCCCAGGCTACAGGGTTCCAGAATAAAACCTCAGACATGTTACAAGTCCACAGGGTTCCAGAATCAATCCTCAGTTAGGTTCCCAGGCTACAGGGTTCCAGAATAAAACCTCAGTCATGCTCCACGTCCACAGGGTTCCAGAATCAATCCTCAGTTAAGTTCCCAGGCTACAGGGTTCCAGATTAAAACCTCAGTCATGTTCCCAGTCCACAGGGTTCCAGAACCAAGGCTCAGTCAGTTTCCCAGGGCACAGTATTCCACAATCTAAACAGATGTCATGTTCCCAAGCCCCATTTTTTTAGAATCTCGCCTCAGTCATGTTTCCAGGCCACAGGGATCCAGAATCAAACCTCAGTCATGTTGCGAGGCCATAGGGTACCACCATCAAACCTCAGTCATATTCCCAGGCCACAGGCTTCCAGAATCAAACGGATTTCATGTTCCCAGGCAAAACGTTTCCAGAATACAAACCGATGTCATGTTCCCAGGCCACAGGATTCCACAATCTAACCTCAGTCATGTTCCCAGGCCAGTGGTTTCCAGAATTTAACCTCAGCCATATTCCCAGGCCACAGGGTTCCAGAATCCACCGATGTCATGTTCCCAGGCCACAGGGTTCCAGAATCAATCCTCAGTTATGTTCCCAGGCTACAGGGTTCCAGAATAAAACCTCCGTCATGTTCCCAGTCCACAGGGTTCCAGAACCAAGGCTCAGTCAGGTTCCCAGGGCACAGTATTCCACAATCTAAACAGATGTCATGTTCCCAAGCCACAGTTTTCCAGAATCACGCCTCAGTCATGTTCCCAGGCCACAGGGATCCAGAATCAAACCTCAGTCATGTTGCCAGGCCATAGGGTACCACCATCAAAGCTCAGTCATATTCCCAGGCCACAAGTTTCCAGAATCAAACCGATGTCACTTTCCCAGGCCACAGGTTTCCACAATCTATCATCAGTCATGTTCACAGGCCACAGGATTCCAGAAGCAAACCTCAGTCTTATTCCCAGGACACAGGTTTCCAGAATCAACCCGATATCATGTTCCCTGGCCACAGTCTTCCAGAATAAAACCTAAGTTATGTTCCCAGTCCACAGGGTTCCAGAACCAAGGCTCAGTCAGTTTCCCAGGGCACAGTATTCCACAATCTAAACAGATGTCATGTTCCCAGGCCACAGTTTTCTAGAATCTCGCCTCAGTCATGTTCCCAGGTCAATGGTTTCCAGAATCAAACCTCAGTTATATTCCCAGGCCACAGGTTTCCAGAATCCTCCGATGTCATGTTCCCAGGCCACAGGGTTCCAGAATCAATCCTCAGTTATGTTCCCAGGCTACAGGGTTCCAGAATAAAACCTCAGTCATGCTCCCAGTCCACAGGGTTCCAGAACCAAGGCTCAGTCAGGTTCCCAGTGCACAGTATTCCACAATCTAAACAGATGTCATGTTCCCAGTCCACATTTTTCCAGAATCCCGCCTGAGTCATGTTCCCAGGCCACAGGGATCTAGAATCAAACCTCAGTCATGTTGCCAGGCCATAGGCTACCACCATCAAACCTCAGTCATATTCCCAGGCCACAGGTTTCCAGAATCAAACCGATTTCATGTTCCCAGGCAACAGGGTACCAGAATCCAAACCGATGTCATGTTCCCAGGCCACAGGATTCCACAATCTAACCTCAGTCATGTTCCCAGGCCAAAGGTTTCCAGAATCAAACCTCAGTCATATTCCCAGGCCACAGGGTTCCAGAATCCACCGATGTCATGTTCCAAGGCCACAGCGATCCAGAATCAAACCTCAGTCATGTTGCCTTGCCATAGGGTACCACCATCAAACCTCTGTCATATTTCCAGTCCACATTTTTCCAGAATCACGCCTGAGTCCTGTACCCAGGCCACAGGGATCCAGAATCAAACCTCAGTCATGTTGCCAGGCCATAGGGTACCACCATCAAACCTCAGTCATATTCCCGGGCCACAAGTTTCCAGAATCAAACCGATGTCATGTTCCCAGGCCATAGGATTCCAGAAGCAAACCTCAGTCTTGTTCCCAGGACACAAGTTTTCAGAATCAACCCGATATCATGTTCCCTGGCCACAGTCTTTCCCAATCAAACCTCAGTCAAGTTGCCAGGCCACAGGGTTCCACAATCTAAAATCAGTCATGTTCCCAGGCCAATGGTTTCCAGAATCAAACCTCAGTCATATTCCCAGGCCACAGGGTTCCAGAATCCAACCGATGTCGTGTTCCCAGGCCACAGGATTCCACAAGCAAACCTTAGTCGTGTTCCCAGGACACAGCTTTCCAGAATCAACCCGATAATATGTTCCCTGGCGACCGTCTTCCAGAATCAAACCTCAGTCATGTTGCCAGGACACAGGGTTCCAGAATAAAACCGTTCTCATGTTCCCAGGCCACAGGGTTCCAGAATCCACCGATGATATGTTCCCAGGCAACAGGGTTCCAGAATCAATCCTCAGTCAGGTTCCCAGGCTACAGGGTTCCAGAATAAAACCTCAGTCATGTTCCCAGTCCACAGGGTTCCAGAACCAAGGCTCAGTCAGTTTCCCAGGGCACAGTATTCCACAATCTAAACAAATGTCATGTTCCCAGGCCAAAGTTTTCCAGAATCACGCCTCAGTCATGTTCCAAGGCCACAGGGATAAAGAATCAAACCTCAGTCATGTTGCCAGGCCATTGGGTACCACCATCAAACCTCAGTCATATTCCCAGGCCACAAGTTTCCAGAATCAAACCGATGTCATATTCCCAGGACACAGGTTTCCAGAATCAACCCGATATCATGTTCCCTGGCCACAGTCTTCCAGAATCAAACCTCAGTCATGTACCAGGCCACAGGGTTCCAGAACCAAAGCTCAGCCAGGTTCCCAGGGCAGAGTATTCCACAATCTTAACAGATGTCATATTCCCAGGCCACAGTTTTCCAGAATCACACCTCAGTCATGTTCCCAGGCCACAGGGATCCAGAATCAAACCTCAGTCATTTTGCCAGGCCGTAGGATACCACCAGCAAACCTCAGTCATATTCCCAGGCCACAAGTTTCCAGAATCAAACCGATGTCATGTTCCCAGGCCACAGGGTTCCAGAATCCACCGATGTCATGTTCCCAGTCCACAGGGTTCCAGAACCAAGGCTCAGTCATTTTCCCAGCGCACAGTATTCCACAATCTAAACAGATGTCATGTTCCCAGGCCACAGTTTTCCAGAATCACGTCTGAGTCATGTTCCCAGGCCACAGGGATCCAGAATCAAACCTCAGTCATGTTGCCATGACATAGGGTACCACCATCAAACCTCAGTCATATTCCCAGGCCACAATTTTCCAGAATCAAGCCTGAGTCATATTCCCAGGCCGAAGGGATCGAGAATGAAACCTCAGTCATATTCCCAGGCCACAGGGTTCCAGAATCCACCGATGTCTTGTTCCCAGGCCACAGGGTTCCAGAACCAAGGCTCAGTCAGGTTCCCAGGGCACAGTATTCCACAATCTAAACAGATGTCATGTTCCCAGGCCACAATTTTCCAGAATCAAGCCTGAGTCATGTTCCCAGGCCGAAGGGATCCAGAATCAATCCTCAGTCAGTTTCCCAGGCTACAGGGTTCCAGAATAAAACCTCAGTCATGTTCCAAGTCCACAGGGTTCCAGAATGAATCCTCAGTTAGGTTCCCAGGTTACAGGGTTCCAGAATAAAACCTCAGTCATGTTCCCAGGCCACAGAGTTCCAGAATCCACCGATGTCATGTTCCCAGTCCACAGGGTTCCAGAATCAATCCTCAGTTATGTTCCCAGGCTACAGGGTTCCAGAATAAAACCTCAGTCATGTTCCCAGTCCACAGGGTTCCAAAACCAAGGCTCAGTCAGGTTCCCAGGCCACAGGATTCCACAATCTAACATCAGTCAATTTCCCAGGCCAATGGCTTCCAGAATCAAACCTCAGTCATATTCCCAGGCCACAGGTTTCCAGAATCCACCGATGTCATATTCCCAGGCCACAGGGTTCCAGAATCAATCCTCAATTATGTTCCCAGGCTACAGGCTTCCAGAATAAAACCTCAGTCATGTTCCCTGTCCACAGGGTTCCAGAACCAAGGCTCAGTCAGGTTCCCAGGGCACAGTATTCCACAATCTAAACAGATGTCATGTTTCCAGGCCACAGTTTTCCAGAATCACGCCTCAGTCATGTTCCCAGGCCACAGGGATCCAGAATCAAACCTCAGTCATGTCGGCAGGCCATAGGGTACCTCCATCAAACCTCAGTCATATTCCCAGTCCACAGGCTTCCAGAATCAAACGGATTTCATGTTCCCAGGCAACAGGGTTCCAGAATCCAAACCGATGTCATGTTCCCAGGCCACAGGATTCCACAATCTAATGTCAGTCATGTTCCCAGGCCACAGGTTTCCACAATCTAACATCAGTCATGTTCCCAGGCCAATGGTTTCCAGAATCAAACCTCAGTCATATTCCCAGGCCACAGGGTTCCAGAATCCAACCGATGTCGTGTTCCCAGGCCACAGGATTCCACAAACAAACCTCAGTCGTGTTCCCAGGACACAGCTTTCCAGAATCAACCCGATATCATGTTCCCTGGCGACCGTCTTCCAGAATCAAACCTCACTCATGTTGCCAGGCCACAGGTTTCCACCATCAAACCTCAGATATGTTCGTAAGCCACAGGGTTCCAGAATAAAACCTTTCTCATGTTCCCAGGCCACAGGGTTCCAGAATACACCGATGACATGTTCCCAGGCAACAGGGTTCCAGAATCAATCCTCAGTTAGGTTCCCAGGCTACAGGGTTCCAGAATAAAACCTCAGACATGTTACAAGTCCACAGGGTTCCAGAATCAATCCTCAGTTAGGTTCCCAGGCTACAGGGTTCCAGAATAAAACCTCAGTCATGCTCCACGTGCACAGGGTTCCAGAATCAATCCTCAGTTAAGTTCCCAGGCTACAGGGTTCCAGATTAAAACCTCAGTCATGTTCCCAGTCCACAGGGTTCCAGAACCAAGGCTCAGTCAGTTTCCCAGGGCACAGTATTCCACAATCTAAACAGATGTCATGTTCCCAAGCCCCATTTTTTTAGAATCTCGCCTCAGTCATGTTTCCAGGCCACAGGGATCCAGAATCAAACCTCAGTCATGTTGCGAGGCCATAGGGTACCACCATCAAACCTCAGTCATATTCCCAGGCCACAGGCTTCCAGAATCAAACGGATTTCATGTTCCCAGGCAAAACGTTTCCAGAATACAAACCGATGTCATGTTCCCAGGCCACAGGATTCCACAATCTAACCTCAGTCATGTTCCCAGGCCAGTGGTTTCCAGAATTTAACCTCAGCCATATTCCCAGGCCACAGGGTTCCAGAATCCACCGATGTCATGTTCCCAGGCCACAGGGTTCCAGAATCAATCCTCAGTTATGTTCCCAGGCTACAGGGTTCCAGAATAAAACCTCCGTCATGTTCCCAGTCCACAGGGTTCCAGAACCAAGGCTCAGTCAGGTTCCCAGGGCACAGTATTCCACAATCTAAACAGATGTCATGTTCCCAAGCCACAGTTTTCCAGAATCACGCCTCAGTCATGTTCCCAGGCCACAGGGATCCAGAATCAAACCTCAGTCATGTTGCCAGGCCATAGGGTACCACCATCAAAGCTCAGTCATATTCCCAGGCCACAAGTTTACAGAATCAAACCGATGTCACGTTCCCAGGCCACAGGTTTCCACAATCTATCATCAGTCATGTTCACAGGCCACAGGATTCCAGAAGCAAACCTCAGTCTTATTCCCAGGACACAGGTTTCCAGAATCAACCCGATATCATGTTCCCTGGCCACAGTCTTCCAGAATAAAACCTAAGTTATGTTCCCAGTCCACAGGGTTCCAGAACCAAGGCTCAGTCAGTTTCCCAGGGCACAGTATTCCACAATCTAAACAGATGTCATGTTCCCAGGCCACAGTTTTCTAGAATCTCGCCTCAGTCATGTTCCCAGGTCAATGGTTTCCAGAATCAAACCTCAGTTATATTCCCAGGCCACAGGTTTCCAGAATCCTCCGATGTCATGTTCCCAGGCCACAGGGTTCCAGAATCAATCCTCAGTTATGTTCCCAGGCTACAGGGTTCCAGAATAAAACCTCAGTCATGCTCCCAGTCCACAGGGTTCCAGAACCAAGGCTCAGTCAGGTTCCCAGTGCACAGTATTCCACAATCTAAACAGATGTCATGTTCCCAGTCCACATTTTTCCAGAATCCCGCCTGAGTCATGTTCCCAGGCCACAGGGATCTAGAATCAAACCTCAGTCATGTTGCCAGGCCATAGGCTACCACCATCAAACCTCAGTCATATTCCCAGGCCACAGGTTTCCAGAATCAAACCGATTTCATGTTCCCAGGCAACAGGGTACCAGAATCCAAACCGATGTCATGTTCCCAGGCCACAGGATTCCACAATCTAACCTCAGTCATGTTCCCAGGCCAAAGGTTTCCAGAATCAAACCTCAGTCATATTCCCAGGCCACAGGGTTCCAGAATCCACCGATGTCATGTTCCAAGGCCACAGCGATCCAGAATCAAACCTCAGTCATGTTGCCTTGCCATAGGGTACCACCATCAAACCTCTGTCATATTTCCAGTCCACATTTTTCCAGAATCACGCCTGAGTCCTGTACCCAGGCCACAGGGATCCAGAATCAAACCTCAGTCATGTTGCCAGGCCATAGGGTACCACCATCAAACCTCAGTCATATTCCCGGGCCACAAGTTTCCAGAATCAAACCGATGTCATGTTCCCAGGCCATAGGATTCCAGAAGCAAACCTCAGTCTTGTTCCCAGGACACAAGTTTTCAGAATCAACCCGATATCATGTTCCCTGGCCACAGTCTTTCCCAATCAAACCTCAGTCAAGTTGCCAGGCCACAGGGTTCCACAATCTAAAATCAGTCATGTTCCCAGGCCAATGGTTTCCAGAATCAAACCTCAGTCATATTCCCAGGCCACAGGGTTCCAGAATCCAACCGATGTCGTGTTCCCAGGCCACAGGATTCCACAAGCAAACCTTAGTCGTGTTCCCAGGACACAGCTTTCCAGAATCAACCCGATAATATGTTCCCTGGCGACCGTCTTCCAGAATCAAACCTCAGTCATGTTGCCAGGACACAGGGTTCCAGAATAAAACCGTTCTCATGTTCCCAGGCCACAGGGTTCCAGAATCCACCGATGATATGTTCCCAGGCAACAGGGTTCCAGAATCAATCCTCAGTCAGGTTCCCAGGCTACAGGGTTCCAGAATAAAACCTCAGTCATGTTCCCAGTCCACAGGGTTCCAGAACCAAGGCTCAGTCAGTTTCCCAGGGCACAGTATTCCACAATCTAAACAAATGTCATGTTCCCAGGCCAAAGTTTTCCAGAATCACGCCTCAGTCATGTTCCAAGGCCACAGGGATAAAGAATCAAACCTCAGTCATGTTGCCAGGCCATTGGGTACCACCATCAAACCTCAGTCATATTCCCAGGCCACAAGTTTCCAGAATCAAACCGATGTCATATTCCCAGGACACAGGTTTCCAGAATCAACCCGATATCATGTTCCCTGGCCACAGTCTTCCAGAATCAAACCTCAGTCATGTACCAGGCCACAGGGTTCCAGAACCAAAGCTCAGCCAGGTTCCCAGGGCAGAGTATTCCACAATCTTAACAGATGTCATATTCCCAGGCCACAGTTTTCCAGAATCACACCTCAGTCATGTTCCCAGGCCACAGGGATCCAGAATCAAACCTCAGTCATTTTGCCAGGCCGTAGGGTACCACCAGCAAACCTCAGTCATATTCCCAGGCCACAAGTTTCCAGAATCAAACCGATGTCATGTTCCCAGGCCACAGGGTTCCAGAATCCACCGATGTCATGTTCCCAGTCCACAGGGTTCCAGAACCAAGGCTCAGTCATTTTCCCAGCGCACAGTATTCCACAATCTAAACAGATGTCATGTTCCCAGGCCACAGTTTTCCAGAATCACGTCTGAGTCATGTTCCCAGGCCACAGGGATCCAGAATCAAACCTCAGTCATGTTGCCATGACATAGGGTACCACCATCAAACCTCAGTCATATTCCCAGGCCACAATTTTCCAGAATCAAGCCTGAGTCATATTCCCAGGCCGAAGGGATCGAGAATGAAACCTCAGTCATATTCCCAGGCCACAGGGTTCCAGAATCCACCGATGTCTTGTTCCCAGGCCACAGGGTTCCAGAACCAAGGCTCAGTCAGGTTCCCAGGGCACAGTATTCCACAATCTAAACAGATGTCATGTTCCCAGGCCACAATTTTCCAGAATCAAGCCTGAGTCATGTTCCCAGGCCGAAGGGATCCAGAATCAATCCTCAGTCAGTTTCCCAGGCTACAGGGTTCCAGAATAAAACCTCAGTCATGTTCCAAGTCCACAGGGTTCCAGAATGAATCCTCAGTTAGGTTCCCAGGTTACAGGGTTCCAGAATAAAACCTCAGTCATGTTCCCAGGCCACAGAGTTCCAGAATCCACCGATGTCATGTTCCCAGTCCACAGGGTTCCAGAATCAATCCTCAGTTATGTTCCCAGGCTACAGGGTTCCAGAATAAAACCTCAGTCATGTTCCCAGTCCACAGGGTTCCAGAACCAAGGCTCAGTCAGGTTCCCAGGGCACAGTATTCCACAATCTAAACAGATGTCATGTTTCCAGGCCACAGTTTTCCAGAATCACGCCTCAGTCATGTTCCCAGGCCACAGGGATCAAGAATCAAACGTCAGTCATGTTGCCAGGCCATAGGTTACACCATCAAACCTCAGACATGTTCCCAAGCCACAGGGTTACAGAATAAAACCGTTCTCATGTTTCAAGGCCACAGGGTACCAGAATCCACCGATGACATATTCCCAGGCAAAAGGGTTCCAGAATCAATCCTCAGTTAGGTTCCCAGGCTACAGGGTTCCAGAATAAAACCTCAGTCATGTTCCCATTCCACAGGGTTCCAGAACCTAGGTTCAGTCAGATTCCCAGGGCACAGTATTCCACAATCTAAAGAGATGTCATGTTCCCAAGCCACAGTTTTCCAGAATCTCGCCTCAGTCTTGTTCCCAGGCCACAGGGATGCAGAATCAAACCTCAGTCATGTTGCCAGGCCACAGGTTTCCACCATCAAACCTCAGACATGTTCCCAGGCCACAGGGTTCCAGAATCCACCGATGACATGTTCCCAGGCAACAGGGTTCCAGAGTCAATCCTCAGTTAGGTTCCCAGGCTACAGGGTTCCAGAATAAAACATCAGTCCTGTTCCACGTCCACAGGGTTCCAGAATCAATCCTCAGTTAGCTTCCCAGGCTACAGGGTTCCAGAATAATACCACAGTCATGTTCCCTGTACACAGGGTTCCAGAACCAAGGCTCAGTCAGGTTCCCAGGGCACAGTATTCCACAATCTAAACAGATGTCATGTTCCCAGGCCACAGTTTTCCAGAATCACGTCTGAGTCATGTTCCCAGGCCACAGGGATCCAGAATCAAACCTCAGTCATGTTGCCATGACATAGGGTACCACCATCAAACCTCAGTCATATTCCCAGGCCACAATTTTCCAGAATCAAGCCTGAGTCATATTCCCAGGCCGAAGGGATCGAGAATGAAACCTCAGTCATATTCCCAGGCCACAGGGTTCCAGAATCCACCGATGTCTTGTTCCCAGGCCACAGGGTTCCAGAACCAAGGCTCAGTCAGGTTCCCAGGGCACAGTATTCCACAATCTAAACAGATGTCATGTTCCCAGGCCACAATTTTCCAGAATCAAGCCTGAGTCATGTTCCCAGGCCGAAGGGATCCAGAATCAATCCTCAGTCAGTTTCCCAGGCTACAGGGTTCCAGAATAAAACCTCAGTCATGTTCCAAGTCCACAGGGTTCCAGAATGAATCCTCAGTTAGGTTCCCAGGTTACAGGGTTCCAGAATAAAACCTCAGTCATGTTCCCAGGCCACAGAGTTCCAGAATCCACCGATGTCATGTTCCCAGTCCACAGGGTTCCAGAATCAATCCTCAGTTATGTTCCCAGGCTACAGGGTTCCAGAATAAAACCTCAGTCATGTTCCCAGTCCACAGGGTTCCAGAACCAAGGCTCAGTCAGGTTCCCAGGGCACAGTATTCCACAATCTAAACAGATGTCATGTTTCCAGGCCACAGTTTTCCAGAATCACGCCTCAGTCATGTTCCCAGGCCACAGGGATCAAGAATCAAACGTCAGTCATGTTGCCAGGCCATAGGTTACACCATCAAACCTCAGACATGTTCCCAAGCCACAGGGTTACAGAATAAAACCGTTCTCATGTTTCAAGGCCACAGGGTACCAGAATCCACCGATGACATATTCCCAGGCAAAAGGGTTCCAGAATCAATCCTCAGTTAGGTTCCCAGGCTACAGGGTTCCAGAATAAAACCTCAGTCATGTTCCCATTCCATAGGGTTCCAGAACCTAGGTTCAGTCAGATTCCCAGGGCACAGTATTCCACAATCTAAAGAGATGTCATGTTCCCAAGCCACAGTTTTCCAGAATCTCGCCTCAGTCTTGTTCCCAGGCCACAGGGATGCAGAATCAAACCTCAGTCATGTTGCCAGGCCACAGGTTTCCACCATCAAACCTCAGACATGTTCCCAGGCCACAGGGTTCCAGAATCCACCGATGACATGTTCCCAGGCAACAGGGTTCCAGAGTCAATCCTCAGTTAGGTTCCCAGGCTACAGGGTTCCAGAATAAAACATCAGTCCTGTTCCACGTCCACAGGGTTCCAGAATCAATCCTCAGTTAGCTTCCCAGGCTACAGGGTTCCAGAATAATACCACAGTCATGTTCCCTGTACACAGGGTTCCAGAACCAAGGCTCAGTCAGGTTCCCAGGGCACAGTATTCCACAATCTAAACAGATGTCATGTTCCCAGGCCACAATTTTCCAGAATCAAGCCTGAGTCATGTTCCCAGGCCGAAGGGATCCAGAATCAATCCTCAGTCAGTTTCCCAGGCTACAGGGTTCCAGAATAAAACCTCAGTCATGTTCCAAGTCCACAGGGTTCCAGAATAAAACCTCAGTCATGTTCCCAGGCCACAGAGTTCCAGAATCCACCGATGTCATGTTCCCAGTCCACAGGGTTCCAGAATCAATCCTCAGTTATGTTCCCAGGCTACAGGGTTCCAGAATAAAACCTCAGTCATGTTCCCAGTCCACAGGGTTCCAAAACCAAGGCTCAGTCAGGTTCCCAGGGCACAGTATTCCACAATCTAAACAGATGTCATGTTCCCAGGCCACAGTTTTCCAGAATCACGCCTCAGTCATGTACCCAGGCCACAGGGATCCAGAATCAAACCTCAGTCATGTTGCCAGGCCATAGGGTAACACCATCAAACCTGAGTCATATTCCCAGGCCACAGGCTTCCAGAATCAAACGGATTTCATGTTCCCAGGCCACAGGGTTCCAGAATCCAACCGATGTAGTGTTCCCAGGCCAGAGGATTCCACAAGCAAACCTCAGTCGTGTTCCCAGGACACAGCTTTCCAGAATCAACCCGGTATCATATTCCCTGGCGACAGTCTTCCAGAATCTAACCTCAGTCATGTTGCCAGGCCACAGGTTTCCACCATCAAACCTCAGACATGTTCCCAGGCCACAGGGTTCCAGAATAAAACCGTTCTCATGAACCCAGGACACAGGGTTCCTGAATCCACCGATGACATGTTCCCAGGCAACAGGGTTCCAGAATCAATCCTCAGTTAGGATCCCAGGCTACAGGGTTCCAGAATAAAACCTCAGTCATGTTCCCAGGCCACAGGGATCCAGAATCAAACCTCAGTCATTTTGCCAGGCCATAGGGTACCGCCATCAAAGCTCAGTCATTTTCCCAGGCCACAAGTTTCCAGAATCAAACCGATGTCATGTTCCCAGGCCACAGGTTTCCACAATCTATCATCAGTCATGTTCCCAGGCCACAGGATTCCAGAAGCAAACCTCAGTCTTATTCCCAGGACACAGGTTTCCAGAATCAACCCGATATCATGTTCCCTGGCCACAGTCTTCCAGAATCAAACCTCAGTCATGTTCCAGGCCACAGGGTTCCAGAACCTAGGCTCAGTCAGGTTCCCAGGGCACAGTATTCCACAATCTAAACAGATGTCATGTTCCCAAGCCACAGTTTTCCAGAATCTCGCCTCAGTCATATTCCCAGGGCACAGGGATCCAGAATCAAACTTAAGTCATGTTGCCAGGCCATAGGGTACCACCATCAAACCTCTGTCATATTCCCAGTCCATATTTTTCCAGAATCACGCCTGAGTCATGTACCCAGGCCACAGGGATCCAGAATCAAACCTCAGTCATGTTGCCAGGCCATAGGGTACCACCATCAAACCTCAGTCATATTCCCGGGCCACAAGTTTCCAGAATCAAACCGATGTCATGTTCCCAGGCCACAGGATTCCAGAAGCAAACCTCAGTCTAGTTCCCAGGACACAAGTTTCCAGAATCAACCCGATATCATGTTCCCTGGCCACAGTCTTTCCCAATCAAACCTCAGTCAAGTTGCCAGGCCACAGGGTTCCACAATCTAACATCAGTCATCTTCCCAGGGCACAGTATTCCACAATCTAAACAGATGTCATGTTCCCAAGCCACAGTTTTCCAGAATCTCGCCTCAGTCATGTTCCCAGGCCACAGGGATCCAGAATCAAACCTCAGTCATGTCGGCAGGCCATAGGGTACCTCCATCAAACCTCAGTCATATTCCCAGTCCACAGGCTTCCAGAATCAAACGGATTTCATGTTCCCAGGCAACAGGGTTCCAGAATCCAAACCGATGTCATGTTCCCAGGCCACAGGATTCCACAATCTAATGTCAGTCATGTTCCCAGGCGACAGTCTTCCAGAATCAAACCTCAGTCATGTTGCCAGGCCACAGGTTTCCACCATCAAACCTCAGACATGTTCCCAGGCCACAGGGTTCCAGAATAAAACTGTTCTCATGTTCCCAGTCCACAGGGTTCCAGAATACACCGATGACATGTTCCCAGGCAACAGGGTTCCAGAATCAATCCTCAGTTAGGTTCCCAGGCTACAGGGTTCCAGAATAAAACCTCAGACATGTTACAAGTCCACAGGGTTCCAGAATCAATCCTCAGTTAGGTTCCCAGGCTACAGGGTTCCAGAATAAAACCTCAGTCATGCTCCACGTCCACAGGGTTCCAGAATCAATCCTCAGTTAAGTTCCCAGTCTACAGGGTTCCAGATTAAAACCTCAGTCATGTTCCCAGTCCACAGGGTTCCAGAACCAAGGCTCAGTCAGTTTCCCAGGGCACAGTATTCCACAATCTAAACAGATGTCATGTTCCCAAGCCACAGTTTTCTAGAATCTCGCCTCAGTCATGTTTCCAGGCCACAGGGATCCAGAATCAAACCTCAGTCATGTTGCCAGGCCATAGGGTACCACCATCAAACCTCAGTCATATTCCCAGGCCACAGGCTTCCAGAATCAAACGGATTTCATGTTCCCAGGCAAAAGGTTTCCAGAATCCAAACCGATGTTATGTTCCCAGGCCACAGCATTCCACAATCTAACCTCAGTCATGTTCCCAGGCCAGTGGTTTCCAGAATCAAACCTCAGCCATATTCCCAGGCCACAGGGTTCCAGAATCCACCGATGTCATGTTCCCAGGCCACAGGGTTCCAGAATCAATCCTCAGTTATGTTCCCAGGCTACAGGGTTCCAGAATAAAACCTCCGTCATGTTCCCAGTCCACAGGGTTCCAGAACCAAGGCTCAGTCAGGTTCCCAGGGCACAGTATTCCACAATCTAAACAGATGTCATGTTCCCAGGCCACAGTTTTACAGAATCACGCCTCAGTCATATCCCCAGGCCACAGGGATCCAGAATCTAACCTCAGTCATGTTGCCAGGCCATAGGGTACCACCATCAAACCTCAGTCATATTCCCGGGCCACAAGTTTCCGGAATCAAACCGATGTCATGTTCCCAGGCCGCAGGTTTCCACAATCTAACATCAGTAATGTTCCCAGGCCACAGGATTCCAGAAGCAAACCTCAGTCTTGTTCCCAGGACACAAGTTTCCAGAATCAACCCGATATTATGTTCCCTGGCCACAGTCTTTCCCAATCAAACCTCAGTCAAGTTGCCAGGCCACAGGGTTCCAGAACCTAGGCTCAGTCAGGATCCCTGGCACAGTGTTCCACAATCTAAACAGATGTCATGTTCCCAAGCCACAGTTTTCTAGAATCTCGCCTCAGTCATGTTTCCAGGCCACAGGGATCCAGAATCAAACCTCAGTCATGTTGCCAGTCATAGGTTACCACCATCAAACCTCAGTCATATTCCCAGTGCCAGGCTTCCAGAATCAAACGGATTTCATGTTCCCAGGCAAAAGGGTTCCAGAATCCAAACCGATGTCATGTTCCCAGGCCACAGGATTCCACAATCTAATGTCAGTCTTGTTCCCAGGCCACAGGTTTCCACAATCTAACATCAGTGATGTTCCCAGGCCAATGGTTTCCATAATCAAACCTCAGTCATATTCCCAGGCGACAGGGTTCCAGAATCCAACCGATGTAGTGTTCCCAGGCCACAGGATTCCACAAGCAAACCTCAGTCGTATTCCCAGGACACAGCTATCCAGAATCAACCCGATATCATGTTCCCAGGCGACAGTCTTCCAGAATCAAACCTCAGTCATGTTGCCAGGCCACAGGTTTCCACCATCAAACCTCAGACATGTTCCAAGGCCACAGGGTTCCAGAATAAAACCGTTCTCATGATCCCAGGACACAGGGTTCCTGAATCCACCGATGACATATTCCCAGGCAACAGGGTTCCAGAATCAATCCTCAGTTAGGTTCCTAGGCTACAGGGTTCCAGAATAAAACCTCAGTCATGTTCCCAGGTCACAGGGATACAGAATCAAACCTCAGTCATGTTGCCAGGCCATAGGGTACCACCATCAAACCTCAGTCATATTCCCAGGCCACAAGTTTCCAGAATCAAACCGATGTCACGTTCCCAGTCCACAGGATTCCAGAAGCAAACCTCAGTCTTATTCCCAGGACACAGGTTTCCAGAATCAACCCGATATCATGTTCCCTGGCCACAGTATTCCAGAATCAAACCTCAGTCATGTTCCAGGCCACAGGGTTCCAGAACCTAGGCTCAGACAGGTTCCCAGGGCACAGTATTCCACAATCTAAACAGATGTCATGTTCCCAAGACACAGTTTTCCAGAATCTCGCCTCAGTCATATTCCCAGGGCACAGGGATCCAGAATCAAACTTAAGTCATGTTGCCAGGCCATAGGGTACCACCATCAAACCTCAGTCATATTCCCAGGCCACAGGCTTCCAGAATCAAACGGATTTCATTTTCCCAGGCAACAGGTTTCCAGAATCCAAACCGATGTCATGTTCCCAGGCCACAGGATTCCACAATCTCACCTCAGTCATGTTCCCAGGCAAATGGCTTCCCGAATCAAACCTCAGTCATATTCCCAGGCCACAGGGTTCCAGAATCCACCGATGTCATGTTCCCAGGCCACAGGCTTCCCGAATCAATCCTCAGTTATGTTCCCAGGCTACAGGGTTCCAGAATAAAACCTCAGTTATGTTCCCAGTCCACAGGGTTCCAGAACCAAGGCTCAGTCAGTTTCCCAGGGCACAGTATTCCACAATCTAAACAGATGTCATGTTCCCTGGCCACAGTTTTCTAGAATCTCGCCTCAGTCATGTTCCCAGGTCAATGGTTTCCAGAATCAAACATCAGTTATATTCCCAGGCCACAGGCTTCCAGAATCCTCCCATGTCATGTTCCCAGGCCACAGGGTTCCAGAATCAATCCTCAGTTATGTTCCCAGGCTACAGGGTTCCAGAATAAAACCTCAGTCATGCTCCCAGTCCACAGGGTTCCAGAACCAAGGCTCAGTCAGGTTCCCAGTGCACAGTATTCCACAATCTAAACAGATGTCATGTTCCCAGTCCACATTTTTCCAGAATCCCGCCTGAGTCATGTTCCCAGGCCACAGGGATCTAGAATCAAACCTCAGTCATGTTGCCAGGCCATAGGCTACCACCATCAAACCTCAGTCATATTCCCAGGCCACAGGTTTCCAGAATCAAACCGATTTCATGTTCCCAGGCAACAGGGTACCAGAATCCAAACCGATGTCATGTTCCCAGGCCACAGGATTCCACAATCTAACCTCAGTCATGTTCCCAGGCCAAAGGTTTCCAGAATCAAACCTCAGTCATATTCCCAGGCCACAGGGTTCCAGAATCCACCGATGTCATGTTCCCAGGCCACAGGGATCCAGAATCAAACCTCAGTCATGTTGCCTTGCCATAGGGTACCACCATCAAACCTCTGTCATATTCCCAGTCCACATTTTTCCAGAATCACGCCTGAGTCATGTACCCAGGCCACAGGGATCCAGAATCAAACCTCAGTCATGTTGCCAGGCCATAGGGTACCACCATCAAACCTCAGTCATATTCCCTGGCCACAAGTTTCCAGAATCAAACCGATGTCATGTTCCCAGGCCACAGGTTTCCACAATCCAACATCAGTCATGTTCCCAGGCCACAGGATTCCAGAAACAAACCTCAGTCTAGTTCCCAGGACACAAGTTTCCAGAATCAACCCGATATCATGTTCCCTGGCCACAGTCTTTCCCAATCAAACCTCAGTCAAGTTGCCAGGCCACAGGGTTCCACAATCTAACATCAGTCATGTTCCCAGGGCACAGTATTCCACAATCTAAACAGATGTCATGTTCCCAAGCCACAGTTTTCCAGAATCTCGCCTCAGTCATGTTCCCAGGCCACAGGGATCCAGAATCAAACCTCAGTCATGTCGGCAGGCCATAGGGTACCTCCATCAAACCTCAGTCATATTCCCAGTCCACAGGCTTCCAGAATCAAACGGATTTCATGTTCCCAGGCAACAGGGTTCCAGAATCCAAACCGATGTCATGTTCCCAGGCCACAGGATTCCACAATCTAATGTCAGTCATGTTCCCAGGCCACAGGTTTCCACAATCTAACATCAGTCATGTTCCCAGGCCAATGGTTTCCAGAATCAAACCTCAGTCATATTCCCAGGCCACAGGGTTCCAGAATCCAACCGATGTCGTGTTCCCAGGCCACAGGATTCCACAAACAAACCTCAGTCGTGTTCCCAGGACACAGCTTTCCAGAATCAACCCGATATCATGTTCCCTGGCGACCGTCTTCCAGAATCAAACCTCACTCATGTTGCCAGGCCACAGGTTTCCACCATCAAACCTCAGACATGTTCCCAGGACACAGGGTTCCAGAATAAAACTGTTCTCATGTTCCCAGGCCACAGGGTTCCAGAATACACCGATGACATGTTCCCAGGCAACAGGGTTCCAGAATCAATCCTCAGTTAGGTTCCCAGGCTACAGGGTTCCAGAATAAAACCTCAGACATGTTACAAGTCCACAGGGTTCCAGAATCAATCCTCAGTTAGGTTCCCAGGCTACAGGGTTCCAGAATAAAACCTCAGTCATGCTCCACGTCCACAGGGTTCCAGAATCAATCCTCAGTTAAGTTCCCAGGCTACAGGGTTCCAGATTAAAACCTCAGTCATGTTCCCAGTCCACAGGGTTCCAGAACCAAGGCTCAGTCAGTTTCCCAGGGCACAGTATTCCACAATCTAAACAGATGTCATGTTCCCAAGCCCCATTTTTTTAGAATCTCGCCTCTGTCATGTTTCCAGGCCACAGGGATCCAGAATCAAACCTCAGTCATGTTGCGAGGCCATAGGGTACCACCATCAAACCTCAGTCATATTCCCAGGCCACAGGCTTCCAGAATCAAACGGATTTCATGTTCCCAGGCAAAACGTTTCCAGAATACAAACCGATGTCATGTTCCCAGGCCACAGGATTCCACAATCTAACCTCAGTCATGTTCCCAGGCCAGTGGTTTCCAGAATTTAACCTCAGCCATATTCCCAGGCCACAGGGTTCCAGAATCCACCGATGTCATGTTCCCAGGCCACAGGGTTCCAGAATCAATCCTCAGTTATGTTCCCAGGCTACAGGGTTCCAGAATAAAACCTCCGTCATGTTCCCAGTCCACAGGGTTCCAGAACCAAGGCTCAGTCAGGTTCCCAGGGCACAGTATTCCACAATCTAAACAGATGTCATGTTCCCAAGCCACAGTTTTCCAGAATCACGCCTCAGTCATGTTCCCAGGCCACAGGGATCCAGAATCAAACCTCAGTCATGTTGCCAGGCCATAGGGTACCACCATCAAAGCTCAGTCATATTCCCAGGCCACAAGTTTCCAGAATCAAACCGATGTCACGTTCCCAGGCCACAGGTTTCCACAATCTATCATCAGTCATGTTCACAGGCCACAGGATTCCAGAAGCAAACCTCAGTCTTATTCCCAGGACACAGGTTTCCAGAATCAACCCGATATCATGTTCCCTGGCCACAGTCTTCCAGAATAAAACCTAAGTTATGTTCCCAGTCCACAGGGTTCCAGAACCAAGGCTCAGTCAGGTTCCCAGGGCACAGTATTCCACAATCTAAACAGATGTCATGTTCCCAAGCCACAGTTTTCCAGAATCTCGCCTCAGTCATGTTCCCAGGCCACAGGGATCCAGAATCAAACCTCAGTCATGTCGGCAGGCCATAGGGTACCTCCATCAAACCTCAGTCATATTCCCAGTCCACAGGCTTCCAGAATCAAACGGATTTCATGTTCCCAGGCAACAGGGTTCCAGAATCCAAACCGATGTCATGTTCCCAGGCCACAGGATTCCACAATCTAATGTCAGTCATGTTCCCAGGCGACAGTCTTCCAGAATCAAACCTCAGTCATGTTGCCAGGCCACAGGTTTCCACCATCAAACCTCAGACATGTTCCCAGGCCACAGGGTTCCAGAATAAAACTGTTCTCATGTTCCCAGTCCACAGGGTTCCATAATACACCGATGACATGTTCCCAGGCAACAGGGTTCCAGAATCAATCCTCAGTTAGGTTCCCAGGCTACAGGGTTCCAGAATAAAACCTCAGACATGTTACAAGTCCACAGGGTTCCAGAATCAATCCTCAGTTAGGTTCCCAGGCTACAGGGTTCCAGAATAAAACCTCAGTCATGCTCCACGTCCACAGGGTTCCAGAATCAATCCTCAGTTAAGTTCCCAGGCTACAGGGTTCCAGATTAAAACCTCAGTCATGTTCCCAGTCCACAGGGTTCCAGAACCAAGGCTCAGTCAGTTTCCCAGGGCACAGTATTCCACAATCTAAACAGATGTCATGTTCCCAAGCCACAGTTTTCTAGAATCTCGCCTCAGTCATGTTTCCAGGCCACAGGGATCCAGAATCAAACCTCAGTCATGTTGCCAGGCCATAGGGTACCACCATCAAACCTCAGTCATATTCCCAGGCCACAGGCTTCCAGAATCAAACGGATTTCATGTTCCCAGGCAAAAGGTTTCCAGAATCCAAACCGATGTTATGTTCCCAGGCCACAGCATTCCACAATCTAACCTCAGTCATGTTCCCAGGCCAGTGGTTTCCAGAATCAAACCTCAGCCATATTCCCAGGCCACAGGGTTCCAGAATCCACCGATGTCATGTTCCCAGGCCACAGGGTTCCAGAATCAATCCTCAGTTATGTTCCCAGGCTACAGGGTTCCAGAATAAAACCTCCGTCATGTTCCCAGTCCACAGGGTTCCAGAACCAAGGCTCAGTCAGGTTCCCAGGGCACAGTATTCCACAATCTAAACAGATGTCATGTTCCCAGGCCACAGTTTTCCAGAATCACGCCTCAGTCATATCCCCAGGCCACAGGGATCCAGAATCTAACCTCAGTCATGTTGCCAGGCCATAGGGTACCACCATCAAACCTCAGTCATATTCCCGGGCCACAAGTTTCCGGAATCAAACCGATGTCATGTTCCCAGGCCGCAGGTTTCCACAATCTAACATCAGTAATGTTCCCAGGCCACAGGATTCCAGAAGCAAACCTCAGTCTTGTTCCCAGGACACAAGTTTCCAGAATCAACCCGATATTATGTTCCCTGGCCACAGTCTTTCCCAATCAAACCTCAGTCAAGTTGCCAGGCCACAGGGTTCCAGAACCTAGGCTCAGTCAGGATCCCTGGCACAGTGTTCCACAATCTAAACAGATGTCATGTTCCCAAGCCACAGTTTTCTAGAATCTCGCCTCAGTCATGTTTCCAGGCCACAGGGATCCAGAATCAAACCTCAGTCATGTTGCCAGTCATAGGTTACCACCATCAAACCTCAGTCATATTCCCAGTGCCAGGCTTCCAGAATCAAACGGATTTCATGTTCCCAGGCAAAAGGGTTCCAGAATCCAAACCGATGTCATGTTCCCAGGCCACAGGATTCCACAATCTAATGTCAGTCTTGTTCCCAGGCCACAGGTTTCCACAATCTAACATCAGTGATGTTCCCAGGCCAATGGTTTCCATAATCAAACCTCAGTCATATTCCCAGGCGACAGGGTTCCAGAATCCAACCGATGTAGTGTTCCCAGGCCACAGGATTCCACAAGCAAACCTCAGTCGTATTCCCAGGACACAGCTATCCAGAATCAACCCGATATCATGTTCCCAGGCGACAGTCTTCCAGAATCAAACCTCAGTCATGTTGCCAGGCCACAGGTTTCCACCATCAAACCTCAGACATGTTCCAAGGCCACAGGGTTCCAGAATAAAACCGTTCTCATGATCCCAGGACACAGGGTTCCTGAATCCACCGATGACATATTCCCAGGCAACAGGGTTCCAGAATCAATCCTCAGTTAGGTTCCTAGGCTACAGGGTTCCAGAATAAAACCTCAGTCATGTTCCCAGGCCACAGGGATCCAGAATCAAACCTCAGTCATGTTGCCAGGCCATAGGGTACCACCATCAAACCTCAGTCATATTCCCAGGCCACAAGTTTCCAGAATCAAACCGATGTCACGTTCCCAGTCCACAGGTTTCCACAATCTATCATCAGTCATGTTCCCAGGCCACAGGATTCCAGAAGCAAACCTCAGTCTTATTCCCAGGACACAGGTTTCCAGAATCAACCCGATATCATGTTCCCTGGCCACAGTATTCCAGAATCAAACCTCAGTCATGTTCCAGGCCACAGGGTTCCAGAACCTAGGCTCAGACAGGTTCCCAGGGCACAGTATTCCACAATCTAAACAGATGTCATGTTCCCAAGCCACAGTTTTCCAGAATCTCGCCTCAGTCATATTCCCAGGGCACAGGGATCCAGAATCAAACTTAAGTCATGTTGCCAGGCCATAGGGTACCACCATCAAACCTCAGTCATATTCCCAGGCCACAGGCTTCCAGAATCAAACGGATTTCATTTTCCCAGGCAACAGGTTTCCAGAATCCAAACCGATGTCATGTTCCCAGGCCACAGGATTCCACAATCTCACCTCAGTCATGTTCCCAGGCAAATGGCTTCCCGAATCAAACCTCAGTCATATTCCCAGGCCACAGGGTTCCAGAATCCACCGATGTCATGTTCCCAGGCCACAGGCTTCCCGAATCAATCCTCAGTTATGTTCCCAGGCTACAGGGTTCCAGAATAAAACCTCAGTTATGTTCCCAGTCCACAGGGTTCCAGAACCAAGGCTCAGTCAGTTTCCCAGGGCACAGTATTCCACAATCTAAACAGATGTCATGTTCCCTGGCCACAGTTTTCTAGAATCTCGCCTCAGTCATGTTCCCAGGTCAATGGTTTCCAGAATCAAACATCAGTTATATTCCCAGGCCACAGGCTTCCAGAATCCTCCCATGTCATGTTCCCAGGCCACAGGGTTCCAGAATCAATCCTCAGTTATGTTCCCAGGCTACAGGGTTCCAGAATAAAACCTCAGTCATGCTCCCAGTCCACAGGGTTCCAGAACCAAGGCTCAGTCAGGTTCCCAGTGCACAGTATTCCACAATCTAAACAGATGTCATGTTCCCAGTCCACATTTTTCCAGAATCCCGCCTGAGTCATGTTCCCAGGCCACAGGGATCTAGAATCAAACCTCAGTCATGTTGCCAGGCCATAGGCTACCACCATCAAACCTCAGTCATATTCCCAGGCCACAGGTTTCCAGAATCAAACCGATTTCATGTTCCCAGGCAACAGGGTACCAGAATCCAAACCGATGTCATGTTCCCAGGCCACAGGATTCCACAATCTAACCTCAGTCATGTTCCCAGGCCAAAGGTTTCCAGAATCAAACCTCAGTCATATTCCCAGGCCACAGGGTTCCAGAATCCACCGATGTCATGTTCCCAGGCCACAGGGATCCAGAATCAAACCTCAGTCATGTTGCCTTGCCATAGGGTACCACCATCAAACCTCTGTCATATTCCCAGTCCACATTTTTCCAGAATCACGCCTGAGTCATGTACCCAGGCCACAGGGATCCAGAATCAAACCTCAGTCATGTTGCCAGGCCATAGGGTACCACCATCAAACCTCAGTCATATTCCCTGGCCACAAGTTTCCAGAATCAAACCGATGTCATGTTCCCAGGCCACAGGTTTCCACAATCCAACATCAGTCATGTTCCCAGGCCACAGGATTCCAGAAGCAAACCTCAGTCTAGTTCCCAGGACACAAGTTTCCAGAATCAACCCGATATCATGTTCCCTGGCCACAGTCTTTCCCAATCAAACCTCAGTCAAGTTGCCAGGCCACAGGGTTCCACAATCTAACATCAGTCATGTTCCCAGGGCACAGTATTCCACAATCTAAACAGATGTCATGTTCCCAAGCCACAGTTTTCCAGAATCTCGCCTCAGTCATGTTCCCAGGCCACAGGGATCCAGAATCAAACCTCAGTCATGTCGGCAGGCCATAGGGTACCTCCATCAAACCTCAGTCATATTCCCAGTCCACAGGCTTCCAGAATCAAACGGATTTCATGTTCCCAGGCAACAGGGTTCCAGAATCCAAACCGATGTCATGTTCCCAGGCCACAGGATTCCACAATCTAATGTCAGTCATGTTCCCAGGCCACAGGTTTCCACAATCTAACATCAGTCATGTTCCCAGGCCAATGGTTTCCAGAATCAAACCTCAGTCATATTCCCAGGCCACAGGGTTCCAGAATCCAACCGATGTCGTGTTCCCAGGCCACAGGATTCCACAAACAAACCTCAGTCGTGTTCCCAGGACACAGCTTTCCAGAATCAACCCGATATCATGTTCCCTGGCGACCGTCTTCCAGAATCAAACCTCACTCATGTTGCCAGGCCACAGGTTTCCACCATCAAACCTCAGACATGTTCCCAGGACACAGGGTTCCAGAATAAAACTGTTCTCATGTTCCCAGGCCACAGGGTTCCAGAATCAATCCTCAGTTAGGTTCCCAGGCTACAGGGTTCCAGAATAAAACCTCAGACATGTTACAAGTCCACAGGGTTCCAGAATCAATCCTCAGTTAGGTTCCCAGGCTACAGGGTTCCAGAATAAAACCTCAGTCATGCTCCACGTCCACAGGGTTCCAGAATCAATCCTCAGTTAAGTTCCCAGGCTACAGGGTTCCAGATTAAAACCTCAGTCATGTTCCCAGTCCACAGGGTTCCAGAACCAAGGCTCAGTCAGTTTCCCAGGGCACAGTATTCCACAATCTAAACAGATGTCATGTTCCCAAGCCCCATTTTTTTAGAATCTCGCCTCAGTCATGTTTCCAGGCCACAGGGATCCAGAATCAAACCTCAGTCATGTTGCGAGGCCATAGGGTACCACCATCAAACCTCAGTCATATTCCCAGGCCACAGGCTTCCAGAATCAAACGGATTTCATGTTCCCAGGCAAAACGTTTCCAGAATACAAACCGATGTCATGTTCCCAGGCCACAGGATTCCACAATCTAACCTCAGTCATGTTCCCAGGCCAGTGGTTTCCAGAATTTAACCTCAGCCATATTCCCAGGCCACAGGGTTCCAGAATCCACCGATGTCATGTTCCCAGGCCACAGGGTTCCAGAATCAATCCTCAGTTATGTTCCCAGGCTACAGGGTTCCAGAATAAAACCTCCGTCATGTTCCCAGTCCACAGGGTTCCAGAACCAAGGCTCAGTCAGGTTCCCAGGGCACAGTATTCCACAATCTAAACAGATGTCATGTTCCCAAGCCACAGTTTTCCAGAATCACGCCTCAGTCATGTTCCCAGGCCACAGGGATCCAGAATCAAACCTCAGTCATGTTGCCAGGCCATAGGGTACCACCATCAAACCTCAGTCATATTCCCAGTCCACAGGCTTCCAGAATCAAACGGATTTCATGTTCCCAGGCAACAGGGTTCCAGAATCCAAACCGATGTCATGTTCCCAGGCCACAGGATTCCACAATCTAATGTCAGTCATGTTCCCAGGCCACAGGTTTCCACAATCTAACATCAGTCATGTTCCCAGGCCAATGGTTTCCAGAATCAAACCTCAGTCATATTCCCAGGCCACAGGGTTCCAGAATCCAACCGATGTCGTGTTCCCAGGCCACAGGATTCCACAAACAAACCTCAGTCGTGTTCCCAGGACACAGCTTTCCAGAATCAACCCGATATCATGTTCCCTGGCGACCGTCTTCCAGAATCAAACCTCACTCATGTTGCCAGGCCACAGGTTTCCACCATCAAACCTCAGACATGTTCCCAGGACACAGGGTTCCAGAATAAAACTGTTCTCATGTTCCCAGGCCACAGGGTTCCAGAATACACCGATGACATGTTCCCAGGCAACAGGGTTCCAGAATCAATCCTCAGTTAGGTTCCCAGGCTACAGGGTTCCAGAATAAAACCTCAGACATGTTACAAGTCCACAGGGTTCCAGAATCAATCCTCAGTTAGGTTCCCAGGCTACAGGGTTCCAGAATAAAACCTCAGTCATGCTCCACGTCCACAGGGTTCCAGAATCAATCCTCAGTTAAGTTCCCAGGCTACAGGGTTCCAGAATAAAACCTCCGTCATGTTCCCAGTCCACAGGGTTCCAGAACCAAGGCTCAGTCAGGTTCCCAGGGCACAGTATTCCACAATCTAAACAGATGTCATGTTCCCAAGCCACAGTTTTCCAGAATCACGCCTCAGTCATGTTCCCAGGCCACAGGGATCCAGAATCAAACCTCAGTCATGTTGCCAGGCCATAGGGTACCACCATCAAACCTCAGTCATATTCCCAGGCCACAGGCTTCCAGAATCAAACGGATTTCATGTTCCCAGGCAAAACGTTTCCAGAATACAAACCGATGTCATGTTCCCAGGCCACAGGATTCCACAATCTAACCTCAGTCATGTTCCCAGGCCAGTGGTTTCCAGAATTTAACCTCAGCCATATTCCCAGGCCACAGGCTTCCAGAATCCACCGATGTCACGTTCCCAGGCCACAGGTTTCCACAATCTATCATCAGTCATGTTCACAGGCCACAGGATTCCAGAAGCAAACCTCAGTCTTATTCCCAGGACACAGGTTTCCAGAATCAACCCGATATCATGTTCCCTGGCCACAGTCTTCCAGAATAAAACCTAAGTTATGTTCCCAGTCCACAGGGTTCCAGAACCAAGGCTCAGTCAGTTTCCCAGGGCACAGTATTCCACAATCTAAACAGATGTCATGTTCCCAGGCCACAGTTTTCTAGAATCTCGCCTCAGTCATGTTCCCAGGTCAATGGTTTCCAGAATCAAACCTCAGTTATATTCCCAGGCCACAGGTTTCCAGAATCCTCCGATGTCATGTTCCCAGGCCACAGGGTTCCAGAATCAATCCTCAGTTATGTTCCCAGGCTACAGGGTTCCAGAATAAAACCTCAGTCATGTTCCCAGTCCACAGGTTTCCAGAACCAAGGCTCAGTCAGGTTCCCAGTGCACAGTATTCCACAATCTAAACAGATGTCATGTTCCCAGTCCACATTTTTCCAGAATCCCGCCTGAGTCATGTTCCCAGGCCACAGGGATCTAGAATCAAACCTCAGTCATGTTGCCAGGCCATAGGCTACCACCATCAAACCTCAGTCATATTCCCAGGCCACAGGTTTCCAGAATCAAACCGATTTCATGTTCCCAGGCAACAGGGTACCAGAATCCAAACCGATGTCATGTTCCCAGGCCACAGGATTCCACAATCTAACCTCAGTCATGTTCCCAGGCCAAAGGTTTCCAGAATCAAACCTCAGTCATATTCCCAGGCCACAGGGTTCCAGAATCCACCGATGTCATGTTCCAAGGCCACAGCGATCCAGAATCAAACCTCAGTCATGTTGCCTTGCCATAGGGTACCACCATCAAACCTCTGTCATATTTCCAGTCCACATTTTTCCAGAATCACGCCTGAGTCCTGTACCCAGGCCACAGGGATCCAGAATCAAACCTCAGTCATGTTGCCAGGCCATAGGGTACCACCATCAAACCTCAGTCATATTCCCGGGCCACAAGTTTCCAGAATCAAACCGATGTCATGTTCCCAGGCCATAGGATTCCAGAAGCAAACCTCAGTCTTGTTCCCAGGACACAAGTTTTCAGAATCAACCCGATATCATGTTCCCTGGCCACAGTCTTTCCCAATCAAACCTCAGTCAAGTTGCCAGGCCACAGGGTTCCACAATCTAAAATCAGTCATGTTCCCAGGCCAATGGTTTCCAGAATCAAACCTCAGTCATATTCCCAGGCCACAGGGTTCCAGAATCCAACCGATGTCGTGTTCCCAGGCCACAGGATTCCACAAGCAAACCTTAGTCGTGTTCCCAGGACACAGCTTTCCAGAATCAACCCGATAATATGTTCCCTGGCGACCGTCTTCCAGAATCAAACCTCAGTCATGTTGCCAGGACACAGGGTTCCAGAATAAAACCGTTCTCATGTTCCCAGGCCACAGGGTTCCAGAATCCACCGATGATATGTTCCCAGGCAACAGGGTTCCAGAATCAATCCTCAGTCAGGTTCCCAGGCTACAGGGTTCCAGAATAAAACCTCAGTCATGTTCCCAGTCCACAGGGTTCCAGAACCAAGGCTCAGTCAGTTTCCCAGGGCACAGTATTCCACAATCTAAACAAATGTCATGTTCCCAGGCCAAAGTTTTCCAGAATCACGCCTCAGTCATGTTCCAAGGCCACAGGGATAAAGAATCAAACCTCAGTCATGTTGCCAGGCCATTGGGTACCACCATCAAACCTCAGTCATATTCCCAGGCCACAAGTTTCCAGAATCAAACCGATGTCATATTCCCAGGACACAGGTTTCCAGAATCAACCCGATATCATGTTCCCTGGCCACAGTCTTCCAGAATCAAACCTCAGTCATGTTCCAGGCCACAGGGTTCCAGAACCAAAGCTCAGCCAGGTTCCCAGGGCAGAGTATTCCACAATCTTAACAGATGTCATATTCCCAGGCCACAGTTTTCCAGAATCACACCTCAGTCATGTTCCCAGGCCACAGGGATCCAGAATCAAACCTCAGTCATGTTGCCTTGCCATAGGGTACCACCATCAAACCTCTGTCATATTCCCAGTCCACATTTTTCCAGAATCACGCCTGAGTCATGTACCCAGGCCACAGGGATCCAGAATCAAACCTCAGTCATGTTGCCAGGCCATAGGGTACCACCATCAAACCTCAGTCATATTCCCTGGCCACAAGTTTCCAGAATCAAACCGATGTCATGTTCCCAGGCCACAGGTTTCCACAATCCAACATCAGTCATGTTCCCAGGCCACAGGATTCCAGAAGCAAACCTCAGTCTAGTTCCCAGGACACAAGTTTCCAGAATCAACCCGATATCATGTTCCCTGGCCACAGTCTTTCCCAATCAAACCTCAGTCAAGTTGCCAGGCCACAGGGTTCCACAATCTAACATCAGTCATCTTCCCAGGGCACAGTATTCCACAATCTAAACAGATGTCATGTTCCCAAGCCACAGTTTTCCAGAATCTCGCCTCAGTCATGTTCCCAGGCCACAGGGATCCAGAATCAAACCTCAGTCATGTCGGCAGGCCATAGGGTACCTCCATCAAACCTCAGTCATATTCCCAGTCCACAGGCTTCCAGAATCAAACGGATTTCATGTTCCCAGGCAACAGGGTTCCAGAATCCAAACCGATGTCATGTTCCCAGGCCACAGGATTCCACAATCTAATGTCAGTCATGTTCCCAGGCCACAGGTTTCCACAATCTAACATCAGTCATGTTCCCAGGCCAATGGTTTCCAGAATCAAACCTCAGTCATATTCCCAGGCCACAGGGTTCCAGAATCCAACCGATGTCGTGTTCCCAGGCCACAGGATTCCACAAACAAACCTCAGTCGTGTTCCCAGGACACAGCTTTCCAGAATCAACCCGATATCATGTTCCCTGGCGACCGTCTTCCAGAATCAAACCTCACTCATGTTGCCAGGCCACAGGTTTCCACCATCAAACCTCAGACATGTTCCCAGGACACAGGGTTCCAGAATAAAACTGTTCTCATGTTCCCAGGCCACAGGGTTCCAGAATCAATCCTCAGTTAGGTTCCCAGGCTACAGGGTTCCAGAATAAAACCTCAGACATGTTACAAGTCCACAGGGTTCCAGAATCAATCCTCAGTTAGGTTCCCAGGCTACAGGGTTCCAGAATAAAACCTCAGTCATGCTCCACGTCCACAGGGTTCCAGAATCAATCCTCAGTTAAGTTCCCAGGCTACAGGGTTCCAGATTAAAACCTCAGTCATGTTCCCAGTCCACAGGGTTCCAGAACCAAGGCTCAGTCAGTTTCCCAGGGCACAGTATTCCACAATCTAAACAGATGTCATGTTCCCAAGCCCCATTTTTTTAGAATCTCGCCTCAGTCATGTTTCCAGGCCACAGGGATCCAGAATCAAACCTCAGTCATGTTGCGAGGCCATAGGGTACCACCATCAAACCTCAGTCATATTCCCAGGCCACAGGCTTCCAGAATCAAACGGATTTCATGTTCCCAGGCAAAACGTTTCCAGAATACAAACCGATGTCATGTTCCCAGGCCACAGGATTCCACAATCTAACCTCAGTCATGTTCCCAGGCCAGTGGTTTCCAGAATTTAACCTCAGCCATATTCCCAGGCCACAGGGTTCCAGAATCCACCGATGTCATGTTCCCAGGCCACAGGGTTCCAGAATCAATCCTCAGTTATGTTCCCAGGCTACAGGGTTCCAGAATAAAACCTCCGTCATGTTCCCAGTCCACAGGGTTCCAGAACCAAGGCTCAGTCAGGTTCCCAGGGCACAGTATTCCACAATCTAAACAGATGTCATGTTCCCAAGCCACAGTTTTCCAGAATCACGCCTCAGTCATGTTCCCAGGCCACAGGGATCCAGAATCAAACCTCAGTCATGTTGCCAGGCCATAGGGTACCACCATCAAACCTCAGTCATATTCCCAGTCCACAGGCTTCCAGAATCAAACGGATTTCATGTTCCCAGGCAACAGGGTTCCAGAATCCAAACCGATGTCATGTTCCCAGGCCACAGGATTCCACAATCTAATGTCAGTCATGTTCCCAGGCCACAGGTTTCCACAATCTAACATCAGTCATGTTCCCAGGCCAATGGTTTCCAGAATCAAACCTCAGTCATATTCCCAGGCCACAGGGTTCCAGAATCCAACCGATGTCGTGTTCCCAGGCCACAGGATTCCACAAACAAACCTCAGTCGTGTTCCCAGGACACAGCTTTCCAGAATCAACCCGATATCATGTTCCCTGGCGACCGTCTTCCAGAATCAAACCTCACTCATGTTGCCAGGCCACAGGTTTCCACCATCAAACCTCAGACATGTTCCCAGGACACAGGGTTCCAGAATAAAACTGTTCTCATGTTCCCAGGCCACAGGGTTCCAGAATACACCGATGACATGTTCCCAGGCAACAGGGTTCCAGAATCAATCCTCAGTTAGGTTCCCAGGCTACAGGGTTCCAGAATAAAACCTCAGACATGTTACAAGTCCACAGGGTTCCAGAATCAATCCTCAGTTAGGTTCCCAGGCTACAGGGTTCCAGAATAAAACCTCAGTCATGCTCCACGTCCACAGGGTTCCAGAATCAATCCTCAGTTAAGTTCCCAGGCTACAGGGTTCCAGAATAAAACCTCCGTCATGTTCCCAGTCCACAGGGTTCCAGAACCAAGGCTCAGTCAGGTTCCCAGGGCACAGTATTCCACAATCTAAACAGATGTCATGTTCCCAAGCCACAGTTTTCCAGAATCACGCCTCAGTCATGTTCCCAGGCCACAGGGATCCAGAATCAAACCTCAGTCATGTTGCCAGGCCATAGGGTACCACCATCAAACCTCAGTCATATTCCCAGGCCACAGGCTTCCAGAATCAAACGGATTTCATGTTCCCAGGCAAAACGTTTCCAGAATACAAACCGATGTCATGTTCCCAGGCCACAGCATTCCACAATCTAACCTCAGTCATGTTCCCAGGCCAGTGGTTTCCAGAATTTAACCTCAGCCATATTCCCAGGCCACAGGCTTCCAGAATCCACCGATGTCACGTTCCCAGGCCACAGGTTTCCACAATCTATCATCAGTCATGTTCACAGGCCACAGGATTCCAGAAGCAAACCTCAGTCTTATTCCCAGGACACAGGTTTCCAGAATCAACCCGATATCATGTTCCCTGGCCACAGTCTTCCAGAATAAATCCTAAGTTATGTTCCCAGTCCACAGGGTTCCAGAACCAAGGCTCAGTCAGTTTCCCAGGGCACAGTATTCCACAATCTAAACAGATGTCATGTTCCCAGGCCACAGTTTTCTAGAATCTCGCCTCAGTCATGTTCCCAGGTCAATGGTTTCCAGAATCAAACCTCAGTTATATTCCCAGGCCACAGGTTTCCAGAATCCTCCGATGTCATGTTCCCAGGCCACAGGGTTCCAGAATCAATCCTCAGTTATGTTCCCAGGCTACAGGGTTCCAGAATAAAACCTCAGTCATGTTCCCAGTCCACAGGTTTCCAGAACCAAGGCTCAGTCAGGTTCCCAGTGCACAGTATTCCACAATCTAAACAGATGTCATGTTCCCAGTCCACATTTTTCCAGAATCCCGCCTGAGTCATGTTCCCAGGCCACAGGGATCTAGAATCAAACCTCAGTCATGTTGCCAGGCCATAGGCTACCACCATCAAACCTCAGTCATATTCCCAGGCCACAGGTTTCCAGAATCAAACCGATTTCATGTTCCCAGGCAACAGGGTACCAGAATCCAAACCGATGTCATGTTCCCAGGCCACAGGATTCCACAATCTAACCTCAGTCATGTTCCCAGGCCAAAGGTTTCCAGAATCAAACCTCAGTCATATTCCCAGGCCACAGGGTTCCAGAATCCACCGATGTCATGTTCCAAGGCCACAGCGATCCAGAATCAAACCTCAGTCATGTTGCCTTGCCATAGGGTACCACCATCAAACCTCTGTCATATTTCCAGTCCACATTTTTCCAGAATCACGCCTGAGTCCTGTACCCAGGCCACAGGGATCCAGAATCAAACCTCAGTCATGTTGCCAGGCCATAGGGTACCACCATCAAACCTCAGTCATATTCCCGGGCCACAAGTTTCCAGAATCAAACCGATGTCATGTTCCCAGGCCATAGGATTCCAGAAGCAAACCTCAGTCTTGTTCCCAGGACACAAGTTTTCAGAATCAACCCGATATCATGTTCCCTGGCCACAGTCTTTCCCAATCAAACCTCAGTCAAGTTGCCAGGCCACAGGGTTCCACAATCTAAAATCAGTCATGTTCCCAGGCCAATGGTTTCCAGAATCAAACCTCAGTCATATTCCCAGGCCACAGGGTTCCAGAATCCAACCGATGTCGTGTTCCCAGGCCACAGGATTCCACAAGCAAACCTTAGTCGTGTTCCCAGGACACAGCTTTCCAGAATCAACCCGATAATATGTTCCCTGGCGACCGTCTTCCAGAATCAAACCTCAGTCATGTTGCCAGGACACAGGGTTCCAGAATAAAACCGTTCTCATGTTCCCAGGCCACAGGGTTCCAGAATCCACCGATGATATGTTCCCAGGCAACAGGGTTCCAGAATCAATCCTCAGTCAGTTTCCCAGGCTACAGGGTTCCAGAATAAAACCTCAGTCATGTTCCCAGTCCACAGGGTTCCAGAACCAAGGCTCAGTCAGTTTCCCAGGGCACAGTATTCCACAATCTAAACAAATGTCATGTTCCCAGGCCAAAGTTTTCCAGAATCACGCCTCAGTCATGTTCCAAGGCCACAGGGATAAAGAATCAAACCTCAGTCATGTTGCCAGGCCATTGGGTACCACCATCAAACCTCAGTCATATTCCCAGGCCACAAGTTTCCAGAATCAAACCGATGTCATATTCCCAGGACACAGGTTTCCAGAATCAACCCGATATCATGTTCCCTGGCCACAGTCTTCCAGAATCAAACCTCAGTCATGTTCCAGGCCACAGGGTTCCAGAACCAAAGCTCAGCCAGGTTCCCAGGGCAGAGTATTCCACAATCTTAACAGATGTCATATTCCCAGGCCACAGTTTTCCAGAATCACACCTCAGTCATGTTCCCAGGCCACAGGGATCCAGAATCAAACCTCAGTCATTTTGCCAGGCCGTAGGGTACCACCAGCAAACCTCAGTCATATTCCCAGGCCACAAGTTTCCAGAATCAAAACGATGTCATGTTCCCAGGCCACAGGGTTCCAGAATCCACCGATGTCATGTTCCCAGTCCACAGGGTTCCAGAACCAAGGCTCAGTCATTTTCCCAGCGCACAGTATTCCACAATCTAAACAGATGTCATGTTCCCAGGCCACAGTTTTCCAGAATCACGTCTGAGTCATGTTCCCAGGCCACAGGGATCCAGAATCAAACCTCAGTCATGTTGCCATGACATAGGGTACCACCATCAAACCTCAGTCATATTCCCAGGCCACAATTTTCCAGAATCAAGCCTGAGTCATATTCCCAGGCCGAAGGGATCGAGAATGAAACCTCAGTCATATTCCCAGGCCACAGGGTTCCAGAATCCACCGATGTCTTGTTCCCAGGCCACAGGGTTCCAGAACCAAGGCTCAGTCAGGTTCCCAGGGCACAGTATTCCACAATCTAAACAGATGTCATGTTCCCAGGCCACAATTTTCCAGAATCAAGCCTGAGTCATGTTCCCAGGCCGAAGGGATCCAGAATCAATCCTCAGTCAGTTTCCCAGGCTACAGGGTTCCAGAATAAAACCTCAGTCATGTTCCAAGTCCACAGGGTTCCAGAATGAATCCTCAGTTAGGTTCCCAGGTTACAGGGTTCCAGAATAAAACCTCAGTCATGTTCCCAGGCCACAGAGTTCCAGAATTCACCGATGTCATGTTCCCAGTCCACAGGGTTCCATAATCAATCCTCAGTTATGTTCCCAGGCTACAGGGTTCCAGAATAAAACCTCAGTCATGTTCCCAGTCCACAGGGTTCCAAAACCAAGGCTCAGTCAGGTTCCCAGGCCACAGGATTCCACAATCTAACATCAGTCAATTTCCCAGGCCAATGGCTTCCAGAATCAAACCTCAGTCATATTCCCAGGCCACAGGTTTCCAGAATCCACCGATGTCATGTTCCCAGGCCACAGGGTTCCAGAATCAATCCTCAATTATGTTCCCAGGCTACAGGCTTCCAGAATAAAACCTCAGTCATGTTCCCTGTCCACAGGGTTCCAGAACCAAGGCTCAGTCAGGTTCCCAGGGCACAGTATTCCACAATCTAAACAGATGTCATGTTTCCAGGCCACAGTTTTCCAGAATCACGCCTCAGTCATGTTCCCAGGCCACAGGGATCAAGAATCAAACGTCAGTCATGTTGCCAGGCCATAGGTTACACCATCAAACCTCAGACATGTTCCCAAGCCACAGGGTTCCAGAATAAAACCGTTCTCATGTTTCAAGGCCACAGGGTACCAGAATCCACCGATGACATATTCCCAGGCAAAAGGGTTCCAGAATCAATCCTCAGTTAGGTTCCCAGGCTACAGGGTTCCAGAATAAAACCTCAGTCATGTTCCCATTCCACAGGGTTCCAGAACCTAGGTTCAGTCAGATTCCCAAGGCACAGTATTCCACAATCTAAAGAGATGTCATGTTCCCAAGCCACAGTTTTCCAGAATCTCGCCTCAGTCTTGTTCCCAGGCCACAGGGATGCAGAATCAAACCTCAGTCATGTTGCCAGGCCACAGGTTTCCACCATCAAACCTCAGTATTTTTCCCAGGCCACAGGGTTCCAGAATCCACCGATGACATGTTCCCAGGCAACAGGGTTCCAGAGTCAATCCTCAGTTAGGTTCCCAGGCTACAGGGTTCCAGAATAAAACATCAGTCCTGTTCCACGTCCACAGGGTTCCAGAATCAATCCTCAGTTAGCTTCCCAGGCTACAGGGTTCCAGAATAATACCACAGTCATGTTCCCTGTACACAGGGTTCCAGAACCAAGGCTCAGTCAGGTTCCCAGGGCACAGTATTCCACAATCTAAACAGATGTCATGTTCCCAGGCCACAATTTTCCAGAATCAAGCCTGAGTCATGTTCCCAGGCCGAAGGGATCCAGAATCAATCCTCAGTCAGTTTCCCAGGCTACAGGGTTCCAGAATAAAACCTCAGTCATGTTCCAAGTCCACAGGGTTCCAGAATAAAACCTCAGTCATGTTCCCAGGCCACAGAGTTCCAGAATCCACCGATGTCATGTTCCCAGTCCACAGGGTTCCAGAATCAATCCTCAGTTATGTTCCCAGGCTACAGGGTTCCAGAATAAAACCTCAGTCATGTTCCCAGTCCACAGGGTTCCAAAACCAAGGCTCAGTCAGGTTCCCAGGGCACAGTATTCCACAATCTAAACAGATGTCATGTTCCCAGGCCACAGTTTTCCAGAATCACGCCTCAGTCATGTACCCAGGCCACAGGGATCCAGAATCAAACCTCAGTCATGTTGCCAGGCCATAGGGTAACACCATCAAACCTGAGTCATATTCCCAGGCCACAGGCTTCCAGAATCAAACGGATTTCATGTTCCCAGGCCACAGGGTTCCAGAATCCAACCGATGTAGTGTTCCCAGGCCACAGGATTCCACAAGCAAACCTCAGTCGTGTTCCCAGGACACAGCTTTCCAGAATCAACCCGGTATCATATTCCCTGGCGACAGTCTTCCAGAATCTAACCTCAGTCATGTTGCCAGGCCACAGGTTTCCACCATCAAACCTCAGACATGTTCCCAGGCCACAGGGTTCCAGAATAAAACCGTTCTCATGATCCCAGGACACAGGGTTCCTGAATCCACCGATGACATGTTCCCAGGCAACAGGGTTCCAGAATCAATCCTCAGTTAGGATCCCAGGCTACAGGGTTCCAGAATAAAACCTCAGTCATGTTCCCAGGCCACAGGGATCCAGAATCAAACCTCAGTCATTTTGCCAGGCCATAGGGTACCGCCATCAAAGCTCAGTCATATTCCCAGGCCACAAGTTTCCAGAATCAAACCGATGTCACGTTCCCAGGCCACAGGTTTCCACAATCTATCATCAGTCATGTTCCCAGGCCACAGGATTCCAGAAGCAAACCTCAGTCTTATTCCAAGGACACAGGTTTCCAGAATCAACCCGATATCATGTTCCCTGGCCACAGTCTTCCAGAATCAAACCTCAGTCATGTTCCAGGCCACAGGGTTCCAGAACCTAGGCTCAGTCAGGTTCCCAGGGCACAGTATTCCACAATCTAAACAGATGTCATGTTCCCAAGCCACAGTTTTCCAGAATCTCGCCTCAGTCATATTCCCAGGGCACAGGGATCCAGAATCAAACTTAAGTCATGTTGCCAGGCCATAGGGTACCACCATCAAACCTCTGTCATATTCCCAGTCCATATTTTTCCAGAATCACGCCTGAGTCATGTACCCAGGCCACAGGGATCCAGAATCAAACCTCAGTCATGTTGCCAGGCCATAGGGTACCACCATCAAACCTCAGTCATATTCCCGGGCCACAAGTTTCCAGAATCAAACCGATGTCATGTTCCCAGGCCACAGGATTCCAGAAGCAAACCTCAGTCTAGTACCCAGGACACAAGTTTCCAGAATCAACCCGATATCATGTTCCCTGGCCACAGTCTTTCCCAATCAAACCTCAGTCAAGTTGCCAGGCCACAGGGTTCCACAATCTAACATCAGTCATCTTCCCAGGGCACAGTATTCCACAATCTAAACAGATGTCATGTTCCCAAGCCACAGTTTTCCAGAATCTCGCCTCAGTCATGTTCCCAGGCCACAGGGATCCAGAATCAAACCTCAGTCATGTCGGCAGGCCATAGGGTACCTCCATCAAACCTCAGTCATATTCCCAGTCCACAGGCTTCCAGAATCAAACGGATTTCATGTTCCCAGGCAACAGGGTTCCAGAATCCAAACCGATGTCATGTTCCCAGGCCACAGGATTCCACAATCTAATGTCAGTCATGTTCCCAGGCCACAGTCTTCCAGAATCAAACCTCAGTCATGTTGCCAGGCCACAGGTTTCCACCATCAAACCTCAGACATGTTCCCAGGCCACAGGGTTCCAGAATAAAACTGTTCTCATGTTCCCAGTCCACAGGGTTCCAGAATACACCGATGACATGTTCCCAGGCAACAGGGTTCCAGAATCAATCCTCAGTTAGGTTCCCAGGCTACAGGGTTCCAGAATAAAACCTCAGACATGTTACAAGTCCACAGGGTTCCAGAATCAATCCTCAGTTAGGTTCCCAGGCTACAGGGTTCCAGAATAAAACCTCAGTCATGCTCCACGTCCACAGGGTTCCAGAATCAATCCTCAGTTAAGTTCCCAGGCTACAGGGTTCCAGATTAAAACCTCAGTCATGTTCCCAGTCCACAGGGTTCCAGAACCAAGGCTCAGTCAGTTTCCCAGGGCACAGTATTCCACAATCTAAACAGATGTCATGTTCCCAAGCCACAGTTTTCTAGAATCTCGCCTCAGTCATGTTTCCAGGCCACAGGGATCCAGAATGAAACCTCAGTCATGTTGCCAGGCCATAGGGTACCACCATCAAACCTCAGTCATATTCCCAGGCCACAGGCTTCCAGAATCAAACGGATTTCATGTTCCCAGGCAAAAGGTTTCCAGAATCCAAACCGATGTTATGTTCCCAGGCCACAGCATTCCACAATCTAACCTCAGTCATGTTCCCAGGCCAGTGGTTTCCAGAATCAAACCTCAGCCATATTCCCAGGCCACAGGGTTCCAGAATCCACCGATGTCATGTTCCCAGGCCACAGGGTTCCAGAATCAATCCTCAGTTATGTTCCCAGGCTACAGGGTTCCAGAATAAAACCTCCGTCATGTTCCCAGTCCACAGGGTTCCAGAACCAAGGCTCAGTCAGGTTCCCAGGGCACAGTATTCCACAATCTAAACAGATGTCATGTTCCCAGGCCACAGTTTTCCAGAATCACGCCTCAGTCATATCCCCAGGCCACAGGGATCCAGAATCTAACCTCAGTCATGTTGCCAGGCCATAGGGTACCACCATCAAACCTCAGTCATATTCCCGGGCCACAAGTTTCCGGAATCAAACCGATGTCATGTTCCCAGGCCGCAGGTTTCCACAATCTAACATCAGTAATGTTCCCAGGCCACAGGATTCCAGAAGCAAACCTCAGTCTTGTTCCCAGGACACAAGTTTCCAGAATCAACCCGATATTATGTTCCCTGGCCACAGTCTTTCCCAATCAAACCTCAGTCAAGTTGCCAGGCCACAGGGTTCCAGAACCTAGGCTCAGTCAGGATCCCTGGCACAGTGTTCCACAATCTAAACAGATGTCATGTTCCCAAGCCACAGTTTTCTAGAATCTCGCCTCAGTCATGTTTCCAGGCCACAGGGATCCAGAATCAAACCTCAGTCATGTTGCCAGTCATAGGTTACCACCATCAAACCTCAGTCATATTCCCAGTGCCAGGCTTCCAGAATCAAACGGATTTCATGTTCCCAGGCAACAGGTTTCCAGAATCCAAACCGATGTCATGTTCCCAGGTCACAGGATTCCACAATCTCACCTCAGTCATGTTCCCAGGCAAATGGCTTCCCGAATCAAACCTCAGTCATATTCCCAGGCCACAGGGTTCCAGAATCCACCGATGTCATGTTCCCAGACCACAGGCTTCCCGAATCAATCCTCAGTTATGTTCCCAGGCTACAGGGTTCCAGAATAAAACCTCAGTTATGTTCCCAGTCCACAGGGTTCCAGAACCAAGGCTCAGTCAGTTTCCCAGGGCACAGTATTCCACAATCTAAACAGATGTCATGTTCCCTGGCCACAGTTTTCTAGAATCTCGCCTCAGTCATGTTCCCAGGTCAATGGTTTCCAGAATCAAACATCAGTTATATTCCCAGGCCACAGGCTTCCAGAATCTTCCCATGTCATGTTCCCAGGCCACAGGGTTCCAGAATCAATCCTCAGTTATGTTCCCAGGCTACAGGGTTCCAGAATAAAACCTCAGTCATGCTCCCAGTCCACAGGGTACCAGAACCAAGGCTCAGTCAGGTTCCCAGTGCACAGTATTCCACAATCTAAACAGATGTCATGTTCCCAGTCCACATTTTTCCAGAATCCCGCCTGAGTCATGTTCCCAGGCCACAGGGATCTAGAATCAAACCTCAGTCATGTTGCCAGGCCATAGGCTACCACCATCAAACCTCAGTCATATTCCCAGGCCACAGGTTTCCAGAATCAAACCGATTTCATGTTCCCAGGCAACAGGGTACCAGAATCCAAACCGATGTCATGTTCCCAGGCCACAGGATTCCACAATCAAACCTCAGTCATGTTCCCAGGCCAAAGGTTTCCAGAATCAAACCTCAGTCATATTCCCAGGCCACAGGGTTCCAGAATCCACCGATGTCATGTTCCCAGGCCACAGGGATCCAGAATCAAACCTCAGTCATGTTGCCTTGCCATAGGGTACCACCATCAAACCTCTGTCATATTCCCAGTCCACATTTTTCCAGAATCACGCCTGAGTCATGTACCCAGGCCACAGGGATCCAGAATCAAACCTCAGTCATGTTGCCAGGCCATAGGGTACCATCATCAAACCTCAGTCATATTCCCTGGCCACAAGTTTCCAGAATCAAACCGATGTCATGTTCCCAGGCCACAGGTTTCCACAATCCAACATCAGTCATGTTCCCAGGCCACAGGATTCCAGAAGCAAACCTCAGTCTAGTTCCCAGGACACAAGTTTCCAGAATCAACCCGATATCATGTTCCCTGGCCACAGTCTTTCCCAATCAAACCTCAGTCAAGTTGCCAGGCCACAGGGTTCCACAATCTAACATCAGTCATCTTCCCAGGGCACAGTATTCCACAATCTAAACAGATGTCATGTTCCCAAGCCACAGTTTTCCAGAATCTCGCCTCAGTCATGTTCCCAGGCCACAGGGATCCAGAATCAAACCTCAGTCATGTCGGCAGGCCATAGGGTACCTCCATCAAACCTCAGTCATATTCCCAGTCCACAGGCTTCCAGAATCAAACGGATTTCATGTTCCCAGGCAACAGGGTTCCAGAATCCAAACCGATGTCATGTTCCCAGGCCACAGGATTCCACAATCTAATGTCAGTCATGTTCCCAGGCCACAGGTTTCCACAATCTAACATCAGTCATGTTCCCAGGCCAATGGTTTCCAGAATCAAACCTCAGTCATATTCCCAGGCCACAGGGTTCCAGAATCCAACCGATGTCGTGTTCCCAGGCCACAGGATTCCACAAACAAACCTCAGTCGTGTTCCCAGGACACAGCTTTCCAGAATCAACCCGATATCATGTTCCCTGGCGACCGTCTTCCAGAATCAAACCTCACTCATGTTGCCAGGCCACAGGTTTCCACCATCAAACCTCAGACATGTTCCCAGGACACAGGGTTCCAGAATAAAACTGTTCTCATGTTCCCAGGCCACAGGGTTCCAGAATACACCGATGACATGTTCCCAGGCAACAGGGTTCCAGAATCAATCCTCAGTTAGGTTCCCAGGCTACAGGGTTCCAGAATAAAACCTCAGACATGTTACAAGTCCACAGGGTTCCAGAATCAATCCTCAGTTAGGTTCCCAGGCTACAGGGTTCCAGAATAAAACCTCAGTCATGCTCCACGTCCACAGGGTTCCAGAATCAATCCTCAGTTAAGTTCCCAGGCTACAGGGTTCCAGATTAAAACCTCAGTCATGTTCCCAGTCCACAGGGTTCCAGAACCAAGGCTCAGTCAGTTTCCCAGGGCACAGTATTCCACAATCTAAACAGATGTCATGTTCCCAAGCCCCATTTTTTTAGAATCTCGCCTCAGTCATGTTTCCAGGCCACAGGGATCCAGAATCAAACCTCAGTCATTTTGCCAGGCCATAGGGTACCACCATCAAACCTCAGTCATATTCCCAGGCCACAGGCTTCCAGAATCAAACGGATTTCATGTTCCCAGGCAAAACGTTTCCAGAATACAAACCGATGTCATGTTCCCAGGCCACAGGATTCCACAATCTAACCTCAGTCATGTTCCCAGGCCAGTGGTTTCCAGAATTTAACCTCAGCCATATTCCCAGGCCACAGGGTTCCAGAATCCACCGATGTCATGTTCCCAGGCCACAGGGTTCCAGAATCAATCCTCAGTTATGTTCCCAGGCTACAGGGTTCCAGAATAAAACCTCCGTCATGTTCCCAGTCCACAGGGTTCCAGAACCAAGGCTCAGTCAGGTTCCCAGGGCACAGTATTCCACAATCTAAACAGATGTCATGTTCCCAAGCCACAGTTTTCCAGAATCACGCCTCAGTCATGTTCCCAGGCCACAGGGATCCAGAATCAAACCTCAGTCATGTTGCCAGGCCATAGGGTACCACCATCAAAGCTCAGTCATATTCCCAGGCCACAAGTTTCCAGAATCAAACCGATGTCACGTTCCCAGGCCACAGGTTTCCACAATCTATCATCAGTGATGTTCACAGGCCACAGGATTCCAGAAGCAAACCTCAGTCTTATTCCCAGGACACAGGTTTCCAGAATCAACCCGATATCATGTTCCCTGGCCACAATCTTCCAGAATAAAACCTAAGTTATGTTCCCAGTCCACAGGGTTCCAGAACCAAGGCTCAGTCAGTTTCCCAGGGCACAGTATTCCACAATCTAAACAGATGTCATGTTCCCAGGCCACAGTTTTCTAGAATCTCGCCTCAGTCATGTTCCCAGGTCAATGGTTTCCAGAATCAAACCTCAGTTATATTCCCAGGCCACAGGTTTCCAGAATCCTCCGATGTCATGTTCCCAGGCCACAGGGTTCCAGAATCAATCCTCAGTTATGTTCCCAGGCTACAGGGTTCCAGAATAAAACCTCAGTCATATTCCCAGTCCACAGGGTTCCAGAACCAAGGCTCAGTCAGGTTCCCAGTGCACAGTATTCCACAATCTAAACAGATGTCATGTTCCCAGTCCACATTTTTCCAGAATCCCGCCTGAGTCATGTTCCCAGGCCACAGGGATCTAGAATCAAACCTCAGTCATGTTGCCAGGCCATAGGCTACCACCATCAAACCTCAGTCATATTCCCAGGCCACAGGTTTCCAGAATCAAACCGATTTCATGTTCCCAGGCAACAGGGTACCAGAATCCAAACCGATGTCATGTTCCCAGGCCACAGGATTCCACAATCTAACCTCATTCATGTTCCCAGGCCAAAGGTTTCCAGAATCAAACCTCAGTCATATTCCCAGGCCACAGGGTTCCAGAATCCACCGATGTCATGTTCCAAGGCCACAGCGATCCAGAATCAAACCTCAGTCATGTTGCCTTGCCATAGGGTACCACCATCAAACCTCTGTCATATTTCCAGTCCACATTTTTCCAGAATCACGCCTGAGTCCTGTACCCAGGCCACAGGGATCCAGAATCAAACCTCAGTCATGTTGCCAGGCCATAGGGTACCACCATCAAACCTCAGTCATATTCCCGGGCCACAAGTTTCCAGAATCAAACCGATGTCATGTTCCCAGGCCATAGGATTCCAGAAGCAAACCTCAGTCTTGTTCCCAGGACACAAGTTTTCAGAATCAACCCGATATCATGTTCCCTGGCCACAGTCTTTCCCAATCAAACCTCAGTCAAGTTGCCAGGCCACAGGGTTCCACAATCTAAAATCAGTCATGTTCCCAGGCCAATGGTTTCCAGAATCAAACCTCAGTCATATTCCCAGGCCACAGGGTTCCAGAATCCAACCGATGTCGTGTTCCCAGGCCACAGGATTCCACAAGCAAACCTTAGTCGTGTTCCCAGGACACAGCTTTCCAGAATCAACCCGATAATATGTTCCCTGGCGACCGTCTTCCAGAATCAAACCTCAGTCATGTTGCCAGGACACAGGGTTCCAGAATAAAACCGTTCTCATGTTCCCAGGCCACAGGGTTCCAGAATCCACCGATGATATGTTCCCAGGCAACAGGGTTCCAGAATCAATCCTCAGTCAGTTTCCCAGGCTACAGGGTTCCAGAATAAAACCTCAGTCATGTTCCCAGTCCACAGGGTTCCAGAACCAAGGCTCAGTCAGTTTCCCAGGGCACAGTATTCCACAATCTAAACAAATGTCATGTTCCCAGGCCAAAGTTTTCCAGAATCACGCCTCAGTCATGTTCCAAGGCCACAGGGATAAAGAATCAAACCTCAGTCATGTTGCCAGGCCATTGGGTACCACCATCAAACCTCAGTCATATTCCCAGGCCACAAGTTTCCAGAATCAAACCGATGTCATATTCCCAGGACACAGGTTTCCAGAATCAACCCGATATCATGTTCCCTGGCCACAGTCTTCCAGAATCAAACCTCAGTCATGTTCCAGGCCACAGGGTTCCAGAACCAAAGCTCAGCCAGGTTCCCAGGGCAGAGTATTCCACAATCTTAACAGATGTCATATTCCCAGGCCACAGTTTTCCAGAATCACACCTCAGTCATGTTCCCAGGCCACAGGGATCCAGAATCAAACCTCAGTCATTTTGCCAGGCCGTAGGGTACCACCAGCAAACCTCAGTCATATTCCCAGGCCACAAGTTTCCAGAATCAAACCGATGTCATGTTCCCAGGCCACAGGGTTCCAGAATCCACCGATGTCATGTTCCCAGTCCACAGGGTTCCAGAACCAAGGCTCAGTCATTTTCCCAGCGCACAGTATTCCACAATCTAAACAGATGTCATGTTCCCAGGCCACAGTTTTCCAGAATCACGTCTGAGTCATGTTCCCAGGCCACAGGGATCCAGAATCAAACCTCAGTCATGTTGCCATGACATAGGGTACCACCATCAAACCTCAGTCATATTCCCAGGCCACAATTTTCCAGAATCAAGCCTGAGTCATATTCCCAGGCCGAAGGGATCGAGAATGAAACCTCAGTCATATTCCCAGGCCACAGGTTTCCAGAATCCACCGATGTCTTGTTCCCAGGCCACAGGGTTCCAGAACCAAGGCTCAGTCAGGTTCCCAGGGCACAGTATTCCACAATCTAAACAGATGTCATGTTCCCAGGCCACAATTTTCCAGAATCAAGCCTGAGTCATGTTCCCAGGCCGAAGGGATCCAGAATCAATCCTCAGTCAGTTTCCCAGGCTACAGGGTTCCAGAATAAAACCTCAGTCATGTTCCAAGTCCACAGGGTTCCAGAATGAATCCTCAGTTAGGTTCCCAGGTTACAGGGTTCCAGAATAAAACCTCAGTCATGTTCCCAGGCCACAGAGTTCCAGAATCCACCGATGTCATGTTCCCAGTCCACAGGGTTCCAGAATCAATCCTCAGTTATGTTCCCAGGCTACAGGGTTCCAGAATAAAACCTCAGTCATGTTCCCAGTCCACAGGGTTCCAAAACCAAGGCTCAGTCAGGTTCCCAGGCCACAGGATTCCACAATCTAACATCAGTCAATTTCCCAGGCCAATGGCTTCCAGAATCAAACCTCAGTCATATTCCCAGGCCACAGGTTTCCAGAATCCACCGATGTCATGTTCCCAGGCCACAGGGTTCCAGAATCAATCCTCAATTATGTTCCCAGGCTACAGGCTTCCAGAATAAAACCTCAGTCATGTTCCCTGTACACAGGGTTCCAGAACCAAGGCTCAGTCAGGTTCCCAGGGCACAGTATTCCACAATCTAAACAGATGTCATGTTTCCAGGCCACAGTTTTCCAGAATCACGCCTCAGTCATGTTCCCAGGCCACAGGGATCAAGAATCAAACGTCAGTCATGTTGCCAGGCCATAGGTTACACCATCAAACCTCAGACATGTTCCCAAGCCACAGGGTTCCAGAATAAAACCGTTCTCATGTTTCAAGGCCACAGGGTACCAGAATCCACCGATGACATATTCCCAGGCAAAAGGGTTCCAGAATCAATCCTCAGTTAGGTTCCCAGGCTACAGGGTTCCAGAATAAAACCTCAGTCATGTTCCCATTCCACAGGGTTCCAGAACCTAGGTTCAGTCAGATTCCCAGGGCACAGTATTCCACAATCTAAAGAGATGTCATGTTCCCAAGCCACAGTTTTCCAGAATCTCGCCTCAGTCTTGTTCCCAGGCCACAGGGATGCAGAATCAAACCTCAGTCATGTTGCCAGGCCACAGGTTTCCACCATCAAACCTCAGTATTTTTCCCAGGCCACAGGGTTCCAGAATCCACCGATGACATGTTCCCAGGCAACAGGGTTCCAGAGTCAATCCTCAGTTAGGTTCCCAGGCTACAGGGTTCCAGAATAAAACATCAGTCCTGTTCCACGTCCACAGGGTTCCAGAATCAATCCTCAGTTAGCTTCCCAGGCTACAGGGTTCCAGAATAATACCACAGTCATGTTCCCTGTACACAGGGTTCCAGAACCAAGGCTCAGTCAGGTTCCCAGGGCACAGTATTCCACAATCTAAACAGATGTCATGTTCCCAGGCCACAATTTTCCAGAATCAAGCCTGAGTCATGTTCCCAGGCCGAAGGGATCCAGAATCAATCCTCAGTCAGTTTCCCAGGCTACAGGGTTCCAGAATAAAACCTCAGTCATGTTCCAAGTCCACAGGGTTCCAGAATAAAACCTCAGTCATGTTCCCAGGCCACAGAGTTCCAGAATCCACCGATGTCATGTTCCCAGTCCACAGGGTTCCAGAATCAATCCTCAGTTATGTTCCCAGGCTACAGGGTTCCAGAATAAAACCTCAGTCATGTTCCCAGTCCACAGGGTTCCAAAACCAAGGCTCAGTCAGGTTCCCAGGGCACAGTATTCCACAATCTAAACAGATGTCATGTTCCCAGGCCACAGTTTTCCAGAATCACGCCTCAGTCATGTACCCAGGCCACAGGGATCCAGAATCAAACCTCAGTCATGTTGCCAGGCCATAGGGTAACACCATCAAACCTGAGTCATATTCCCAGGCCACAGGCTTCCAGAATCAAACGGATTTCATGTTCCCAGGCCACAGGGTTCCAGAATCCAACCGATGTAGTGTTCCCAGGCCACAGGATTCCACAAGCAAACCTCAGTCGTGTTCCCAGGACACAGCTTTCCAGAATCAACCCGGTATCATATTCCCTGGCGACAGTCTTCCAGAATCTAACCTCAGTCATGTTGCCAGGCCACAGGTTTCCACCATCAAACCTCAGACATGTTCCCAGGCCACAGGGTTCCAGAATAAAACCGTTCTCATGATCCCAGGACACAGGGTTCCTGAATCCACCGATGACATGTTCCCAGGCAACAGGGTTCCAGAATCAATCCTCAGTTAGGATCCCAGGCTACAGGGTTCCAGAATAAAACCTCAGTCATGTTCCCAGGCCACAGGGATCCAGAATCAAACCTCAGTCATTTTGCCAGGCCATAGGGTACCGCCATCAAAGCTCAGTCATATTCCCAGGCCACAAGTTTCCAGAATCAAACCGATGTCACGTTCCCAGGCCACAGGTTTCCACAATCTATCATCAGTCATGTTCCCAGGCCACAGGATTCCAGAAGCAAACCTCAGTCTTATTCCAAGGACACAGGTTTCCAGAATCAACCCGATATCATGTTCCCTGGCCACAGTCTTCCAGAATCAAACCTCAGTCATGTTCCAGGCCACAGGGTTCCAGAACCTAGGCTCAGTCAGGTTCCCAGGGCACAGTATTCCACAATCTAAACAGATGTCATGTTCCCAAGCCACAGTTTTCCAGAATCTCGCCTCAGTCATATTCCCAGGCCACAGGTTTCCAGAATCCACCGATGTCATGTTCCCAGGCCACAGGGTTCCAGAATCAATCCTCAATTATGTTCCCAGGCTACAGGCTTCCAGAATAAAACCTCAGTCATGTTCCCTGTCCACAGGGTTCCAGAACCAAGGCTCAGTCAGGTTCCCAGGGCACAGTATTCCACAATCTAAACAGATGTCATGTTTCCAGGCCACAGTTTTCCAGAATCACGCCTCAGTCATGTTCCCAGGCCACAGGGATCAAGAATCAAACGTCAGTCATGTTGCCAGGCCATAGGTTACACCATCAAACCTCAGACATGTTCCCAAGCCACAGGGTTCCAGAATAAAACCGTTCTCATGTTTCAAGGCCACAGGGTACCAGAATCCACCGATGACATATTCCCAGGCAAAAGGGTTCCAGAATCAATCCTCAGTTAGGTTCCCAGGCTACAGGGTTCCAGAATAAAACCTCAGTCATGTTCCCATTCCACAGGGTTCCAGAACCTAGGTTCAGTCAGATTCCCAGGGCACAGTATTCCACAATCTAAAGAGATGTCATGTTCCCAAGCCACAGTTTTCCAGAATCTCGCCTCAGTCTTGTTCCCAGGCCACAGGGATGCAGAATCAAACCTCAGTCATGTTGCCAGGCCACAGGTTTCCACCATCAAACCTCAGTATTTTTCCCAGGCCACAGGGTTCCAGAATCCACCGATGACATGTTCCCAGGCAACAGGGTTCCAGAGTCAATCCTCAGTTAGGTTCCCAGGCTACAGGGTTCCAGAATAAAACATCAGTCCTGTTCCACGTCCACAGGGTTCCAGAATCAATCCTCAGTTAGCTTCCCAGGCTACAGGGTTCCAGAATAATACCACAGTCATGTTCCCTGTACACAGGGTTCCAGAACCAAGGCTCAGTCAGGTTCCCAGGGCACAGTATTCCACAATCTAAACAGATGTCATGTTCCCAGGCCACAATTTTCCAGAATCAAGCCTGAGTCATGTTCCCAGGCCGAAGGGATCCAGAATCAATCCTCAGTCAGTTTCCCAGGCTACAGGGTTCCAGAATAAAACCTCAGTCATGTTCCAAGTCCACAGGGTTCCAGAATAAAACCTCAGTCATGTTCCCAGGCCACAGAGTTCCAGAATCCACCGATGTCATGTTCCCAGTCCACAGGGTTCCAGAATCAATCCTCAGTTATGTTCCCAGGCTACAGGGTTCCAGAATAAAACCTCAGTCATGTTCCCAGTCCACAGGGTTCCAAAACCAAGGCTCAGTCAGGTTCCCAGGGCACAGTATTCCACAATCTAAACAGATGTCATGTTCCCAGGCCACAGTTTTCCAGAATCACGCCTCAGTCATGTACCCAGGCCACAGGGATCCAGAATCAAACCTCAGTCATGTTGCCAGGCCATAGGGTAACACCATCAAACCTGAGTCATATTCCCAGGCCACAGGCTTCCAGAATCAAACGGATTTCATGTTCCCAGGCCACAGGGTTCCAGAATCCAACCGATGTAGTGTTCCCAGGCCACAGGATTCCACAAGCAAACCTCAGTCGTGTTCCCAGGACACAGCTTTCCAGAATCAACCCGGTATCATATTCCCTGGCGACAGTCTTCCAGAATCTAACCTCAGTCATGTTGCCAGGCCACAGGTTTCCACCATCAAACCTCAGACATGTTCCCAGGCCACAGGGTTCCAGAATAAAACCGTTCTCATGATCCCAGGACACAGGGTTACTGAATCCACCGATGACATGTTCCCAGGCAACAGGGTTCCAGAATCAATCCTCAGTTAGGATCCCAGGCTACAGGGTTCCAGAATAAAACCTCAGTCATGTTCCCAGGCCACAGGGATCCAGAATCAAACCTCAGTCATTTTGCCAGGCCATAGGGTACCGCCATCAAAGCTCAGTCATATTCCCAGGCCACAAGTTTCCAGAATCAAACCGATGTCACGTTCCCAGGCCACAGGTTTCCACAATCTATCATCAGTCATGTTCCCAGGCCACAGGATTCCAGAAGCAAACCTCAGTCTTATTCCAAGGACACAGGTTTCCAGAATCAACCCGATATCATGTTCCCTGGCCACAGTCTTCCAGAATCAAACCTCCGTCATGTTCCAGGCCACAGGGTTCCAGAACCTAGGCTCAGTCAGGTTCCCAGGGCACAGTATTCCACAATCTAAACAGATGTCATGTTCCCAAGCCACAGTTTTCCAGAATCTCGCCTCAGTCATATTCCCAGGGCACAGGGATCCAGAATCAAACTTAAGTCATGTTGCCAGGCCATAGGGTACCACCATCAAACCTCTGTCATATTCCCAGTCCATATTTTTCCAGAATCACGCCTGAGTCATGTACCCAGGCCACAGGGATCCAGAATCAAACCTCAGTCATGTTGCCAGGCCATAGGGTACCACCATCAAACCTCAGTCATATTCCCGGGCCACAAGTTTCCAGAATCAAACCGATGTCATGTTCCCAGGCCACAGGATTCCAGAAGCAAACCTCAGTCTAGTTCCCAGGACACAAGTTTCCAGAATCAACCCGATATCATGTTCCCTGGCCACAGTCTTTCCCAATCAAACCTCAGTCAAGTTGCCAGGCCACAGGGTTCCACAATCTAACATCAGTCATCTTCCCAGGGCACAGTATTCCACAATCTAAACAGATGTCATGTTCCCAAGCCACAGTTTTCCAGAATCTCGCCTCAGTCATGTTCCCAGGCCACAGGGATCCAGAATCAAACCTCAGTCATGTCGGCAGGCCATAGGGTACCTCCATCAAACCTCAGTCATATTCCCAGTCCACAGGCTTCCAGAATCAAACGGATTTCATGTTCCCAGGCAACAGGGTTCCAGAATCCAAACCGATGTCATGTTCCCAGGCCACAGGATTCCACAATCTAATGTCAGTCATGTTCCCAGGCCACAGGTTTCCACAATCTAACATCAGTCATGTTCCCAGGCCACAGGATTCCACAAGCAAACCTCAGTCGTGTTCCCAGGACACAGCTTTCCAGAATCAACCCGATATCATGTTCCCTGGCGACCGTCTTCCAGAATCAAACCTCAGTCATGTTGCCAGGCCACAGGTTTCCACCATCAAACCTCAGACATGTTCCCAGGACACAGGGTTCCAGAATAAAACCGTTCTCATGTTCCCAGGCCACAGGGTTCCAGAATCCACCGATGACATGTTCCCAGGCAACAGGGTTCCAGAATCAATCCTCAGTCAGGTTCCCAGGCTACAGGGTTCCAGAATAAAACCTCAGTCATGTTCCAAGTCCACAGGGTTCCAGAATCAATCCTCAGTTAGGTTCCCAGTCTACAGGGTTCCAGAATAAAACCTCAGTCATGTTCCCAGTCCACAGGGTTCCAGAATCTAGGCTCAGTCAGATTCCCAATGTAGAGTATTCCACAATCTAAACAGATGTCATGTTCCCAAGCCACAGTTTTCCAGAATCTCGCCTCAGTCATGTTCCCAGGCCACAGGGATCCAGAATCAAACCTCAGTCATGTTGCCAGGCCATAGGGTACCACCATCAAACCTCAGTCATATTCCCAGGCCACAGGCTAGCAGAATCAAACGGATTTCATGTTCCCAGGCAACAGGGTTCCAAAATCCAAACCGATGTCATGTTCCCAGGCCACAGGATTCCACAATCTAACCTCAGTCATGTTCCCAGGCCAGTGGTTTCCAGAATCAAACCTCAGCCATATACCCAGGCCACAGGGTTCCAGAATCCACCGATGTCTTGTTCCCAGGCCACAGGGTTCCAGAATCAATCCTCAGTTATGTTCCCAGGCTACAGGATTCCAGAATATAACCTCAGTCATGTTCCCAGTCCACAGGGTTCCAGAACCAAGGCTCAGGCAGGTTCCCAGGGCACAGTATTCCACAATCTAAACAGATGTCATGTTCCCAAGCCACAGTTTTCCAGAATCTCGCCTCAATCATGTTCCCAGGCCACAGGGATCCAGAATCTAACCTCAGTCATGTCGCCAGGCCATAGGGTATCACCATCAAACCTCAGTCATATTCCCAGTCCACAGGCTTCCAGAATCAAACGGATTTCATGTTCCCAGGCAACAGGGTTCCAGAATCCAAACCGATGTCATGTTCCCAGGCCACAGGATTCCACAATTTAATGTCAGTCATGTTCCCAGGCCACAGGTTTCCACAATCTAACATCAGTCATGTTCCCAGGGCAATGGTTTCCAGAATCACACCTCAGTCATGTTGCCAGGCCACAGGTTTCCACCATCAAACTTCAGACATGTTCCCAGGCCAAAGGATTCCAGAATAAAACCGTTCTCATGTTCCCAGGCCACAAGATTCCAGAATCCACCGATGACATGTTCCCAGGCAACAGGGTTCCAGAATCAATCCTCAGTCAGGTTCCCAGGCTACAGGGTTCCAGAATAAAACCTCAGTCATGTTCCAAGTCCACAGGGTTCCAGAATCAATCCTCAGTTAGGTTCCCAGGCTACAGGGTTCCAGAATAAAACCTCAGTCATGTTCCCAGTCCACAGGGTTCCAGAACCTAGGCTCAGTCAGGTTTCAAGGGCACAGTATTCCACAATCTAAACAGATGTCATGTTCCCAAGCCACAGTTTTCCAGAATCTCGCCTCAGTCATGTTCCCAGGCCACAGGGATCCAGAATCAAACCTCAGTCATGTTGCCAGGCCATAGGGTACCACCATCAAACCTCAGTCATATTCCCAGGCCACAAGTTTCCAGAATCAAACCGATGTCACGTTCCCAGGCAACAGGTTTCCACAATCTTTCATCAGTCATGTTCCCAGGCCACAGGATTCCAGAAGCAAACCTCAGTCTTGTTCCCAGGACACAGGTTTCCAGAATGAACCCTGTATCATTTTCCCTGGCCACAGTCTTCCAGAATAAAACCTCAGTCATGTTGCCAGGCCACAGGGTTCCAGAACCTAGGCTCAGTCAGGTTCCCAGGGCACAGTATTCCACAATCTAAACAGATGTCATGTTCCCAGGCCACAGTTTTCCAGAATCACGCCTCAGTCATGTTCCCAGGCCACAGGGATCCAGAATCAAACCTCAGTCATGTTGCCAGGCCATAGGGTACCACCATCAAACCTCAATCATATTCCCAGGCCACTGGTTTCCAGAATCCAACCGATGTCATGTTCCCAGGCCGCAGGTTTCCACAATCTAACATCAGTCATGTTCCCAGGCCAATGGTTTCCAGAATCAAACCTCAGTCATATTCCCAGGCCACAGGATTCCAGAATCCAACCGATGTCGTGTTCCCAGGCCACAGGATTCCACAAGCAAACCTCAGTCTTTTTCCCAGGACACATGTTTCTAGAATCAACCCGATATCATGTTCCCTGGCCACAGTCTTCCAGAATCAAACCTCAGTCATGTTGCCAGGCTACAGGTTTCCACCATCAAACCTCAGACATGTTCCCAGGCCACAGGGTTCCAGAATAAAACTGTTCTCATGTTCCCAGTCCACAGGGTTCCAGAATACACCGATGACATGTTCCCAGGCAACAGGATTCCAGAATCAATCCTCAGTTAGGTTCCCAGGCTACAGGGTTCCAGAATAAACCTCAGACATGTTACAAGTCCACAGGGTTCCAGAATCAATCCTCAGTTAGGTTCCCAGGCTACAGGGTTCCAGAATAAAACCTCAGTCATGCTCCACGTCCACAGGTTTCCAGAATCAATCCTCAGTTAAGTTCCCAGGCTACAGGGTTCCAGATTAAAACCTCAGTCATGTTCCCAGTCCACAGGGTTCCAGAACCAAGGCTCAGTCAGTTTCCCAGGGCACAGTATTCCACAATCTAAACAGATGTCATGTTCCCAAGCCCCATTTTTTAGAATCTCGCCTCAGTCATGTTTCCAGGCCACAGGGATCCAGAATCAAACCTCAGTCATGTTGCCAGGCCATAGGGTACCACCATCAAACCTCAGTCATATTCCCAGGCCACAGGCTTCCAGAATCAAACGGATTTCATGTTCCCAGGCAAAAGGTTTCCAGAATACAAACCGATGTCATGTTCCCAGGCCACAGGATTCCACAATTTAACCTCAGTCATGTTCCAAGGCCAGTGGTTTCCAGAATCAAACCTCAGCCATATTCCCAGGCCACAGGGTTCCAGAATCCACCGATGTCATGTTCCCAGTCCACAGGGTTCCAGAATCAATCCTCAGTTATGTTCCCAGGCTACACGGTTCCAGAATAAAACCTCCGTCATGTTCCCAGTCCACAGGGTTCAGAACCAAGGCTCAGTCAGGTTCCCAGGGCACAGTATTCCACAATCTAAACAGATGTCAAGTTCCCAAGCCACAGTTTTCCAGAATCACGCCTCAGTCATATTCCCAGGCCACAGGGATCCAGAATCTAACCTCAGTCATGTTGCCAGGTCATAGGGTACCACCATCAAACCTCAGTCATATTCCCGGGCCACAAGTTTCCGGAATCAAACCGATGTCATGTTCCCAGGCCGCAGGTTTCCACAATCTAACATCAGTCATGTTCCCAGGCCACAGGATTCCAGAAGCAAACCTCAGTCTTGTTCCCAGGACACAAGTTTCCAGAATCAACCCGATATCATGTTCCCTGGCCACAGTCTTTCCCAATCAAACCTCAGTCAAGTTGCCAGGCCACAGGGTTCCAGAACCTAGGCTCAGTCAGGATCCCTGGGCACAGTATTCCACAATCTAAACAAATGTCATGTTCCCAAGCCACAGTTTTCCAGAATCTCGCCTCAATCATGTTCCCAGGCCACAGGGATCCAGAATCAAACCTCAGTCATGTCGCCAGGCCATAGGGTACCACCATCAAACCTCAGTCATATTCCCAGTCCACAGGCTTACAGAATCAAACGGATTTCATGTTCCCAGGCAACAGGGTTCCAGAATCCAAACCGATGTCATGTTCCCAGGCCACAGGATTCCACAATCTAATGTCAGTCTTGTTCCCAGGCCACAGGTTTCCACAATCTAACATCAGTCATGTTCCCAGGCCAATGGTTTCCAGAATCAAACCTCAGTCATATTCCCAGGCCACAGGGTTCCAGAATCCAACCGATGTAGTGTTCCCAGGCCACAGGATTCCACAAGCAAACCTCAGTCGTGTTCCCAGGACACAGCTATCCAGAATCAACCCGATATCATGTTCCCAGGCGACAGTCTTCCAGAATCAAACCTCAGTCATGTTGCCAGGCCACAGGTTTCCACCATCAAACCTCAGACATGTTCCCAGGCCACAGGGTTCCAGAATAAAACCGTTCTCATGATCCCAGGACACAGGGTTCCTGAATCCACCGATGACATATTCCCAGGCAACAGGGTTCCAGAATCAATCCTCAGTTAGGTTCCCAGGCTACAGGGTTCCAGAATAAATCCTCAGTCATGTTCCCAGGCCACAGGGAACCAGAATCAAACCTCAGTCATGTTGCCAGGCCATAGGGTACCACCATCAAAGCTCAGTCATATTCCCAGGCCACAAGTTTCCAGAATCAAACCGATGTCACGTTCCCAGGCCACAGGTTTCCACAATCTATCATCAGTCATGTTCACAGGCCACAGGATTCCAGAAGCAAACCTCAGTCTTATTCCCAGGACACAGGTTTCCAGAATCAACCCGATATCATGTTCCCTGGCCACAGTCTTCCAGAATCAAACCTCAGTCATGTTCCAGGCCACAGGGTTCCAGAACCTAGGCTCAGTCAGGATCCCAGGGCACAGTATTCCACAATCTAAACAGATGTCATGTTCCCAAGCCACAGTTTTCCAGAATCTCGCCTCAGTCATATTCCCAGGGCACAGGGATCCAGAATCAAACTTAAGTCATGTTGCCAGGCCATAGGGTACCACCATCAAACCTCAGTCATATTCCCAGGCCACAGGCTTCCAGAATCAAACGGATTTCATGTTCCCAGGCAACAGGTTTCCAGAATCCAAACCGATGTCATGTTCCCAGGCCACAGGATTCCACAATCTCACCTCAGTCATGTTCCCAGGCAAATGGCTTCCCGAATCAAACCTCAGTCATATTCCCAGGCCACAGGGTTCCAGAATCCACCGATGTCATGTTCCCAGGCCACAGGGTTCCAGAATCAATCCTCAGTTATGTTCCCAGGCTACAGGGTTCCAGAATAAAACCTCAGTTATGTTCCCAGTCCACAGGGTTCCAGAACCAAGGCTCAGTCAGTTTCCCAGGGCACAGTATTCCACAATCTAAACAGATGTCATATTCCCAGGCCACAGTTTTCTAGAATCTCGCCTCAGTCATTTTCCCAGGTCAATGGTTTCCAGAATCAAACCTCAGTTATATTCCCAGGCCACAGGCTTCCAGAATCCTCCGATGTCATGTTCCCAGGCCACAGGGTTCCAGAATCAATCCTCAGTTATGTTCCCAGGCTACAGGGTTCCAGAATAAAACCTCAGTCATGCTCCCAGTCCACAGGGTTCCAGAACCAAGGCTCAGTCAGATTCCCAGTGCACAGTATTCCACAATCTAAACAGATGTCATGTTCCCAGTCCACATTTTTCCAGAATTCCGCCTGAGTCATGTTCCCAGGCCACAGGGATCTAGAATCAAACCTCAGTCATGTTGCCAGGCCATAGGCTACCACCATCAAACCTCAGTCATATTCCCAGGCCACAGGTTTCCAGAATCAAACCGATTTCATGTTCCCAGGCAACAGGGTACCAGAATCCAAACCGATGTCATGTTCCCAGGCCACAGGATTCCACAATCTAACCTCAGTCATGTTCCCAGGCCAAAGGTTTCCAGAATCAAACCTCAGTCATATTCCCAGGCCACAGGGTTCCAGAATCCACCGATGTCATGTTCCCAGGCCACAGCGATCCAGAATCAAACCTCAGTCATGTTGCCTTGCCATAGGGTACCACCATCAAACCTCTGTCATATTCCCAGTCCACATTTTTCCAGAATCACGCCTGAGTCATGTACCCAGGCCACAGGGATCCAGAATCAAACCTCAGTCATGTTGCCAGGCCATAGGGTACCACCATCAAACCTCAGTCATATTCCCGGGCCACAAGTTTCCAGAATCAAACCGATGTCATGTTCCCAGGCCACAGGTTTCCACAATCCAACATCAGTCATGTTCCCAGGCCACAGGATTCCAGAAGCAAACCTCAGTCTTGTTCCCAGGACACAAGTTTTCAGAATCAACCCGATATCATGTTCCCTGGCCACAGTCTTTCCCAATCAAACCTCAGTCAAGTTGCCAGGCCACAGGTTTCCACAATCTAACATCAGTCATGTTCCCAGGCCAATGGTTTCCAGAATCAAACCTCAGTCATATTCCCAGGCCACAGGGTTCCAGAATCCAACCGATGTCGTGTTCCCAGGCCACAGGATTCCACAAGCAAACCTCAGTCGTGTTCCCAGGACACAGCTTTCCAGAATCAACCCGATAACATGTTCCCTGGCGACCGTCTTCCAGAATCAAACCTCAGTCATGTTGCCAGGACACAGGGTTCCAGAATAAAACCGTTCTCATGTTCCCAGGCCACAGGGTTCCAGAATCCACTGATGATATGTTCCCAGGCAACAGGGTTCCAGAATCAATTCTCAGTCAGGTTCCCAGGCTACAGGGTTCCAGAATAAAACCTCAGTCATGTTCCCAGTCCACAGGGTTCCAGAACCAAGGCTCAGTCAGTTTCCCAGGGCACAGTATTCCACAATCTAAACAAATGTCATGTTCCCAGGCCAAAGTTTTCCAGAATCACGCCTCAGTCATGTTCCAAGGCCACAGGGATCCAGAATCAAACCTCAGTCATGTTGCCAGGCCATTGGGTACCACCATCAAACCTCAGTCATATTCCCAGGCCACAAGTTTCCAGAATCAACCCGATGTCATATTCCCAGGACACAGGTTTCCAGAATCAACCCGATATCATGTTCCCTGGCCACAGTCTTCCAGAATCAAACCTCAGTCATGTTCCAGGCCACAGGGTTCCAGAACCAAAGCTCAGCCAGGTTCCCAGGGCAGAGTATTCCACAATCTTAACAGATGTCATATTCCCAGGCCACAGTTTTCCAGAATCACACCTCAGTCATGTTCCCAGGCCACAGGGATCCAGAATCAAACCTCAGTCATTTTGCCAGGCCGTAGGGTACCACCAGCAAACCTCAGTCATATTCCCAGGCCACAAGTTTCCAGAATCAAACCGATGTCATGTTCCCAGGCCACAGGGTTCCAGAATCCACCGATGTAATGTTCCCAGTCCACAGGGTTCCAGAACCAAGGCTCAGTCATTTTCCCAGGGCACAGTATTCCACAATCTAAACAGATGTCATGTTCCCAGGCCACAGTTTTCCAGAATCACGTCTGAGTCATGTTCCCAGGCCACAGGGATCCAGAATCAAACCTCAGTCATGTTGCCATGACATAGGGTACCACCATCAAACCTCAGTCATATTCCCAGGCCACAATTTTCCAGAATCAAGCCTGAGTCATATTCCCAGGCCGAAGGGATCCAGAATCAAACCTCAGTCATATTCCCAGGCCACAGGGTTCCAGAATCCACCGATGTCTTGTTCCCAGGCCACAGGGTTCCAGAACCAAGGCTCAGTCAGGTTCCCAGGGCACAGTATTCCACAATCTAAACAGATGTCATGTTCCCAGGCCACAATTTTCCAGAATCAAGCCTGAGTCATGTTCCCAGGCCGAAGGGATCCAGAATCAATCCTCAGTCAGTTTCCCAGGCTACAGGTTTCCAGAATAAAACCTCAGTCATGTTCCAAGTCCACAGGGCTCCAGAATGAATCCTCAGTTAGGTTCCCAGGTTACAGGGTTCCAGAATAAAACCTCAGTCATGTTCCCAGGCCACAGAGTACCAGAATCCACCGATGTCATGTTCCCAGTCCACAGGGTTCCAGAATCAATCCTCAGTTATGTTCCCAGGCTACAGGGTTCCAGAATAAAACCTCAGTCATGATCCCAGTCCACAGGGTTCCAAAACCAAGGCTCAGTCAGGTTCGCAGGGCACAGTATTCCACAATCTAAACAGATGTCATGTTCCCAGGCCACAGTTTTCCAGAATCATGCCTCAGTCATGTACCCAGGCCACAGGGATCCAGAATCAAACCTCAGTCATGTTGCCAGGCCATAGGGTACCACCATCAAACCTGAGTCATATTCCCAGGCCACAGGCTTCCAGAATCAAACGGATTTCATGTTCCCAGGCCACAGGGTTCCAGAATCCAACCGATGTAGTGTTCCCAGGCCACAGGTTTCCACAAGCAAACCTCAGTCGTGTTCCCAGGACACAGCTTTCCAGAATCAACCCGGTATCATGTTCCCTGGCGACAGTCTTCCAGAATCTAACCTCAGTCATGTTGCCAGGCCACAGGTTTCCACCATCAAACCTCAGACATGTTCCCAGGCCACAGGGTTCCAGAATAAAACCGTTCTCATGTTCCCAGGCAAAAAGATTCCAGAATCCATCGATGACATGTTCCCAGGCAACAGGGTTCCAGAATCAATCCTCAGTCAGGTTCCCAGGCTACAGGGTTCCAGAATAAAACCTCAGTCATGTTCCAAGTCCACAGGGTTCCAGAATCAATCCTCAGTTAGTTTCCCAGGCTACAGGGTTCCAGAATAAAACCTCAGTCATGTTCCCAGTCCACAGGGTTCCAGAACCTAGGCTCAGTTAGATTCTCAGGGCACAGTATTCCACAATCTAAACAGATGTCATGTTCCCAAGCCACAATTTTCCAGAATCATGCCTCAGTCATGTACCCAGGCCACAGGGATCCAGAATCAAACTTCAGTCATGTTGCCAGGCCATAGGGTACCACCATCAAACCTCAGTCATATTCCCAGGCCACAGGCTACCAGATTCAAACGGATTTCATGTTCCCAGGCAACACGGTTCCAGAATCCAAACCGATATCATGTTCCCAGGCCACAGGATTCCACAATCTAACCTCGTCATGTTCCCAGGTCAAAGGTTTCCAGAATCAAACCTCAGTCATTTTCCCAGGCCACAGGGTTCCAGAATACACCGATGTCATGTTCCCAGGCCACAGGGTTCCAGAATCAATCCTCAGTTATGTTCCCAGGCTACAGGGTTGCAGAATAAACCCTCAGTCATGTTCGCAGTCCACAGGGTTCCAGAACCAAGGCTCAGTCAGGTTCCCAGGGCACAGTATTCCACAATCTAAACAGATGTCATGTTCCCAGGACACACTTTTCCAGAATCACGTTTGAGTCATGTTTCCAGGCCACAGGGATCCAGAATCAAACCTCAGTCATGTTGCCTTGCCATAGGGTACCACCATCAAACCTCAGTCATATTCCCGGGCCACAAGTTTCCAGAATCAAACCGATGTCATGTTCCCAGGCCACAGGTTTCCACAATCTAACATCATTCATGTTCCCAGGCCACAGGATTCCAGAAGCAAACCTCAGTCTTGTTCCCAGGACACAAGTTTCCAGAATCAACCCGATATCATGTTCCCTGGCCACAGTCTTTCACAATCAAACCTCAGTCAAGTTGCCAGGCCACAGGGTTCCAGAACCTAGGCTCAGTCAGGTTCCCTGGGCACAGTATTCCACAACCTAAACAGATGTCATGTTCCCAAGCCACAGTTTTCCAGAATCTCGCCTCAGTCATGTTCCCTGGCCACAGGGATCCAGAATCAAACCTCAGTCATGTTGCCAGGCCATAGGGTACCACCATCAAACCTCAGTCATATTCCCACGCCACAGGCTTCCAGAATCAAACGGATTTCATGTTCCCAAGAAACAGGGTTCCAGAATCCAAACCGATGTCATGTTCCCAGGCCACAGGATTCCACAATCTAACCTCAGTCATATTCCCAGGTCAATGGTTTCCAGAATCAAACATCAGTCATATTCCCAGGGCACAGGGTTCCAGAATCCACCGATGTCATGTTCCCAGGCCACAGGGTTCCAGAATCAATCCTCAGTTATGTTCCCAGGCTACAGGGTTCCAGAATAAAACCTCCGTCATGTTCCCAGTCCACAGGGTTCCAGAAATAAGGCTCAGTCAGGTTCCCAGGGCATAGTATTCCACAATCTAAACAGATATCATGTTCCCAGGCCACAGTTTTCCATAATCACGCCTCAGTCATGTTCCCAGGTCACAGGGATCCAGAATCAAACCTCAGTCATGTTGCCAGGCCATAGGGTACCACCATCAAACCTCAGTCATATTCCGAGGCCACAAGTTTCCAGAATCAAACCGATGTCACGTTCCCAGGCCACAGGTTTCCACAATCTATCATCAGTCATGTTCCCAGGCCACAGGATTCCAGAAGCAAACCTCAGTCTTGTTCCCAGGACACAGGTTTCCAGAATCAACCCGATATCATGTTCCCTGGCCACAGTCTTCCAAAATCAAACCTCAGTCATGTTCCAGGCCACAGGGTTCCAGAACCTAGGCTCAGTCAGGTTCCCAGGGCACAGTATTTCACAATCTAAACAGATGTCATGTTCCCAAGCCACAGTTTTCCAGAATCTCGCCTCAGTCATATTCCCAGGGCACAGGGATACAGAATCAAACTTAATTCATGTTGCCAGGCCATAGGGTAACACCATCAAACCTCAGTCATATTCCCAGGCCACAGGCTTCCAGAATCAAACGGATTTCATGTTCCCAGGCAACAGGTTTCCAGAATCCTAAACCGATGTCATGTTCCCAGGCCACAGGCTTCCAGAATCAATCCTCAGTTATGTTCCCAGCCCAATGCTTTCCAGAATCAAACCTCAGTCATATTCCCAGGCCACAGGATTCCAGAATCCAACCGTTGTCGTGTTCCCAGGCCACAGGATTCCACAAGCAAACCTCAGTCTTTTTCCCAGGACACAGGTTTCTAGAATCAACCCGATATCATGTTCCCTGGCCACAGTCTTCCAGAATCAAACCTCAGTCATGTTGCCAGGCTACAGGTATCCACCTTCAAACCTCAGACATGTTCCCAGGCAACAGGGTTCCAGAATAAAACTGTTCTCATGTTCCCAGTCCACAGGGTTCCAGAATACACCGATGACATGTTCCCAGGCAACAGGGTTCCAGAATCAATCCTCAGTTAGGTTCCCAGGCTACAGGGTTCCAGAATAAAAACTCAGTCATGTTCCAAGTCCACAGGGTTCCAGAATCAATCCTCAGTTAGGTTCCCAGGCTACAGGGTTCCAGAATAAAACCTCAGTCATGTTCCCATTCCACAGGGTTCCAGAACCTAGGCTCAGTCAGATTCCCAGGGCACAGTATTCCACAATCTAAACAGATGTCATGTTCCCAAGCCACAGTTTTCCAGAATCTCGCCTCAGTCATGTTCCCAGGCCACAGGGATCCAGAATCAAACCTCAGTCATGTTGCCAGGCCATAGGGTACCACCATCAAACCACAGTCATATTCCCAGGCCACAAGTCTCCAGAATCAAACCGATGTCACATTCCCAGGCCACAGGTTTCCACAATCTATCATCAGTCATGTTCCCAGGCCACAGGATTCCAGAAGCAAACCTCAGTCTTGTTCCCAGGACACAGGTTTCCAGAATCAACCCTATATCATTTTCCCTGGCCACAGTCTTCCAGAATCAAACCTCAGTCATGTTGCCAGGCCACAGGGTTCCAGAACCTAGGCTCAGTCAGATTCCCAGGGCACAGTATTCCACAATCTAAACAGATGTCATGTTCCCAGGCCACAGATTTCCAGAATCACGCCTCAGTCATGTTCCCAGGCCACAGGGATCCAGAATCAAACCTCAGTCATGTTGCCAGGCCATAGGGTACCACCATCAAACCTCAATCATATTCCCAGGCCACTGGTTTCCAGAATCAAACCAATGTCATGTTCCCAGGCCGCAGGTTTCCACAATCTAACATCAGTCATGTTCCCAGGCCAATGGTTTCCAGAATCAAACCTCAGTCATATTCCCAGGCCACAGGATTCCAGAATCCAACCGATGTCGTGTTCCCAGGCCACAGGATTCCACAAGCAAACCTCAGTCTTTTTCCCAGGACACATGTTTCTAGAATCAACCCGATATCATGTTCCCTGGCCACAGTCTTCCAGAATCAAACCTCAGTCATGTTGCCAGGCTACAGGTTTCCACCATCAAACCTCAGACATGTTCCCAGGCCACAGGGTTCCAGAATAAAACTGTTCTCATGTTCCCAGTCCACAGGGTTCCAGAATCCACCGATGACATGTTCCCAGGCAACAGGGTTCCAGAATCAATCCTCACTTAGGTTCCCAGGCTACAGGGTTCCAGAATAAAACCTCAGTCATGCTCCACGTCCACAGGGTTCCAGAATCAATCCTCAGTTAAGTTCCCAGGCTACAGGTTTCCAGATTAAAACCTCAGTCATGTTCCCAGTCCACAGGGTTCCAGAACCAAGGCTCAGTCAGTTTCCCAGGGCACAGTATTCCAAAATCTAAACAGATGTCATGTTCCCAAGCCACAGTTTTCTAGAATCTCGCCTCAGTCATGTTTCCAGGCCACAGGGATCCAGAATCAAACCTCAGTCATGTTGCCAGGCCATAGGGTACCACCATCAAACCTCAGTCATATTCCCAGGCCACAGGCTTCCAGAATCAAACGGATTTCATATTCCCAGGCAAAAGGTTTCCAGAATCCAAACCGATGTCATGTTCCCAGGCCACAGGATTCCACAATCTAACCTCAGTCATGTTCCCAGGTCAATGGTTTCCAGAATCAAACCTCAGCCATATCCCCAGGCCACAGGGTTCTAGAATCCACCGATGTCTTGTTCCCAGGCCACAGGGTTCCAGAATCAATCATCAGTTATGTTCCCAGGCTACAGGGTTCCAGAATAAAACCTCAGTCATGTTCCCAGTCCACATGGTTCCAGAACCAAAGCTCAGCCAAGTTCCCAGGGAAGAGTATTCCACAATCTAAACAGATGTCATATTCCCAGGCCACAGTTTTCCAGAATCACACCTCAGTCATGTTCCCAGGCCACAGGGATCCAGCATCAAACCTCAGTCATGTTGCCAGGCCGTAGGGTACCACCAGCAAACCTCAGTCATATTCCCAGGCCACAAGTTTCCAGAATCAAACCGATGTCATGTTCCCAGGCCACAGGGTTCCAGAATCCACCGATGTCTTGTTCCCAGGCCACAGGGTTCCAGAACCAAGGCTCAGTCAGGTTCCAGGGCAAAGTATTCCACAATCTAAACAGTTGTCATGTTCGCAGGCCACAATTTTCCTGAATCAAGCCTGAGTCATGTTCCCAGGCCGAAGGGATCCAGAATCAATCCTCAGTCAGTTTCCCAGGCTACAGGGTTCCAGAATAAAACCTCAGTCATGTTCCAAGTCCACAGGGTTCCAGAATGAATCCTCAGTTAGGTTCCCAGGCTACAGGGTTCCAGAATAAAACCTCAGTCATGTTCCCAGTCCACAGGGTTCCAGAACCTAGGCTCAGTCAGATTCCCAGGGCACAGTATTCCACAATCTAAACAGATGTCATGTTCCCAAGACACAGTTTTCCAGAATCTCGCCTCAGTCATGTTCCCAGGCCACAGGGATCCAGAATCAAACCTCAGTCATCTTCCCAGGCCATAGGGTACCACCATCAAACCTCAGTCATATTCCCACGCCACAGGCTTCCAGAATCAAACGGATTTCATTTTCCCAGGCAACAGGTTTCCAGAATCCAAACCGATGTCATGTTCCCAGGCCACAGGATTCCACAATCTAACCTCAGTCATGTTCCCAGGCAAATGGCTTCCCGAATCAAACCTCAGTCATATTCCCAGCCACAGGGTTCCAGAATCCACCGATGTCACGTTCCCAGGCCACAGGCTTCCAGAATCAATCCTCAGTTATGTTCCCAGGCTACAGGGTTCCAGAATAAAACCTCAGTCATGTTCCCAGTCCACAGGGTTCCAGAACCAAGGCTCAGTCAGGTTCCCAGGGCACAGTATTCCACAATCTAAACAGATGTCATGTTCCCAGGCCACAGTTTTCCAGAATCACGCCTCAGTCATGTTCCCAGGCCACAGGGATCCAGAATCAAACCTCAGTCATGTTGCCAGGCCATAGGGTACCACCATCAAACCTCAATCATATTCCCAGGCCACTGGTTTCCAGAATCAAACCGATGTCATGTTCCCAGGCCGCAGGTTTCCACAATCTAACATCAGTCATGTTCCCAGGACAATGGTTTCCAGAATCAAACCTCAGTCATATTCCCAGGTCACAGGATTCCAGAATCCAACCGATGTCGTGTTCCCAGGCCACAGGATTCCACAAGCAAACCTCAGTCTTTTTCCCAGGACACATGTTTCTAGAATCAACCCGATATCAAGTTCCCTGGCCACAGTATTGCAGAATCAAACCTCAGACATGTTCCCAGGCCACAGGGTTCCAGAATCTAGGCTCAGTCAGGTTCCCAGGGCACAGTATTCCACAATCTAAACAGATGTCATGTTCCCAAGCCACAGTTTTCCAGAATCTCGCCTCAGTCATGTTCCCAGGCCACAGGGATCCAGAATCAAACCTCAGTCATGTCGCCAGGCCATAGGGTACCACCATCAAACCTCAGTCAGATTCCCAGTGCACAGGCTTCCAGAATCAAACGGATTTTATGTTTCCAGGCAACAGGGTTCCAGAATCCAAACCGATGTCATGTTCCCGGGCCACAGGATTCCACAATCTAATGTCAGTCATGTTCCCAGGCCACAGGTTTCCACAATCTAACATCAGTCATGTTCCCAGGCCAATGGTTTCCATAATCAAACCTCAGTCATATTCCCAGGCGACAGGGTTCCAGAATCCAACCGATGTCGTGTTCCCAGGCCACAGGATTCCACAAGCAAACCTCAGTCGTGTTCCCAGGACACAGCTTTCCAGAATCAACCCGATAACGTGTTCCCTGGCGACAGTCTTCCAGAATCAAACCTCAGTCATGTTGCCAGGCCACAGGTTTCCACCATCAAACCTCAGACATGTTCCCAGGACACAGGGTTCCAGAATAAAACCGTTCTCATGTTCCCAGGCCACAGGGTTCCAGAATCAATCCTCAGTCAGGTTCCCAGGCTACAGGGTTCCAGAATAAAACCTCAGTGATGTTCCAAGTCCACAGGGTTCCAGAATCAATCCTCAGTTAGGCTCCCAGTCTACAGGGTTCCAGAATAAAACCTCAGTCATGTTCCCAGTCCACAGGGTTCCAGAACCTAGGCTCAGTCTGATTCCCAGGGCACAGTATTCCACAATCTAAACAGATGTCATGTTCCCAAGCCACAGTTCTCCAGAATCTCGCCTCAGTCATGTTACCAGGCCACAGGGATCCAGAATCAAACCTCAGTCATGTTGCCAGGCCATAGGGTACCACCATCAAACCTCAGTCATATTCCCAGGCCACAGGCTTCCAGAATCAAACGGATTTCATGTTCCCAGGCAACAGGGTTCCAGAATTCAAACCGATGTCCTGTTCCCAGGCCACAGGATTCCACAATCTAACCTCAGTCATGTTCCCAGGTCAATGGTTTCCAGAATCAAACCTCAGTCATATTACCAGGCCACAGGTTTCCAGAATCCACCGATGTCATGTTCCCAGGCCACAGGGTTCCAGAATCAATCCTCAGTTATATTCCCAGGCTACAGGGTTCCAGAATCAATCCTCAGTTATGTTCCCAGGCTACAGGGTTCCAGAATAAAACCTCAGTCATGTTCCCAGTCCACAGGGTTCCAGAACCAAGGCTCAGTCAGGTTCCCAGGGCACAGTATTCCACAATCTAAACAGATGTCATGTTACCAGGCCACAGTTTTCCAGAATCACGCCTCAGTCATGTTCCCAGGCCACAGGGATCCAGAATCAAACCTCAGTCATGTTGCCAGGCCATAGGGTACCACCATCAAACCTCAGTCATATTCCCAGACCACAAGTTTCCAGAATCAAACCGATGTCACGTTCCCAGGTCACAGGTTTCCACAATCTATCATCAGTCATTTTCCCATGCCACAGGATTCCAGAAGCAAACCTCAGTCTTGTTCCCAGGACACAGGTTTCCAGAATCAACCCGATATCATGTTCCCAGGCCGCAGGTTTCCACAATCTAACATCAGTCATGTTCCCAGGCCAATGGTTTCCAGAATCAAGCCTGAGTCATGTTCCCAGGCCGAAGGGATCCAGAATCAATCCTCAGTCAGTTTCCCAGGCTACAGGGTTCCAGAATAAAACCTCAGTCATGTTCCAAGTCCACAGGGTTCCAGAATGAATCCTCAGTTAGGTTCCCAGGCTACAGGGTTCCAGAATAAAACCTCAGTCATGTTCCCAGTCCACAGGGTTCCAGAACCTAGGCTCAGTCAGATTCCCAGGGCACAGTATTCCACAATCTAAACGGATGTCATGTTCCCAAGCCACAGTTTTCCAGAATCTCGCCTCAGTCATGTTCCCAGGCCACAGGGATCCAGAATCAAACCTCAGTCATCTTCCCAGGCCATAGGGTACCACCATCAAACCTCAGTCATATTCCCACGCCACAGGCTTCCAGAATCAAACGGATTTCATTTTCCCAGGCAACAGGTTTCCAGAATCCAAACCGATGTCATGTTCCCAGGCCACAGGATTCCACAATCTCACCTCAGTCATGTTCCCAGGCCAGTGGTTTCCAGAATCAAACCTCAGCCATATTCCCAGGCCACAGGGTTCCAGAATCCACCGATGTCTTGTTCCCAGGCCACAGGGTTCCAGAATCAATCCTCAGTTATGTTCCCAGGCTACAGGATTCCAGAATATAACCTCAGTCATGTTCCCAGTCCACAGGGTTCCAGAACCAAGGCTCAGGGAGGTTCCCAGGGCACAGTATTCCACAATCTAAACAGATGTCATGTTCCCAAGCCACAGTTTTCCAGAATTTTGCCTCAGTCATGTTCCCAGGCCACAGGGAACCAGAATCAAACCTCAGTCATGTTGCCAGGCCATATGGTACCACCATCAAACTTCAATCATATTCCCAGGCCACAGGATTCCAGAATCAAATGGATTTCATGTTCCCAGGCAACAGGGTTCCAGAATCCAAACCGATGTCATGTTCCCAGGCCACAGGATTCCACAATCTAACATCAGTCATGTTCCCAGGACACAGGATTACAGAAGCAAACCTCAGTCTTGTTCCCACGACACAAGTTTCCAGAATCTACACAATATCATGTTCCCTGGCCACAGACTTTCACAATCAAACCTCAGTCAAGTTGCCAGGCCACAGGGTTCCAGAACCTAGGCTCAGTCAGGTTCCCTAGGCACAGTATTCCACAATCTAAACAGATGTCATGTTCCCAAGCCACAGTTTTCCAGAATCTCGCCTCAATCATGTTCCCAGGCCACAGGGATCCAGAATCAAACCTCAGTCATGTCGCCAGGCCATAGGGTATCACCATCAAACCTCAGTCATATTCCCAGTCCACAGGCTTCCAGAATCAAACGGATTTCATGTTCCCAAGCAACAGGGTTCCAGAATCCAAACCGATGTCATGTTCCCAGGCCACAGGATTCCACAATTTAATGTCAGTCATGTTCCCAGGCCACAGGTTTACACAATCTAACATCAGTCATGTTCCCAGGGCAATGGTTTCCAGAATCAAACCTCAGTCATATTCCCAGGCCACAGGGTTCCTGAATCCAACTGATGTCGTGTTCCCAGGCCACAGGATTTCACAAGCAAACCTCAGTCGTGTTCCCAGGACACAGCTTTCCAGAATCAACCCGATATCATGTTTCCAGGCGACAGTCTTCCAGAATCACACCTCAGTCATGTTGCCAGGCCACAGGTTTCCACCATCAAACCTCAGACATGTTCCCAGGCCACAGGGTTCCAGAATAAAACCGTTCTCATGTTCCCAGGCCACAAGATTCCAGAATCCACCGATGACATGTTCCCAGGCAACAGGGTTCCAGAATCAATCCTCAGTCAGGTTCCCAGGCTACAGGGTTCCAGAATAAAACCTCAGTCATGTTCCCAGGCCACAGTGTTCCAGAATCAATCCTCAGTTATGTTCCCAGGCTACAGGATTCCAGAATAAAACCTCAGTCATGTTCCCACTCCACAGGGTCCCAGAACCAAGGCTCCGTCAGGTTCCCAGGGCACAGTATTCCACAATCTAAACAGATGTCATGTTCCCAGGCCACAGTTTTCCAGAATCACGCCTCAGTCATGTTCCCAGGCCACAGGGAACCGGAATCAAACCTCAGTCATGTTGCCAGGCCATAGGGTACCACCATCAAACCTCAGTCATATTCCCAAGCCACAGGTTTCCAGAATCAAACCGATGTCATGTTCCCAGGCCACAGATTTCCACAATCTACCATCAGTCATGTTCCCAGGCCAATGGTTTCCAGAATCAATCTTCAGTCGTATCCCCAGGCCACAGTGTTCCAGAATCCAAACGATGTCGTGTTCCCAGGCCACAGGATTCCACAAGCAAACTTCAGTCTTTTTCCCAGGACACAGGTTTCCAGAATCAACCCGATATCATGTTCCCTGGCGACCGTCTTCCAGAATCAAACCTCACTCATGTTGCCAGGCCACAGGTTTCCACCATCAAACCTCAGACATGTTCCCAGGACACAGGGTTCCAGAATAAAACTGTTCTCATGTTCCCAGGCCACAGGGTTCCAGAATACACCGATGACATGTTCCCAGGCAACAGGGTTCCAGAATCAATCCTCAGTTAGGTTCCCAGGCTACAGGGTTCCAGAATAAAACCTCAGACATGTTACAAGTCCACAGGGTTCCAGAATCAATCCTCAGTTAGGTTCCCAGGCTACAGGGTTCCAGAATAAAACCTCAGTCATGCTCCACGTCCACAGGGTTCCAGAATCAATCCTCAGTTAAGTTCCCAGGCTACAGGGTTCCAGATTAAAACCTCAGTCATGTTCCCAGTCCACAGGGTTCCAGAACCAAGGCTCAGTCAGTTTCCCAGGGCACAGTATTCCACAATCTAAACAGATGTCATGTTCCCAAGCCCCATTTTTTTAGAATCTCGCCTCAGTCATGTTTCCAGGCCACAGGGATCCAGAATCAAACCTCAGTCATTTTGCCAGGCCATAGGGTACCACCATCAAACCTCAGTCATATTCCCAGGCCACAGGCTTCCAGAATCAAACGGATTTCATGTTCCCAGGCAAAACGTTTCCAGAATACAAACCGATGTCATGTTCCCAGGCCACAGGATTCCACAATCTAACCTCAGTCATGTTCCCAGGCCAGTGGTTTCCAGAATTTAACCTCAGCCATATTCCCAGGCCACAGGGTTCCAGAATCCACCGATGTCATGTTCCCAGGCCACAGGGTTCCAGAATCAATCCTCAGTTATGTTCCCAGGCTACAGGGTTCCAGAATAAAACCTCCGTCATGTTCCCAGTCCACAGGGTTCCAGAACCAAGGCTCAGTCAGGTTCCCAGGGCACAGTATTCCACAATCTAAACAGATGTCATGTTCCCAAGCCACAGTTTTCCAGAATCACGCCTCAGTCATGTTCCCAGGCCACAGGGATCCAGAATCAAACCTCAGTCATGTTGCCAGGCCATAGGGTACCACCATCAAAGCTCAGTCATATTCCCAGGCCACAAGTTTCCAGAATCAAACCGATGTCACGTTCCCAGGCCACAGGTTTCCACAATCTATCATCAGTGATGTTCACAGGCCACAGGATTCCAGAAGCAAACCTCAGTCTTATTCCCAGGACACAGGTTTCCAGAATCAACCCGATATCATGTTCCCTGGCCACAGTCTTCCAGAATAAAACCTAAGTTATGTTCCCAGTCCACAGGGTTCCAGAACCAAGGCTCAGTCAGTTTCCCAGGGCACAGTATTCCACAATCTAAACAGATGTCATGTTCCCAGGCCACAGTTTTCTAGAATCTCGCCTCAGTCATGTTCCCAGGTCAATGGTTTCCAGAATCAAACCTCAGTTATATTCCCAGGCCACAGGTTTCCAGAATCCTCCGATGTCATGTTCCCAGGCCACAGGGTTCCAGAATCAATCCTCAGTTATGTTCCCAGGCTACAGGGTTCCAGAATAAAACCTCAGTCATATTCCCAGTCCACAGGGTTCCAGAACCAAGGCTCAGTCAGGTTCCCAGTGCACAGTATTCCACAATCTAAACAGATGTCATGTTCCCAGTCCACATTTTTCCAGAATCCCGCCTGAGTCATGTTCCCAGGCCACAGGGATCTAGAATCAAACCTCAGTCATGTTGCCAGGCCATAGGCTACCACCATCAAACCTCAGTCATATTCCCAGGCCACAGGTTTCCAGAATCAAACCGATTTCATGTTCCCAGGCAACAGGGTACCAGAATCCAAACCGATGTCATGTTCCCAGGCCACAGGATTCCACAATCTAACCTCAGTCATGTTCCCAGGCCAAAGGTTTCCAGAATCAAACCTCAGTCATATTCCCAGGCCACAGGGTTCCAGAATCCACCGATGTCATGTTCCAAGGCCACAGCGATCCAGAATCAAACCTCAGTCATGTTGCCTTGCCATAGGGTACCACCATCAAACCTCTGTCATATTTCCAGTCCACATTTTTCCAGAATCACGCCTGAGTCCTGTACCCAGGCCACAGGGATCCAGAATCAAACCTCAGTCATGTTGCCAGGCCATAGGGTACCACCATCAAACCTCAGTCATATTCCAGGGCCACAAGTTTCCAGAATCAAACCGATGTCATGTTCCCAGGCCATAGGATTCCAGAAGCAAACCTCAGTCTTGTTCCCAGGACACAAGTTTTCAGAATCAACCCGATATCATGTTCCCTGGCCACAGTCTTTCCCAATCAAACCTCAGTCAAGTTGCCAGGCCACAGGGTTCCACAATCTAAAATCAGTCATGTTCCCAGGCCAATGGTTTCCAGAATCAAACCTCAGTCATATTCCCAGGCCACAGGGTTCCAGAATCCAACCGATGTCGTGTTCCCAGGCCACAGGATTCCACAAGCAAACCTTAGTCGTGTTCCCAGGACACAGCTTTCCAGAATCAACCCGATAATATGTTCCCTGGCGACCGTCTTCCAGAATCAAACCTCAGTCATGTTGCCAGGACACAGGGTTCCAGAATAAAACCGTTCTCATGTTCCCAGGCCACAGGGTTCCAGAATCCACCGATGATATGTTCCCAGGCAACAGGGTTCCAGAATCAATCCTCAGTCAGTTTCCCAGGCTACAGGGTTCCAGAATAAAACCTCAGTCATGTTCCCAGTCCACAGGGTTCCAGAACCAAGGCTCAGTCAGTTTCCCAGGGCACAGTATTCCACAATCTAAACAAATGTCATGTTCCCAGGCCAAAGTTTTCCAGAATCACGCCTCAGTCATGTTCCAAGGCCACAGGGATAAAGAATCAAACCTCAGTCATGTTGCCAGGCCATTGGGTACCACCATCAAACCTCAGTCATATTCCCAGGCCACAAGTTTCCAGAATCAAACCGATGTCATATTCCCAGGACACAGGTTTCCAGAATCAATCCGATATCATGTTCCCTGGCCACAGTCTTCCAGAATCAAACCTCAGTCATGTTCCAGGCCACAGGGTTCCAGAACCAAAGCTCAGCCAGGTTCCCAGGGCAGAGTATTCCACAATCTTAACAGATGTCATATTCCCAGGCCACAGTTTTCCAGAATCACACCTCAGTCATGTTCCCAGGCCACAGGGATCCAGAATCAAACCTCAGTCATTTTGCCAGGCCGTAGGGTACCACCAGCAAACCTCAGTCATATTCCCAGGCCACAAGTTTCCAGAATCAAACCGATGTCATGTTCCCAGGCCACAGGGTTCCAGAATCCACCGATGTCATGTTCCCAGTCCACAGGGTTCCAGAACCAAGGCTCAGTCATTTTCCCAGCGCACAGTATTCCACAATCTAAACAGATGTCATGTTCCCAGGCCACAGTTTTCCAGAATCACGTCTGAGTCATGTTCCCAGGCCACAGGGATCCAGAATCAAACCTCAGTCATGTTGCCATGACATAGGGTACCACCATCAAACCTCAGTCATATTCCCAGGCCACAATTTTCCAGAATCAAGCCTGAGTCATATTCCCAGGCCGAAGGGATCGAGAATGAAACCTCAGTCATATTCCCAGGCCACAGGGTTCCAGAATCCACCGATGTCTTGTTCCCAGGCCACAGGGTTCCAGAACCAAGGCTCAGTCAGGTTCCCAGGGCACAGTATTCCACAATCTAAACAGATGTCATGTTCCCAGGCCACAATTTTCCAGAATCAAGCCTGAGTCATGTTCCCAGGCCGAAGGGATCCAGAATCAATCCTCAGTCAGTTTCCCAGGCTACAGGGTTCCAGAATAAAACCTCAGTCATGTTCCAAGTCCACAGGGTTCCAGAATGAATCCTCAGTTAGGTTCCCAGGTTACAGGGTTCCAGAATAAAACCTCAGTCATGTTCCCAGGCCACAGAGTTCCAGAATCCACCGATGTCATGTTCCCAGTCCACAGGGTTCCAGAATCAATCCTCAGTTATGTTCCCAGGCTACAGGGTTCCAGAATAAAACCTCAGTCATGTTCCCAGTCCACAGGGTTCCAAAACCAAGGCTCAGTCAGGTTCCCAGGCCACAGGATTCCACAATCTAACATCAGTCAATTTCCCAGGCCAATGGCTTCCAGAATCAAACCTCAGTCATATTCCCAGGCCACAGGTTTCCAGAATCCACCGATGTCATGTTCCCAGGCCACAGGGTTCCAGAATCAATCCTCAATTATGTTCCCAGGCTACAGGCTTCCAGAATAAAACCTCAGTCATGTTCCCTGTCCACAGGGTTCCAGAACCAAGGCTCAGTCAGGTTCCCAGGGCACAGTATTCCACAATCTAAACAGATGTCATGTTTCCAGGCCACAGTTTTCCAGAATCACGCCTCAGTCATGTTCCCAGGCCACAGGGATCAAGAATCAAACGTCAGTCATGTTGCCAGGCCATAGGTTACACCATCAAACCTCAGACATGTTCCCAAGCCACAGGGTTCCAGAATAAAACCGTTCTCATGTTTCAAGGCCACAGGGTACCAGAATCCACCGATGACATATTCCCAGGCAAAAGGGTTCCAGAATCAATCCTCAGTTAGGTTCCCAGGCTACAGGGTTCCAGAATAAAACCTCAGTCATGTTCCCATTCCACAGGGTTCCAGAACCTAGGTTCAGTCAGATTCCCAGGGCACAGTATTCCACAATCTAAAGAGATGTCATGTTCCCAAGCCACAGTTTTCCAGAATCTCGCCTCAGTCTTGTTCCCAGGCCACAGGGATGCAGAATCAAACCTCAGTCATGTTGCCAGGCCACAGGTTTCCACCATCAAACCTCAGTATTTTTCCCAGGCCACAGGGTTCCAGAATCCACCGATGACATGTTCCCAGGCAACAGGGTTCCAGAGTCAATCCTCAGTTAGGTTCCCAGGCTACAGGGTTCCAGAATAAAACATCAGTCCTGTTCCACGTCCACAGGGTTCCAGAATCAATCCTCAGTTAGCTTCCCAGGCTACAGGGTTCCAGAATAATACCACAGTCATGTTCCCTGTACACAGGGTTCCAGAACCAAGGCTCAGTCAGGTTCCCAGGGCACAGTATTCCACAATCTAAACAGATGTCATGTTCCCAGGCCACAATTTTCCAGAATCAAGCCTGAGTCATGTTCCCAGGCCGAAGGGATCCAGAATCAATCCTCAGTCAGTTTCCCAGGCTACAGGGTTCCAGAATAAAACCTCAGTCATGTTCCAAGTCCACAGGGTTCCAGAATAAAACCTCAGTCATGTTCCCAGGCCACAGAGTTCCAGAATCCACCGATGTCATGTTCCCAGTCCACAGGGTTCCAGAATCAATCCTCAGTTATGTTCCCAGGCTACAGGGTTCCAGAATAAAACCTCAGTCATGTTCCCAGTCCACAGGGTTCCAAAACCAAGGCTCAGTCAGGTTCCCAGGGCACAGTATTCCACAATCTAAACAGATGTCATGTTCCCAGGCCACAGTTTTCCAGAATCACGCCTCAGTCATGTACCCAGGCCACAGGGATCCAGAATCAAACCTCAGTCATGTTGCCAGGCCATAGGGTAACACCATCAAACCTGAGTCATATTCCCAGGCCACAGGCTTCCAGAATCAAACGGATTTCATGTTCCCAGGCCACAGGGTTCCAGAATCCAACCGATGTAGTGTTCCCAGGCCACAGGATTCCACAAGCAAACCTCAGTCGTGTTCCCAGGACACAGCTTTCCAGAATCAACCCGGTATCATATTCCCTGGCGACAGTCTTCCAGAATCTAACCTCAGTCATGTTGCCAGGCCACAGGTTTCCACCATCAAACCTCAGACATGTTCCCAGGCCACAGGGTTCCAGAATAAAACCGTTCTCATGATCCCAGGACACAGGGTTCCTGAATCCACCGATGACATGTTCCCAGGCAACAGGGTTCCAGAATCAATCCTCAGTTAGGATCCCAGGCTACAGGGTTCCAGAATAAAACCTCAGTCATGTTCCCAGGCCACAGGGATCCAGAATCAAACCTCAGTCATTTTGCCAGGCCATAGGGTACCGCCATCAAAGCTCAGTCATATTCCCAGGCCACAAGTTTCCAGAATCAAACCGATGTCACGTTCCCAGGCCACAGGTTTCCACAATCTATCATCAGTCATGTTCCCAGGCCACAGGATTCCAGAAGCAAACCTCAGTCTTATTCCAAGGACACAGGTTTCCAGAATCAACCCGATATCATGTTCCCTGGCCACAGTCTTCCAGAATCAAACCTCAGTCATGTTCCAGGCCACAGGGTTCCAGAACCTAGGCTCAGTCAGGTTCCCAGGGCACAGTATTCCACAATCTAAACAGATGTCATGTTCCCAAGCCACAGTTTTCCAGAATCTCGCCTCAGTCATATTCCCAGGGCACAGGGATCCAGAATCAAACTTAAGTCATGTTGCCAGGCCATAGGGTACCACCATCAAACCTCTGTCATATTCCCAGTCCATATTTTTCCAGAATCACGCCTGAGTCATGTACCCAGGCCACAGGGATCCAGAATCAAACCTCAGTCATGTTGCCAGGCCATAGGGTACCACCATCAAACCTCAGTCATATTCCCGGGCCACAAGTTTCCAGAATCAAACCGATGTCATGTTCCCAGGCCACAGGATTCCAGAAGCAAACCTCAGTCTAGTTCCCAGGACACAAGTTTCCAGAATCAACCCGATATCATGTTCCCTGGCCACAGTCTTTCCCAATCAAACCTCAGTCAAGTTGCCAGGCCACAGGGTTCCACAATCTAACATCAGTCATCTTCCCAGGGCACAGTATTCCACAATCTAAACAGATGTCATGTTCCCAAGCCACAGTTTTCCAGAATCTCGCCTCAGTCATGTTCCCAGGCCACAGGGATCCAGAATCAAACCTCAGTCATGTCGGCAGGCCATAGGGTACCTCCATCAAACCTCAGTCATATTCCCAGTCCACAGGCTTCCAGAATCAAACGGATTTCATGTTCCCAGGCAACAGGGTTCCAGAATCCAAACCGATGTCATGTTCCCAGGCCACAGGATTCCACAATCTAATGTCAGTCATGTTCCCAGGCCACAGGTTTCCACAATCTAACATCAGTCATGTTCCCAGGCCACAGGATTCCACAAGCAAACCTCAGTCGTGTTCCCAGGACACAGCTTTCCAGAATCAACCCGATATCATGTTCCCTGGCGACCGTCTTCCAGAATCAAACCTCAGTCATGTTGCCAGGCCACAGGTTTCCACCATCAAACCTCAGACATGTTCCCAGGACACAGGGTTCCAGAATAAAACCGTTCTCATGTTCCCAGGCCACAGGGTTCCAGAATCCACCGATGACATGTTCCCAGGCAACAGGGTTCCAGAATCAATCCTCAGTCAGGTTCCCAGGCTACAGGGTTCCAGAATAAAACCTCAGTCATGTTCCAAGTCCACAGGGTTCCAGAATCAATCCTCAGTTAGGTTCCCAGTCTACAGGGTTCCAGAATAAAACCTCAGTCATGTTCCCAGTCCACAGGGTTCCAGAACCAAGGCTCAGGCAGGTTCCCAGGGCACAGTATTCCACAATCTAAACAGATGTCATGTTCCCAAGCCACAGTTTTCCAGAATCTCGCCTCAATCATGTTCCCAGGCCACAGGGATCCAGAATCTAACCTCAGTCATGTCGCCAGGCCATAGGGTATCACCATCAAACCTCAGTCATATTCCCAGTCCACAGGCTTCCAGAATCAAACGGATTTCATGTTCCCAGGCAACAGGGTTCCAGAATCCAAACCGATGTCATGTTCCCAGGCCACAGGATTCCACAATTTAATGTCAGTCATGTTCCCAGGCCACAGGTTTCCACAATCTAACATCAGTCATGTTCCCAGGGCAATGGTTTCCAGAATCACACCTCAGTCATGTTGCCAGGCCACAGGTTTCCACCATCAAACTTCAGACATGTTCCCAGGCCAAAGGATTCCAGAATAAAACCGTTCTCATGTTCCCAGGCCACAAGATTCCAGAATCCACCGATGACATGTTCCCAGGCAACAGGGTTCCAGAATCAATCCTCAGTCAGGTTCCCAGGCTACAGGGTTCCAGAATAAAACCTCAGTCATGTTCCAAGTCCACAGGGTTCCAGAATCAATCCTCAGTTAGGTTCCCAGGCTACAGGGTTCCAGAATAAAACCTCAGTCATGTTCCCAGTCCACAGGGTTCCAGAACCTAGGCTCAGTCAGGTTTCAAGGGCACAGTATTCCACAATCTAAACAGATGTCATGTTCCCAAGCCACAGTTTTCCAGAATCTCGCCTCAGTCATGTTCCCAGGCCACAGGGATCCAGAATCAAACCTCAGTCATGTTGCCAGGCCATAGGGTACCACCATCAAACCTCAGTCATATTCCCAGGCCACAAGTTTCCAGAATCAAACCGATGTCACGTTCCCAGGCAACAGGTTTCCACAATCTTTCATCAGTCATGTTCCCAGGCCACAGGATTCCAGAAGCAAACCTCAGTCTTGTTCCCAGGACACAGGTTTCCAGAATGAACCCTATATCATTTTCCCTGGCCACAGTCTTCCAGAATAAAACCTCAGTCATGTTGCCAGGCCACAGGGTTCCAGAACCTAGGCTCAGTCAGGTTCCCAGGGCACAGTATTCCACAATCTAAACAGATGTCATGTTCCCAGGCCACAGTTTTCCAGAATCACGCCTCAGTCATGTTCCCAGGCCACAGGGATCCAGAATCAAACCTCAGTCATGTTGCCAGGCCATAGGGTACCACCATCAAACCTCAATCATATTCCCAGGCCACTGGTTTCCAGAATCCAACCGATGTCATGTTCCCAGGCCGCAGGTTTCCACAATCTAACATCAGTCATGTTCCCAGGCCAATGGTTTCCAGAATCAAACCTCAGTCATATTCCCAGGCCACAGGATTCCAGAATCCAACCGATGTCGTGTTCCCAGGCCACAGGATTCCACAAGCAAACCTCAGTCTTTTTCCCAGGACACATGTTTCTAGAATCAACCCGATATCATGTTCCCTGGCCACAGTCTTCCAGAATCAAACCTCAGTCATGTTGCCAGGCTACAGGTTTCCACCATCAAACCTCAGACATGTTCCCAGGCCACAGGGTTCCAGAATAAAACTGTTCTCATGTTCCCAGTCCACAGGGTTCCAGAATACACCGATGACATGTTCCCAGGCAACAGGATTCCAGAATCAATCCTCAGTTAGGTTCCCAGGCTACAGGGTTCCAGAATAAACCTCAGACATGTTACAAGTCCACAGGGTTCCAGAATCAATCCTCAGTTAGGTTCCCAGGCTACAGGGTTCCAGAATAAAACCTCAGTCATGCTCCACGTCCACAGGTTTCCAGAATCAATCCTCAGTTAAGTTCCCAGGCTACAGGGTTCCAGATTAAAACCTCAGTCATGTTCCCAGTCCACAGGGTTCCAGAACCAAGGCTCAGTCAGTTTCCCAGGGCACAGTATTCCACAATCTAAACAGATGTCATGTTCCCAAGCCCCATTTTTTAGAATCTCGCCTCAGTCATGTTTCCAGGCCACAGGGATCCAGAATCAAACCTCAGTCATGTTGCCAGGCCATAGGGTACCACCATCAAACCTCAGTCATATTCCCAGGCCACAGGCTTCCAGAATCAAACGGATTTCATGTTCCCAGGCAAAAGGTTTCCAGAATACAAACCGATGTCATGTTCCCAGGCCACAGGATTCCACAATTTAACCTCAGTCATGTTCCAAGGCCAGTGGTTTCCAGAATCAAACCTCAGCCATATTCCCAGGCCACAAGTTTCCAGAATCAAACCGATGTCATGTTCCCAGGCCACCGGGTTCCAGAATACACCGATGTCATGTTCCCAGTCCACAGGGTTCCAGAACCAAGGCTCAGTCATTTTCCCAGCGCACAGTATTCCACAATCTAAACAGATGTCATGTTCCCAGGCCACAGTTTTCCAGAATCACGTCTGAGTCATGTTCCCAGGCCACAGGGATCCAGAATCAAACCTCAGTCATGTTGCCATGACATAGGGTACCACCATCAAACCTCAGTCATATTCCCAGGCCACAATTTTCCAGAATCAAGCCTGAGTCATATTCCCAGGCCGAAGGGATCGAGAATGAAACCTCAGTCATATTCCCAGGCCACAGGGTTCCAGAATCCACCGATGTCTTGTTCCCAGGCCACAGGGTTCCAGAACCAAGGCTCAGTCAGGTTCCCAGGGCACAGTATTCCACAATCTAAACAGATGTCATGTTCCCAGGCCACAATTTTCCAGAATCAAGCCTGAGTCATGTTCCCAGGCCGAAGGGATCCAGAATCAATCCTCAGTCAGTTTCCCAGGCTACAGGGTTCCAGAATAAAACCTCAGTCATGTTCCAAGTCCACAGGGTTCCAGAATGAATCCTCAGTTAGGTTCCCAGGTTACAGGGTTCCAGAATAAAACCTCAGTCATGTTCCCAGGCCACAGAGTTCCAGAATCCACGGATGTCATGTTCCCAGTCCACAGGGTTCCAGAATCAATCCTCAGTTATGTTCCCAGGCTACAGGGTTCCAGAATAAAACCTCAGTCATGTTCCCAGTCCACAGGGTTCCAAAACCAAGGCTCAGTCAGGTTCCCAGGCCACAGGATTCCACAATCTAACATCAGTCAATTTCCCAGGCCAATGGCTTCCAGAATCAAACCTCAGTCATATTCCCAGGCCACAGGTTTCCAGAATCCACCGATGTCATGTTCCCAGGCCACAGGGTTCCAGAATCAATCCTCAATTATGTTCCCAGGCTACAGGCTTCCAGAATAAAACCTCAGTCATGTTCCCTGTCCACAGGGTTCCAGAACCAAGGCTCAGTCAGGTTCCCAGGGCACAGTATTCCACAATCTAAACAGATGTCATGTTTCCAGGCCACAGTTTTCCAGAATCACGCCTCAGTCATGTTCCCAGGCCACAGGGATCAAGAATCAAACGTCAGTCATGTTGCCAGGCCATAGGTTACACCATCAAACCTCAGACATGTTCCCAAGCCACAGGGTTCCAGAATAAAACCGTTCTCATGTTTCAAGGCCACAGGGTACCAGAATCCACCGATGACATATTCCCAGGCAAAAGGGTTCCAGAATCAATCCTCAGTTAGGTTCCCAGGCTACAGGGTTCCAGAATAAAACCTCAGTCATGTTCCCATTCCACAGGGTTCCAGAACCTAGGTTCAGTCAGATTCCCAGGGCACAGTATTCCACAATCTAAAGAGATGTCATGTTCCCAAGCCACAGTTTTCCAGAATCTCGCCTCAGTCTTGTTCCCAGGCCACAGGGATGCAGAATCAAACCTCAGTCATGTTGCCAGGCCACAGGTTTCCACCATCAAACCTCAGTATTTTTCCCAGGCCACAGGGTTCCAGAATCCACCGATGACATGTTCCCAGGCAACAGGGTTCCAGAGTCAATCCTCAGTTAGGTTCCCAGGCTACAGGGTTCCAGAATAAAACATCAGTCCTGTTCCACGTCCACAGGGTTCCAGAATCAATCCTCAGTTAGCTTCCCAGGCTACAGGGTTCCAGAATAAAACCTCAGTCATGTTCCCAGTCCACAGGGTTCCAAAACCAAGGCTCAGTCAGGTTCCCAGGGCACAGTATTCCACAATCTAAACAGATGTCATGTTCCCAGGCCACAGTTTTCCAGAATCACGCCTCAGTCATGTACCCAGGCCACAGGGATCCAGAATCAAACCTCAGTCATGTTGCCAGGCCATAGGGTAACACCATCAAACCTGAGTCATATTCCCAGGCCACAGGCTTCCAGAATCAAACGGATTTCATGTTCCCAGGCCACAGGGTTCCAGAATCCAACCGATGTAGTGTTCCCAGGCCACAGGATTCCACAAGCAAACCTCAGTCGTGTTCCCTGGCCACAGTCTTCCAGAATCAAACCTCAGTCATGTTGCCAGGCTACAGGTTTCCACCATCAAACCTCAGACATGTTCCCAGGCCACAGGGTTCCAGAATAAAACTGTTCTCATGTTCCCAGTCCACAGGGTTCCAGAATCCACCGATGACATGTTCCCAGGCAACAGGGTTCCAGAATCAATCCTCACTTAGGTTCCCAGGCTACAGGGTTCCAGAATAAAACCTCAGTCATGCTCCACGTCCACAGGGTTCCAGAATCAATCCTCAGTTAAGTTCCCAGGCTACAGGTTTCCAGATTAAAACCTCAGTCATGTTCCCAGTCCACAGGGTTCCAGAACCAAGGCTCAGTCAGTTTCCCAGGGCACAGTATTCCAAAATCTAAACAGATGTCATGTTCCCAAGCCACAGTTTTCTAGAATCTCGCCTCAGTCATGTTTCCAGGCCACAGGGATCCAGAATCAAACCTCAGTCATGTTGCCAGGCCATAGGGTACCACCATCAAACCTCAGTCATATTCCCAGGCCACAGGCTTCCAGAATCAAACGGATTTCATATTCCCAGGCAAAAGGTTTCCAGAATCCAAACCGATGTCATGTTCCCAGGCCACAGGATTCCACAATCTAACCTCAGTCATGTTCCCAGGTCAATGGTTTCCAGAATCAAACCTCAGCCATATCCCCAGGCCACAGGGTTCTAGAATCCACCGATGTCTTGTTCCCAGGCCACAGGGTTCCAGAATCAATCATCAGTTATGTTCCCAGGCTACAGGGTTCCAGAATAAAACCTCAGTCATGTTCCCAGTCCACATGGTTCCAGAACCAAAGCTCAGCCAAGTTCCCAGGGAAGAGTATTCCACAATCTAAACAGATGTCATATTCCCAGGCCACAGTTTTCCAGAATCACACCTCAGTCATGTTCCCAGGCCACAGGGATCCAGCATCAAACCTCAGTCATGTTGCCAGGCCGTAGGGTACCACCAGCAAACCTCAGTCATATTCCCAGGCCACAAGTTTCCAGAATCAAACCGATGTCATGTTCCCAGGCCACAGGGTTCCAGAATCCACCGATGTCTTGTTCCCAGGCCACAGGGTTCCAGAACCAAGGCTCAGTCAGGTTCCAGGGCAAAGTATTCCACAATCTAAACAGTTGTCATGTTCGCAGGCCACAATTTTCCTGAATCAAGCCTGAGTCATGTTCCCAGGCCGAAGGGATCCAGAATCAATCCTCAGTCAGTTTCCCAGGCTACAGGGTTCCAGAATAAAACCTCAGTCATGTTCCAAGTCCACAGGGTTCCAGAATGAATCCTCAGTTAGGTTCCCAGGCTACAGGGTTCCAGAATAAAACCTCAGTCATGTTCCCAGTCCACAGGGTTCCAGAACCTAGGCTCAGTCAGATTCCCAGGGCACAGTATTCCACAATCTAAACAGATGTCATGTTCCCAAGACACAGTTTTCCAGAATCTCGCCTCAGTCATGTTCCCAGGCCACAGGGATCCAGAATCAAACCTCAGTCATCTTCCCAGGCCATAGGGTACCACCATCAAACCTCAGTCATATTCCCACGCCACAGGCTTCCAGAATCAAACGGATTTCATTTTCCCAGGCAACAGGTTTCCAGAATCCAAACCGATGTCATGTTCCCAGGCCACAGGATTCCACAATCTAACCTCAGTCATGTTCCCAGGCAAATGGCTTCCCGAATCAAACCTCAGTCATATTCCCAGCCACAGGGTTCCAGAATCCACCGATGTCACGTTCCCAGGCCACAGGCTTCCAGAATCAATCCTCAGTTATGTTCCCAGGCTACAGGGTTCCAGAATAAAACCTCAGTCATGTTCCCAGTCCACAGGGTTCCAGAACCAAGGCTCAGTCAGGTTCCCAGGGCACAGTATTCCACAATCTAAACAGATGTCATGTTCCCAGGCCACAGTTTTCCAGAATCACGCCTCAGTCATGTTCCCAGGCCACAGGGATCCAGAATCAAACCTCAGTCATGTTGCCAGGCCATAGGGTACCACCATCAAACCTCAATCATATTCCCAGGCCACTGGTTTCCAGAATCAAACCGATGTCATGTTCCCAGGCCGCAGGTTTCCACAATCTAACATCAGTCATGTTCCCAGGACAATGGTTTCCAGAATCAAACCTCAGTCATATTCCCAGGTCACAGGATTCCAGAATCCAACCGATGTCGTGTTCCCAGGCCACAGGATTCCACAAGCAAACCTCAGTCTTTTTCCCAGGACACATGTTTCTAGAATCAACCCGATATCAAGTTCCCTGGCCACAGTATTGCAGAATCAAACCTCAGACATGTTCCCAGGCCACAGGGTTCCAGAATCTAGGCTCAGTCAGGTTCCCAGGGCACAGTATTCCACAATCTAAACAGATGTCATGTTCCCAAGCCACAGTTTTCCAGAATCTCGCCTCAGTCATGTTCCCAGGCCACAGGGATCCAGAATCAAACCTCAGTCATGTCGCCAGGCCATAGGGTACCACCATCAAACCTCAGTCAGATTCCCAGTGCACAGGCTTCCAGAATCAAACGGATTTTATGTTTCCAGGCAACAGGGTTCCAGAATCCAAACCGATGTCATGTTCCCGGGCCACAGGATTCCACAATCTAATGTCAGTCATGTTCCCAGGCCACAGGTTTCCACAATCTAACATCAGTCATGTTCCCAGGCCAATGGTTTCCATAATCAAACCTCAGTCATATTCCCAGGCGACAGGGTTCCAGAATCCAACCGATGTCGTGTTCCCAGGCCACAGGATTCCACAAGCAAACCTCAGTCGTGTTCCCAGGACACAGCTTTCCAGAATCAACCCGATAACGTGTTCCCTGGCGACAGTCTTCCAGAATCAAACCTCAGTCATGTTGCCAGGCCACAGGTTTCCACCATCAAACCTCAGACATGTTCCCAGGACACAGGGTTCCAGAATAAAACCGTTCTCATGTTCCCAGGCCACAGGGTTCCAGAATCAATCCTCAGTCAGGTTCCCAGGCTACAGGGTTCCAGAATAAAACCTCAGTGATGTTCCAAGTCCACAGGGTTCCAGAATCAATCCTCAGTTAGGCTCCCAGTCTACAGGGTTCCAGAATAAAACCTCAGTCATGTTCCCAGTCCACAGGGTTCCAGAACCTAGGCTCAGTCTGATTCCCAGGGCACAGTATTCCACAATCTAAACAGATGTCATGTTCCCAAGCCACAGTTCTCCAGAATCTCGCCTCAGTCATGTTACCAGGCCACAGGGATCCAGAATCAAACCTCAGTCATGTTGCCAGGCCATAGGGTACCACCATCAAACCTCAGTCATATTCCCAGGCCACAGGCTTCCAGAATCAAACGGATTTCATGTTCCCAGGCAACAGGGTTCCAGAATTCAAACCGATGTCCTGTTCCCAGGCCACAGGATTCCACAATCTAACCTCAGTCATGTTCCCAGGTCAATGGTTTCCAGAATCAAACCTCAGTCATATTACCAGGCCACAGGTTTCCAGAATCCACCGATGTCATGTTCCCAGGCCACAGGGTTCCAGAATCAATCCTCAGTTATATTCCCAGGCTACAGGGTTCCAGAATCAATCCTCAGTTATGTTCCCAGGCTACAGGGTTCCAGAATAAAACCTCAGTCATGTTCCCAGTCCACAGGGTTCCAGAACCAAGGCTCAGTCAGGTTCCCAGGGCACAGTATTCCACAATCTAAACAGATGTCATGTTACCAGGCCACAGTTTTCCAGAATCACGCCTCAGTCATGTTCCCAGGCCACAGGGATCCAGAATCAAACCTCAGTCATGTTGCCAGGCCATAGGGTACCACCATCAAACCTCAGTCATATTCCCAGACCACAAGTTTCCAGAATCAAACCGATGTCACGTTCCCAGGTCACAGGTTTCCACAATCTATCATCAGTCATTTTCCCATGCCACAGGATTCCAGAAGCAAACCTCAGTCTTGTTCCCAGGACACAGGTTTCCAGAATCAACCCGATATCATGTTCCCAGGCCGCAGGTTTCCACAATCTAACATCAGTCATGTTCCCAGGCCAATGGTTTCCAGAATCAAGCCTGAGTCATGTTCCCAGGCCGAAGGGATCCAGAATCAATCCTCAGTCAGTTTCCCAGGCTACAGGGTTCCAGAATAAAACCTCAGTCATGTTCCAAGTCCACAGGGTTCCAGAATGAATCCTCAGTTAGGTTCCCAGGCTACAGGGTTCCAGAATAAAACCTCAGTCATGTTCCCAGTCCACAGGGTTCCAGAACCTAGGCTCAGTCAGATTCCCAGGGCACAGTATTCCACAATCTAAACGGATGTCATGTTCCCAAGCCACAGTTTTCCAGAATCTCGCCTCAGTCATGTTCCCAGGCCACAGGGATCCAGAATCAAACCTCAGTCATCTTCCCAGGCCATAGGGTACCACCATCAAACCTCAGTCATATTCCCACGCCACAGGCTTCCAGAATCAAACGGATTTCATTTTCCCAGGCAACAGGTTTCCAGAATCCAAACCGATGTCATGTTCCCAGGCCACAGGATTCCACAATCTCACCTCAGTCATGTTCCCAGGCCAGTGGTTTCCAGAATCAAACCTCAGCCATATTCCCAGGCCACAGGGTTCCAGAATCCACCGATGTCTTGTTCCCAGGCCACAGGGTTCCAGAATCAATCCTCAGTTATGTTCCCAGGCTACAGGATTCCAGAATATAACCTCAGTCATGTTCCCAGTCCACAGGGTTCCAGAACCAAGGCTCAGGGAGGTTCCCAGGGCACAGTATTCCACAATCTAAACAGATGTCATGTTCCCAAGCCACAGTTTTCCAGAATTTTGCCTCAGTCATGTTCCCAGGCCACAGGGAACCAGAATCAAACCTCAGTCATGTTGCCAGGCCATATGGTACCACCATCAAACTTCAATCATATTCCCAGGCCACAGGATTCCAGAATCAAATGGATTTCATGTTCCCAGGCAACAGGGTTCCAGAATCCAAACCGATGTCATGTTCCCAGGCCACAGGATTCCACAATCTAACATCAGTCATGTTCCCAGGACACAGGATTACAGAAGCAAACCTCAGTCTTGTTCCCACGACACAAGTTTCCAGAATCTACACAATATCATGTTCCCTGGCCACAGACTTTCACAATCAAACCTCAGTCAAGTTGCCAGGCCACAGGGTTCCAGAACCTAGGCTCAGTCAGGTTCCCTAGGCACAGTATTCCACAATCTAAACAGATGTCATGTTCCCAAGCCACAGTTTTCCAGAATCTCGCCTCAATCATGTTCCCAGGCCACAGGGATCCAGAATCAAACCTCAGTCATGTCGCCAGGCCATAGGGTATCACCATCAAACCTCAGTCATATTCCCAGTCCACAGGCTTCCAGAATCAAACGGATTTCATGTTCCCAGGCAACAGGGTTCCAGAATCCAAACCGATGTCATGTTCCCAGGCCACAGGATTCCACAATTTAATGTCAGTCATGTTCCCAGGCCACAGGTTTACACAATCTAACATCAGTCATGTTCCCAGGGCAATGGTTTCCAGAATCAAACCTCAGTCATATTCCCGGGCCACAAGTTTCCGGAATCAAACCGATGTCATGTTCCCAGGCCGCAGGTTTCCACAATCTAACATCAGTAATGTTCCCAGGCCACAGGATTCCAGAAGCAAACCTCAGTCTTGTTCCCAGGACACAAGTTTTCAGAATCAACCCGATATCATGTTCCCTGGCCACAGTCTTTCCCAATCAAACCTCAGTCAAGTTGCCAGGCCACAGGGTTCCACAATCTAAAATCAGTCATGTTCCCAGGCCAATGGTTTCCAGAATCAAACCTCAGTCATATTCCCAGGCCACAGGGTTCCAGAATCCAACCGATGTCGTGTTCCCAGGCCACAGGATTCCACAAGCAAACCTTAGTCGTGTTCCCAGGACACAGCTTTCCAGAATCAACCCGATAATATGTTCCCTGGCGACCGTCTTCCAGAATCAAACCTCAGTCATGTTGCCAGGACACAGGGTTCCAGAATAAAACCGTTCTCATGTTCCCAGGCCACAGGGTTCCAGAATCCACCGATGATATGTTCCCAGGCAACAGGGTTCCAGAATCAATCCTCAGTCAGTTTCCCAGGCTACAGGGTTCCAGAATAAAACCTCAGTCATGTTCCCAGTCCACAGGGTTCCAGAACCAAGGCTCAGTCAGTTTCCCAGGGCACAGTATTCCACAATCTAAACAAATGTCATGTTCCCAGGCCAAAGTTTTCCAGAATCACGCCTCAGTCATGTTCCAAGGCCACAGGGATAAAGAATCAAACCTCAGTCATGTTGCCAGGCCATTGGGTACCACCATCAAACCTCAGTCATATTCCCAGGCCACAAGTTTCCAGAATCAAACCGATGTCATATTCCCAGGACACAGGTTTCCAGAATCAACCCGATATCATGTTCCCTGGCCACAGTCTTCCAGAATCAAACCTCAGTCATGTTCCAGGCCACAGGGTTCCAGAACCAAAGCTCAGCCAGGTTCCCAGGGCAGAGTATTCCACAATCTTAACAGATGTCATATTCCCAGGCCACAGTTTTCCAGAATCACACCTCAGTCATGTTCCCAGGCCACAGGGATCCAGAATCAAACCTCAGTCATTTTGCCAGGCCGTAGGGTACCACCAGCAAACCTCAGTCATATTCCCAGGCCACAAGTTTCCAGAATCAAACCGATGTCATGTTCCCAGGCCACAGGGTTCCAGAATCCACCGATGTCATGTTCCCAGTCCACAGGGTTCCAGAACCAAGGCTCAGTCATTTTCCCAGCGCACAGTATTCCACAATCTAAACAGATGTCATGTTCCCAGGCCACAGTTTTCCAGAATCACGTCTGAGTCATGTTCCCAGGCCACAGGGATCCAGAATCAAACCTCAGTCATGTTGCCATGACATAGGGTACCACCATCAAACCTCAGTCATATTCCCAGGCCACAATTTTCCAGAATCAAGCCTGAGTCATATTCCCAGGCCGAAGGGATCGAGAATGAAACCTCAGTCATATTCCCAGGCCACAGGGTTCCAGAATCCACCGATGTCTTGTTCCCAGGCCACAGGGTTCCAGAACCAAGGCTCAGTCAGGTTCCCAGGGCACAGTATTCCACAATCTAAACAGATGTCATGTTCCCAGGCCACAATTTTCCAGAATCAAGCCTGAGTCATGTTCCCAGGCCGAAGGGATCCAGAATCAATCCTCAGTCAGTTTCCCAGGCTACAGGGTTCCAGAATAAAACCTCAGTCATGTTCCAAGTCCACAGGGTTCCAGAATGAATCCTCAGTTAGGTTCCCAGGTTACAGGGTTCCAGAATAAAACCTCAGTCATGTTCCCAGGCCACAGAGTTCCAGAATCCACCGATGTCATGTTCCCAGTCCACAGGGTTCCAGAATCAATCCTCAGTTATGTTCCCAGGCTACAGGGTTCCAGAATAAAACCTCAGTCATGTTCCCAGTCCACAGGGTTCCAAAACCAAGGCTCAGTCAGGTTCCCAGGCCACAGGATTCCACAATCTAACATCAGTCAATTTCCCAGGCCAATGGCTTCCAGAATCAAACCTCAGTCATATTCCCAGGCCACAGGTTTCCAGAATCCACCGATGTCATGTTCCCAGGCCACAGGGTTCCAGAATCAATCCTCAATTATGTTCCCAGGCTACAGGCTTCCAGAATAAAACCTCAGTCATGTTCCCTGTCCACAGGGTTCCAGAACCAAGGCTCAGTCAGGTTCCCAGGGCACAGTATTCCACAATCTAAACAGATGTCATGTTTCCAGGCCACAGTTTTCCAGAATCACGCCTCAGTCATGTTCCCAGGCCACAGGGATCAAGAATCAAACGTCAGTCATGTTGCCAGGCCATAGGTTACACCATCAAACCTCAGACATGTTCCCAAGCCACAGGGTTCCAGAATAAAACCGTTCTCATGTTTCAAGGCCACAGGGTACCAGAATCCACCGATGACATATTCCCAGGCAAAAGGGTTCCAGAATCAATCCTCAGTTAGGTTCCCAGGCTACAGGGTTCCAGAATAAAACCTCAGTCATGTTCCCATTCCACAGGGTTCCAGAACCTAGGTTCAGTCAGATTCCCAGGGCACAGTATTCCACAATCTAAAGAGATGTCATGTTCCCAAGCCACAGTTTTCCAGAATCTCGCCTCAGTCTTGTTCCCAGGCCACAGGGATGCAGAATCAAACCTCAGTCATGTTGCCAGGCCACAGGTTTCCACCATCAAACCTCAGTATTTTTCCCAGGCCACAGGGTTCCAGAATCCACCGATGACATGTTCCCAGGCAACAGGGTTCCAGAGTCAATCCTCAGTTAGGTTCCCAGGCTACAGGGTTCCAGAATAAAACATCAGTCCTGTTCCACGTCCACAGGGTTCCAGAATCAATCCTCAGTTAGCTTCCCAGGCTACAGGGTTCCAGAATAATACCACAGTCATGTTCCCTGTACACAGGGTTCCAGAACCAAGGCTCAGTCAGGTTCCCAGGGCACAGTATTCCACAATCTAAACAGATGTCATGTTCCCAGGCCACAATTTTCCAGAATCAAGCCTGAGTCATGTTCCCAGGCCGAAGGGATCCAGAATCAATCCTCAGTCAGTTTCCCAGGCTACAGGGTTCCAGAATAAAACCTCAGTCATGTTCCAAGTCCACAGGGTTCCAGAATAAAACCTCAGTCATGTTCCCAGGCCACAGAGTTCCAGAATCCACCGATGTCATGTTCCCAGTCCACAGGGTTCCAGAATCAATCCTCAGTTATGTTCCCAGGCTACAGGGTTCCAGAATAAAACCTCAGTCATGTTCCCAGTCCACAGGGTTCCAAAACCAAGGCTCAGTCAGGTTCCCAGGGCACAGTATTCCACAATCTAAACAGATGTCATGTTCCCAGGCCACAGTTTTCCAGAATCACGCCTCAGTCATGTACCCAGGCCACAGGGATCCAGAATCAAACCTCAGTCATGTTGCCAGGCCATAGGGTAACACCATCAAACCTGAGTCATATTCCCAGGCCACAGGCTTCCAGAATCAAACGGATTTCATGTTCCCAGGCCACAGGGTTCCAGAATCCAACCGATGTAGTGTTCCCAGGCCACAGGATTCCACAAGCAAACCTCAGTCGTGTTCCCAGGACACAGCTTTCCAGAATCAACCCGGTATCATATTCCCTGGCGACAGTCTTCCAGAATCTAACCTCAGTCATGTTGCCAGGCCACAGGTTTCCACCATCAAACCTCAGACATGTTCCCAGGCCACAGGGTTCCAGAATAAAACCGTTCTCATGATCCCAGGACACAGGGTTCCTGAATCCACCGATGACATGTTCCCAGGCAACAGGGTTCCAGAATCAATCCTCAGTTAGGATCCCAGGCTACAGGGTTCCAGAATAAAACCTCAGTCATGTTCCCAGGCCACAGGGATCCAGAATCAAACCTCAGTCATTTTGCCAGGCCATAGGGTACCGCCATCAAAGCTCAGTCATATTCCCAGGCCACAAGTTTCCAGAATCAAACCGATGTCACGTTCCCAGGCCACAGGTTTCCACAATCTATCATCAGTCATGTTCCCAGGCCACAGGATTCCAGAAGCAAACCTCAGTCTTATTCCAAGGACACAGGTTTCCAGAATCAACCCGATATCATGTTCCCTGGCCACAGTCTTCCAGAATCAAACCTCAGTCATGTTCCAGGCCACAGGGTTCCAGAACCTAGGCTCAGTCAGGTTCCCAGGGCACAGTATTCCACAATCTAAACAGATGTCATGTTCCCAAGCCACAGTTTTCCAGAATCTCGCCTCAGTCATATTCCCAGGCCACAGGTTTCCAGAATCCACCGATGTCATGTTCCCAGGCCACAGGGTTCCAGAATCAATCCTCAATTATGTTCCCAGGCTACAGGCTTCCAGAATAAAACCTCAGTCATGTTCCCTGTCCACAGGGTTCCAGAACCAAGGCTCAGTCAGGTTCCCAGGGCACAGTATTCCACAATCTAAACAGATGTCATGTTTCCAGGCCACAGTTTTCCAGAATCACGCCTCAGTCATGTTCCCAGGCCACAGGGATCAAGAATCAAACGTCAGTCATGTTGCCAGGCCATAGGTTACACCATCAAACCTCAGACATGTTCCCAAGCCACAGGGTTCCAGAATAAAACCGTTCTCATGTTTCAAGGCCACAGGGTACCAGAATCCACCGATGACATATTCCCAGGCAAAAGGGTTCCAGAATCAATCCTCAGTTAGGTTCCCAGGCTACAGGGTTCCAGAATAAAACCTCAGTCATGTTCCCATTCCACAGGGTTCCAGAACCTAGGTTCAGTCAGATTCCCAGGGCACAGTATTCCACAATCTAAAGAGATGTCATGTTCCCAAGCCACAGTTTTCCAGAATCTCGCCTCAGTCTTGTTCCCAGGCCACAGGGATGCAGAATCAAACCTCAGTCATGTTGCCAGGCCACAGGTTTCCACCATCAAACCTCAGTATTTTTCCCAGGCCACAGGGTTCCAGAATCCACCGATGACATGTTCCCAGGCAACAGGGTTCCAGAGTCAATCCTCAGTTAGGTTCCCAGGCTACAGGGTTCCAGAATAAAACATCAGTCCTGTTCCACGTCCACAGGGTTCCAGAATCAATCCTCAGTTAGCTTCCCAGGCTACAGGGTTCCAGAATAATACCACAGTCATGTTCCCTGTACACAGGGTTCCAGAACCAAGGCTCAGTCAGGTTCCCAGGGCACAGTATTCCACAATCTAAACAGATGTCATGTTCCCAGGCCACAATTTTCCAGAATCAAGCCTGAGTCATGTTCCCAGGCCGAAGGGATCCAGAATCAATCCTCAGTCAGTTTCCCAGGCTACAGGGTTCCAGAATAAAACCTCAGTCATGTTCCAAGTCCACAGGGTTCCAGAATAAAACCTCAGTCATGTTCCCAGGCCACAGAGTTCCAGAATCCACCGATGTCATGTTCCCAGTCCACAGGGTTCCAGAATCAATCCTCAGTTATGTTCCCAGGCTACAGGGTTCCAGAATAAAACCTCAGTCATGTTCCCAGTCCACAGGGTTCCAAAACCAAGGCTCAGTCAGGTTCCCAGGGCACAGTATTCCACAATCTAAACAGATGTCATGTTCCCAGGCCACAGTTTTCCAGAATCACGCCTCAGTCATGTACCCAGGCCACAGGGATCCAGAATCAAACCTCAGTCATGTTGCCAGGCCATAGGGTAACACCATCAAACCTGAGTCATATTCCCAGGCCACAGGCTTCCAGAATCAAACGGATTTCATGTTCCCAGGCCACAGGGTTCCAGAATCCAACCGATGTAGTGTTCCCAGGCCACAGGATTCCACAAGCAAACCTCAGTCGTGTTCCCAGGACACAGCTTTCCAGAATCAACCCGGTATCATATTCCCTGGCGACAGTCTTCCAGAATCTAACCTCAGTCATGTTGCCAGGCCACAGGTTTCCACCATCAAACCTCAGACATGTTCCCAGGCCACAGGGTTCCAGAATAAAACCGTTCTCATGATCCCAGGACACAGGGTTCCTGAATCCACCGATGACATGTTCCCAGGCAACAGGGTTCCAGAATCAATCCTCAGTTAGGATCCCAGGCTACAGGGTTCCAGAATAAAACCTCAGTCATGTTCCCAGGCCACAGGGATCCAGAATCAAACCTCAGTCATTTTGCCAGGCCATAGGGTACCGCCATCAAAGCTCAGTCATATTCCCAGGCCACAAGTTTCCAGAATCAAACCGATGTCACGTTCCCAGGCCACAGGTTTCCACAATCTATCATCAGTCATGTTCCCAGGCCACAGGATTCCAGAAGCAAACCTCAGTCTTATTCCAAGGACACAGGTTTCCAGAATCAACCCGATATCATGTTCCCTGGCCACAGTCTTCCAGAATCAAACCTCAGTCATGTTCCAGGCCACAGGGTTCCAGAACCTAGGCTCAGTCAGGTTCCCAGGGCACAGTATTCCACAATCTAAACAGATGTCATGTTCCCAAGCCACAGTTTTCCAGAATCTCGCCTCAGTCATATTCCCAGGGCACAGGGATCCAGAATCAAACTTAAGTCATGTTGCCAGGCCATAGGGTACCACCATCAAACCTCTGTCATATTCCCAGTCCATATTTTTCCAGAATCACGCCTGAGTCATGTACCCAGGCCACAGGGATCCAGAATCAAACCTCAGTCATGTTGCCAGGCCATAGGGTACCACCATCAAACCTCAGTCATATTCCCGGGCCACAAGTTTCCAGAATCAAACCGATGTCATGTTCCCAGGCCACAGGATTCCAGAAGCAAACCTCAGTCTAGTTCCCAGGACACAAGTTTCCAGAATCAACCCGATATCATGTTCCCTGGCCACAGTCTTTCCCAATCAAACCTCAGTCAAGTTGCCAGGCCACAGGGTTCCACAATCTAACATCAGTCATCTTCCCAGGGCACAGTATTCCACAATCTAAACAGATGTCATGTTCCCAAGCCACAGTTTTCCAGAATCTCGCCTCAGTCATGTTCCCAGGCCACAGGGATCCAGAATCAAACCTCAGTCATGTCGGCAGGCCATAGGGTACCTCCATCAAACCTCAGTCATATTCCCAGTCCACAGGCTTCCAGAATCAAACGGATTTCATGTTCCCAGGCAACAGGGTTCCAGAATCCAAACCGATGTCATGTTCCCAGGCCACAGGATTCCACAATCTAATGTCAGTCATGTTCCCAGGCCACAGGTTTCCACAATCTAACATCAGTCATGTTCCCAGGCCACAGGATTCCACAAGCAAACCTCAGTCGTGTTCCCAGGACACAGCTTTCCAGAATCAACCCGATATCATGTTCCCTGGCGACCGTCTTCCAGAATCAAACCTCAGTCATGTTGCCAGGCCACAGGTTTCCACCATCAAACCTCAGACATGTTCCCAGGACACAGGGTTCCAGAATAAAACCGTTCTCATGTTCCCAGGCCACAGGGTTCCAGAATCCACCGATGACATGTTCCCAGGCAACAGGGTTCCAGAATCAATCCTCAGTCAGGTTCCCAGGCTACAGGGTTCCAGAATAAAACCTCAGTCATGTTCCAAGTCCACAGGGTTCCAGAATCAATCCTCAGTTAGGTTCCCAGTCTACAGGGTTCCAGAATAAAACCTCAGTCATGTTCCCAGTCCACAGGGTTCCAGAATCTAGGCTCAGTCAGATTCCCAATGTAGAGTATTCCACAATCTAAACAGATGTCATGTTCCCAAGCCACAGTTTTCCAGAATCTCGCCTCAGTCATGTTCCCAGGCCACAGGGATCCAGAATCAAACCTCAGTCATGTTGCCAGGCCATAGGGTACCACCATCAAACCTCAGTCATATTCCCAGGCCACAGGCTAGCAGAATCAAACGGATTTCATGTTCCCAGGCAACAGGGTTCCAAAATCCAAACCGATGTCATGTTCCCAGGCCACAGGATTCCACAATCTAACCTCAGTCATGTTCCCAGGCCAGTGGTTTCCAGAATCAAACCTCAGCCATATACCCAGGCCACAGGGTTCCAGAATCCACCGATGTCTTGTTCCCAGGCCACAGGGTTCCAGAATCAATCCTCAGTTATGTTCCCAGGCTACAGGATTCCAGAATATAACCTCAGTCATGTTCCCAGTCCACAGGGTTCCAGAACCAAGGCTCAGGCAGGTTCCCAGGGCACAGTATTCCACAATCTAAACAGATGTCATGTTCCCAAGCCACAGTTTTCCAGAATCTCGCCTCAATCATGTTCCCAGGCCACAGGGATCCAGAATCTAACCTCAGTCATGTCGCCAGGCCATAGGGTATCACCATCAAACCTCAGTCATATTCCCAGTCCACAGGCTTCCAGAATCAAACGGATTTCATGTTCCCAGGCAACAGGGTTCCAGAATCCAAACCGATGTCATGTTCCCAGGCCACAGGATTCCACAATTTAATGTCAGTCATGTTCCCAGGCCACAGGTTTCCACAATCTAACATCAGTCATGTTCCCAGGGCAATGGTTTCCAGAATCACACCTCAGTCATGTTGCCAGGCCACAGGTTTCCACCATCAAACTTCAGACATGTTCCCAGGCCAAAGGATTCCAGAATAAAACCGTTCTCATGTTCCCAGGCCACAAGATTCCAGAATCCACCGATGACATGTTCCCAGGCAACAGGGTTCCAGAATCAATCCTCAGTCAGGTTCCCAGGCTACAGGGTTCCAGAATAAAACCTCAGTCATGTTCCAAGTCCACAGGGTTCCAGAATCAATCCTCAGTTAGGTTCCCAGGCTACAGGGTTCCAGAATAAAACCTCAGTCATGTTCCCAGTCCACAGGGTTCCAGAACCTAGGCTCAGTCAGGTTTCAAGGGCACAGTATTCCACAATCTAAACAGATGTCATGTTCCCAAGCCACAGTTTTCCAGAATCTCGCCTCAGTCATGTTCCCAGGCCACAGGGATCCAGAATCAAACCTCAGTCATGTTGCCAGGCCATAGGGTACCACCATCAAACCTCAGTCATATTCCCAGGCCACAAGTTTCCAGAATCAAACCGATGTCACGTTCCCAGGCAACAGGTTTCCACAATCTTTCATCAGTCATGTTCCCAGGCCACAGGATTCCAGAAGCAAACCTCAGTCTTGTTCCCAGGACACAGGTTTCCAGAATGAACCCTATATCATTTTCCCTGGCCACAGTCTTCCAGAATAAAACCTCAGTCATGTTGCCAGGCCACAGGGTTCCAGAACCTAGGCTCAGTCAGGTTCCCAGGGCACAGTATTCCACAATCTAAACAGATGTCATGTTCCCAGGCCACAGTTTTCCAGAATCACGCCTCAGTCATGTTCCCAGGCCACAGGGATCCAGAATCAAACCTCAGTCATGTTGCCAGGCCATAGGGTACCACCATCAAACCTCAATCATATTCCCAGGCCACTGGTTTCCAGAATCCAACCGATGTCATGTTCCCAGGCCGCAGGTTTCCACAATCTAACATCAGTCATGTTCCCAGGCCAATGGTTTCCAGAATCAAACCTCAGTCATATTCCCAGGCCACAGGATTCCAGAATCCAACCGATGTCGTGTTCCCAGGCCACAGGATTCCACAAGCAAACCTCAGTCTTTTTCCCAGGACACATGTTTCTAGAATCAACCCGATATCATGTTCCCTGGCCACAGTCTTCCAGAATCAAACCTCAGTCATGTTGCCAGGCTACAGGTTTCCACCATCAAACCTCAGACATGTTCCCAGGCCACAGGGTTCCAGAATAAAACTGTTCTCATGTTCCCAGTCCACAGGGTTCCAGAATACACCGATGACATGTTCCCAGGCAACAGGATTCCAGAATCAATCCTCAGTTAGGTTCCCAGGCTACAGGGTTCCAGAATAAACCTCAGACATGTTACAAGTCCACAGGGTTCCAGAATCAATCCTCAGTTAGGTTCCCAGGCTACAGGGTTCCAGAATAAAACCTCAGTCATGCTCCACGTCCACAGGTTTCCAGAATCAATCCTCAGTTAAGTTCCCAGGCTACAGGGTTCCAGATTAAAACCTCAGTCATGTTCCCAGTCCACAGGGTTCCAGAACCAAGGCTCAGTCAGTTTCCCAGGGCACAGTATTCCACAATCTAAACAGATGTCATGTTCCCAAGCCCCATTTTTTAGAATCTCGCCTCAGTCATGTTTCCAGGCCACAGGGATCCAGAATCAAACCTCAGTCATGTTGCCAGGCCATAGGGTACCACCATCAAACCTCAGTCATATTCCCAGGCCACAGGCTTCCAGAATCAAACGGATTTCATGTTCCCAGGCAAAAGGTTTCCAGAATACAAACCGATGTCATGTTCCCAGGCCACAGGATTCCACAATTTAACCTCAGTCATGTTCCAAGGCCAGTGGTTTCCAGAATCAAACCTCAGCCATATTCCCAGGCCACAAGTTTCCAGAATCAAACCGATGTCATGTTCCCAGGCCACCGGGTTCCAGAATACACCGATGTCATGTTCCCAGTCCACAGGGTTCCAGAACCAAGGCTCAGTCATTTTCCCAGCGCACAGTATTCCACAATCTAAACAGATGTCATGTTCCCAGGCCACAGTTTTCCAGAATCACGTCTGAGTCATGTTCCCAGGCCACAGGGATCCAGAATCAAACCTCAGTCATGTTGCCATGACATAGGGTACCACCATCAAACCTCAGTCATATTCCCAGGCCACAATTTTCCAGAATCAAGCCTGAGTCATATTCCCAGGCCGAAGGGATCGAGAATGAAACCTCAGTCATATTCCCAGGCCACAGGGTTCCAGAATCCACCGATGTCTTGTTCCCAGGCCACAGGGTTCCAGAACCAAGGCTCAGTCAGGTTCCCAGGGCACAGTATTCCACAATCTAAACAGATGTCATGTTCCCAGGCCACAATTTTCCAGAATCAAGCCTGAGTCATGTTCCCAGGCCGAAGGGATCCAGAATCAATCCTCAGTCAGTTTCCCAGGCTACAGGGTTCCAGAATAAAACCTCAGTCATGTTCCAAGTCCACAGGGTTCCAGAATGAATCCTCAGTTAGGTTCCCAGGTTACAGGGTTCCAGAATAAAACCTCAGTCATGTTCCCAGGCCACAGAGTTCCAGAATCCACGGATGTCATGTTCCCAGTCCACAGGGTTCCAGAATCAATCCTCAGTTATGTTCCCAGGCTACAGGGTTCCAGAATAAAACCTCAGTCATGTTCCCAGTCCACAGGGTTCCAAAACCAAGGCTCAGTCAGGTTCCCAGGCCACAGGATTCCACAATCTAACATCAGTCAATTTCCCAGGCCAATGGCTTCCAGAATCAAACCTCAGTCATATTCCCAGGCCACAGGTTTCCAGAATCCACCGATGTCATGTTCCCAGGCCACAGGGTTCCAGAATCAATCCTCAATTATGTTCCCAGGCTACAGGCTTCCAGAATAAAACCTCAGTCATGTTCCCTGTCCACAGGGTTCCAGAACCAAGGCTCAGTCAGGTTCCCAGGGCACAGTATTCCACAATCTAAACAGATGTCATGTTTCCAGGCCACAGTTTTCCAGAATCACGCCTCAGTCATGTTCCCAGGCCACAGGGATCAAGAATCAAACGTCAGTCATGTTGCCAGGCCATAGGTTACACCATCAAACCTCAGACATGTTCCCAAGCCACAGGGTTCCAGAATAAAACCGTTCTCATGTTTCAAGGCCACAGGGTACCAGAATCCACCGATGACATATTCCCAGGCAAAAGGGTTCCAGAATCAATCCTCAGTTAGGTTCCCAGGCTACAGGGTTCCAGAATAAAACCTCAGTCATGTTCCCATTCCACAGGGTTCCAGAACCTAGGTTCAGTCAGATTCCCAGGGCACAGTATTCCACAATCTAAAGAGATGTCATGTTCCCAAGCCACAGTTTTCCAGAATCTCGCCTCAGTCTTGTTCCCAGGCCACAGGGATGCAGAATCAAACCTCAGTCATGTTGCCAGGCCACAGGTTTCCACCATCAAACCTCAGTATTTTTCCCAGGCCACAGGGTTCCAGAATCCACCGATGACATGTTCCCAGGCAACAGGGTTCCAGAGTCAATCCTCAGTTAGGTTCCCAGGCTACAGGGTTCCAGAATAAAACATCAGTCCTGTTCCACGTCCACAGGGTTCCAGAATCAATCCTCAGTTAGCTTCCCAGGCTACAGGGTTCCAGAATAAAACCTCAGTCATGTTCCCAGTCCACAGGGTTCCAAAACCAAGGCTCAGTCAGGTTCCCAGGGCACAGTATTCCACAATCTAAACAGATGTCATGTTCCCAGGCCACAGTTTTCCAGAATCACGCCTCAGTCATGTACCCAGGCCACAGGGATCCAGAATCAAACCTCAGTCATGTTGCCAGGCCATAGGGTAACACCATCAAACCTGAGTCATATTCCCAGGCCACAGGCTTCCAGAATCAAACGGATTTCATGTTCCCAGGCCACAGGGTTCCAGAATCCAACCGATGTAGTGTTCCCAGGCCACAGGATTCCACAAGCAAACCTCAGTCGTGTTCCCAGGACACAGCTTTCCAGAATCAACCCGGTATCATATTCCCTGGCGACAGTCTTCCAGAATCTAACCTCAGTCATGTTGCCAGGCCACAGGTTTCCACCATCAAACCTCAGACATGTTCCCAGGCCACAGGGTTCCAGAATAAAACCGTTCTCATGATCCCAGGACACAGGGTTCCTGAATCCACCGATGACATGTTCCCAGGCAACAGGGTTCCAGAATCAATCCTCAGTTAGGATCCCAGGCTACAGGGTTCCAGAATAAAACCTCAGTCATGTTCCCAGGCCACAGGGATCCAGAATCAAACCTCAGTCATTTTGCCAGGCCATAGGGTACCGCCATCAAAGCTCAGTCATATTCCCAGGCCACAAGTTTCCAGAATCAAACCGATGTCACGTTCCCAGGCCACAGGTTTCCACAATCTATCATCAGTCATGTTCCCAGGCCACAGGATTCCAGAAGCAAACCTCAGTCTTATTCCAAGGACACAGGTTTCCAGAATCAACCCGATATCATGTTCCCTGGCCACAGTCTTCCAGAATCAAACCTCAGTCATGTTCCAGGCCACAGGGTTCCAGAACCTAGGCTCAGTCAGGTTCCCAGGGCACAGTATTCCACAATCTAAACAGATGTCATGTTCCCAAGCCACAGTTTTCCAGAATCTCGCCTCAGTCATATTCCCAGGGCACAGGGATCCAGAATCAAACTTAAGTCATGTTGCCAGGCCATAGGGTACCACCATCAAACCTCTGTCATATTCCCAGTCCATATTTTTCCAGAATCACGCCTGAGTCATGTACCCAGGCCACAGGGATCCAGAATCAAACCTCAGTCATGTTGCCAGGCCATAGGGTACCACCATCAAACCTCAGTCATATTCCCGGGCCACAAGTTTCCAGAATCAAACCGATGTCATGTTCCCAGGCCACAGGATTCCAGAAGCAAACCTCAGTCTAGTTCCCAGGACACAAGTTTCCAGAATCAACCCGATATCATGTTCCCTGGCCACAGTCTTTCCCAATCAAACCTCAGTCAAGTTGCCAGGCCACAGGGTTCCACAATCTAACATCAGTCATCTTCCCAGGGCACAGTATTCCACAATCTAAACAGATGTCATGTTCCCAAGCCACAGTTTTCCAGAATCTCGCCTCAGTCATGTTCCCAGGCCACAGGGATCCAGAATCAAACCTCAGTCATGTCGGCAGGCCATAGGGTACCTCCATCAAACCTCAGTCATATTCCCAGTCCACAGGCTTCCAGAATCAAACGGATTTCATGTTCCCAGGCAACAGGGTTCCAGAATCCAAACCGATGTCATGTTCCCAGGCCACAGGATTCCACAATCTAATGTCAGTCATGTTCCCAGGCCACAGGTTTCCACAATCTAACATCAGTCATGTTCCCAGGCCACAGGATTCCACAAGCAAACCTCAGTCGTGTTCCCAGGACACAGCTTTCCAGAATCAACCCGATATCATGTTCCCTGGCGACCGTCTTCCAGAATCAAACCTCAGTCATGTTGCCAGGCCACAGGTTTCCACCATCAAACCTCAGACATGTTCCCAGGCCACAGGGTTCCAGAATAAAACCGTTCTCATGTTCCCAGGCCACAGGGTTCCAGAATCCACCGATGACATGTTCCCAGGCAACAGGGTTCCAGAATCAATCCTCAGTCAGGTTCCCAGGCTACAGGGTTCCAGAATAAAACCTCAGTCATGTTCCAAGTCCACAGGGTTCCAGAATCAATCCTCAGTTAGGTTCCCAGTCTACAGGGTTCCAGAATAAAACCTCAGTCATGTTCCCAGTCCACAGGGTTCCAGAATCTAGGCTCAGTCAGATTCCCAATGTAGAGTATTCCACAATCTAAACAGATGTCATGTTCCCAAGCCACAGTTTTCCAGAATCTCGCCTCAGTCATGTTCCCAGGCCACAGGGATCCAGAATCAAACCTCAGTCATGTTGCCAGGCCATAGGGTACCACCATCAAACCTCAGTCATATTCCCAGGCCACAGGCTAGCAGAATCAAACGGATTTCATGTTCCCAGGCAACAGGGTTCCAAAATCCAAACCGATGTCATGTTCCCAGGCCACAGGATTCCACAATCTAACCTCAGTCATGTTCCCAGGCCAGTGGTTTCCAGAATCAAACCTCAGCCATATACCCAGGCCACAGGGTTCCAGAATCCACCGATGTCTTGTTCCCAGGCCACAGGGTTCCAGAATCAATCCTCAGTTATGTTCCCAGGCTACAGGATTCCAGAATATAACCTCAGTCATGTTCCCAGTCCACAGGGTTCCAGAACCAAGGCTCAGGCAGGTTCCCAGGGCACAGTATTCCACAATCTAAACAGATGTCATGTTCCCAAGCCACAGTTTTCCAGAATCTCGCCTCAATCATGTTCCCAGGCCACAGGGATCCAGAATCTAACCTCAGTCATGTCGCCAGGCCATAGGGTATCACCATCAAACCTCAGTCATATTCCCAGTCCACAGGCTTCCAGAATCAAACGGATTTCATGTTCCCAGGCAACAGGGTTCCAGAATCCAAACCGATGTCATGTTCCCAGGCCACAGGATTCCACAATTTAATGTCAGTCATGTTCCCAGGCCACAGGTTTCCACAATCTAACATCAGTCATGTTCCCAGGGCAATGGTTTCCAGAATCACACCTCAGTCATGTTGCCAGGCCACAGGTTTCCACCATCAAACTTCAGACATGTTCCCAGGCCAAAGGATTCCAGAATAAAACCGTTCTCATGTTCCCAGGCCACAAGATTCCAGAATCCACCGATGACATGTTCCCAGGCAACAGGGTTCCAGAATCAATCCTCAGTCAGGTTCCCAGGCTACAGGGTTCCAGAATAAAACCTCAGTCATGTTCCAAGTCCACAGGGTTCCAGAATCAATCCTCAGTTAGGTTCCCAGGCTACAGGGTTCCAGAATAAAACCTCAGTCATGTTCCCAGTCCACAGGGTTCCAGAACCTAGGCTCAGTCAGGTTTCAAGGGCACAGTATTCCACAATCTAAACAGATGTCATGTTCCCAAGCCACAGTTTTCCAGAATCTCGCCTCAGTCATGTTCCCAGGCCACAGGGATCCAGAATCAAACCTCAGTCATGTTGCCAGGCCATAGGGTACCACCATCAAACCTCAGTCATATTCCCAGGCCACAAGTTTCCAGAATCAAACCGATGTCACGTTCCCAGGCAACAGGTTTCCACAATCTTTCATCAGTCATGTTCCCAGGCCACAGGATTCCAGAAGCAAACCTCAGTCTTGTTCCCAGGACACAGGTTTCCAGAATGAACCCTGTATCATTTTCCCTGGCCACAGTCTTCCAGAATAAAACCTCAGTCATGTTGCCAGGCCACAGGGTTCCAGAACCTAGGCTCAGTCAGGTTCCCAGGGCACAGTATTCCACAATCTAAACAGATGTCATGTTCCCAGGCCACAGTTTTCCAGAATCACGCCTCAGTCATGTTCCCAGGCCACAGGGATCCAGAATCAAACCTCAGTCATGTTGCCAGGCCATAGGGTACCACCATCAAACCTCAATCATATTCCCAGGCCACTGGTTTCCAGAATCCAACCGATGTCATGTTCCCAGGCCGCAGGTTTCCACAATCTAACATCAGTCATGTTCCCAGGCCAATGGTTTCCAGAATCAAACCTCAGTCATATTCCCAGGCCACAGGATTCCAGAATCCAACCGATGTCGTGTTCCCAGGCCACAGGATTCCACAAGCAAACCTCAGTCTTTTTCCCAGGACACATGTTTCTAGAATCAACCCGATATCATGTTCCCTGGCCACAGTCTTCCAGAATCAAACCTCAGTCATGTTGCCAGGCTACAGGTTTCCACCATCAAACCTCAGACATGTTCCCAGGCCACAGGGTTCCAGAATAAAACTGTTCTCATGTTCCCAGTCCACAGGGTTCCAGAATACACCGATGACATGTTCCCAGGCAACAGGATTCCAGAATCAATCCTCAGTTAGGTTCCCAGGCTACAGGGTTCCAGAATAAACCTCAGACATGTTACAAGTCCACAGGGTTCCAGAATCAATCCTCAGTTAGGTTCCCAGGCTACAGGGTTCCAGAATAAAACCTCAGTCATGCTCCACGTCCACAGGTTTCCAGAATCAATCCTCAGTTAAGTTCCCAGGCTACAGGGTTCCAGATTAAAACCTCAGTCATGTTCCCAGTCCACAGGGTTCCAGAACCAAGGCTCAGTCAGTTTCCCAGGGCACAGTATTCCACAATCTAAACAGATGTCATGTTCCCAAGCCCCATTTTTTAGAATCTCGCCTCAGTCATGTTTCCAGGCCACAGGGATCCAGAATCAAACCTCAGTCATGTTGCCAGGCCATAGGGTACCACCATCAAACCTCAGTCATATTCCCAGGCCACAGGCTTCCAGAATCAAACGGATTTCATGTTCCCAGGCAAAAGGTTTCCAGAATACAAACCGATGTCATGTTCCCAGGCCACAGGATTCCACAATTTAACCTCAGTCATGTTCCAAGGCCAGTGGTTTCCAGAATCAAACCTCAGCCATATTCCCAGGCCACAGGGTTCCAGAATCCACCGATGTCATGTTCCCAGTCCACAGGGTTCCAGAATCAATCCTCAGTTATGTTCCCAGGCTACAGGGTTCCAGAATAAAACCTCCGTCATGTTCCCAGTCCACAGGGTTCAGAACCAAGGCTCAGTCAGGTTCCCAGGGCACAGTATTCCACAATCTAAACAGATGTCAAGTTCCCAAGCCACAGTTTTCCAGAATCACGCCTCAGTCATATTCCCAGGCCACAGGGATCCAGAATCTAACCTCAGTCATGTTGCCAGGTCATAGGGTACCACCATCAAACCTCAGTCATATTCCCGGGCCACAAGTTTCCGGAATCAAACCGATGTCATGTTCCCAGGCCGCAGGTTTCCACAATCTAACATCAGTCATGTTCCCAGGCCACAGGATTCCAGAAGCAAACCTCAGTCTTGTTCCCAGGACACAAGTTTCCAGAATCAACCCGATATCATGTTCCCTGGCCACAGTCTTTCCCAATCAAACCTCAGTCAAGTTGCCAGGCCACAGGGTTCCAGAACCTAGGCTCAGTCAGGATCCCTGGGCACAGTATTCCACAATCTAAACAAATGTCATGTTCCCAAGCCACAGTTTTCCAGAATCTCGCCTCAATCATGTTCCCAGGCCACAGGGATCCAGAATCAAACCTCAGTCATGTCGCCAGGCCATAGGGTACCACCATCAAACCTCAGTCATATTCCCAGTCCACAGGCTTACAGAATCAAACGGATTTCATGTTCCCAGGCAACAGGGTTCCAGAATCCAAACCGATGTCATGTTCCCAGGCCACAGGATTCCACAATCTAATGTCAGTCTTGTTCCCAGGCCACAGGTTTCCACAATCTAACATCAGTCATGTTCCCAGGCCAATGGTTTCCAGAATCAAACCTCAGTCATATTCCCAGGCCACAGGGTTCCAGAATCCAACCGATGTAGTGTTCCCAGGCCACAGGATTCCACAAGCAAACCTCAGTCGTGTTCCCAGGACACAGCTATCCAGAATCAACCCGATATCATGTTCCCAGGCGACAGTCTTCCAGAATCAAACCTCAGTCATGTTGCCAGGCCACAGGTTTCCACCATCAAACCTCAGACATGTTCCCAGGCCACAGGGTTCCAGAATAAAACCGTTCTCATGATCCCAGGACACAGGGTTCCTGAATCCACCGATGACATATTCCCAGGCAACAGGGTTCCAGAATCAATCCTCAGTTAGGTTCCCAGGCTACAGGGTTCCAGAATAAATCCTCAGTCATGTTCCCAGGCCACAGGGAACCAGAATCAAACCTCAGTCATGTTGCCAGGCCATAGGGTACCACCATCAAAGCTCAGTCATATTCCCAGGCCACAAGTTTCCAGAATCAAACCGATGTCACGTTCCCAGGCCACAGGTTTCCACAATCTATCATCAGTCATGTTCACAGGCCACAGGATTCCAGAAGCAAACCTCAGTCTTATTCCCAGGACACAGGTTTCCAGAATCAACCCGATATCATGTTCCCTGGCCACAGTCTTCCAGAATCAAACCTCAGTCATGTTCCAGGCCACAGGGTTCCAGAACCTAGGCTCAGTCAGGATCCCAGGGCACAGTATTCCACAATCTAAACAGATGTCATGTTCCCAAGCCACAGTTTTCCAGAATCTCGCCTCAGTCATATTCCCAGGGCACAGGGATCCAGAATCAAACTTAAGTCATGTTGCCAGGCCATAGGGTACCACCATCAAACCTCAGTCATATTCCCAGGCCACAGGCTTCCAGAATCAAACGGATTTCATGTTCCCAGGCAACAGGTTTCCAGAATCCAAACCGATGTCATGTTCCCAGGCCACAGGATTCCACAATCTCACCTCAGTCATGTTCCCAGGCAAATGGCTTCCCGAATCAAACCTCAGTCATATTCCCAGGCCACAGGGTTCCAGAATCCACCGATGTCATGTTCCCAGGCCACAGGGTTCCAGAATCAATCCTCAGTTATGTTCCCAGGCTACAGGGTTCCAGAATAAAACCTCAGTTATGTTCCCAGTCCACAGGGTTCCAGAACCAAGGCTCAGTCAGTTTCCCAGGGCACAGTATTCCACAATCTAAACAGATGTCATGTTCCCAGGCCACAGTTTTCTAGAATCTCGCCTCAGTCATTTTCCCAGGTCAATGGTTTCCAGAATCAAACCTCAGTTATATTCCCAGGCCACAGGCTTCCAGAATCCTCCGATGTCATGTTCCCAGGCCACAGGGTTCCAGAATCAATCCTCAGTTATGTTCCCAGGCTACAGGGTTCCAGAATAAAACCTCAGTCATGCTCCCAGTCCACAGGGTTCCAGAACCAAGGCTCAGTCAGATTCCCAGTGCACAGTATTCCACAATCTAAACAGATGTCATGTTCCCAGTCCACATTTTTCCAGAATTCCGCCTGAGTCATGTTCCCAGGCCACAGGGATCTAGAATCAAACCTCAGTCATGTTGCCAGGCCATAGGCTACCACCATCAAACCTCAGTCATATTCCCAGGCCACAGGTTTCCAGAATCAAACCGATTTCATGTTCCCAGGCAACAGGGTACCAGAATCCAAACCGATGTCATGTTCCCAGGCCACAGGATTCCACAATCTAACCTCAGTCATGTTCCCAGGCCAAAGGTTTCCAGAATCAAACCTCAGTCATATTCCCAGGCCACAGGGTTCCAGAATCCACCGATGTCATGTTCCCAGGCCACAGCGATCCAGAATCAAACCTCAGTCATGTTGCCTTGCCATAGGGTACCACCATCAAACCTCTGTCATATTCCCAGTCCACATTTTTCCAGAATCACGCCTGAGTCATGTACCCAGGCCACAGGGATCCAGAATCAAACCTCAGTCATGTTGCCAGGCCATAGGGTACCACCATCAAACCTCAGTCATATTCCCGGGCCACAAGTTTCCAGAATCAAACCGATGTCATGTTCCCAGGCCACAGGTTTCCACAATCCAACATCAGTCATGTTCCCAGGCCACAGGATTCCAGAAGCAAACCTCAGTCTTGTTCCCAGGACACAAGTTTTCAGAATCAACCCGATATCATGTTCCCTGGCCACAGTCTTTCCCAATCAAACCTCAGTCAAGTTGCCAGGCCACAGGTTTCCACAATCTAACATCAGTCATGTTCCCAGGCCAATGGTTTCCAGAATCAAACCTCAGTCATATTCCCAGGCCACAGGGTTCCAGAATCCAACCGATGTCGTGTTCCCAGGCCACAGGATTCCACAAGCAAACCTCAGTCGTGTTCCCAGGACACAGCTTTCCAGAATCAACCCGATAACATGTTCCCTGGCGACCGTCTTCCAGAATCAAACCTCAGTCATGTTGCCAGGACACAGGGTTCCAGAATAAAACCGTTCTCATGTTCCCAGGCCACAGGGTTCCAGAATCCACTGATGATATGTTCCCAGGCAACAGGGTTCCAGAATCAATTCTCAGTCAGGTTCCCAGGCTACAGGGTTCCAGAATAAAACCTCAGTCATGTTCCCAGTCCACAGGGTTCCAGAACCAAGGCTCAGTCAGTTTCCCAGGGCACAGTATTCCACAATCTAAACAAATGTCATGTTCCCAGGCCAAAGTTTTCCAGAATCACGCCTCAGTCATGTTCCAAGGCCACAGGGATCCAGAATCAAACCTCAGTCATGTTGCCAGGCCATTGGGTACCACCATCAAACCTCAGTCATATTCCCAGGCCACAAGTTTCCAGAATCAACCCGATGTCATATTCCCAGGACACAGGTTTCCAGAATCAACCCGATATCATGTTCCCTGGCCACAGTCTTCCAGAATCAAACCTCAGTCATGTTCCAGGCCACAGGGTTCCAGAACCAAAGCTCAGCCAGGTTCCCAGGGCAGAGTATTCCACAATCTTAACAGATGTCATATTCCCAGGCCACAGTTTTCCAGAATCACACCTCAGTCATGTTCCCAGGCCACAGGGATCCAGAATCAAACCTCAGTCATTTTGCCAGGCCGTAGGGTACCACCAGCAAACCTCAGTCATATTCCCAGGCCACAAGTTTCCAGAATCAAACCGATGTCATGTTCCCAGGCCACAGGGTTCCAGAATCCACCGATGTAATGTTCCCAGTCCACAGGGTTCCAGAACCAAGGCTCAGTCATTTTCCCAGGGCACAGTATTCCACAATCTAAACAGATGTCATGTTCCCAGGCCACAGTTTTCCAGAATCACGTCTGAGTCATGTTCCCAGGCCACAGGGATCCAGAATCAAACCTCAGTCATGTTGCCATGACATAGGGTACCACCATCAAACCTCAGTCATATTCCCAGGCCACAATTTTCCAGAATCAAGCCTGAGTCATATTCCCAGGCCGAAGGGATCCAGAATCAAACCTCAGTCATATTCCCAGGCCACAGGGTTCCAGAATCCACCGATGTCTTGTTCCCAGGCCACAGGGTTCCAGAACCAAGGCTCAGTCAGGTTCCCAGGGCACAGTATTCCACAATCTAAACAGATGTCATGTTCCCAGGCCACAATTTTCCAGAATCAAGCCTGAGTCATGTTCCCAGGCCGAAGGGATCCAGAATCAATCCTCAGTCAGTTTCCCAGGCTACAGGTTTCCAGAATAAAACCTCAGTCATGTTCCAAGTCCACAGGGCTCCAGAATGAATCCTCAGTTAGGTTCCCAGGTTACAGGGTTCCAGAATAAAACCTCAGTCATGTTCCCAGGCCACAGAGTACCAGAATCCACCGATGTCATGTTCCCAGTCCACAGGGTTCCAGAATCAATCCTCAGTTATGTTCCCAGGCTACAGGGTTCCAGAATAAAACCTCAGTCATGATCCCAGTCCACAGGGTTCCAAAACCAAGGCTCAGTCAGGTTCGCAGGGCACAGTATTCCACAATCTAAACAGATGTCATGTTCCCAGGCCACAGTTTTCCAGAATCATGCCTCAGTCATGTACCCAGGCCACAGGGATCCAGAATCAAACCTCAGTCATGTTGCCAGGCCATAGGGTACCACCATCAAACCTGAGTCATATTCCCAGGCCACAGGCTTCCAGAATCAAACGGATTTCATGTTCCCAGGCCACAGGGTTCCAGAATCCAACCGATGTAGTGTTCCCAGGCCACAGGTTTCCACAAGCAAACCTCAGTCGTGTTCCCAGGACACAGCTTTCCAGAATCAACCCGGTATCATGTTCCCTGGCGACAGTCTTCCAGAATCTAACCTCAGTCATGTTGCCAGGCCACAGGTTTCCACCATCAAACCTCAGACATGTTCCCAGGCCACAGGGTTCCAGAATAAAACCGTTCTCATGTTCCCAGGCAAAAAGATTCCAGAATCCATCGATGACATGTTCCCAGGCAACAGGGTTCCAGAATCAATCCTCAGTCAGGTTCCCAGGCTACAGGGTTCCAGAATAAAACCTCAGTCATGTTCCAAGTCCACAGGGTTCCAGAATCAATCCTCAGTTAGTTTCCCAGGCTACAGGGTTCCAGAATAAAACCTCAGTCATGTTCCCAGTCCACAGGGTTCCAGAACCTAGGCTCAGTTAGATTCTCAGGGCACAGTATTCCACAATCTAAACAGATGTCATGTTCCCAAGCCACAATTTTCCAGAATCATGCCTCAGTCATGTACCCAGGCCACAGGGATCCAGAATCAAACTTCAGTCATGTTGCCAGGCCATAGGGTACCACCATCAAACCTCAGTCATATTCCCAGGCCACAGGCTACCAGATTCAAACGGATTTCATGTTCCCAGGCAACAGGGTTCCAGAATCCAAACCGATATCATGTTCCCAGGCCACAGGATTCCACAATCTAACCTCGTCATGTTCCCAGGTCAAAGGTTTCCAGAATCAAACCTCAGTCATTTTCCCAGGCCACAGGGTTCCAGAATACACCGATGTCATGTTCCCAGGCCACAGGGTTCCAGAATCAATCCTCAGTTATGTTCCCAGGCTACAGGGTTGCAGAATAAACCCTCAGTCATGTTCGCAGTCCACAGGGTTCCAGAACCAAGGCTCAGTCAGGTTCCCAGGGCACAGTATTCCACAATCTAAACAGATGTCATGTTCCCAGGACACACTTTTCCAGAATCACGTTTGAGTCATGTTTCCAGGCCACAGGGATCCAGAATCAAACCTCAGTCATGTTGCCTTGCCATAGGGTACCACCATCAAACCTCAGTCATATTCCCGGGCCACAAGTTTCCAGAATCAAACCGATGTCATGTTCCCAGGCCACAGGTTTCCACAATCTAACATCATTCATGTTCCCAGGCCACAGGATTCCAGAAGCAAACCTCAGTCTTGTTCCCAGGACACAAGTTTCCAGAATCAACCCGATATCATGTTCCCTGGCCACAGTCTTTCACAATCAAACCTCAGTCAAGTTGCCAGGCCACAGGGTTCCAGAACCTAGGCTCAGTCAGGTTCCCTGGGCACAGTATTCCACAACCTAAACAGATGTCATGTTCCCAAGCCACAGTTTTCCAGAATCTCGCCTCAGTCATGTTCCCTGGCCACAGGGATCCAGAATCAAACCTCAGTCATGTTGCCAGGCCATAGGGTACCACCATCAAACCTCAGTCATATTCCCACGCCACAGGCTTCCAGAATCAAACGGATTTCATGTTCCCAAGAAACAGGGTTCCAGAATCCAAACCGATGTCATGTTCCCAGGCCACAGGATTCCACAATCTAACCTCAGTCATATTCCCAGGTCAATGGTTTCCAGAATCAAACATCAGTCATATTCCCAGGGCACAGGGTTCCAGAATCCACCGATGTCATGTTCCCAGGCCACAGGGTTCCAGAATCAATCCTCAGTTATGTTCCCAGGCTACAGGGTTCCAGAATAAAACCTCCGTCATGTTCCCAGTCCACAGGGTTCCAGAAACAAGGCTCAGTCAGGTTCCCAGGGCATAGTATTCCACAATCTAAACAGATATCATGTTCCCAGGCCACAGTTTTCCATAATCACGCCTCAGTCATGTTCCCAGGTCACAGGGATCCAGAATCAAACCTCAGTCATGTTGCCAGGCCATAGGGTACCACCATCAAACCTCAGTCATATTCCGAGGCCACAAGTTTCCAGAATCAAACCGATGTCACGTTCCCAGGCCACAGGTTTCCACAATCTATCATCAGTCATGTTCCCAGGCCACAGGATTCCAGAAGCAAACCTCAGTCTTGTTCCCAGGACACAGGTTTCCAGAATCAACCCGATATCATGTTCCCTGGCCACAGTCTTCCAAAATCAAACCTCAGTCATGTTCCAGGCCACAGGGTTCCAGAACCTAGGCTCAGTCAGGTTCCCAGGGCACAGTATTTCACAATCTAAACAGATGTCATGTTCCCAAGCCACAGTTTTCCAGAATCTCGCCTCAGTCATATTCCCAGGGCACAGGGATCCAGAATCAAACTTAATTCATGTTGCCAGGCCATAGGGTAACACCATCAAACCTCAGTCATATTCCCAGGCCACAGGCTTCCAGAATCAAACGGATTTCATGTTCCCAGGCAACAGGTTTCCAGAATCCTAAACCGATGTCATGTTCCCAGGCCACAGGCTTCCAGAATCAATCCTCAGTTATGTTCCCAGCCCAATGCTTTCCAGAATCAAACCTCAGTCATATTCCCAGGCCACAGGATTCCAGAATCCAACCGTTGTCGTGTTCCCAGGCCACAGGATTCCACAAGCAAACCTCAGTCTTTTTCCCAGGACACAGGTTTCTAGAATCACCCCGATATCATGTTCCCTGGCCACAGTCTTCCAGAATCAAACCTCAGTCATGTTGCCAGGCTACAGGTATCCACCTTCAAACCTCAGACATGTTCCCAGGCAACAGGGTTCCAGAATAAAACTGTTCTCATGTTCCCAGTCCACAGGGTTCCAGAATACACCGATGACATGTTCCCAGGCAACAGGGTTCCAGAATCAATCCTCAGTTAGGTTCCCAGGCTACAGGGTTCCAGAATAAAAACTCAGTCATGTTCCAAGTCCACAGGGTTCCAGAATCAATCCTCAGTTAGGTTCCCAGGCTACAGGGTTCCAGAATAAAACCTCAGTCATGTTCCCATTCCACAGGGTTCCAGAACCTAGGCTCAGTCAGATTCCCAGGGCACAGTATTCCACAATCTAAACAGATGTCATGTTCCCAAGCCACAGTTTTCCAGAATCTCGCCTCAGTCATGTTCCCAGGCCACAGGGATCCAGAATCAAACCTCAGTCATGTTGCCAGGCCATAGGGTACCACCATCAAACCTCAGTCATATTCCCAGGCCACAAGTCTCCAGAATCAAACCGATGTCACGTTCCCAGGCCACAGGTTTCCACAATCTATCATCAGTCATGTTCCCAGGCCACAGGATTCCAGAAGCAAACCTCAGTCTTGTTCCCAGGACACAGGTTTCCAGAATCAACCCTATATCATTTTCCCTGGCCACAGTCTTCCAGAATCAAACCTCAGTCATGTTGCCAGGCCACAGGGTTCCAGAACCTAGGCTCAGTCAGATTCCCAGGGCACAGTATTCCACAATCTAAACAGATGTCATGTTCCCAGGCCACAGATTTCCAGAATCACGCCTCAGTCATGTTCCCAGGCCACAGGGATCCAGAATCAAACCTCAGTCATGTTGCCAGGCCATAGGGTACCACCATCAAACCTCAATCATATTCCCAGGCCACTGGTTTCCAGAATCAAACCAATGTCATGTTCCCAGGCCGCAGGTTTCCACAATCTAACATCAGTCATGTTCCCAGGCCAATGGTTTCCAGAATCAAACCTCAGTCATATTCCCAGGCCACAGGATTCCAGAATCCAACCGATGTCGTGTTCCCAGGCCACAGGATTCCACAAGCAAACCTCAGTCTTTTTCCCAGGACACATGTTTCTAGAATCAACCCGATATCATGTTCCCTGGCCACAGTCTTCCAGAATCAAACCTCAGTCATGTTGCCAGGCTACAGGTTTCCACCATCAAACCTCAGACATGTTCCCAGGCCACAGGGTTCCAGAATAAAACTGTTCTCATGTTCCCAGTCCACAGGGTTCCAGAATCCACCGATGACATGTTCCCAGGCAACAGGGTTCCAGAATCAATCCTCACTTAGGTTCCCAGGCTACAGGGTTCCAGAATAAAACCTCAGTCATGCTCCACGTCCACAGGGTTCCAGAATCAATCCTCAGTTAAGTTCCCAGGCTACAGGTTTCCAGATTAAAACCTCAGTCATGTTCCCAGTCCACAGGGTTCCAGAACCAAGGCTCAGTCAGTTTCCCAGGGCACAGTATTCCAAAATCTAAACAGATGTCATGTTCCCAAGCCACAGTTTTCTAGAATCTCGCCTCAGTCATGTTTCCAGGCCACAGGGATCCAGAATCAAACCTCAGTCATGTTGCCAGGCCATAGGGTACCACCATCAAACCTCAGTCATATTCCCAGGCCACAGGCTTCCAGAATCAAACGGATTTCATATTCCCAGGCAAAAGGTTTCCAGAATCCAAACCGATGTCATGTTCCCAGGCCACAGGATTCCACAATCTAACCTCAGTCATGTTCCCAGGTCAATGGTTTCCAGAATCAAACCTCAGCCATATCCCCAGGCCACAGGGTTCTAGAATCCACCGATGTCTTGTTCCCAGGCCACAGGGTTCCAGAATCAATCATCAGTTATGTTCCCAGGCTACAGGGTTCCAGAATAAAACCTCAGTCATGTTCCCAGTCCACATGGTTCCAGAACCAAAGCTCAGCCAAGTTCCCAGGGAAGAGTATTCCACAATCTAAACAGATGTCATATTCCCAGGCCACAGTTTTCCAGAATCACACCTCAGTCATGTTCCCAGGCCACAGGGATCCAGCATCAAACCTCAGTCATGTTGCCAGGCCGTAGGGTACCACCAGCAAACCTCAGTCATATTCCCAGGCCACAAGTTTCCAGAATCAAACCGATGTCATGTTCCCAGGCCACAGGGTTCCAGAATCCACCGATGTCTTGTTCCCAGGCCACAGGGTTCCAGAACCAAGGCTCAGTCAGGTTCCAGGGCAAAGTATTCCACAATCTAAACAGTTGTCATGTTCGCAGGCCACAATTTTCCTGAATCAAGCCTGAGTCATGTTCCCAGGCCGAAGGGATCCAGAATCAATCCTCAGTCAGTTTCCCAGGCTACAGGGTTCCAGAATAAAACCTCAGTCATGTTCCAAGTCCACAGGGTTCCAGAATGAATCCTCAGTTAGGTTCCCAGGCTACAGGGTTCCAGAATAAAACCTCAGTCATGTTCCCAGTCCACAGGGTTCCAGAACCTAGGCTCAGTCAGATTCCCAGGGCACAGTATTCCACAATCTAAACAGATGTCATGTTCCCAAGACACAGTTTTCCAGAATCTCGCCTCAGTCATGTTCCCAGGCCACAGGGATCCAGAATCAAACCTCAGTCATCTTCCCAGGCCATAGGGTACCACCATCAAACCTCAGTCATATTCCCACGCCACAGGCTTCCAGAATCAAACGGATTTCATTTTCCCAGGCAACAGGTTTCCAGAATCCAAACCGATGTCATGTTCCCAGGCCACAGGATTCCACAATCTAACCTCAGTCATGTTCCCAGGCAAATGGCTTCCCGAATCAAACCTCAGTCATATTCCCAGCCACAGGGTTCCAGAATCCACCGATGTCACGTTCCCAGGCCACAGGCTTCCAGAATCAATCCTCAGTTATGTTCCCAGGCTACAGGGTTCCAGAATAAAACCTCAGTCATGTTCCCAGTCCACAGGGTTCCAGAACCAAGGCTTAGTCAGGTTCCCAGGGCACAGTATTCCACAATCTAAACAGATGTCATGTTCCCAGGCCACAGTTTTCCAGAATCACGCCTCAGTCATGTTCCCAGGCCACAGGGATCCAGAATCAAACCTCAGTCATGTTGCCAGGCCATAGGGTACCACCATCAAACCTCAATCATATTCCCAGGCCACTGGTTTCCAGAATCAAACCGATGTCATGTTCCCAGGCCGCAGGTTTCCACAATCTAACATCAGTCATGTTCCCAGGACAATGGTTTCCAGAATCAAACCTCAGTCATATTCCCAGGTCACAGGATTCCAGAATCCAACCGATGTCGTGTTCCCAGGCCACAGGATTCCACAAGCAAACCTCAGTCTTTTTCCCAGGACACATGTTTCTAGAATCAACCCGATATCAAGTTCCCTGGCCACAGTATTGCAGAATCAAACCTCAGACATGTTCCCAGGCCACAGGGTTCCAGAATCTAGGCTCAGTCAGGTTCCCAGGGCACAGTATTCCACAATCTAAACAGATGTCATGTTCCCAAGCCACAGTTTTCCAGAATCTCGCCTCAGTCATGTT